>NW_024425563.1:42277639-42298420 GCF_017311325.1 Ursus maritimus | reverse complement strand
AGAGTGCTTCATTGATTAACATTGCCTGACCTGGGAATGTGTGTGGCGTGGATGGTTAAGAGGGGTGGGTGTTTTTCACCCCACAGCCCTGCAAAAAAGTCTTCAAAGTCCTCCGTGGGCAAGTCAACTGCTTTACAGTCCTTGGGATACCTCTTCAGACTTGCCTCCTGCCCCCTTTCTTTAAAGTCAGTGCCCTTGCTTCTCTATAATATGCACACGAATCTCCAGGGAATCTTGTTCAAATGCAGATTCTTACAGTAGGTCTGAGTTGGGGTCTGAGATTTCACACTTCTATCAAGCTCCCAGATGTTGCTGGTCCAAGGACCACACTCTGAGTAGCCAGGTCACTTACCATTCATTCCTGAAACCTCCCGTGTGTTTTTCATGTACCTTTACTCATCAGTAAATAAGGGTTACCATTCCTTATTTACTAGGTGGGAAGCCATGTGCTACGTTTTTTATGTAAATCATCTTTTTTCAATCTTGACAACAAACCTATTAGATAGGTAATAGTGTTATTATCCCATTTTACGAATGACTAAAACCAGACTCAGAGGTTAAATAAGTTCCTCGAGTTTAGAGGACAGCAAGGGTCTTGAACTCCAGCCTGCAGGACCACAAAGCATATACTCCAACTCCTTGCTACTCAGCCTGTGTATTAGCAGTATTAGTATCTCCTGAGAGCTTGTTAGAAAAAGCCGAGTATCAGGCCCTGCCCCAGAGCCACTGAATCAGAATCTGCATTTTATCAAGATCCCAGGTAATTTGTGTGCACATTAAAGTATCGGAAGTGCTTCTTTTCATATTTTCTCATGCATCTCTTCCAAAATACAAAGCCTTGAATCACGATTTTTACCACACCATTTCAATTGAGGATTTTTTAAAAAATATTTTGCAGTTTTGAGCCCACAAATTTGACCCAAAGGACGTTTTTACCAGGTTGCTGGGAAAATTTTTGGCTCAGCAGAAATAATCAACACAAAATAAAACTGACAATGCCTAAAGATGCAAGTGGTAAAACTTAATATACGTGAAAACCTGAGTAAAGTGTTATATGTTGGTCATATTGGATACTGCGGGAATTGGCTCAGGAAAAAAATTACACTTGGTAGAAATAATCAACACGAAATAAAACTGTCAACAGCTAAAACTGCACATGGCAAGATACAATTTTAAAAAAACTGATAGAAGAATCAATTCTTCTTAAAAAATAAATTAAATCTCAAGATTGGACCCAGAAACATTGAACTTGTTAGAAACAGTGGCTTCAAAAAGAAAGCTCACAAAAGCAGACATTATGACTCTCAAATTATTTCTAGACAACTATAAAACCCTGATTAATGATTCAATATTATGTTCCATGAATGCAGAAATTAATATCTGTCTTATTTACGATGTATTGCCATCAGCTAGAACATTGCCCAGCATATAATAGTATCTCAGTTAAAAATATGTTGCAGAAAATCTTAAAATTTACAAGGAATATAATCTGAAAAAACATTCAGTAGGACAAAAATGAAAATGGGAAAAATATTGAAAAAGCTGTTAATGTGTGGTATAGAATTTGATCAAAGAAGGAAAGTGATTTAATGGCATTTGATCCAGAGAATGGTTTGCATCTGAGAAAGATTTCATGAGAAGATGATTAATCAGTGTTAGTAAATTTGGATAAGAAATTCATAAACATGAGTCAAAATGGACTAGAAGAGTGAGATCATACCATCCACCTGTTCAAGTGGTGCAGTGAAAAATATGGAGTGTAGCAGCTGCACGAAGACCATCTGTATTCCTTCCTTCTGGCAGCAAATCTTAAGTATCCTTCAATGCCTAACTGAAATTTAACATCTTCCATTTGGCCTTCGCTGATCCAAAGTAGAACATTTTGTCCCCATTGTTTTTATTCCTACCATTTTGACCCAAGGATGTGCTGATTCTACCATAGAACCTATTGAAATTCATCAAAGTCGACAGAAGACTTTTGAAAACAATGAATGTATTTTCATAATAGAGCAACCTTGCAATATCTAAGAATTACTTACAATTTTATTATAGTTTAGCCAAGAAATAAATGCCAACTATCAGACTGTTATTCAACTCATAATATATATTACTAAAGAAAATATATAAAATATAAAGTGTTATATGATTAACTGCCTGAAAAGTCACCTCTTGTTTATAATATTAAAAACTACAAAAGTTGACCAAAAATAAAGAACTTGTAGAAATATGCAATACAAAATAAAATGTTCATGGTTGAACTGTACATGGTAACAGTCAAACTGATGGAAGAATAAAACTTCTTCCAAATTTAGATCTGAATATTTAAACACAGGAAATTGGACTTAATGAAAATAATCACAGGATCAAGTTTACAGTGGGATTCAGTACATATGCTTTTAAGTATGCTCCATAAAGACATAAACTAAATATGAAAGAGTTATATTCTAAAATGTTCATTAAAAAGTTGTTTATAACAGAAAAATTAGCAGGTACTGCTAAGTAGGGAGTATTAGGGGAATATTAAGTAAACTGCATCACCTTCTCTTATGGTCAATGACTGTTTTCCAGAGCAGCATCTCCACATTTGTATCTGATCATTTTTATCTGTATGAAAATGGAAATAATATTTTCCCCATTCTCCTTAACACTTTCGCAAGCTGGCATCTTTGTAGGGGGTTGTGTGATGTCTCTAGAAGTGAGGGCCTTGGCAACACAGAGGCCACTGCTACTGCTGTTCACCCCGAGAATGCCAAACACCAGAGTGATGTCTGGGGCTTGAGGTGGGGCTGTACTGAAGGGTCAGGATGTAATCTTGGTAATAGCCTAGCATCCTGGGACCTAGAGACTGAGGTCGGAGGAGCATGACTAAGCAATACAAAATACACTCCACAACCTCAAGTAAAAACCTAACACCCTGTCTTTCTTGATTTACTTATTAAATCATTCAACAGATTTTTATGGAGCGGCTACTTGGCACCAAGCATTGTTCCAGACAATGTACTGATTTAGAATAGCAAATCTAGAGACTGAATTGTGAACATAAGAGACAAAAACTGTCTGCCCTCGTGGAGCCTACCTTCTGGTAATGAGAGACTGTCATAAAACAAAGGAGTAAATTATACAGGATATTAGCAGTTGAGATGTGATATGGAAAAAACAAAGCAGAGAAGGAGCATAGAAGTGCTGGGGAGTGGGGCTGCCATTTTAAAATGTGTGGTAAGAGGGGAGTCTGATGAGGAGATGGCATTTGAGCAGACTTGAGGGAGGTCGATGGGCCATGGAAGTATCTGGGAGAAGACGTCCAGGTGTAGGAAAGAACTTCCCTCTGGTATTCTCTAGCTTTATTTATTTATTTATTTATTTTTATATAATGATTTTTTATTATATTATGTTAGTCATCATACAGTACATCCCCGGTTTTCGATGTAAGGCTCGATGATTCATTAGTTGTGTATAACACCCAGTGCACCATGCAATATGTGCCCTCCTTACTACCCATCACCGGCCTATCCCATTCCCCCACCCCCCTCCCCTCTGTAGCCCTCAGTTTGTTTCTCATAGTCCATAGTCTCTCATGTTTCATTCCCTCTTCTGATTACCCCCCCTTTCTTTATCCCTTTCTTCCCCTACTGATCATTCTAGTTCTTATGTTCCATATGGTATTCTCTAGCTTTAGACTTCATCTCTGGCTCAGTCTTTGGTATGAATAACCCAAACTTTGCAAATGGACTCTAGGCTAATGAAGTTTTGGAATTTTGGAGAAGGAACCCTCAGAGTACAGAAATATCTTAACCCTTGTTAGAAATTATTTCAAGTCTGTAGCTTTTCAACTGGGCTAGGAGCTTTTGAGGCCCCACGCACCCAATCTCTGCCATTAGAGTTTATGTTAATGTTTCCAAAATGTGTTCTTCAAACTAAGTTGATAGTTGCTTGGTGAAAAAGGGTTTTATTCTTATGCAAATTTGGGAAACACAATGTACTCTCTTCCCAGTTTGAAAAGCCCTGCAATAAAGAAACCTGTTGACTTTGGTTTAACCCCCAGCTTCCCTAACTTATTCTCATGCCATGACTATTAATATCCCATGAACAGATGCTCAGCAGAGCACCCTGGCCCACACAATAGTGTTGTGGCTGGTTGCAGACTGTCTGGTAATTGTTCTTTCCCTTCTCCAAATGTCGGTGTTGTTGAATTGTAAGGCAGGCCTAGGTGATAAAACTCTCTTGCATAACCACTTGGTCCTAGACACAGAGGACAAACAACAGAAAATCTTTCTGGATGAGATTGACTTGCTGGCTAACTATTGCTTTAGAAGGAATCATCCATAGTTAGAAATATGGCCCTGTGAAAGAGGTCAGTCAGGGTCTTCTTGAAGATTGAAATCTTATAGGCTTCAACACAAACAACATATCACAATGCACTGAACACAGAAGCAGAGAGAATCTAGCTATCCAGACATTAAATTGGCAAACATGTAAAACAGTGCCACTCTTGTCTCTCTTTATTTTTTGGTTTTGGAAAACATAGTTGTTTTTCATAAAAATATATTACTTATGGTAACATGTAATTATTATTTTAAAATTATGTAACTAAGATTTAAACATTTTCTCAGTGTCAGTTTCTAATATGGTAAATATTGCTAGCTATAACCTACATAAACTAAAGCCCTTTGGGGTCCTCAATAACTCTTAAGAATGTAAAGAAGTCCTGGAACCAAAAAACTCGAGAATTGCTAAAATAGGCAAGGCTTTTATAGTTTCTAAGAAGTCGAACCACTGCTTTGAGGCTTGTGAGCACAGTGCACTGAAGGCGACTCAGAATACCCTCTCGACTCTGGACCTATCCTGAAACAGAGCAAAAAGTGATTTGATTTTTGCCCATGAAAGTCTTTTTAGTAAGTCCTAATTATCCCTATCGTGTACTTACCCTTCCGCACACAAGAACTCTGCATCTTTCTGTTGTCAACATAGAATTTTTGAATTGCCAAGAACTTACTGTCCGATCCCACCTGAATTTAGTTTTCTGTCTTTGGCAAAGTCTCATGCATCCCTGTGATGTTGTTCTTACCTTAAAGCTGCCCAAATATTTATTGAGTGCCTCCTATGTACAAGGCACTTTTCTAGTGAGTGGGGAGACGGTAATAATGAAGGAGATGCTCTCCTGCCCTTGTGGAGTTCACAGCCCGGTGAGAGACTGGGTAATATTTAATTGAACACTTAGCCTGTGTCAGGTTCTTTGCCTTTTGCATGTGATATCTCCATTTCATGATCATGACGATTCTCTGAGGTTGTTTGCTTGTATCCTCATTTTACATGAAAGAAGACAGGCTCAGAGAAGTTAAGAACTTTGCCCAGTGCCAGTAGTGGACACTCTTGGTACCCCTGCCAAATCCTCTCCAGCCATTTCCGCTAGTGCTGGGCATCTATCCTTTCATTTGGTGTGTCTTGCTGCTAATGGCTTGTAGCTGCGGAATACTTGAGAGGATTGCCCATGGGCTACCGTAGCTGCCCAGCCTGTGCCCAGGTGCCCACTAGCTGATAGCCGATGCTCGAGTACAAAAGCCCAGCTTCCTTTGCCTCTGGACAAACTCTGGGTGTAATTTACCCTTCAGACCTTTGCACGGATCAGGCTGAGGCCGGTCTTTAAGTAAAATTAGACCTTTGCTTGGCTGCTGCTTCTTCCCTAGTCTGCTTCTCAAACTTTTACTGTTTGTTTTGGGAGTTCTTTATTGATAATAAATCACTTGAATTTGAGTCTTTGGTTTAGGGTCCGATTCTGGAAGAATCTAACTGAAGACGATGACCCACCTGGGTGGCAGAAGTTAGGATTTGATCCTAAGCCCGTCTAACTTGAGCACACGTGCTGTTACCCAGCAGGCTTGACTATGCGTTTTCAGTTTGTTGGTCTGGGCAGGTGGTGAGTTGGTCCATTCAGGTGTCAATTCTATATTACCACATTTCTTATTTTGCCACACACAAGGGTGGTTCTTTTTACCTTGAGGATATGTGTTCTTCACCTTCTTGAAAGGAATTCTGTACAGAGGTGAAAATAACATTCAGCTAGGTTGTCAAAGCTTATTTAAAACCAGTCAACTGAGAACAGGGATATATAAGCATGTACTAGCTTCTTTCCTCCCCCACCAAAGTAAACATAAAGGAAATATTGATAAACTCTTATTTCCTTCCACTCATGATGGCAATATGTAAAGCAAATGGAAAATAGTAGATTAGCAATACCATGGGCTTCTGCCATAGAATCAGCATCAGTAGCTAAAATGTCATAGGCTGTCACCACCTCAAGAGAGGAGCAGTAGTGGCCTGGTGTGTGTGGCAGTCACACCACCACTGTGTTGAGCTCTGCCTTTAGGGTTGAATGCACCAGCTGTTATCCCCAATGTCCTGGCCTCCCCTTGATTTGGTTCCCCTAAACTGGAGTCAGAATCGTTATAATTACCCATCCGTTGCCTCTATAGAAAACACTTCTGTTCTTGACTGTTGGTTGCCCCCTTGTATTGTGTGGTCCTTGAGTTTGGTGATGAAATTCACAAGAGGCATGGGGACATGTATCCTTATAGCAGCCTTAGCATCGAAGACATTTCTGTGAAAAGGACCCTTCTCCATTACTACAGAACTGTTTATTTTTCCAATTAACGAAGGATAAGGTGGTCCACTGGGGAATTTTGGCTTGGAGTCCCAGAATTTAAATATGTATGCTCAGTGGGAGGCTGGAAAGACCTTAGATTAATCCAGTTCTTGCAACATCTGGGGCTGGGTTTGTGGTGGGGGTGGCTAGTTTAAGTGCTGACTTTGGAAGGAGCCATTCTGTCCAAGTTTGGAGCCATGGGCTCAGGCCACAGCTGCAGGCTTGGAATATTTTGTTGACCTACACTCAGTTGAAAAATTGACAGTATACCCTTTGACATGCCTCGGTGTCTACTCTCATACCACTGTTCTATCTTTTCTCTCCTCTTCAACCAAAAGCATCTTATATCTAACTTGATACTTTGCATACAGCCTTTAAGATATAGTCCATTTTTTGATTTAAGAAAGAATGAGCCCCAAGTGAGCCTTAAGAAGGCCAAGGAGCCCCTCAGTGATCCACAATATGCTCCTTTCACGTTAGACTGAATTCAGTGCTTTTCTTTCTTCTCTCTGCTAGCTGAACTATTGAGTTTTAAAGCTAGTGTATATGTAGAGATTCAATAAATTGTGTAGCTCTGCTCTGGAAAATTTTCTATGTCAGAAATTGGCACCAAAAAAATGTGGGAGAGCTTATCGGGAACTCCTGAGATTACTAATTAAGCAGAGTGAGCGACCACACCCTGAGCACTTTTTATGTCCTTCTTTACCCTATGTCTGCCCTCCTCCAGGCTGGAACTACAGATGCTTCAAACTCCCGTAAGGTAGGGATGACCACCGATCAAACTGACCATGGGAGAGACTAGACTCTGCCATGACCTTCAGCAGAGAGCCCCAATAAGAATTTTAAATTTTACCCTCAAATTCATGAAACGGAGAGATATCTATGTCATTTACTCATTTACAGATTTGTGTATGTGAAGTGTTTCAGAGGAGATACTTCTTTTTATTGTGGCATCAATACAATCTATAATGGATGGCATCTGGTCCCTGATTTTGCCTCCTCTATTCCATTTCCATTAATGTGAAGGAATGGTTTCTTGAACAAGATGTGTGTGATGATCTTAACACTGCTGAACAGCACTGTAGTCTTCTTAGGGCCCATGCCACCTCTCTCCTGGGCATTGTGGATTCATGTTTACATAAGGAAACTTAAAGAAATAGAGGATGAGAAAAGCTTCTGGCTTCAAGTTCAGTTTAGGGTTTGCACTACCCATAAAATACCAACCACCGCCAGAAGGTGGCTTTCCATCTCAGCTCAGAGAATGCACAATTAGATGGGGGCTAGGCAAAACTGAGAGGTAGGAAGACTTGGTTTGCCTCCCAAAGTCTCTCTACTTCTCGGCAAGAGTCCTGCACACTTCTCTTCCTCTTTTCACTTCATCTTTCTGCTGCCCTCAAGCCCATCAATTCTGATATTAGGTACAGTTGGGTTTTCAGCTCAGTGCCAATGAATTTAGTTCAACATGTTAACTTTCCTCTGCATTTGTCTTGTCTTTAATTATGAGAGGAAGGGTTCTACCCTTTTAAAGGCATTGTGGGGAGCCCAGGAGGTATTGTGGACCCAGAAAGGAAACTTCCTCGGGAACTCTCGACCAAGAGAAACACCATCTGAAAATGCCTAAGCTAACACAACTGAGTTTAGGACATCTGCTTTTGGCCCGTTCTCATTAACCACCACGTCCCTGGAGACAGGTTTTCCTCTTAATATGGTGCAATATGCCAAAGGCAAGTAAATTCTCCTGTGGGATTTAAAGGATTTAACTGAATCACATGGAAAGTTACCAGATCTTCCGAATGATTTATGCGGTGGAGGCATGGTTCTATTTGGATGAACTTCTTGCTGTATCACAGGAAAAAGTAAAATATTCAACATATACTCATCAAGTGGTTCCAAGGATCTTGCCTTGAAAAAAAGTCAGTTTGTTTTAAAAGTTAGTTTAAAAATGTTTTTAAAAATTGCACTTCTAAAGTAAGAGTTACCACATTGCCAATCTTTTTCATCAATGCTCTAAATAGTCGCTCTTTTTGTTATCATATCATTTAATTGCTCATAAGTAAGAAAAAGGTGTGTAAGTTTGGTCTTAATCTAAGTCTTCACACATTGAATGGAAATGTGAAGTCTCATAAAATTTATACCAAACACTTAAAACACATGAGATAAATTTTAGAAGCTGGAAACCACATGGGAATGCTGGGTCCCAGACACGTGTCCTCCTTCCCTCAAAAATCTACAGCATCTCTTAAAAGTTGAAGCTCGCTTCCACTTAAAAAGTCATTATTTTCCTTCTCAGCCTATTTTGAAACAGAACAGCAGGAACAAATTCTTCTGGGTTCCATTCACAGCTCAGTGACTCTAGGAAAGTCCACAGAAAGTACACTCCTTAAAACATTTAGTTACCATTTACTACGAAGACCTCAAAAAGCGTGTGATGTTTTTCAACAACCACAGCAAAATGTATGGCTAAAGAGTCAGGAAAAAATATGCACCCCAAGTCTTGCTCTTCAAAGACGTCTTCAACTGGACAGGCAAGAATTATCAAAGAATCTTACATTATAATAAAGAAAAGAATGATCTGTTTTTAAAAAGAATAGAATGTGGGGGATCCAAATGGAATTCAGGTCACCATGGTTACGTTCTGCATTCCAGTATGTGCTGCATGTCTCAGATGCATTGGCAACGCTGTGGGATCACTCGGCGCACCTGCTCTGTATGCTTTACCTAGCAAGTCTCTACTGGGCAGTGTCCCTCACACCCCACGAAAACCAGCAGTAGTCCAAGAAGGGTGTTTGGGTGCTTCTTTATAGTAAGTAACTAATCTTGGTTTAGAAATGTGGTTCTTAAAATCTTAGGTTTAGAGATCATTTTGAAAAACTGATTAAAGGCAAGAATAAGGGAACATATATCTCATATACACATTGTATTTTGCATTCGTTTCTGGGGTTCCAAGAACTTCAGGGCTAGAACATTACCATGGGAGAAATCTCATTTAGGTCTACTTAAAGAACATCCATGATAGGCAGGAAAAAAGAAGAACGGTTCTGACCTTGGGCAAGGATATAATTCCTTGAACTAGAGACCAGTTGATTCAGCCCATCAGAATAACCTTTGCCCTTGCTTCTCAGTGGTTTATAAAAAGGAGTAACAGGAAATGGCACTGCTAGGAGATTTTCAGAACTGGAAATAGTATTCAGTTGGCTCCGGAAACAGATAAATATAATACATACCAAATTCAAATTTTAAATGCTATTCAAGCCAGAGAGGCAAAGGAGGGAATGCTGATTATTTGGGGGAGAAATAGTGGGGAGTGGGGTGGGGAGGTAATAGAAAGGGAAGGCCAGATGTTCAGTTTTCAACATCAATGTTTCTGAAGCCAAGAATATATTGCTGACCCAGGCATGATAAAATGTGCAGGGATTTCCAGCAATCCAGAGTCAGCTGACTTGTTTAAGGAGGAAAACAACAATTTTAAAATAATAAAGTGAGGCTGTAAATATAATTTTCTTATCTGGGACTCTCGTTATTTATACCACAAAATGAATAGCCACGTAAAGATCTTATTGTTTCTCATCAGAACAAGCTTTAAGCCCAGAGAATTGCCTTGACTTCATGAGGTTATCAGAAGAAAATGTTGTATTTTTATGTGATAGACTGACATGAATTTTATTTAATAGCCAATCTGACATGAGTCAAGATGCTATCAATTATATCAAAAACAATAGAAATCTTCATCTTATTGCTGGTTATGTGGCAGTTCTGTTCTCCTTCCAAAAGCTGACGAGAATGATTTCTTTTGCTTTTCATTTGAGCCACTTTACAAGTTCGTTATTGTTGTTAGAGTAAAATATTTTACCAATAACACTGAGTGAGCTATACATTGCTTTAATAAAGTGACCTTTTATAGATTTGGCTGCCTGATGACACCATTTAAAAGTTTGTGCTCTGCCCACTGTTGATTTGCCCTTGCAATTACCAAACTGAAGAAAAATGGCTTTTATAAGACATGAATCCAATTGAAACTTTGCAAGATTGGAATCATTTAATTTTTGGAGGTTGTGTTGCATCCAAAAGCCTTCTGTGGTTTGTGCACCCCAAGAATGATTTTCTATCCAAGTCATATTTGAATAAAGCAATGGATAACAACATGTCCTATGTTTCCAAGAAACCTCATCTGGTGCAGGGGTGGGAGTTCATTATCTTCTCTCATACCACCCTTCGCAGTACAGGCTGGTAAGAAGTGTGTTTGAAAGCTTGTCTGCAGAAGAAAATTTTATTGCATTAACCAAGTCATATAACAGAAGTTATCAGTTCTATGTCAGGTATTAAAAATTATATCCGGAATAAGGATATTTTTTTCTTGTCAAAATATACAGTTTGTATTTTTCAGTACCCAAGAAGGCGTAGATTATTTTCAACAGAAATAATCCTGCTATTCTTTTTTTTTTCGCTCTCTACTCAAGATAGACAAACATATTTTTGCTTTTTTCTTGGAAAGAATGATCTCATTAACAACTTTTTTTTTTCCAGATACATCTTTGGTAACCTCAATAAATATATTCTAACTTTGTGTTGCACCTTGTTGTTGATGTAAACCTTTTATAATACTAAAAAATCCCAATTTTCTAAGGCTAGGACCTATTTATTCCTGCACCTTAACCTACCCTGCCTTTCCTCCAGACAAACTTAAGTCCTGTCCAAGACCTCTAAAACTGAAACACTTAACAAAAAGGTCAGTGATCATAGGGAACTTATACTGAGAAATAAAATGATTTTCAATAAGATCTGGTAAAAATATGGTTTGTGCCAGGTAAAGAGGGTGGCAGCACTTGTTATATTGTCTATAATCAACTTTAAAATATTTCAACAGGGACTTCAAGGTGATGAATACTTGTGTTAATTTCCTTCTCTACCCCACGTTGGACTAAGTTACCAACTGAAGCTACCTAACCAGAGGTGGTTGGTTAACATTTGAAAACCTCTAATCAAGGGTCTCCAGGAAGTTAACACAGGGTGTGGTGGGCAACTTCCCAGTATTCTTCCCTTTATACAATCTCCTCCCCTTAAATGCGGAGGAGACCAAACAACTTGCATTAACAAAGAGGAAGCGGCAAAAGGGATGAGATGTCATTCTGAGATTAATTAAGCAAAGATTGTGACTTCCATTTTGCAGACTTTCTCTGTCTTGCCTTCTAGGCTTGCTGGCTCTCATGAAGCCACTGCCATGTGGGAGAGGTGTACATGGCAAGGAAGTAAGGATGCCCCCCCCCCCCACCGCCCCATTCCAACATAGAGAATCTGAGACATTCAGTCCAAGAAGCCACAAAGAAAGGAATCCTGCCAACTAGCACCTGAGTGAACTAGGGGAAGCTAGCTGCTCCTTCCTGAGTTGAGCTATGAGGTGAATACGGGCCCAGCCAACACCTTGATTGCAGCATATGAGAGGACCTGAAGCCGAGCCCCTACTGATCTGTCTGGAATCCTGACCCATCAAAACTAGGAGCTAATAAATGTCTTTGAAGCCGTCAAGTTTTAGGGTAATTTGTTATGCAGCAATAGATAACTAATACACAAGAGCTGCAAGATCTTGTTTGAATCTATACTCGCTGAGCTAACTGTATACTTACAGTTGAATTATACCCCGATAAAGCTATGTATAAATGTAGACTAAAGCATTTGTTAAATACCATAAGTAATAGAAACACACGTACATATATCTGTGAAAGGAGTGGTATATACAAAATACATGAGTTGGCTAGAAGTAGAGTACCTCTGCCTTTGCGTGTAAGAGACATAAGAATATAGGGTAAGCCCAGAGCCCAGTACTCTTCTTGGTGGTACCCTACACCTTGGATTCTTGTTCAGCCCTGGATTTGGCCATCACATGGAGGGATTATGTGGCTTGATTTGACTCAGGTTAGCTAAGATCTACTGCCTGAACACTGTGGGCTTTGTCTGAAGTAAAACCTTCAAGCAAACTACTTGTCAAGGAGTCTGAAGGGTGAAGTTGGTAGTTTTCTGAGCTTACAAGAGCAGATTCTGAGACCTCTTTGCGCCTGCATGTTAATAGTTGCTCCTTGGTGAGGCAGACTTTGGTCAGAGACCTCCTTTCATTGTAATGTATTGCTCCTGAGGATAGGAGAGATCTGTAGTTCTCACCTTTTTTCTAATAGAGGCTAAAGAAATCAACCCAAACAAATGGGATGACTGAATGACCAATTTGACTTGGGCCATTCTGTAATAGTGCTGATGTGCCAAGAGGTTAATGCATCGAACAACTGACTGACTCCCTTGCATGATAAAGTGACCCCTGTGTGTCCTCTAGCATTTTTCTTGGTTATGGCAAATAATTGGTTAAACTGGTCCTTCAGCAGAGTCACCAGTTAATTTAAGCAAATTTAGAGAAATAGTGGTAAGTTATTTTCTCACTTGGAAACCTTCTATGGCATCCTGTTTCTCCAAACCTAAGTCCAACTCCTTTGTCTTGAATATAAGGCTCTGATAACTTTTGTTTTCTACCATCTATCATATATTAAATTGGGGAACTTAAAAGTGAGTAGTTGTACTTTTTTTGCTTCTCTGTCTTTGCTCATTTAATTCCATCTATCTGAATGATCTCCCCACCCATTAACTTTGGACAGGCGGTGTTTATTTTATCTCAGACCCTTGGATGCAAAGATAAATAAAGTATGGTATGCCCATAAAAAGCTTATTGTTCATTGTATGAGTTGGCCATATCAGCCGGCAATTTTAATATAATTCGGTGAGTGATATGATAGGTTTCCTTGGATAAATTAAGTATAGCTGCCAATTCTTTGTGCTCCTATTAAAAAGTGGACTCTTCTTTCCCAGCTTTTGAGCCTGGGCTATCCTTGTGTCTTGTTTTGACCTATTGAATGCGGTGGAAGTGACATCATGTTATTTCTGAATCTTGGTTTCCAGAAATATTGCAAGCTTCTGTGTTCCCTCTTGGAACCAGCTGCCATGTAGAGAAGCCCCGTGGAGCCTGCTGGAGAATGAGAGGCCATGTATAGTAGAACTGAGGAACCTCAGTGGGTGGTAGCACTATCAGTCATGTTTTTTTATTTTTTTGTATCTTGTCATGTTTTGACATCTCAGGGGTTTCAGACCTGGGGAGACACTGCCCCTCCCATGGCCAGCTAATTCCTAGAGGTGGTGGTCAGCTTGCCCGGAGCATGCCTTTCCTTTGCAGACTGCTTGATTCAGTGCCAAGCCCCCACCTACCAGCTTATCTCATTCTCACACTCCAAGCCAATATTTCCCCTGTCCTAAATCACCCCAAGGGCAGCTATCAGATAGCTAGGGACAGCCCCTAGGCCCCAAAGCCTGTTGAAATTATTCAAACCAGCCAATCCTAAATCCCAGTAAATGCTTTGGCACGGGCTTTCTTCTTGCTCCTGCTTTTGCTTCCTGACCAAAACGTGGTACTTGCCCATGGAGCCCTGCATGGTGCGGCATGCCCCCTTCTCACGTGAAATGTAAGTAGTGAAAATCTTCTTTCGATGGCATTAGCTTCTCTGTGTCATGACTCAGTTACCACCATAAATTAAAACCCTGCAGCTACAACTTTTAGAACAAGCACCAGCTGGCTGGGTTCTCCAGCTTCAGTCAAGCCCTCAGATGACTGCGGCCACAGGAATGGTCTCAGGTGAAGCCAGCAGAGCCACCTGCTTAGCTGAGTCCTGTTCAAATTATTAAGTTATGAGAAACTGAGTATTAGTGGTATATAGTAAAAAGAATGCTGTAGTGGAAAATGACATTGTGTAGAGTACGCTCTTTCAAGTTATCAGATTCTGATTCCATGGGAGCTATTTCAGAACTCCGTAAATTGCTGATAACTGATCTCAATCCAAAATAACTCTTGTCTATAGACACGCAAATGAATTCTGTCCAGTGGATGGACAATCTGCCCTTCCCCCCAAAAGTTAATGTTATGTCCATTTTCATCTTCATTTCAACATTGCTTTATCCCATATAAACTTACGTTTCTTTGTCTTCTCCTTTGAATCAGTATAACATTTACCTGTTTCCTTCATTTAATTCATGACTTAAATCTTTTTTAAAAAATTTTTATTTTTTTCCTTTTTTAATTTAAATTCAATTAATTAACATTGACGTAAATAGAATCTTAAACAAATGCTCATTTTATAACTGTATGAGAGTCACAATTTTACCATATTTTGAAAATTATCCTTTATTATAACAGCCATTAAGTTTTGAGGTACAGCAATAGATAAATAAAAGCAGTAATAGATAACTGAATTGATTCCTGACACCTGTTTGCCTATATTTCTTTGCTACCCATATGACTAATAGAAAATGCTGTTTTTGTGGCATAGATGATAAGCATTTATAAAGGAAAGCTTTGGGATCACAGCCCTGTAACATTCCAGCTAAAAAGAAGGCAGTAGAGCAATGAGGCTAAGGGCTTTCACCATTTAATATGCTTGCATTCCAACCCAGACTTCACCCTGCATCAACTGCATAAGCTCGGGCATATTTGTTAATAACGCTAAGCCTCAATTTCTTCATGAATCAAAATCATCCTCAAGGCATAGGATCGTAGTATGCACTAAAGAAGATTGTCTCACGGACGTCTTTGAATACCCACTTGACATCTACTTCCTCATTTCTGAACAGAGCCCCACGTTAGTCTAGGGTCCATGTTATCTTCAGCTCCAGAGAAATGTCCAGACCTGCGTAAATCAAGGAATCCATAGACTTTCCCTGGCATGTTCATTTGCTTAGAAGAGGGCACAAGAATGAGTTGACCCAGTTATAAAAACAGGAATGATTTGCATTCCGTGATGGAAGAGAGTATTCTTTTCTTTTTTCCTTCTTTCTCCTGCTAAGTGTGAACCAGGAAGCATATGAACACTTATTGCTATGGGCAACCATCTTGTAACCAAAAGACAAAACAGCTTTGGAATAGAGCTTCTGCTGACAGAACAGAAGGACCAAAGCTGTAAGCTTAAAGCCTGACCTAGAGTCAGGGTTCAGTGCATGGGATCTAAGCAGCGACCTAGGTTCTATTAAGTTGGAGAGGAACCCTCATTTGAATCTGCACCAAGAGGACTCTGGAGTGTTGGCCAGTGAGGATTGGAAGAGCTACGCTATTTCCCGTATATTGTGTAAGGAAAGTGCAGTTTTATCATCTGACTGGCCCTAAATGATTGTTCCCCTCAAAACCAAAGCTCAAGTGCAATTGGGACATTGGCCTCTGTATTCATTGCCTGCAGTCATAATTCATTTGTGTCAAAAAATATAGTCCTTTTTGGCCAAACTGTTGAAATTACAATTTTTAAGAGTCTGGCAAAAAAGCATTTTCCCATCAGAGATAGCATTTTTACTGTGATTTTTGCCCATTGCATTATAAAATAATAATAGTCAAAGTCTTACTTCTGGTAATAGAGTATTCTTTGAGTATCTGCTAGCACTACCACAAAGTGCCACTTCCAATACAAGCCCTCTTTTTGGGATGTGATAACAGAGTTGGAAATTTTTGCTGCTGGCTAACACTTAGCATATTAGATTTAAGCTTCCAAACATTCTTCTGAATACAGTTTTGTCAAAATGCAGGCATGCACACATATACATACAGGCACACACATGTACGCAGTCTTTTTTTTTTTTTTTTTTTTGAGAAAACACACAAAGGAGGAAGAAGCACACTCTTTGACAAGGCACAAAGTCTTGCTTTCTTCCACCCTCTTAAAAGCAACAACCTATGTTTAGGATGTGGGATAAGATGGGGGTTTATCTAAAGTGATAACCCCCTTTTGTTTTTTTGCTGGATTTTTAAAATATTGAAACCAGCTGGAAGATTCTTCAGCTTTGGAAAAATGGCTAAAATTGCATGCTTTGGAGTCACAGGGCTGATTCTGCATGATTTTTTCAATGATCTGTTTCATCTCCTAATGAGATAGTATTCTGCACTTTCATTTGGGCAGGTGTTAGCACTCCTCAGTAGGTCCAGGAAAAACACCACAGTCAAATGTCAGCTTGGGTTCTACACTAGAATCTAACCCTTCCACGATCATTCAGTGACTAGAAAAGTCACTGTCAGGGTTAAATGTAAAATCCTGTCTGTTGGTACAATTCATTAAGAGACAATTTGCCTATAATAGCTACTTAATGTGTCTGCAGTATATTTTCACCATAGACAAAATCAATAGAGATGATCAATAAAAAGAATTATCACAAATTTCCTGACAGCTCCATGGTGGCGGCAGCTGGGAAGCCACGGCAAAGGGGCAGGCTGCTTTGTTGGGCTGCATTTGGAGGCGGGGTGTCTCCCAGCCATTGGAAGACAGTCTAGACTGGTTATCTCATAGTGATAGCCTTGTGGCTCCCCAAGAGAGTTGCTCACAGTTCCCTTTCCAGTGGGTCCACTAGACCAATACCTTGATCTCCTCCTACTTCCTGCCCTGGTTCTAAGCCCATTCCTGGGTGGAGATGAGATGGGCTGAGGCCCTGAGTTTGGACTGTTTTAATGTTCGTTCTTGTTAGCCTCATCCAGGAAACTCTTCAGAACAAGGGCAACCAACTGCTAATTCAAGGTAAGGGAGGTTGCTCCATGGAGTTACAACAGAAGAAACATACTCTTATTCCTGAATTCTCCATATTGTTCAGGTTTTTTTTATGTGTTTACCTATTTTATTCATGCTCAAACCATTTTTCAGTAATGACAACACATATAATACGATATAAATAGAATAGGAAGTCAAGGTTCTAGACTAGGACATAAGGAACTATTTAATGACTACAACTGAGTTACACAAAGGGACATTAAAAAAAAAAAGCAACCCAGCAAAACACAAGGCTTGCTACGTGGTTCTTGACTAAGAGGAAGCACACACCTGTTTCTCAGTCATGCCTGGCTTCTTCCTTACTCACTGAGGCAACTTATTCAGGTGGTGAAGATGTCCAAGTCTCAGAGAAAATAATCCTTTTCAAAAGCCCCCCAGGAAGCCTATCATGGACCTGAGTTTCCATTTTCTTGGGACCCTTTTCTTCAGCCCTTTGCCTACGAAGGTAGCGGTGTTTAGATCAACGGCATGTATGGTAAGTTCTCCCAAGGTAGCATGACAGAAACTCTTGTGGGGAGAGCTCATTGCAGCTACTCTTTCCTTTTTTCTTGTGACCTTAGTGTGGAAGCTTGAGGGACTGTGTTTTTGGTGCCATCCTGCAACTTTGGAGGAAGGACCAGCAGGAGTGCAAAGCTGTGGAACCAGACGATTCTGGGATTACTCTCTCCAGACTTCTCATTATATGAGAGATCAAATGCTTTTATTATTGAAGACACTACTGGGGATTCTGTTTATTGCAGCTGACCAAATCCTACTGATACAGGTAGGTACTGTCATTAACTTGATATGTAGGACAGTGGAGGCCTCCCAGGTGACATGCTAGTGAGTAGAAATACCTGGGTTGGAATGTTCTTTGTCTGACCCCAGAGCCAGAACACTTACTCTCTTTCCTGATAATTCTTCAACTTCAGCTGGGACCCTGTCAAAAATGGAGGCTCTTCTACTTCACTCCCAAAGATTTTACTCAGTAACTCTGAGCTGGATTGAAAGGAACATCCATTCTAAGTAAGCAGTGTGGGTGGTCCTGATGCAAGGTCTTCCTGAACCCCAGTTTAAGACTCACTGCTTTATGTTACCTAACTGCTCAGTCAAGCTCACCTCTTTCCAAAGCCCACTCTCCTCCCTACTACTTTGGTCTGACCTCACTACAGCATGCATATTCCCACTCCTACCCCTTACCCCCAACACAGGAGTAAGTTCAGACACAGGTCTATCTTAACATGAAAACAACAGGTCTCACTTTGGGATCTCTCGACTGAAAAGTAGGAACAATTAAGAAGGAGAGGCAAGAGGGAAATAGAGTCAGTGACGTTGTAATAGCAATGTATGGTGACCGATGGGAGCTATGTTTGTGGTGAGCACAGCATGGCGTGGGAAGTTTTGAATCACTATGTTGTACACCTGAAACTAATGTAACATTGAATGTCAGGTATACTCAGAAAAAGAAGGGTGAGACATCTGTTCCCTTCTCTTTTTAAGCAGTATTTTATCATTTGTTAAACTGGACATCCTAGGTGGTCACATACTGAAACAACCAACTGTAAGCCTTATTTACTCCGCCACCAGCCAGCTTATTACTTGAATGTCAGCTCCTTGAGCAGTAGGAAAGTGAAATCATCACAAGTCTTTCTTTGGGGGGAACATGTAGGGAAGGGGTGGGGAGGTAGGGGAGGTAATGCACACATTCTTTTTTTTTTTTTTAAAGAAACCCATGTGGTTCATTGTCAATCACAATAGACCAGTTCCTCCTGCCTTTGCCTGAGAGACACAGAGTCCAAACTTAATATTGTAGGAAGCTGTGAAACCAAAGTTTTGAATTTTTCTCAAGAATTTTATTTTTAATAATAAAAAAAAAACCCCAAGCCCATGTGTCCCATAAAAATAGATGAATGTTTTCACTCTTGAACCAATAAAGCAGATGAAAGTTGGAAGGCGCATAATGGTCTCTGTGTACCTCATCCTGGCCATGCAAAGACTTGGGAGAATCAATGATTTTATGTTTTGCAGGTGGGAGAAACTGAGGAAACACTAGGTTCGTGTCTCTGGGTGTGGCTGTCAGCGAGCTGCCTGCCAGGCGCTCTAATTTGGAAGAGCATGTCTCTCGAGGATTGGAGAAAAGCCCAGATCCTGTAGCATGGCAAGTTACAGCCTAGCCAATGAGTTCAGCCACATTTCCGGCTAAGTCCTTTGTGCACCTAACGACTTGTGGTTCTTCAGAGGGTCATGTTGCATCATGTCTTTGTGCATGCTGCCCTTTGCTGAAACACTCTCCTGCTCCTTTCCCATGGAGCAAACACCCACTCATCCACTGCTCACTCATCACCAGAAGTTGTTGGTGCTCCCGTATTGCTGTGCTCTCGAGCCCTACCACAGCACTCGAATACCTGATGACATTTACTTGTTCTCATGTGTCTGGCCTTCCTATTATCTCCTACCAAAACATGCGTGGGGCATCTTGAAGGCTGCGTCCTGTTTAATTCGTTTTTATGTGACCCCAGGTACATAGCCAGACACAGAATAGATGTTCATTAAATGCTCGTTGAAAGCATAAGTTGATGAACCGATGCAGACAAGGGGTAATGTGGAAAAAAAAAAAGAAAAAAGGAGACACCTTCAACCCCATAGTGTTCCCTAAAGGACAATGGAAGAAGAAACAGGAAAGAGGATGCCCATTTAATTTTCCAGCCCGCCTTTTCTTAGAAGCTGAATCTCCCATTTTGGTCTAAGGAATGTAAACATTCAGATTCTTTTCACTGAAAATAACTTCTTCCATTAAAAAAGAAGAAGAAGGAGAAGAAGAAGGAGAAAGAGGAGAAGAAGGAGGAGGAGGAGAAGAAGAAGAAGAAGAAGAGGAGGGGGAGGAGGAAAACTGACAGTTACTTGGGAGAATGCTTTCTGCGGGGCTGCCAGGGACCATGTTTGCGGCTATGATGGGTATTTGAGCAAAGACTCTACAAGGTTGGCTGGGATCACTTAAGGCCTACCGCATTTGGGAGCAGAATTTTTAAAGGCCGTCTTTCCTTGGGAGGAAGTCATACCCCGGGCAGCTGCTGTCACGCTATGCTCTGTTTAGTCCTGAATGAGAAAAACCCTGGGCTTTGGCAACATTGCCCTTCTTGCTCCTTCAGTACAAAGACTGAGAGTTGAGTAACAGTCATCCAGCAAGAGGGATTTTCCCTTTAGCCCGCGGGTGTCAGCCTCCCCACCAGGGGGCTGGAGTCAGGCCTGGTTAAGGTATTTACCCAGGCCTCCAGGCAAGGCAGCCCACTGTGATATGGGCTGCCCTGTCGTCTTTCTTCTTGGCAATCAGTAGATCATTTTATCTCTTAGCAACCTCCCCTCACAAAAGCCTCAGGTATTTGAATTTTCATAGTGGGAAACGGGGAAATTGAGAATGATTATTGATGAAAGAGGCTCACAAGATGGAGTTGGAGGGAAAGTTCTGAATCTTTAAGTAGACTGAACTTTGCCCACTTCAGTGAGGCACAGTAGTACCAAATCCGAAAAGATGGGGGTGCGGTACGGGGGGGGGGGGGG
>NW_024425563.1:42257037-42277629 GCF_017311325.1 Ursus maritimus | reverse complement strand
GGGGAATGGGGCAGGGAATAGAATTAACCTTCACAAGAGCCTGGTCTGGTGCTGCTGCTTTATATGTATAATTTTGCTTTATATACCCAAATACCCTTGAGCCCGGTATTATTATCCATTGTACACAGATGACAAACTGAGGCTCAAGGGGATAAAGGGACACCCCGAGGCCATATACCTAGTAGATGTGGGGGTCAGGATGTGAATATGGTCTGTTGGGGTGCAGACTATGAGCGAAGTATAAGGAGTAGGAAAGTTGTTAAGAAAAAAGAGAATTATGTTGGGCAGTTTAAGCCCAGGTCAGTTTACAATTCTTGAGTGGTTTTTCTCCACTAAGTATCATCCCTATTAATCGTTACAAAACTTCCACTTTGTAGGTGAGGAAACTGAGACTCAGAGAGGTCATGCCACCTGTGCAAATGACTAAATATTTCTGGAGCTAGGATTCAAACTCAAGTCATCTGGAATTCTAATCATTGGGATAAGGCAAGGAAGAATACACATCTGCATAAAGGAGCAAGAGAAGGTAAGAGTGAGTTTGTAGAGTCTGATGAACCATTAGGAAAGTAATGTCCTCCCAAAGTACCAGATTAGGTAGGGGAATCCACGTGGTTTCAGAGAATAAGTCGGGGGGAGCGATGCCCAGAGGAAAAGGAGCAGAGAACAGATGTAAGCACTTCCTGCTGGAGAGTGACACCCCCTACAGGTCATAGCACCGTCCCCTCTCCTCCCAGATCTTGGGATCAGTGCACAGGTGCAGGCTTACCAAATGCCAGGATATTTTAAGCTCCTCTGTCGTGGTTTTAGACATGCAAACAAATTTTTTGACTTTTGTCCTTTACACTTGGGTCTAGGTGGGCTTGTAATTTGCTTATAACCAATAAAATGCAGGAAAAGCGACTGCAAGCTTTTTGAGGCTGGGTCATTAAAGCAACCCGGCTGCCACCTTTTTTGTTGAGACACTCACCTTTGGAGCCTTGAGCTTCCATGTAAGAAATCTGACTGTCACGCAGCTGCCACACTATGAGGAAGCCCAGGTCTGGCCATGTGTTCTGGCCAATAGTCCCAAGTGAAGTCCCAGCGGATAACCATCATCATCATCTACTAGGTATGTGAGTGAAGACCCTTCTAGATGATTTCAGTCTACAGATTTCAAGCCCCCCAGTCTTTGTATTTTCCTAGTCAGACCCCAGATGTCATGGGGCAAAGGTAAGCTATGCCGCTGTACCTTGTCAGAATTCCCAACACATGGAATCCATGTGCATAATAAAGTGGTGGTTTTATGCCACCAAGTTCTGGCGTGGATTGTTGTGCAGCATTAGTAACCAGAACATCATCTCACTTTCTTTATTTTTAGAAGCAGCCTATGTCTCCTTCCTCGTCCCCCTTACCAGGCTCTTACTTTTCAATAAACTGTGTGGGGACACAAGTGGTGGCGGTCCTCCCACAAGTACATGAGCTCGTCTCATTCTTTGACGGGGGCCCTGGTGAACTGACAAAGATGAGCTGGATACTTTACAAGCGCTGCTCCTCACCAGGCTCCCAGGCTTCCTTCCCAGCCCCTTTTCCATCCTTCACTTCTAGTTGACAGCTCCCCACCCCCTTCCCGTGCCTCCTCTTTTGGAAGGCAGAGACCTTTCAGTCCATTCAGGCCCCGGGGCCAAAGCCTCCCATCAACTCTAGAGCCATTTATGTAGTTCCCGCCTCCCCTGGCTCACAACCCCAGGGGCAGCACTGGGCTTTTTGTGAAAGTGGCTGGTCCGAAGCCACTTAGTGGGTATCTCTCTGGCTCAGGTTCTACCCTACTGGCATAATCCCATGGTTGTTAAAGTTCTTCAAAGAACGAGATGAGCTCATTTCTCTTAAATTAGTGCCTGGTAGGAGATGTCTCATTTTCCCAGCACAGAGTTCATTATGGTACCGCAGTGCTGGCTCACCATTAGCAACCCTTTCAGCCAGTAAACAGAGAAGAAAATTCGGAGTCCAAATAAGACTTTTCTTGCTCTCTTTTGTTTTTGTTTTTGTTTTTTTTCAGAGCTAACTCTGCAGTCTAGTGTTTTGGATTTTACAGAGATCAATGTCTGCTCTACTTACTAGTTACTGTCCTTAGCAAGTTACATAAGCCCTCTGAGTCCTAGTTGCTCATCTGCGAAATTCAGATAATTCTTGTCTAGGGTTACCATGAGATGGACTGAGTTAATGTTGGTAGCCAGTTTGGCCAGAAGTTGGGCTGGTTGAAGGCTATGATCTAAGATCTTGTTAATATTTTTGTCATGGTTGTTGTTACTATTCGTGGTTCCCCTTCAGGAAGTCCCATCAGCTCTACCTTCCAAGTAAATTTCAAATCCCGCCACTTCTCATCGCCTCTGCTGCCAGTCATCTGGTCCAAGCCCTGAACACCTCTATTTGTATGGTTGCCATACTCTCCTATGTGGTCTCCTGGTTTCACCCCACTTGCCTTTGCCCCTCCACACAGCAGCCGGAACAATCCTGTTCCATCCCTTCCTGTTCCATCCCGTCCTGTCACTTCCGGGCTCTAAACCCTGCCATCACTTCCCTTCCTGCTCGGAGTAAAGTTTTTGCAGCAGGCTTCAAATCCGTGCAAAATCAGGCTCCTATTATCCCTGTGCCTTCATGTTTTCCTCCCCTCTCACTCCCTCCCCGCTCTTGCTATTCCTCCAACAGTGTGCACCTGCCCTAGAGTCTTTGTACCTTCTGTTTCTCAGCCCATGAGTGCATAACCTTCGTCTTTATTTCCTTCAAAGCTTGGCTCACATGGCATCATCTTGTTGAGTTCTTCTCTGACCATCCTGTTTAAAACACCTCCACTGCCTTTTTCTGCTTTATTTTTCTGCAGTCAATTATCTTCCAATGTGTATTGACTTATTCATTTATATTTATTATCTATTTCTCCCAGCTCAAATAGAAGCCCATTGAAACCAAAGATTGTGATTGCTTCCTTTTTGCTACCCCCAGTGCCAAACACAGTGCTCGGCATACAGTAGACCCTCAAATATGACGTTGAATTGACCATGGACCACAGAAACAACTTACTTGGCTGTTTGCTGACATTTTATATTAATGAAGATGACTGTGTGCATTGATAGCATCAGCAATAGTTTTGTTTAAGAGCACTATCACTGTGCTGCCCTTATTCAGTCGCAGAGTATGCTGATGATAAAAGCCTTGAGTGAAAAACCAGTTGAAGTCAAAGGGTGTAGGAATAAGACCCAGGTCTTCTGTTTGCGATTCAGAAGGCCCCCCAGAATCAAGTGTGGACTCTCACTGTTTGGACCAACCATATAATTTGCAGGGCCTAGCACAAAATAAAAATGCGAAGTGGCCCCTTGTTCAAAATTATTAAGAATTCCAAGACCTAAACAGCAGAACATTAAACCAAGACTGGGGCCCTTCTGAGAACAGCTTACATGAGTATGGTGCTGGCCTCACCCATTTTCTACAACTGTTTATCTTTTTGCATCCAAGGAAAACAAACCTTGGTAGGTTGGTTTACTTAGTGAACTTTGTCCACACTAATATCTGTTTAAATTGCCGTAAGACTAGAAAAGTTAAGGGTGTCCATTCCGCCTGAGGTCCACTGGTATTCAAGTTTCAAAATAACCCACTTTAAAAAAAACAATTGGGGCGCCTGGGTGGCACAGCGGTTAAGCGTCTGCCTTCGGCTCAGGGTGTGATCCCGGCGTTGTGGGATCGAGCCCCACATCAGGCTCCTCCACTATGAGCCTGCTTCTTCCTCTCCCACTCCCCCTGCTTGTGTTCCCTCTCTCGCTGGCTGTCTCTATCTCCGTCAAATAAATAAATACAATCTTAAAAAAAAAATAAAAATAAATAAAAAATAAAAAAAACGATTTATTTATTTGAGAAAGAGAGCGCACATGGGATATAGGAGCAGAGGGAGAGTCCTAAGCAGACTCCACATGGAGCCCAACGTGGGGCTCGATCTCACGACCTGAGCCGAAACCAAGAGTCAGATGCTTGACTGGCTGCACCACCCATGCACCCCAGTCCACTTTTGTTTTGTCCTGGATTATGACAACCTCAGGTTTAGAGCAGGGAGATGAAAAGATACCTAAATTGTTGCCCCTAGCTCTTGAATATGTTACCGTTTTCTGTGAAGAGGGTGCTAAATGCTGAGGCCGGAAGTGCCCTCGGGCAAGGTAAATGGGGATTGCTCTTTCTAAAAGAGAGTAGGTCATTTCTGGTCCATCTTCCCCGGGTCATCTGTGATCTCACCATCAGCAGCAATCTCTGCTTAATGGTCTGCAAATTTGGACCAGCCTGAGGGAGGGTCTGAAGAAAGAGTGGCAGTGGGGACTGAGATAATGGTCCAGGCTGGAGGCAGGACCCCAGGCCTCCAGGTGTCGTCAGGTAACTCTAGCAAATGATGAGGATGCCAGCTGGAATCCACCAGGGCCTTGCTGGCCAAGTCAGCTCCTTTCCTTGGGATTTATTTTTTCATCTTTCAAAGGAGGACCATATTGTTCAGAGGTTATTTTTGAATATTATCAGACTTTAAACATTCGCTTGTGTTTTGAGTTTTTTTGGATTTGGGCATTATAAAAAAACACACGCTGCTGGACCCCTTAATTCACATTTTCCTGAAAAACAAAGAGAAGCCTTTTGCGTATTTTCATTACAGGTCCATCTTGACCTCTCAAATATTTTAAATGACCTGTTCTTTGGCTAGGAATATGGGTTGGTTGATTGAGGTTGCTTCTAGGCCCCCCATGAGTATTTTGTGAAACCAAATTACAAACATCACAGTTGAAATAAAAAAAAAATGTTAACAGAAGTGCATTACTTAAATTCTAAAGTTATTTCTAAACTTTTAGAAAGTTCCAAAGATGAGATGATTTGGCTACAAAGCTTTTAAAAATATTAAATGAAATGAGCAGAAACATTAGTTCCACATTTCAAGGACAATTTATCACTAAACAAACGGATTTGGACCTCTGGAGATCTTTCTTACAGGACTTCAAAGTCTTTTTGTAAAGATAGCTAAAATAAATATCATACCCTATTTTAAAAATTCTGTGTACACTTATATCTTGAAGTGAGTTGTTTTTTGTGGGTCAGAAGTAACCCATTTGTGTAGGAGGACATGTGACCATTCACATTTACAAAGGTAGGCTTTCCTCACTCCCATTTTTGTCTTTGATCCGGGCTGTTTCACATTTCAAGGTAGTTTGGCTTGTGATGATTGCTTAAATGTGTCCATTAAACTGTGGGGATCAGTTTAATAGGGAGTGAAATGTCACAAGATACTAGCCTCTGGTATAGACATAAGAATTTAGCCAAACACATTTGGAATCGTAGGTTCTCCCCCTTAACATAAATATTTTGGGAATTTAACTTTCTCTCTGGTTCTATACCAGGTTCCCACACAAGTGGGACCAACTTTCATTTTGACCATCGTGATTCAGATATTGTCCGGGGAAGGAGACTGGGAGAGACGGGGACAAGCATGGAAGCCTGCGGGCTATGAATTGCCTTGTTTCTCTGCAACCTTAACACCGCTGCATTTTTTGGGATGGCTAGCAGAGGACCTGGAATTCCTTCCCCTGCAGAAAAATCCCCCAAGGAAAGCCAGAGTTGCAAGGGAGCTGAGTTGGCTTATCTTAATGGCATTGTTGTTCATCTGACTCCACCAGGCCAGATACCACTGCGAGCCGGGAAGCCAGGAAGCCAGGACCAGCTTCTGTCCGCCTTTTCCAAGCCCTACCCCCACTTCTCCCCTTTTGAGATCCACATTCTTTCCTTAGATATGTTAATACCCTCTTCAAGGAGCTACCTGGGGCAGCCTCTCAGTCTCCTAGAGAGGATTTTATATCTCTACTTAGGTGATTTATGGCTCCCATAGTGTTGAAAGCGCAGAAAGTGGACTGGTTTCCCCTGTTTCCAAGTTTTGGAGGGTTGCAGGCAGAGGGAACCACTTCTGTGCCCCAGATGTGTCTGACAGAGGTTTTAAAGCATTCATACTTGGATTGAGCTAGATTCAGGGCTCGGACCCCTAAATAGCCATTGTTTCTAACTGATAAAAATTGATGGTAAAATTGATAAGCTAATTGATAATTGATAAAATATTATTAGGTTGAACCACAGGAAAGTGCTAGTATGCAACCATTTTTACTAATAAATACAGCAATTTCCTATGGTTCTACCTAATACTGTAAAATATTTTCAGACATCGATGAAGAGATATTGAAAGCTTTTGTTTTGTCATTTCATTGTTTCATGTCGGTCTCACTTCTTTTCCTGTACCTTGCATACCTGCACTAAGACCACACACAGGCTTGTGTGCACGTGCGCGCGCGCACACGTACACAATGACTTAATCTTCCTCTTCTGGGACTTGAGAGAATTAAGAAATGAGATGAGAATGAGGTAACACATTTACATGAATAAAAGGCTTGGACAGTTCTCCTCATCATACTCTTTTCCTTTGTTCAGGAATATCCACCCTCCTCCCCCCCTCTTCCCCAGCTCTGCCTGAAATCATTTTATTAGCTGGAAAGCAATGAAGCAACCTCACAAGAGGCTTGGTGGCAGGCTGCGTGTGTATGGAGCGAGCCCCAACTCTGAGCTACAAAGATCTGGATTCTGCATTTGGTTTGATCATTCCTTGGTATGTTCGCATACCAAGCATACCCTATCTTGGGCAAGTTTCTTAACCACCGTGTTCTTAGTTTTCTCATCCGTGCGATAGGAGTCATGATACCTACTTTATGGAGTTGAAGGTGTCGCATAAGAGGGTGTATGTGAACGACCTAAAACCGCCTGGGCTATAGTAGGCGCTCCAAACTTCGGTCAGACCGAGATGAAATGTCCGATCCCTTGCTGCCTCTGGCCTCCGCGCCCACCCATCTACCACACGTAGCTCAGAAATCAAAGAGCTGCTTTAGGTGAAGGGACATGTGGCCTGGGACATTGGCTGTCTCGGTGGTAACCAGTCAGCCGGGTGAGTCATGGCCAGCGGAACCTCTGCTGCTCTGGGAAAGCGAACTTGCAGCTGGGGGGCACAGAAGTGGCTTTGTGGCGTCAGTGACATTTGGGCCGGTCCCTAAGGATGGTTAGGATTTAGACACACGCTCTAGGCCAGCGAGGTCTCATCAGACTTTCTGCAATGATGGAAATGTGCTATAATCTTTGCTAACATGTGTGGCTCTTGAACCCTGGTGGGTTCAATGTGGCTAGCGTGACTGAGGAGAGCGTTGTTCCTTTAACTTTAATTAATGTAGACAGCCACATGTGGCCTGTGGCTATGGTATTGGGCAGGACCGGACTCATAGGATGAGGCAGGGGAAACAGCAACAGTGAAGTGACAGAAGAGGAAAACCATGGGGGAAGTGTGGGTGCAGCACGTGCTTCAGCTTGGCTGCAGCCCAAGCTTTGTGAAGGACACTGGTTGTACCGGTAATATGGAGCCAACTCTGATAGTCAGTGTAAAGAGTTTCAGTGTTCTTTTCCAAGCTGTGGAAGCGTGTGCAGGTCTGTGAGCAAAGGAATGACAGCAGGCTGCTCTACGTCAGACCAATTATCTGGAAGGAGGTAGGGGAGTGTAGTCTCTGATTTGACCAGAGAGAAGCTGGAGATGGAAGCCCCTTGAGAGTGTTACTGCAAAAAACCCGGGTGAAGCTCTCACTGCGTCTGGGCACCGTGTGAACAGCTCTGCCTGGATTATCCTGTGTTATTTCGAGGTGGGTACTACCAAGAGATCCACTATACAGACAAGGAAATGGGTTTACCATCAGCGAAGTTACGTATCCTCAAGTAAGTACAGAAATACAAATCTGAACCCTGGTCTGTTGAATTCCAAAGACCATAAAAGAAAGTATTTAACTGCACTCTACCTCTGTTTTAGATCCCCTTGGGGAAAGTAAGAGAAGTGGTCTCCCCCAGCAGTGTGATGGGATTTAGGACAGAGAGTCAACCCTATAGGTCAGGACTTGATGGGGATCAGACTGGGTGTGGCTTTACTCAGGACCTAAGGAAATGAAACTCTTGCTCTTCCAAACGCACTTCTGAATGGGACTCGCTGTTTTGTTGCTACACCCGGCCTCTCTCGTCTTCCCGGTGCCTTGGTGAAAGCCCAAATGAAGCCACTGCTGAGCCCATTACCTTTCCTGTTTTTGGGCCAGAAGAGTTATTATCTGCATTTGGGGAACTCTCCAGAAGAGTGGAGACTTATTTCCTTTTTGAGATCTCTTCAATTTGCAGGCAATTATCTGATGGCTTTTAAAATTTCTTTTACAATCTGTCCTTAAGAGGCAGCTCAGTATGGTGCTAAAAACATCAATTTGAGGACCAGGATGCCTGTGTTTGAACCCTGGTTTACAGTCTGACTTTGAGCAGGTTACTGACAATACTACTTATCTCATGGCCTGGTTTTAGGGTGAAATAAGTAAAGGTACCTAACGTGCATAGAATGTGCATGACATTTATTTTATATGGTTTTACAATTTATTATATATGGTTTGCCAAAAACTGGGTGAGGATGGGAGCAGGAGTGCCCCAGGGTGGACAGGAGGAAGAAGAAGCCACTCTCAAAAGACCCTCTAAAATATTTGGGTGTGAATCAAAAGGAGCTGATCAGAGAGAGAATGGAAGACCAATTTTCTGAGTTAAGTTCAGACGCAACATAAAAGAGAAGCCAATCAAATATAAACACATGCGGAGAAGTTATGCTGGGAGGGAAGCAAAAAGGAAATTTTCACAGGTAGTGGAAAGAACAGTTTCTCCGTGCGTGGGAGCAAACTTTTTACACGTTCATGCACATGACGGGGCTTAACCACGGGTGGAGTCGCCTCCGAGCTTCTTAAACCGCGGCTTCTTGCTGTGCTCTCCGGAGGCCTCAGTGCTGCCACCTACAGGGCCTTCGCGGCAACGCGCGCCATCCTTGGCTCCGAGTCCTCAGGAGCTCCTCCCTCTTGCAGGTTTTAAATGCCTCTGCCCTAGATACAACAGTTCTGAAACACATTTCAAAACATTATTTCTAAAAGGGGGTTAGTGCAAAATAAAATATGACAAAACTCCACATACAGAAATGTAGAAATGTCACATTAAGGTTGCACCATGTGCCAGGCACTGAGTTAGTGGCTTAGGACATGCTTTTGCACATATCCACATAAAAGATAGCATCAGCATTGTTATCCCCATTTCAAAGTAAGTTAGGGAATCTAATACACAATTGTTCCGAACCTGTGCCACTCACATTCCAGAGTCCATATATATGACATAATACAGTATCCAATAAATTCTTTTTCCACCTTTCCCATGCATAAAATCATATACAATAGAGTTGACCAAACAGGATCAACAGTCACGAAGAACTTCTGTTTGCACATGACAAATGCTGCTTACGTTGAGCTATTGTTTCGAAAATCTGGGCTTCTCAAGTAAAGATGCTATGGCAGAAATGTTCACTTATACGAAAGTGAGTTAGGTCTGTATTACCAGGGCCCAAATCTTTGTCCATTTGTAAATTAAACTATGTCTATTCATTCAAGCCAAACGGAATGAATTAATATTATAGATAAACTACAAAACAAAGTGCCCTGTCTTGTTTTTGCCAATTAAAACCCTATCAATTAATCGACATTTGAGCACATTTATGCTATCTTTATGCTACAAAGGTCATGTTTAAATTGACCATCCTGTGGTACTAACAGTGCTTCTCAAAACTTAACGTACATACTATTCACTGGGGACCTTTTGAAAGGCAGATTCCGATCCAGTGAATCTGGGATGGGATCTGAGTTTCTATATTTCTAACAAGCTCCTGGGTAATGCAGATGCTGCTGCTTCAGCAACCATACTTTGAGCTTCAAGGAATTTGAAGATCTTGAAGTTTCTTTGAATCATGAAAATAAAAATTTAATTTGTTGCATATTAATTATATTTTATTGTTTCCTATGCTTTGAGAATCAGTATACTACATTTTCCATCTAAAATATTTTATCAACTAGAACACTGAATGTACCAGAAGATTCTATTCCTTCACCCACGCTGGCTTATAAAGTGTTCACTGCTAGATAAACCTGAAGGAATTTTGCCTTCAATCAAAGAGTTATTTAGCATCATGAAATTATTTTCCGAACTCAACGGGAGAGTAATGATGACACTAACTTAAGAAAAATTTGTTAAAATTACACTTACCACTTTTTCAGGTTTTTCAAGCTGACTCTTCTGCCATCTAGGGAATTCACTACATAGAAGAGTAGAGCAGTAGACTCTGATTTAAAATGAAGAAGCATGTTTTCACATCACTCTGATCTGGGAGTTCATTTATGCTTATGCTTATCAGAGCGGCCAGATGTTGAAGAGCAAAAAGTAACACATTCACACGTGATACAGAGCAAAGACCTATTACGATGCCCAAAGGACAAGCTATTTATAGCTGTGAAGAATAAAGTGACCCATAAATAGACTGCCATTTACTTGTTTGTTTTGTCTGGGGTCCATTTAATGGCATCTGTTAGTGCTACAATGGCTAATGCCCAGCAATTATTTCCATTCTGAACCTCACTGGGGAGGAGAAATGCAGTGGAACTAGATCCTCTGTTTGGAATTGATTTTTTCCCCCACATCAATTAAAATATTCAGTAAAGGTGTTGGGTTCTCCCCTACTCCCTCCCATTTACACAAATAAAATGTATACATTTAAATAGCTAAATATAAATGACTGCTATGTATGTCTCTATATTCTAGAGAATATAATGTCTCAAATTAGGGTAGTGGAAATTATGGCAACTTTAACAAGAAGAAAATGAAAGTATGGTTACTTCAATGGGAACAGAGTACCTGTTATGCAGCACACAGTAGTTTTTCAAAAAATGTGGATTGCCTGCCTTGAACAGCCTTAAAAATAGATGGCTAGTTTGTGCAGAGACTGACATGGATTGTGAAGATAAGGGTAGGCTCCAGAAGGGGGAAACAGGCGCCTGGTGTCTCTCCGGCAAGACCAGTCTCTGTTCTCCTCTGCAGATATTTCTCTAATGTGCCCAATTACCCACCTTTAGCTTTTGTGCTTTAGGTTGAGGTATCGGTTATAGCAGGTGCTATGGTACTTGGATAGCGGTGTATTAACTTTGCAATTATTATTGTCAATAATATTTATATTGGCCAACATTTATTCAGGGCCAACTATGTGGCAGACTTTAAGCAGAGAGCAAAAAGTACTTTCCCCCCAGCTCAAGTTTGAAAAATCCAGAAGAGTTGGGGTAATGTTTTCAGTGCTGGGCCAATGAATGTGGTCAGAAGGATGAGTGGTTTTAATTGGCCTAGCTTGGGCCTCATGATCTCCCTGTTTGTAAGAGATGGATAGGGGTGGTAGCAGTGGGGAGGGGGTAATAATGATTGGCAGACCTCAGTCAAACCATATATTTTGAAGAATGTTTCCCAAAGAAGGTCCTTGCTCTTCTGGAAAAAATTCACGTCTCCCACAGCTTTGGGCAAGTTACTTAATTTATTTGAACCTCAGTTGCAGAGTTTGCATAATGGAGTAGAATTAGGTGCTTTCCCAAATCTTGTTTTCAGTTACTTTTTTAAATGTAGCACTTTATAAAATGATTTCACATCCAATCCTGACAAGCAAGCAGAAGTGATGCTATTTCACCCTCTTACTAGTTGGAGACCCTGAGCTTTACAAAGTTAATTAATTTGCCTCAAATCATTAGAATGTCAAGTGGCAGAACCAGGACTAGATATGAAGTCATTGGATTAGTTTCAAAGAATTCCCTTTGAATGCTTCCCACATTAGTGAAATTAGTTTTCTTCATTCCATAATGACTACTAACTAATCTCCTGGGTAGCAAACTACTATATAAATTAAGCTCTAGTTGATGGGATAGTTTTGATGGATTAAAACTTGGGCACTGGAATTTTTTATTTTGCTGTCTTCTGAGAGATGCTGAGATGGTTCATTAATATGATTATTGTCTTTCTGATGGGAGGTAATGCAAAGTATGGCTTGGGGAAGGAAAAGCTACTGCTAATTCAAGTTGGAAGAGGATGCTTTTAGGAGGAGAGTGAGGGGGAAACTGGGAGGACCTGATTGTTATCTTACAGCTCACAGGCACTTGATATTATGCCTCGAAGCTAATAGTGGTCAAGTAAGTCACTGTTATTTGTTTTAAGATTTCCTTAAATATTTACCCCACACAATCAATGAAGTCTAGAAAGTCAATGGGCTGTGTTTTATTTTTAACAAGCCTTAAATTAATTGTATATCCTCTGCATCTACAAACATCTATTAAGATAACTGAAAAAGAGCTTAGAGCTCCTTACAAACTTGCAAGTACATCAGTCTGGCATATAAAATTTCTAAGACCAAAGGGGGAAATAATTCTTGATTAAGAATGTATAAAAATATCATTCAGGAGCCTTAATGCACGTACATTCGTTCTGCCAATTAATGAATTTATCCTCAAGGAAATAAATATGAATAGTAAAAGAATGTTCACTCAAGCTTCTCTTATAGTAGTCAGAAACCAGAAACAACTTAGATAGAAGATTATTTAAGAGAATTATGCTACCTTCATAAAATAGAATATTATATAATTATTTAAAATGATGTAGCCAAAGAATAATTAGTGACGGAAAGATGCACAATAACTTAATTAATAAGGCCATGGGCTCCTGGGTCAGCCTACTTGGATCCCAATCCTAGCTCAACCAGCTCCGTGTTGTATGACCTTGAACAATTTACCTAATCTTTTGTGCTTAATATCACTCAAAAATAAAATGGGGCTAATGATAGTACCTGCCTCATAAGCTTGTTAGGTGAATTGAATGAGGTAATATGTAAACTGCTCAGCACAAAGCCAGTCACTTTAATAAGATTATAAAACAGTACAACAGGGGCACCTGGGTGGCTCAGTCAGTTAAGCGCCTGCTTTCAGCTCAGGTCATGATCCCAGGATCCTGGGATCGAGCCCATGTCCTGCTCCCTGATTGGCAGGGAGTCTGCTTGTCCCTTTCCCTCTGCCCCTCCCCCTGCTTGTGTTTGTCCTCTTTCTCTCTCAAATAAATAAAATTAAAAAAAAAAAAAAACCCACACACAAAAAAAACGAAAACCCAAAACAGTTCAACATTTTCTTTCTCTGGTAATCTGTATTTCCTACTTTGGGGGCCAAGAATTATGATAATTTGGTAATGAAGAAGAAAATATAAAAGCTATTTTAAAAATTAAACATTTTAATTGTGGTAAAATAGACATAGAATAAAATTTACCATCTTAACCATTTTCAAGTGTACAGTTTGGTAGTGTTATGTATACTCACATCATTGTGTAACTAATTTCCAGAACTCTTTCTATCTCCCAAAACTAAAACTCTACCCATTAAACTCTCATTCCCCCTCCCCTCAGCCCCTGGCAGTTATTACTGTGTATTTTCTGTCTCTATAAGTTTGACTACTCCGGGTCATTCATTTTTTTTTTTTTTTAAGATTTTATTTATTTATTTGACATAGAGACAGCTAGCGAGAGAGGGAACACAAGCAGGGGGAGTGGGAGAGGAAGAAGCAGGCTCCCAGCAGAGGAGCCCGATGCGGGGCTCGATCTCAGAATGCCAGGATCACGCCCTGAGCCGAAGGCAGACGCTTAACGACTGCGCTATCCAGGCGCCCCTACTCCGGCTCATTCTTATAAGCAGAACTGCACGGTACTTGTCTTTTGTGACTGGCTTAGATCAGTCAGTGTAATGTCCTTAAGGTTCATCCATGTTGTAGCTTGTGTCAGGATTTCCTTCCTTTTTAAGGCTGAGTACTATTCTATTTTACATATCTAGTACAATTTATTTATCCATTCATCCGTTGAGGAACACTTTCTACCTTTTAACTATTGTGAATAACGCTGCTATGCGTACAAATGTTTGTTCAAAACTTGTTTTTTGTAAAGAAAGAATATGTTACCCTGAATTTCCTAAAACCCACTAGATGTAAGTAAACAGGCAGTATGACTGATTGAAATCCTGGATCTGTTCTTTGGCTCTGAAAGTGCCAAAATCTTTAAATATCAGATTAATTAATACATTTAGCTTTTTATTGGGCACTTATTCTTTGTCTTTCCTTGTAAATTTTTCAGAAGATTTTATGTTTAGTGGAGAATAACAAGGAAAAATAAAACTAACAAGGGCCAGAAAAAGACGCTGCTTTTCCTCTCATGTTCAGGAAAGTCAGAGGGACCGAGTCCAGGGCTCATTTTGCATTTCCTATCCAAATTTAATCTTCTCTCTTCTTTCCTGCTCTTCCATGTCCTTAAAGCTTTTTTTTTTTTTTTTTCAGTAGAGATCTTTTCTTGGGACAAGGTGGTTGCCAGAGTTCCAGCAGCATCATTTACGCTTATATTCCAGCCATCAGGAAGAAGGAAGCCAAGAAGGAAGAGTGTGCCCCCTCTTTCAAGACACTTTCCTTTCTATCCTATTGGCCAGGAGTTCGTCATGGGGTCGTTACCTGTCAGAGAGGCTGAGGAAAGAGGTATTTATTGCTGATAAGCCAGATAGGCACTGCACAAATTAGGGCTTCTGTATTGAGGAAGAATGGCTACTGGGGAGCATCCAGGAGTCCCTGCCAGTCTCATACATGTTACCTAGCATCCTGGTGGTACACATTGTTAGGTAGGGAGTGTGGAACAGTTTTTCTCTGAGTCTATAGATAATCTGGAAAAATAGTTCTGAGGCAATGGTGATTGTCTCTGCTCTGTTGATGTTTACTCCAAATGAGACTGATTTAAAGTCTTGTAGGAGAGCTTATAAGACCTTGAACAAAATGAGCAAGACATTAGCTTAATATCCTGGTTCCTGAGGTTTGTGTTGCGATTCCTTCAGCCCTATCCCCCACTCCAGATAGACAGATAGGGCTGCAGCTTTGGTGCCAGTGAAGCTGGTGACTGGGCAAAGATGGTTTGGGGAGTGACTTCCCAGAGGGAATGTGGAGAAGAGGACCCTTTCTCAAAGATTATTCTCTATAAATATGCAACCCTGGTGCTTACCGAGTGATGGAGTCAAATTTATATCTGATTTTTATAATCTCCAATATCAAAATGATTTCTTTATAGGTATTTTAGATATTGAAGAAAATTTAAAAACATCTTTGAAAAATAGCTCTTTTGCTTTAATTATAGAACTGGAGAATGTAGGACACTCTGATGTGGGTATTTTGGCTCATGGATATTTAAATGAACAAGTACTGTGTGAGACAGGCACACCTTACCTCATTACTCATGGTGTACCATCATCCTTGGGGCAGGGGTTGGGGTAAGGTCAGAGGTCAGACTTTATATAGTACAATATTATTTCAAAAATTTAAAACAAAACAGCAATTTTGTTATTTGGATGCAACTGTGTCTAAAAATGCTTCAGTTCTATCATCTTTACTAAAATGCCCGGCTTTAGAAATAAACTCTCTAGTGAGTACGGTCATGTGAAAAGAACCTTAAGGTTACAAATAATGGAGAAAATGATTAATTGAGAAAAAGATCAGGTTAATGACTTAGCAATTCAATTGTAATAATTATCATTTAAGTAAAGTAGACCAATATCACTGAAATGGTGCTTTTGTCATTGTCCCCACTCTCCTCACCTCCAAGAAGAAGTAATCTCAGAGCCTCTGACTTCTTGGAATGACAGGAGAGCCCTCTGGCAGAATCTGGAGGACTTCTCACCAGCTGCAATGGTAGGCACCCTTTTCTGAAGGACCAGAAACTGAGCAAACCAGTAGCAAAGCCCAGAAGAGAGTACAGTTCTTTTAACATTTTAGTCTTGTGATCTAAGAGCACATTCACCGTATAACTGTGCTGGGCTGTGGTCTGCTTTTACGGTCTTAGAACTGGTGTCGTTGGTGCCCGTTGAGTTCAATTGATATTTGAGTACTTATTGCGTCAACTCTGTAATTTTAATTTGCATCATATCTAAACCATCCAGTGGTGCTTTCCTATAATTTCTGTAATTTCCTATAATTCCTATCAAGAAGGAAGAACATTTGTAAAAGAAAGCACCATGTCCAAGAACGGGAGAACTGTGTGCAAATGGGCTATGCCAGAACTAGCCAAGGGACACTGAGCACGTCATTTACCTCATAGCTCTCAGATTCTCATTTTTAAAGTGAAAGGGCAGAGAGTTGGTTTATCTGATCTCTAAGTGCTTAAAAAATAGTTCAAAGCAGCATTTCTACTTTCATCCTGAGAAGAATCATGTAACCATTGCTAAAGAGGTTGAGAAACTGATGCGTGTGTATTATGCGTGGCTCCACCCAAACCCTTTCAAACAGATGCAGGTGGAAGTGGTGCTCTCCCATGTCATCATTAATAATGCTACCCTTGCAGACCGCCGAATATACCTGCAGAAATAATTTACTTTCTAAAGAAATGTAGTCTGGTCGTTTTAAAGAATTAGGCACTTACTCCGTGGCAAACTTGGTGTTGCTTATCTGGGGTGGAATCTTTAAGTGCTGCCTATAGATCCGTGATTTCCAAGGCTGCGCACAGCTCCTGCTCAGCCAACAGAGAGAACCTGTGATTGACTACTCCCCATTCTCTTGATAAACCCTGTGTCTCTGGCTGTTACTCTCTGCTCTTGCCAGATTGCCCTTCACCTGCTAACGCTCCCCTTTTGCAAGGCTCAGCTCTTGTACCACCTCCTCCAGGAAGCTTAATCTCTTCTTTAAACTTCCAGAGCAGGGCCTGGTACCGCTTCCTTTTACACAGTAATGCCTCTTTCTCCATGATTTCGCTTTTTCTGTAGGTTCAGTTGCAGGTGGTCAACCGGGGTCCGGATGATCCTCCTTTTGACGAATCATGGGACGGTGGATAGCCGCCTAACTTACCTCACGATGCCTACGTCATTTGCCTTTCTTCCTCTCCTCGCATAGGCGTTTTATCATCTCACGTCATAGCAAGAAGGGTGAGTACAGCACATTTACATAATTTTATGACAGGATATTGTTATAATTGTTCTATTTTATTATTAGTTATTGTTAATTTCTTGCTGTGCCTAATGTAAATACTTTATCATGGGTATGTGTAGGAAAAAACGCACAATATATATAGGGTTTAGTGCTATCTGTGGTTTCAGGCACCCATCGAGAGTCTTGAACCTTATTTCCCCGCAAATAAGGGGAAATTACTACATTCATTCCTACCCTCATTTACAAACATGCTTTATCTCCTTCACTGGATGGTAAGCTTCTTAGTAGCACCACCGCTTATCCTGGTCAAGTCTAACATGCCTCTCCTGATGTCTTTTATAAAGCAAAACCCTCACACATTTATGGAATACTTTCGGCCCTCCCTAGTGGTTGGTATCACAATTCCTTTACCCTGCTGCCTTTTTGATGGATCTATTTATTTCTATTTTTAGGAAGCTAGGTCAATGCAAGTTCTTTTGCTAAATTATATATTTTGTTGGATTTTTCACTGCAAATTCAGTATCATAGTTTCACAAGGAGAAGAGAATTTCAACTCCCACAGGCCTGATTTCCTTTTAGTCGGATTAGGTTATATAGTTTGTTTTAAAGAGGATGAGACAGCACTTTGTCTAACTGCGAATGGAATGGGCCCTGAGTTAGACAAGCCTCCTTCTCCTTTAAAAATGTTATAAACAGAGCCAAACACACATTGTATTCTTTTGATTTCAGTCAAGAGAGTTTTGGGATCTGGATGGTACCACCATTTGTTTTAATTGTGAAAGCAGATTGATGTGTCATTCAGCGGGCCTCCTCCTTCTTTTCTTTCTTTTTCGACCCTGGAATATCTCAGCTTTGGGTAGATAGAGACCGTTAGGCAGCTGATAGACCATCAGTTGAAGGGGTGGTGGCAGCAGCAGTGAGTGCACGCAGACATGTTCTGATAAGCTCTTTAGGGAGAAGGATGCTCTTACAGAAGTAGGCCCTGATTGCTGAAAAGGCGGCAAGGGAAATCACTGGTGGCAGCTGATTAGAACAAACAGGAAGAGGAGACAGGTTTGCCAAAGGCTTCTGTACGTGTCTCCCATTTGTAAACTTCCAGGCAGATGAAAATGTTTTCCAGGTGGTTTTTGGATTTGTTCCTACAGGGCGAGTTTCAGTGCACCCCAAAGCACCATGCCCCTGGTTAGAGAAATGCCACACACACTTAAAGAATAAAGAATTTTGTCTCCCGGGGCACCTGGGTGGCTCAGTCGTTAAGCGTCTGCCTTCGGCTCAGGGCCTGATCCCGGGGTTCTGGGATCGAGCCCCACGTCGGGCTCTTCCTCTGGGAGCATGCTTCTTCCTCTCCCACTCGCCCTGCTTGTGTTCCCTCTCTCGCTAGCTGTCTCTCTCTCTCTCTCAAATAAATAAATAAATAAAATCTTAAAAAAAAAAAAAGAATTTTGTCTCCCAAACCTTTGAGAATGCGTGGCTGGTGCCAGGGAAGAAGGCACATCAGAGTAACTCACGCATTCTCTTCAAATTTCCTCCAGCTCCATAATGTGTGTTTATCCAGATCTGCTCAAGTCTGGGGCAATAAAAGGTCTCCCAGCCTCCCCGTTATTCCATTTTCCCTAGTTAAGTTGTAAGTAACATCTTGATCTAAAAACCCCATACGGAGAGAATCTTTTTAGATTGAGAAGGTAGTGGTTTCAACTGATTGTACTTATCCGTAGTAATAAAAGTTTTTATTTTTAATCAGTCACTATGGATTGAGAAGTAAGATTGGGTTTAGAGGGTTTTTGTTTTTGTTTTTTACAATCTCTTTCTTTATGGTTAGTAAACACATTAAACACATTCCAATTTTCAAGATGCTTCCTGGCCATGGCAGTCATCTGGGGGGGAAACCCCCAAACAGTCACACATAATCTTTCTTCTAAGTTTTACACTAAAAATCTGTTTTGAGAGGGAAATGGAGCGTATTAAGCTAATGACAGCTTTCCCTTCCCTTATTTTTTCCATGTCAGAGCAATGTGCTCCTGTCAGCTTCTTGGTGTGCAGGGACATTGGCAATGCTGCATTACAACATGAAAACAAATAAACAGCCCCCCACCCCCAGTCGTGGAGGGTTTAAGATGGAACTAGACTAAGTGGGTTAGCAAACAGACTAATTTATTTTCAAAGGTGTAGTTTCTGAGACCGCAAACAATCCACTTTGCCTGGAGACTGTTAGGTGTGTCCTGCTGGGAAAAGTGCTTGGCTAGTCGAAGATTGCCCTTTGGATCCACCCAGACGTATCTGCGGGGAGAATCGGTGCGCGGGACTTGGTTTCCATCCTTGGGGAGAGGAAGCCGGCAACCCAAGGTGAACTCCGAGGACAGCTGATTATCAGATCCCAACATTTGCCAGATGTCCCCTAAATCCCAACCTGCGCCTTCGCAATTTGGTTATAAAAATTCTTCTCCCCTCTAGTACAACCGCTCTTTGAGCAGAGGGTGGTAGGGCTTGGGCAGAAGGCCGCGATTCGGACGGAGGTATCCGCTGGGCGTACAGTCGGGCTCGCCGACACCCAGGACTGCAGAGGCAAGAAGGCGCAGCCAAGCTGCGACGGCGACAGAGCTCCAAGCTGCGAAGGCAGCGGTGGCGCCCCCCCCGCCAGAGATTAGCAGCCCGGCGGGTCCCTCCCTCTTTCGCGGGTGAATGAATGATTAGTCAAACGGCACCTCCCCGCCCCAGTGCGCCGGAGGTTGGAAGGGAGGAGTCTTGGAGCGACTGTTCCCCTTTTTAAGGGCGAAAAGCGTTCGCCTCTGTGCTTTTATTAATCGACCTTGCATGTCGTTTCAACTTCTGTCCTCCCTAGAGTCAGGACGCGCAGACACATAAGCACAGAACACTGATGTCGAAGGCGCCTCGCCCCTCTGCCGCTCAGCCCCGCAGTCCGCTGTCGCGCCCCCGCCAGAGGGAAGCAAAGCAGGGAGTGAAAAGTTGCTGGGCCCCTCCTGCGCCCCGTTTGTCGCTCCTTCCCAAAGCTGGGGGCACCTGGGAGACAGCAGGGTGGCTAGGCGCCCCTGCGCTCCATTTTCTGCTTTCTCATAGGGTTGGGGCACCCGGCGTGAGCAGCAGTGGTGCAGCATCCCCTGTTAGGGGAGGGTTCCCCCGGGAAAGGGAGGAGGCACCGAGCGCGCCGGTCGGTGGAGACACGCCTGCTCTGCTCGGATCTGCGCCCCGGGGTTGGGGGCCTCCCTGGAGGGGCTGCGGAGCGGGCTGGACGCCTGGCTGAGACGTGTCCGGGGCGCGGGGTTCTTGCGCCTGGGCGCCCCCAGCGGGTTCCGGGAGGCGGCTGGTGCGCCCCTGTGCTGGGCGCGGGAGCGAGCGCGCGCGCCGGCCGGGCGGAGAGCCGGCGGGGCCGGCGGGAGGTGGGGAGTGCAGGAGTGGAGGACGCGGCGGCAGCGGCAGCGCCCCGGGCAGTAGCTGCAGCCCGGGCGGCGGCTGCGGAGTCGGTGTGCGCAGTAGGCAGCGCAGCCTCTCTTCTCGGCCTATCTCCGGTTGCTCCGACATCCCCTTCCTCCCAGCCCCGACTCTGGCGCAGGGTGGCCGACGACTAAGCCGCTGCTAGCAACTACCTAAAAAAAAAAAAAAAAAAAAGAAAGAAAAAGAAAAAAAAAAAAAAGAAAAAAAAAGCCGCATTGG
>NW_024425563.1:42191546-42257027 GCF_017311325.1 Ursus maritimus | reverse complement strand
AAAAAAAAAAAAAGAAAAAAAAAGCCGCATTGGAGGAGCCTGGCCGCAGGACCCCTCCTCCCTGGCGCCCCTCACCCCTCGCTCCCCCCGCCCCCCCCCGCCGCTCCCGGGCGCCCGCCTCCCTCCTTCGCGGACTGTCTCCCGACTCGCCGGCTGAGAGCCCTTTTTGACTGCGAGCGGCGGTAGCGGAGCAGAGGCGGCGGCGCGGGACCTGCAGTCGCCCGGGATTCCCTCCAGGTGACGATGCTCTGGTTCTCCGGCGTCAGGGCTCTGGCTGAGCGTCCCTGCCGGCGCTCGCCCGGGATTACCTGCTGCGTCTTGCTGCTGCTCAATTGCTCGGGGGTCCCCATGTCTCTGGCTTCCTCCTTCTTGACAGGTAGGGGAGGGGGCGGGAGGGACCGGCCCTCCCGGACGCTGGCTTGGTACCTGGGAGAGGAGGCGCTGGCTTGCCCCGGGGACGCGAGGGTGGGGATCGAGCACCCTGGCGCCTGCTACTCGCTGGCGGATGAGGATGAAGCTAAGCCCGCCGTGTTAAGGGGTGGGAAGGCAGTGAGTAGGTTAAGGGATGGAGGACTGAGAGGCTATTCACATGAGTATAGTGATAGAAATTTCTTTATTTTTATTGTTTTCCTCAACCCTTATTTTGATTTCTTCTCCTGTGCATATCAAGGAAAAATTCGCACCGTTTTCCACACATCCTTCTTTCTCACTCTATAAGGTTCCAATATAGCATCTGTGTTAGGAGTGCTTTTTAAAGTACTGGCTCTCCAGACTTTGAATTTGAAGAAACTGTCATATTTAAAAAAGGTAATACTAGCAGGATATAATAATGATACGCTTTCAGGCAGGTGAAGACCTCAGCAGCTATTCTGAAGGACATACTTTACTGACACCTGGTGCAGAAAAGAAAATATTAAGTCAATTTCTAAGAGAAGAGGAGAAAGGATTGTTTCAAAAAGTGATTTAAACTCAAGACAATCTGAGGCAGATTCATATAAAGGCCTGTTCGTTGACGCAGTCCTGAGTTCCGTTCAGCCCTAATGTCCACTTTGAAATTTTTTTTGCATATGGGGGTATGTGCTTAGTTGAAATGCCTTCATCGAGGAGGAGTATTATTAAACACTCAGTGAAAGAGTTGGATTTGTGCTTAAGCCATCTGAGAGCAGAAAATCTGTCTCTATATAACATTCTTTTAAAAAAAATTTAAATAAAACTATTTAAAATAATTATTTTTTGGGGGGAATTTGTTTTTGTTGAGTTTGATAATTTAAAACTCATTAGGGATTTCTGAATTTGGTAGTTGCTTCAAAGAAGGGTTAGTGTAAAAAATTAAATGTTTGCAATAATGCAATTAAGCAAAATTAAAATTTTTTTTTCACTTCAGGTTCTGTTGCAAAATGTGAAAATGAAGGTGAAGTCCTCCAGATTCCATTTATCACAGACAATCCTTGTATAATGTGTGTCTGCTTGGTAAGTATGGGGATCAGGTAATGTGAAGTCAATTGCTCTCTTTGACAAGGTGAATCCATTAAATGTAATAATATAACCAGATCTTCAAAATTGTTTTTAGTCATTACAGAACTGCACATAGCTGGTGAATTGAATTCAGCTGAATTTCTGAGTTTTATAACTTTGGTACTTTCTGTTTCATCAGGCTTAGGATTCTTATTTTTGACATCATCCTTATAGAAAAAAAATTAAGATGGACTTTGTACAGCACTGTCCCCGTGATAATTACTGTTGACACTGTCTGTTCACAGAATGGCTGTTGCTACAAAATCAGGTGCCATCAAACTTTCTGCCTTGGTTCTGTCGTCTTAGTGAGAAAATGGTGAGATAACATTTAGGTATAAAGGTCAGGGATAAGGTATGTGACAAAGGGAAAGAGAGGTGACAGTCACAAAGAAGAAACCTGAGGACAAGACGTAATCTTGGGTTTCTTTGCCCGTTGTACCCTAAGATCTCAAAAACAGTCTTTATATTTCTGATCTGGATGCATGAGTCAGAAAAGACATTCTATCCTTAACAGAGAATGACACTTGGCTGTCAGCTGCTTAATTAACACTGGCAGTGGCTAATAGATTCAAAAACATAACTTGTTTCAATTTATTTTAGTTTAAGAGTAAATGATAGGATGGAATGAGTAACCGCATGGGGAAGATTAAGTTATATGAACAAGAAGTTCTGAGATGAAATAGTGACTCACAAGGAGCAACATTTTTGCTTAAGAGTGTTTTATATGCCAATCACCATTGGCAAAACTTGGTTAAGAACTACACGTCACAAAACCCTGCTGGAAAAACATTCAGGCAGTCAAATGCAAAGCCCTAAAGTGATAGATGACTGCTAGTTATCAGATCAACATGCTGTATGGAACTGGCGAAGGGAGTCTTCTCAATTTAGGTGAAAGCCAAGCCATCTGGGTTTAAACTACCCAAACTTTTTCATGACAAGGGATGAGGTCAATGTTGCAAAATGATAAATGAGTGAAGGTGAATGCCTGTATCAAATGATTAGCAGGTTCTGAAGACTAAGGGAATCAACAAACAGAAGTAAAAATGCAGTACATTTGCTGAGATGGTAAATATTGCTGCCAATTAAAAGCCGAGAGGGGGGCTCTTTGGATTTTGTTTATGAGTTGCCATGTTAATTAGTGATCCTTCACTAAAGGACCTGTTGAAAAGAAGCTTTGTGTTTAAATTTTGTATCTGTTGTATATTTACAAATGCAGTGGGTTGGGGGGGGGTAGAGATAACCTTCCCCCTTCATTGATCTTATCTGTATAATATGAGTGAATTATTTTATCTTAATCTTTTAAGATTTCAGGGGAAATTCCTGAGTAACATTTAAATGTGCTTGGAGCTCCGCATGTGAAAATACTGTTTCTTTTTCCTCAGCATTCTTACTACTTATGAAGTTTAAACATAGAGTTTGCAAAACTGTTCCCAAGTAACATTATGAAAAACTCTATACAGAGCAATCCCCCTTGTCAGTATTCTCCTCAGGGTAGAAAATCGTGCCTTTCTCTGAAAGCACAGCCTTACTGATAATACAAGATGTTAGAATCTTCCCATTTTGAAGCTAAAGAAATGAATCTGAAGAGAAAAGATGAATCAGTTGGAATTCAAGTGGGAATGATTATTTATCCTGGAAAAGTATTGATTAAGTTCAGAAGGACAGTCAGTTCATTTATATCTTTAACATTTAGAGGTATCTGCTTTGAGTGAGACCTGTCAGAAATCCTTTCTAAATGTGGGGCGCCTGGGTGGCACAGCGGTTAAGCGTCTGCCTTCGGCTCAGGGCGTGATTCCGGCGTTATGGGATCGAGCCCCACATCAGGCTCCTCTGCTATGAGCCTGCTTCTTCCTCTCCCACTCCCCCTGCTTGTGTTCCCTCTCTCGCTGGCTGTCTCTATCTCTGTCGAATAAATAAATAAAATCTTTAAAAAAAAAAATCCTTTCTAAATGTGTAAAGTCGTGACTCTGGCAATCCAACTCACTTGTTATTTGGGAGATGCCTCAGAGTTCTTTCAGGAGCTGGAAGGTTTGGTGATATGTTATCCTGACCTTGCCTCGTGTAGGATTATGGGACCCAAGCTATCATAGTCAGTGCTTCCCAAACATTTGTAATGACTTGATAAAATTGAGAAGGAATAGATGATTGGCCACTTCTGTATTTGCATGTGTTCTTGTAAGTTTCCAAGGGATCCGCTGCAGACCAAGGATTTCAAAGCACCATAGACGGCTGTGAGGCTGGTTGACATTTTTATAGCTAGGTTGGAAGGTAGCCATATTTAGCAGATAGATAATATCAGTAGTAGCAATATTTATATTGCTGGCAATGATCTAAGCATGTATTATTTCATATAACCTTCACAAAAATTCTTTGAGGACTTTTACCCCCATTCTACAGACAAGGAAACTGAGGCTAAAGGAGTCTTGTAGCTTGGCTTGTGAAGTTCATATGTTAGTAGATAGAGCTGGAACTCGCTCTCGGTTTTGTCTGCCTGTAGAGCTCATACCTATAATCGAGTGGAACAGGCTATTCGCTTAGTTAAAGATGTGAAAAAGCAAGGAAAAAATAGAAAGATTGTTGAGTTATTTTACTTCTCGGTGCTGCTTGAGTTATTTTGTTTTTTTCTTTTGAGTCGTTTTGGAGTTCAGTTAGCTGACATTTGTTAATCACATTATATGAAAGAAAATCTCGTTATGATTTCAGTTGACCGGCAGGGAGCTTTAGTTGTGAGCTAGTTTTATGTATGTACATTAAGAGGGTATGTAATAGTCAAAACTGTACTTTGGATAAAGAAAATAGTCCTATTTAGTTTGTGTTGGTCCGGCCTTTTGGCAAAAAGGTACCTAAAGCTGAGCGCAAGCTCATATCTTGTTTCATAACATGTACTTAAAAAAAAAAAAAAAAAGCTAACCTCAACGTATGCTTAAAAAAGACGTAAAATGTTACAGTTGGGAGGAAATAGGTGGCACAAAGTTCTGTGTATAATTGCAGTGTAAAAGCTTGAAAAACCCCGCAAAATCAACTTGGCCTGATTTAAACTTTTAAGCTCCGAAATGTTTTAAAGGTGGAATGAGCTCATTTCTGTGGGAATTTTGAGGATGACAGCGAATGCAGTGGCCACGGCAAGCAGAACCGAATAATTGTATTCTCATTTATCCTCACCTGCTGAGGCCCAGCATCTTGCCAGAATCAGCTATGATCCAAGAATAACCTGTCGGTTAGCTGGTGAGAGATATAGTTTTAAAGTGTAGGAGCCAGAAAGCTTCAGTTCATCTATTCAAGGGGAAGGTGAGAACTTGGACTGCTGTCATGAAATTGAGGGAATCCAGTGGGCAGTTTAGATTAAAGATGCAAGTGCTCCATTGTTTAGTTAGAAAGCAAAGCGTAGCTTTTCCCCACCTTAAAAAATGGTCTTTTATGGGGCTGAGGAAGAAAAGGCTCAGACTTACTGCTGTTTTGTACGATTCCCGCCCCCCCCCCCATGCTTTTCTGCTGGAATTTTCCCCCCAGAATGCCTAGGAAAACACATGGGTGTCTTTCCTGAAGTACAGCGATAAGAGCCAGTCACGTTCAGATAAGGGATCCAAAGCAATTCTCGGGATCTTTTGGGCATCCCCAGATCCACCAAGTGTGCCTGGGAGGTGGTACCCCTACTTCTTGTCCCTTTCCACCTAAGTGTCACATACAAGGAAGCAGGACAAGCCAGTGAGTTCGGCCCGGTTCTGGAAACCTGAGAAATCTTTGGGGCCAGGACTCAGAAAACCGGAAGTCAGTCAGAGCTTAGTTTGGCATACATTTTGTTCAGCAAAAAACATTATTCTGAGGTTTGAATTTCCTCTTTTAAATCCAGAGGTGCAATGTAGAAGTGGACCCTCTGCTCATAAAGAGCAATGTGAAATTTGGTGTTACAAGAAGCGGGGCTCCACCTCTCTTGGAGTCAACCAAGTGCTGAGAACAGAGGAGACTTTGTCTGCTGTCTTCTACTTTTTAATCACAAAAATCCTCTGTCACTAAACAAGTAGCTACCAGCATCTTCGGTTCTCCGGGTGCCTTATCTCTATAAAATCCTCATGTTCTTTTATTGTTTAAATTAGCTGGCTAGAGAGTAGATGTCATTATCTGAACAAGTGTTAGGCACATGTTTGAGAATGAGGGAGATAATGTTGTATTAGGATTTATCGTGTGTGTGTGTGTGTGTGTGTGTGTGAGAGAGAGAGAGAGAGAGAGAGAGAGGAAATAGGGAGCAGGCAAGATGTGTTCAGACAGACACTGCCCTTACTATGTGCACATATACACAGATTATCATATCTTTTAAAAATTGTTTCATATCATGTTTAGACTTTGGATGCTAAGGAAGTGATGAGGATTTGTGTGTTTATTTATTTACTTTCTGTTTAGAAGGTATTGTGATCAATTGCCTTTCCATAAAACAATGTATTCAATAGAGTGGTTTTAAGGGGAGGTATCTTATTTATAGCACTGTGCTGGAAAGTTCACCAGTACCAGTTCTGAGGCAGTTATTTCTACCCATGCTTTATCGAGGCTAAGAGAGGCCGAGCAAATATCCTGAGCTTATCCAGTTCCTAAGAGACAGACTGGGATGTGAAGCCAGTGCCTTCTCCACTAAACCGATTTGCTTTTACTAGTTGTTTACTATTTACAGACGTCTATAAATACTTCCAAGGGCTTCAGAGAGTTATTTCAACCTTGGCAAAGCTGACACAGGCTCTCTTTGGGGGCGGGTAGAGTGATTTTGGTCTTGTAGTGCACACCAAGTCTGGAATTTGGGGGGCCCTTTCAAAGGCAGACCCACAGTTCAGGCAGCTTTTGTCTGGCATTGCATCATATTTTGGCAAAGAGCTTTGGCGCTGGCATCGGACAGCCCTGGGTTCCAATCTAGGTTCTGTCACTCACTGGTGGTGAACTTGGGAAGGTCACCTTACCTTTCTAAGGCTTGGTTTCCTCATCTGGAGAGCGGGATGAACTCAGTATGAAGCTCAGAGAGCTGCCGTGGGAATGAAGTGAGTGAGGCAGCATGGAAAGCTTGGCCCAGAGTTTGGCGTGGAGTAAGCTCTCTAGAATGATTCATTGTTGTTGTTGTTGATGATGACATTATTGTTTAAATTCTTATTTCCTCACATGGAATAAGATGCAAAGTTTCATCAGAAAAGGAAGAAAAAAAAAAAAAGAAGCAGCAGCATGGGGATAATGATGCCAAGCCCACCCATCGTTATGAATGAACAGGGCTAAGTCAGGAACATTTGTGGGCTTTTCTGTCCCTCCAGACTTGGACTGGGCTGATCTAGGCTGCTTCCTTATTGGTCCAGTGGTCTGCGAGCCCTGGTGTAAGTTTTCCCCTTGCTCTCCATTAAACACTAAAAAAACTTTCCATGGAAGAGGGGCCTCGTTTTTCTGCAGAGTATTTACATCTCTGTGCCTGTGGGGTCACCTTCACTTGTACTTTTATTGGCAGAGGGATAGAGTTGGGACTCAGGAGCGCCGTAATTCTGGAAAAACTGCCTAGTGGTCTGGCAGCGTGGGGATTTTCCTGGCCCGCCTCGTGGAAGTCTGTCAACCCCATTCCAGACTTGAGTGGGTTTTTGCTGCCCATTTACTCGTGTGCTCCCCTTCCCCAGTCCCATCCCCATCCCATTTTAAACATGCTTTCATTTCACTTGTAGACTCTGGCCTTCCAAGTGCGTACCAATGGCGAACTGTGTTTTAAGTGTAGGAAATAATGCTGAGGAAGGGGAGCCCTTCTGCAGACTGGGATACAGAGACGGTGAGGCAGAAGAGGAGGACATAGTTAGAAAAGTCAGGCAAGGCAAAACGATGGAAAATAAAGTCAATTAATAAACATTTGTGGCACAAATAAAGGATATCACTTTTTCGCACCCTCTTCGGTGGCACTTCTGTCCAGCTGATGGTATATTGACTCCTTTGTGATAAAAAGAAGAAATAACACCACCTTTCATGACACCGGGAGGTTGAGTGTGCTTGTGGAACTTAGTAAAGATCAGCAAATGAGCTGAGTGTATATTTTAAGACCTCTTGATTCCCAGATCTAATTCTATAAGACACTTCTCAAAGCACTAGGGATAGCAGGTTATAATTTCAATAATATTATTCTTTCTTCCTTCTCTCCGTACCAAATTCTCCCCTTCCATTTTCTTTTATTATTTTTAGCCTTTTCTGTGTTTGAAGCATTGTGCTGGTTGGGCACCTCGGGGAGGCAAAGACCAACAGGACAGATTCTTGCCCACGACCTAATGGGGGAGAAAGACCCACGCATAAATAAGTTCCACAGGGGTGACAGAAAAAGCACTATAATCGACTCGAACCCAAGTACTAGGGGAGTTGCAGTTGAATTCTGACTGAATTATCTGGGACCCTGACGGGTGGAGGAAAGCTGGTCTTGGCAAGGCGTCTTTGGAAGAAAGGCACGGAGGCGTGTGTGCCTGGGGATTGTGGAAGTGGCCGTGTCCCGAGTGCCCACAGCTCTGGTGGAAGCTGGAGTCAGGAAACTGGGTGGAGTGCAGTAATAAGGAGATCGGTTCCACTCATGTAATTGGGAGGATTTCCTATTTTGTTGCAGCCACATGACACAATCAGATGTGTTTTCTATAAATGCCTCGAGGAGCTTTCGTGGGCATGTTTCAGTTGTGGAGAGGCTGGAGTTTGGACAATAGACTCCAGGAATGTGTTGTGGTCGGGGAAGAGCAAGCAGCAAGCAGGTGAGAGTAAGCAGCATGGGCAGTGGGAATGGAAGGAGACGTTGGGATAAGCCAGTGTCGCTCATTCTTTTGAATTTCTTTAACCACCTTCCAATTCTAGAATATGTGGTTTAAAAGACTCTAAGCCACGCCCAGCAAGACAGTAGTTAAAATGCAGTGTCATTATGGTAGAGTGATGTGCTAGGGTGTCTCTGTAGCAGTCACTTTGCTAATCACTTGGTGTCTCTAGAGCAGGGTGCTGCCACCTGAGTAGAATAGTTTACTTCCCAGGGCTCCCTTTTCAAAATTCCATTTTTGTTCTCCACTGTTGTGTGACTCATTTGGCAAATTATTGCATGTGGTAGATATTACCATGGTAGTATGTGTTCTCAGAGGTAGCACAAATTTTATACACTAGTCAAAATTGGGTTGCTCCCCTTAAAAAAGTCTACCACTGTGCTGGGACCCCTAGACTTGCAGAGGAATTTTAGAGCCCAAGTTGATAGAACTTGGCAATAGAAGAGATGGCAGAAGTGAGAGATGGGATGGATTAGAGGGAATTTCGAGAGTTCTACCGGTGGTATAGACAATGTAGGAAGAGAAGAGGTCACTGATACAAGTGCGTTGGAATGAGTTTAAACCTGATGAGTTGGCTTTGATGACCTTCCAGGTAGAATAGCTCAGTAGGCTCGTGAGAGAAATCAGGACCAGAGGACAGACATTTGTTAACTGCCTGAACTGATATACACTGCAACACTTTGGGAATAAGTTATTTGTCTACACTGAGCTTTCAAGAAATGGGCCTACAAGAGTAATTGGAAGAAGGGTTATATTTAAGGGAAGGGTAGAAAGAGAGAAACCCATGACAGAGATTGAGAAGTAGTTATAGGAGAAGGAGCAGAACCAGGAAAGTGCAGGCCAAGGCAGAAGATGTTTGAAGAACAGAGAGACCAGTGGTATTAAATATTGCAGCGTTAGACTGAAGATTCTAGGAGACTATCAAAGAAAGACCTTTTTCATCATCTTATTGGACTCCTGGAAACAATCAGTGATGGTGCCCACGTCCCTAATACCTGCTGTATGTTTTCACATGGAATAGAGTTCATCGTAGATGGAATTTGCTGGAACCCTATTTGATAGAAATCCAGAATTAAGATTGCTGTAGGGATTTTGAAAATTTAGAGCAAAAATCACAAATTTTCCAAACTTTGATTTGGAAAGATCTTAGTAAAAGTGAATAAATACCACATGAAACTTTAAAAGGTACCAAAACAAAACTAATTTCATGGATAAAAGTAACATACTTTCCCAAACATCTTTGGAATGTTTCTATAGTTAAGTGCAAAATGGACAAGGCCACATTGAGGCTTTTATTATTATTATTGTTATTATTATGAATAAGAGCAACAATATAAAAGAGCCTGGCTAATATAAAATCTTACCATTATAAACTTTCAAGTTTGTTCTATTAAACTGCTAATGGTGCTTTAAAAAATATTATGATATAATTTAATCCCTTAGCTAGATCTTCAGGAAAAATATTTTCTTTCTTCACTAAATGTTTAATATCTGCTTTGTCATTGAAATATAGCCGTGGGGTGGCAGCGTTGGCGTCTGAAATTATGGGTTCAAGTCTCAGGGGGTCCCGCTGCTAGCTGTGCACCACTGAACAGGTGACTTGTACTCTCTGAGCCTTAGTTGTGAGTCCTGGGCAAGTCGCAATGGTGTGTGCACCCTTCAGCTTCATCTCTAAAGAGGAATAATCATACAGACCCTAATCTGTTGACTGGAGCTATTAACTGAGGTGATGTGTGTGGGTTAAATGCACTGATGTTTGTGAAAGGCCTTTGTTAAGAGTATAAATGGAATTATTAAGGGCAAGAATTTGAATAGAAGACAGTGAAGTGTATGCCATAGTTTTTAGCAGATAATTTAAAAAGTATATTTTTTAAAGAACAATAGTGTAGTGATTCGTATGTCTATGCATTAATAGTTGTAAGGCTCTGGGTGAATTGCCTAATATTCTGTATCTCTTTATCTTCATTGTAGGGCTTTGGTCAGAACTGTGGGTTAAAACATGTAAAGTTCTAGGGGCGCCTGGGTGGCTCAGTCGTTAAGCGTCTGCCTTTGGCTCAGGGCGTGATACCAGCATTCTGGAATCGAGCCTCACATCAGGCTCCTGTGCTGGGAGCCTGCTTCTTCCTCTCCCACTCCCCCTGCTTGTGTTCCCTCTCTCTCTGGCTGTCTCTCTCTCTCTCTCAAATAAATAAATAAAATCTTAAAAAAAAGAAAAAAAATACCATGTAAAGTTCTAGGGGCACCTAGGTGGTTCAGTCAGTTAAGTGTCTGCTCTTGATTTTGGTTCAGGTCATGTTCTCAGGGTCCTGAGACTGAGCCCGGTGTGGGGCTCCGCACTCAGCATAGAGTCTGCTTGGGATTCTCTTTCTCCCTCTCCCTCTACCCCTCCCCCCATGCATGCTGGCGTGTGCGCGCTCTCTCTCTCTCTCTCTCTCTCAAATAAATAAATAAAAAAAAATAAATACTAAAATCTTTAAAACAACAACACAAGCATGTAAAGTTTTTAGAACAGGTTCTGGAATATGGTAAGCACTTCCGAAACAATAGCTACTGCCACTGTCACTGTCGATGCAATGCTTTTAAGAAGTGATGAAATGGACCCGTGTGAAATATGTTTACTGTGAATTTCTGTTAGGGTAGACAACGGAACTTCGATAGACGTGATTGCTATCTTTTCTAATAGAAGATGGAAAATGCTGGTCATATTGGGACTTCGCAAGATGGATGGCTGCTCTGTTTTTTGTCTTCAAAGACTCACCTGCTTGGTTGGCGCCCCTCTGCAGATAGCTAAGCACAACATTGCCTTTGTTGTGAAGCTAGTTGTCCTCTTTCAGCACTTGCTGTTGAATCAGGAGGTGGCAGGTGGGGGGCAAGGATGTAAACCCGACTCCCGAGTGGACCTGCTAAGCTGGCACTGGCGAGCCACCCCCCCACCCCCTGTCTGAGAGTGTGCCGAGTCCTGCTCTCTGACCACAGTCGCTCAGGCATGCCCGTGCTGTGGGGCCTCACCCTCTCCAGGCTAACCCCAGAGTCACTGATGGGACTGGATTTGGACTCGAGGGCCCTACAAATCCATGCAGCTTTGAAGGTGTGCAGCCCACGGTCCCATCCCCTGCTCTCCGGGTGTGAGCCATCTTCTCTTCGCCCCCATGCTCTGTGTCGTGATGTAGTGACTTGGGTGAGTGCATGTCTTACGAGATGAAGTCTGCAAGTCTAAGAACCTTGTCCAGTCATCTCTGCAAGCGCCATATCTACAGCGAGAGGTCTGCAACCTTGGGACTTGAGTAGGAGTCAGCCTGGAGTTTCCTGTTTATAGTTTGGGTTGTTAACACTTGGGCTAGCTCCCCCTAGAATGGAACTCCAAGTTCCAAAACATGATTCTCCCAGAGAGTTTGTCACAGAAGGTCAACCCTCTCTATAAAAGACATCCTAAATAATCATTACAAAAACACATTTTCCCCTTTGAAAGGAATGTACTCACATTTGAAAATGTAGAGTCCTATAGACACTAAGACCTGCTTTTCTTTGTGACAAAGGGAACATTCCCTCTTAGAGAAACATCCTGCTGTCAAACGCAGCAATGTGTGTGACAGTAGAGGAGGTGTGAGAGGGAAGGATCTGGGATTACCTCACTTTTGCTTTCAAAAGTCACAATGAAAAATGCCTCCCCATCCTTGCTGCTGCCGGAGCCGGTCATTTCCTCCTCCTTCTAGTGAGGCTAGCTCCGAAACCTTGACACAAGCCTTAATGTTTACATTGGGTTTTGGATGTTAGCTCCCTTGGCTTCTGGAAGCCGAGTCTGTTGAAAATTATGTTTTTCTTTTAAGGACAAAGGCCTTATTGTATGTACATGTCGTATAGTGTAATGAGGTTTTTTTTTTTTCTTTCTTTTCTTTTTTAATGTTAGGTAATGGGTGGTACTAACCCAGCTCTGCCAAATGAGAAGTTCAAAGGGGGGTCTGTAACCTGAATGGCAGTTTTAAGGTTTCACGCAGGTAACTCCACAAGAGAAAATGAGAGGGTGGGGCAAGTAGCATCTTCGCTGACCAGACTGTGTTCCCCGATGCTGCACTTTGATGGAATAACCGTCAAGCGACTCTGGGAGAGGATCTGCGGCATGAGTGATGATGCCCCAGAGATACTTCAAAGAGAATGACAGTGATAATGAAAATGAGAGCGATGACACTGAGCCCATTTTAACTTATAAAAGCAGGCATTTCCAAAATTGCTCTTGTATTCTTGGTCAGATAAATAGATTTTGGCTGGATGGTTTTTCATGGCTGCTGAGGCTGGCAGGCGTAGGCTGAGCATCTTATGTTTAGAGCCTGTGTGGTGGGTCTCTCTGGTGGTGCTGTGGGCCCTCTCAGCTGTGGGTGACCTCAGGAAGATGAGACCGGGAGACCAGGCCTGGCCCACAGAAAGGAGGCACGAAAACCAGAAGGCCCAAAGCTGTTCTTGTATTCGTTCGGTCCTCAGTGAGAGACATTTTTAGGTTCCTTATCTTAATTATTTTTTCTTTTTCTCTGTAAGCATTGTTTTTTTTCCCCACCTATCTTTCCTAGGTTCCTCTCTGAGACATCTGTGGACCCGGCCATGGCTTTAAGGTTCCTTTCACCCTCACTGCTTTCTTTTTCGTGAGCAAAGTAATGACATTTGCATTCCTTTTCATATTTCTTATTGGAAAATACGGGGGGGGGATTCCTTTTCTGTTTTATTTTCTCATTAAGCAGAAGTGTCTGAGGCAAGATGTGACCCTCTTGGGTCGGATGCCCCTGCATTGTGTCTGTGGTCTGTGGTGCTTGAAGCTTCTGCCTCTGCAAAAGCCTGGCTGTGCCCTGTTTGACTGCCCCTTTCTGTCCCTTTTCTTTACAGAAATTCACAAATCCTGGAGGCTCTCACAGACTGCTGGGTCTCTCCTGCTTTGTGGATTTATAGTGTAAAAGCAGTAGCATCAAGACATTTCATGTAGCAGTGTTTCTTGGTCTCGGGGGGACATTATATTCTGAATGAGAGGACATGAAAGATTAATCAGATATTCTCCCGCTTGAGAGCTGCTATGCCAAAACAGTTTAGGGTCTCACCATGTACCTGTGTTCATGCTCCTTGCGGGGAATGGTGCCTATTGGAATTGAGACGTGGTGATTTCCTGTTTTCAAGCGATGTGAAACAATGGTTCTGTGCCCGGTGGGACCCACTAGAGGTCAGCTCCCAGTTCCATTAGCACATAGGTGAGCACTGGGATGGAAATTCCTTTTCCCTAAGAGGTGACTCAAGTTGGAATTTGGGGAAGAGCTGGATGGCCAGGAAGGGGGCAGGGATATGCCCTTTTTCCGAGTCTCATTAGTCCAGGGGTGGTTTCTGTTGTACGAGCTAGCCCTTCTTTCTCCTTACTGGGATGTGCTGGGCATGCATGTCCCACAGACCAGTGGCTTCCTTTTTCTTGTGAGTGCGTGTGTGTGTGTGGGGGGGGGGGGATAGTTGGGATTTATTAAAAACATACACATTTTTTTTTTCTGTTTTGTATAAACCATACACTGGACAAGGGCAAAGAGAAGCTTGCTTAAAGTAATTTACACACTATTTGACCAAGTGACAGACATATACAGTTCCCGGATTTTGGTGTTTGACTGAAGTATATGAAAATTTTGATATTTGGTGTTGACCTACAGAAACAGCAATTTTTGTGGTTCAACCTCATGCATACTTTGAGCATCTTAAGGCTTTTTCACTGGAGATAGTAACTCCGACAGGTTATTGCAGTGTATCTGAATGAGGGGGCCTTTAAATTAAGGGCGAATTTACACCGGGTCCATAAACTAAACATAAAATGTGGTGATATAGTAAAACATGAACACCTCTAAATCTCTGAACCCTCAGCTCTGAATTAATGGGCTCTCTGTACATCCTCAGACCCTTCTGGTGGTGGTGGGGGTAGAGAGGAGGTAGAGAGGGAAGCGTTCACCTTCATACCAATGAGAGGGAACACATGACACAGTGTGTGCTCTGCAGGGAATGTGGGAGCTGAGTTTTAGGACTGACGGAGGGAAATGATTGATGGTCATTAAACTCAGCACATATTTATTGAGCATTTATGTTAATAATGGCCTGAGGCACTGTGAGATTGGAAAAACACTTTTTAAAAAAATGGACAAAAAGATTAAATTATGTTCCAGGTAGTTTTGAAGTTAGATATCTTATATTGCTCTGGAGTAGTAGCAAATTGATGAACTTACGTAAGCCACGGATATTAACTCTTGGTTGGAATATTTGATTAATCAGAACAAATTATTATTCCTTGACTGTGATAGGTTATATATATACATACACACAGGCATAATATGTATGTATTTCATATAACATTAAGATAATGGATCTAGTTTGCAAACTACCTTCTATTCCTAGAGTCTAAAATAAAAGTGTGAACATGGGGTTGAGCCAGTAGTCATGTGCGTGTGGGGGGAGGCCCTTCCAGCGGAGTTTTGGGCACTGCTGACAAGGAGCAGACAATTGTGTCCCCATGGCTGGCAGCCCCTCCCTCTTCCTGGTCCTCTCCCAGATACTTTGACATGACTTCTTATGTTATCTCACATTAACAAGTCAGTGGTAAGGATTTTGCCTTCGGCTCTCAGGTTGTAATGTGCCTAAGAACCAGGAGGGAGCTTGTTAAAAATGCAGATTCAGGGGTCCTCCTCCAGAGACTCTGACTCCAAGGTCTGGTGGAGACCAGAGAATCTCCATTTTTAATGAACTCTTCCAGTGACTCTACACGGGGGAGCCAATTTTTGGAAAACTCTTCCCAACTGAGGTTAGTGGAAAGAGAAGGATGTATAAATAGAAACATAAATATAGGTAAATTCCCCAATGAATCAACAACACATTAAATAGGGGTTAGGGGCAATTGAAGTTCTGTTATTGATACAAAACTTAACAGTAGGTCAACTCTCATTTATAGAATATTATTTTTGTGGGGGCTTTCACATAGTTCTCTTGCATGTTAATGGTATTTATTGAAGTGCTACTTTTTCTCTTCATGTCGTTTCTCTCTCAATCCTCCTCTAGTCACCCAATCGGAATTAATCATTTGTTCCTCGAAGACTTATGTTGGTCACTCTTACTATAACCCTTACTCCTGCCTGCCCTGAAGTTTTGTTGATTATTTACATGGACTCTCTCCTGTTGGACTTAAAGCTTTTTCAAGGCAGGAATCATGTCTGACTTCTCACTACCATTCGAAGCATCTAGAATAGTACCTCTTAACAACTATTTTATGAATAGATACTATGTTCGTAAGTTAGGGGGAACCTGAACTTCAGTTTCTTCAAAACCACACTGTGAGGTAGGGTAGGTAGGTTTTCTCAAGAAACCTATTTCACAGGTGAAATAATTAAAGCTCAGAAAAGTAAAGCAAGACAAAATTCACACTGCAAACAAGCCAGAGTTGGGACTATGATTCAAGTACGGGAATCCTGCAGCATCCCGGGTAGACTCCACTGAGATATCTTTCAGAGAATGTTTCCTGACCACAAGGGTTGAGAAAGCACCCAGGGAGGGTGAGGGGGTGAGTGAGAGAGACCCAGCAAATAACTTCCCTGGGCTTTAGGGTTTTAACAGTCCTTGTGGTCCAGTTAGGTAGAGTCCTGACTGGCGCCTTTGGGTGGGACGGGGTGACCCTCTGGGTTGCTGCCAGCCTGTTCGTATGATGGATTCCCACAGGGATACACTCTGTCTTCTGTGGTCTTTCTGTGATGGGCAGCAGCTGCAGGATAAAGCCAATGTGACGGATGTTTGTTGCTTCTTGAGCATGAGCCAACTAGATGTAGCAATTTGACAAAACAGCCAGGGTTTTCGGACCGATTTGCTGGGCTCCAGCAGCATCTGGAGGAAACAGGCAGTCGATAAGGAGTTGAGGGCCAGGTGAGGTGGGGTTTGGAGATACCCCACCGCAATCCCTTCCATCCCCTAACCTCCATAATAGGAGCCGTTCCCTTCTGCTAACCATATCTGTGCAGCAGGCACCTTCCTCGTCCAGAACAGAGTATTCTGGGAAACCTGAGTTCTTTCCTCTCCCTTCGTGTCATCCCATTTGTGCCCACACCTTCCTTTCCGTGATCAGGGAGAATGTAAAGTCGAGCTGTTCCCTTCACTCAATTCTGGTCACGTTGCTAAACTGTTTCCCATACTTTTAATGAGAATCCTTTAAAAAAAATTTTTTTTTAAAAATTGGCCTGGCATTCCATTGTTCCAGGGTTTCACCTTTATCATCTCCATCTTTATTATTTTTTACCATGTTATTTTCTTTCTCTGTTATTAGCTCAGCATTTCCATGATGTCACCACTCCTCGAGTTTTCTGTCTTGTTTTTCTCAGTTTCAGTTTCTAGTTCTTGGTTTCAGCCTGATAATGAAACGTACAAGCAGAATTACAGTGGGGTGGTTGTTCTTCCTACACATACCATGGCGGCCAGACATGTGAGCGATGGGGTGTCCAGTGGGGAGCCCTCTGGCACACGCAGAGTTGGAAGCACCACGTCGCAGGCCATTTGTGATAAGGATTAAGAAAAGGATGGCTAGGAAAAGCTAAAGGCTGGCTTAGGGCAGAGCCGAGTGCCTAGGTGGGGGGTTAGGAAATATTTTCTGCTAGTGACGATGTGCTGATATCGTTGAGCCTGGTGGAGGGAATGCCCAGGGGAACTTTAACAGCCTTCCAATATGTGGGAAGAAAATTCTTTGTTGAAAGGACAGAGAGGAGTACAAATCCCACGGTTGCAACATATCTTTAGCTCCAGCTTCTCTGCTGGCCTTTCTGCCTCTCGCTCACTTCCAGAGTGAGCCCCAAAGTGGTTGTGGGGTGTTGGCTTCCCTGCTTCTTGGCCAGTGCCTGCCTGTGAGTACAGGCCTCTTCCCTAGATCCCTCTATCCTAGTTACCCTGCCGTGGATGAGATCACACTCCCAGCTTTGAGCCACATTTGCTGGGATCAGAAATTGAAAGCAGGGTCTGACTATGGACTGTATTCATCCCAGAGTTTTGGCTCTAGGTCTTAGTATAACTGAGAAGGAAAAGTTAAAATAAAGGATTTCTCCCTTCCTTTTTTTTCCATTACTCCTAAGGGTTAATGTTCTCTCCCTCCCACACTCTTCCTCAGTACTCAGCTAGCCTTTGGTCACTAGGCTCTGGTGGGTCCGAGCCTTGTTGGTTGGGGATATTGGTCCTAGAATTTTTCCCTGGTATTGTCAGCTCTTCTAGCCAGTCAGAATTTTCCTAAACTTGAGTCTATTTCCTCAGAGATGTAGCTTGGCAGGCACGGTGTTTATTAGCAGTAGGGGCAAGGAGCACCCAGCAGTGGCCAAGACAACATCTATTGAGCCTCAAATGGCTGACAGTGACAGGCCCATCCTGAAGTATCCTGGTCTCTAGGTATCTGGCATGGTGGCAGGTGCTGAGAGAAGGTGACCTCTGGTGGTCACTGGATTAATGTAATAATCTCAGGCAGTGATTTAGTACAGGTGTGTGTGCTCGTGCACGTGTGTGTGTTTAGTACAGGGTGTGTGTGTGTGTGTGTAAGGACTTACATATGTAGTATTCTCTCAGCATTTGCGTGATGGATTTATAAGAATTTTGTTTATATGGCTACTCTTTCCTGGACTTTTTTTTTTTTTTTTTTTCTGGGCTTTTTTTTTTTTTTTTTTTTTTTTACTGAGTCTTTCATACCTTCTCAAACTTTAAATATTGGAGGGCCCCAAGATCCAATCAAGATGTTTTCTCTGTTTACATTTACCCTAGGTGATTGTATACAGATCCATGGCTTAAAAACCATCAATATGCTGAGCGTTCCCATAGTCATGCTCCCAGCTCTCTCACCCTTCAAGTGCAGAGTCCTATCCGAATGTGCCCATGAAGGTCCAGGAAGCATCTCCGACTTAAGATGGCCCAAGCAGAGATTTCTGTCCCATCCCTCACCCAAATCTAGTCTTTTCCAGCCAGCGATGTCGGCCGCAGTGTTCCATTTTCCTAGGCCATGAGCCATGGGGTTTTTGATTCCTCTTTCTCTTATACCCTATGTTCAATCTATTAGCAAATCTTGACAGCAAAACCTTGAAAATATACCTGGGAATTTCTGACTACCTCCATGATCACTTTTTTCCTCTGGACAATATATTGTCAATCAGTGACCATTTAAAATTATATATCCAATTATTTCAGTTATTTATGAGAAACCCTCTAGTGGCTTCTCATCTCAGTGGTAACACAGTCTGATGTATAACCGTGGTCTGCAAGGCCCTCTGAGATCTGGCTCCTGCTGCTGCCTCCGGCCTCTGCTTCCAGTGCGTCCCTCCACCCCTCACTGTGTCCGACTTCACTCCTGGGCTCCCAGCACACAAAATACCCAACACCCTCTCAACAAAGGTGCTTGCCTTTGTTCTTTCCTGTACCTGGAACACACTTATCCAATATATTACCTATTCTCATCCCCTCACTCCGGTCTCAGAGCAAATGTTTCCTTAGTAGAGGGTCAGAAAGATTTGGGGGAGGGGTGGGACAGAGATCTCTGTTTGGGCCATCTTAAGTCAGAGATATTTCTGGACATCCATGGGCACATTCGAATAGGAGTCTGCCCTTGAAGGGTGAGAGAGCTGGGAGCATGACTGTGGGAACGTTCAGCATATCGATGGTTTTTAAACCACGAATCTGTATAAAATCACCTAGGGTAAGAATGTAAACAGAGAAAATGTCTTGTTGGATTTCACTCTCCCCAATTCTGTGCCCTTGTCCTGCTTCATTTTCTCCGAAGTCCTTGTCAGTGCCTGTTATTATGCAGTTATTGGCTTCCTGTAGGTCTCCCGACTAGAATATCGGCCATGTGAGGATGTCAGATCTGATGTTCATGCTGTACCCCCAGGGCCTGAGATGGTGCTAGGCCCACTCTGTGCTTATCGGTCAGATAAACGAGTATGTGCTATTTGTGTTTAACTGTTTGATTCAATAATTTAAAGATCTAACTAATTCCAACCACCAAAATTAAATCACGAAATTTCATTTCTACTCCAAATGCTGCTTTTTCTGTAATGAAGACTTGCCTTTTTCATAGCTCATGTGACTTGGCATATCAAGGCTGATGGTGGGGGAATTATACAAAGACATTAAAAGATGAAAAGTTGCTTCCAGTGAACAATAATATAATCAGAGTAAAATATATAACTATAAGCAATAACAATTATAAAACAAAATTTTTCTCATAGAAAACTTTTTTAAAAAAAGCTCTTTCTGTGCATACTTGGTAGCATGATCATTATCAGCTTTGGAATGTAAATTAAAATTTAATATGTTGGTATTTTTATACTTTACCTAAGACATTTTACAGATACAAGACCAGCAGGGTATGTTAAGTCTCGAAATTTCAGAGAGCAAGGAAAATGTGGCACAAACAATTTCCCCATGATACACATTCAGACACACTGTGGGGCCGCCGAAGACGCTGGGCCGTGTGGCTGCACCTATGCTGGAATGTTCTGGAATGTCCTCCGTGGAGGAGATTCCTTGAGTGGGTTGTCCCATCCCAAGGTGCTGACACATGTAGGTCAGATTCTGTCTCAGTGAGATAATTGTACAACAAAACTTCTTGAAGTCTCAGACGTTCAGTGGCCCGCATAGCAGCTTAGGAACCCAGATGGGTTGGATGGTCTCAGGGTGTTTGTGGTGGTGGAATTTGGTTGGAGCTGACCTTTTCCTCCTCTGAACCCATGCAGAGCAGTATGCGCCACTCGTGTTGCAACACAGGAGGTGCTTTGCCGTGTTTATGCGCTGGCCCCTCTCCCTCTTGGACTGTAAGCTCTTCTAGGGCAGAAGATGTATCTGATTCATATTTGCTGTTCCCAGCAAAACCTGGCCCCGTGCCCGGCCAGCAGCAGGGGCTCAAACAATATTTGTCAAACAGATTCATGGATTTTTAGTCAGCTAGATTTGAATTCTGCAGTGCGAATGTTTAACCTGCAGAAAAAATCCGAGTTTAGAGCCAAGATGTCACATTTCCTAAAGGCCATTTGTTTTCTGTTGACGCTTTTGTCTTGTGTTAGAGGTTAAAGATTTCAAGAAGCTGTTTTATGGTGAAACTTTAAAAAACCAATTATTAAGGGTAATAACCATGCTTGACCCTTACTTTTTAAAAGTGGGGCACGTGGTGTGAATCCCTTTAGCAGCAAGTTTATGTAAGTAATATTTTGTGGGTAACTAGCCACTTTCATTTCTTTATAACACTTTAATCAAAGTGGATTATATGCAAAATTTGCATTTGTTGATTGTTTAATGCATTTGAAAATGAAAGCTAGTGGATTCAAATTGCATTCTAAACCTATGAAATAAATCTGTGGCTTGTCCAGTTCCTTCTGACACCTGCACGTGGCCCTTGGGAAGGCCTTGGTGAAGAGAACACGCTGCTAATGGCCGTGGTGAATGAGTCAGACCAACCCTAGCTCACAGAACAGTCTTCATATGGGAAAGCTCTCTGGGGCTGGTTTTTTCAGTTCCAGCCGGCTAGAGGGCCCCTGCTTCCCTTTGCTTCCCCGCCTGATGTTCTTCAGGCTCACTGGACACCCTCTGTAGTTAGTATTGACGTGAAGACGACCCAGGAGCAGGGATCTTTCCAGCACCGATGCATCACGCCACCCTTACCGTTATCTGGAGGCAGGACGGTAGGAACCAGCTCTAAAGCCTGCCATCCCAGGGGTCCCTTTGAAAGCCTCTGTGATTGCTGGTGGTCAGGGTCAATTGTGCAGATGTCTTTAAAAGTATCTCACTAGTGACCAGAAAGTTACTTTGTCAAGATGACAGATGGACTGCAAGCAGCCCCTCCGCCCTGCCTCTTCCCTGTGATGTCAGCTCCATTTACTTGTCAAGAGAAGGTATTTTTGTAGCTCCCAACAGCGCACGGGCTTTCATGGGCAACCTGTGAAAACGCTTCTGTCCTGTGAAAAATCTGCTCAGTGGCTTGTTGTTGACCCACAGGAGTCAGGGGCGTTTGAGGACCTGGTGAGTCCCACCCACTGTGGGTGATGCAGGCAGCCGTGTGTGCTGATGAGGGGGATGCGTTTCAGGGCTGGCCGCGTGCAGACATGGTTTGCCGCCGCCAGTCACCCGGGCAGGACACAAATGGGGTCTAAGACACTCCATGTCCGTATTTCGGACATTTTCCTTCTCGGCAGAGAATCGTCTATGTGCACAATGAAAAGGGTTCATTGAGTTCCCAGCCACTTTGTATAGCCGGGGAGCCCAGCTTTCACACGGTGGTGGGCCAGGAAAGCACTGCCCAAGTCAGATCTCCAGCTCTCCTTCCTGACCATCAGATTGCAACCTTTCCGGTGGAAGTTGCTCTGATTTTATTATTATTTTTAACTCTTTCACCTTCCCTCCTCAGTCTCTCCAATGCCCCTGCCAACCTGGTGGGCAGTCTCCCTGCTGTCCCCCGAAGGGTGGGAAGCCGGCTTCTGCCCTCTGCGTCATAGATCTTGCTGGTGGTTGGAGTTGGGCTCCCAGCATCTGGAGAGTCAAAGAGCTCACCAGCAATGCATACAAATGGCCATAGAATTTTAACTCACCTTTCCTTTCTGTTTGCTTTTCGGGTGGAGGAAGAAGTGGATTCATTATTCTTCATGTGCTGAAGGCCACACAGCGATGTAAAATAATAGGAGGTGTTGGGAGAGGCGGCTGGACTGCTCGTGTTTGAGGCTGTACTTCTTTGCAGGACTCCAGCCCCTCTCACCCCTGGTCAGGAGTCCGTGGACATTTTCTCAGGAGCACCGGCTCCATCCCACATCCCATCTCTTTGATTCCCTTTTGCTGGGGGATGGGAGAGGAGTAGGCTTGAGAATTGGGGCCAAATAAAGAAAGGATGCCACCTCTACTCCTCTCAGTTCATATACCTGGCTGCTGTTGCCTGGCAGGAGGGGACACAGTCCATCTTCTGGTCTTCCATCCTGCTTCTGGGAGCCTGAGTGCTCAGAGCTGCATCTGTGATGGGGTCCAGTATGCTTAAGCCACTGGCTGCTTTTGTTCCATCCATCACGGTTACGTGAATGTGGAGCTGCCAGTGGACCCCTTGCTTAGACGATGTACAGTCTAATAAAAAACAGGCAGTGCTACTTTCTTTAGGCTACTATTTTTATTTGCTGGTTATTTCTTTTGTGTTCTGCCATCTCTAATGTTTTGGTTCTATTTCAAAATATGATTAAACAGAATGAGGAGCTGTTTGACACTGCCCTGTTTTAAATCAGAGCTTACTTGAGTAGCTGGGACATTCTAATGGCCTGTGTTTCTTTGTTCTGAGAGTTCGTTGAAAAGGAAAAAAAAAAAAAAAAAAAAAAAAAAAAAAAGAGCCAGACCTAAATCCTTAAACAGCATAGGACCCCAAACAATCCCTTCCAACAAACTAAAGCCTATTAAACAAGAATTGAAATGTTGGGTAAGTTAAATATAAAAAGGCCTTCTTATGAACCCCCTGCTGCTTCTGCTGGCACGTGTCATATTTTCAAGGTACAATATCAGGAGAGCACTGTCATTTAGTGATGTATGAGGGCCATATATCATCAGAACATCGTCTTTGTAGCGGATATGGGTACTAAAAGACACGATTCTGGCCAGACAGAACAGCAGGGGGTCTTACTTCTTTTCTCCACCCCCCCTGCCCCTTCTGCCATTTTCTTTAATCTCCCTCTGTTTTGTGTTGCAGAGAAGTGAATTTCTTCATGGGATATGACTTGTTGCAAAATAATCGGGGGGCCCCAGTGGGCTTCATAAAATCTTTTAAATGGCCAAGCTTCAAGAGCAGCTTTGTTCAGAGTTTGCACTGTTAGCTGGGCCGGGGGAGGCGGCATATGCCAGGGTCCAGGTCTCTGGGGTAAAGGCTCGCTGAGCCTAGACAGGAGGAAGAAAGAATAACACTCCCAGACACAGTGCGATGAATTGTGTGATGTCCTTGCAAGATGCTTTCACATTAAGTCTCCAAAAATATGTTCTTGCCAGGTATTTTTATCTCTAGACTCCAAAAGAATAGCCTCTGGAGGCTGCCAGCCTCCTGGGAGAGGCACCTTCCTGCTCAAATCCAGGAAGAAACAAGAGGACCTGGAGGCTTCGGATCCAGGTTCTGAGCTGTTTTGCAAATGACTGGGTTCTCAGAGACTGATACTCGTCCTGAGTTTTAAGCCAGAGATTTAATCTATCTTAAAATGCACTATTTTTACTCATGTGTTCCAAGTGAAACCATGAACCACTAAGGTTTATGATGGTCTGAAAATGGGGAGTGCTTAGCAAAGGCAAACATTTAGATTCCAGCGATGAGGAAGAGATGGCTCATCTTAGCCCCTGAACCAAGCTGTGCAGCATAGTGGTTAAATCACCGCCTCTGGTATCCGCAGGTCCTGCCTTTGAATCTCCGCCCTGACTAGCTGTGTGTAAACCCGGGTAAGCCATTACAATTCTCTGTGCCTCAGTTTTCTTATCCATAAAATTGGTACCTTCCTGAGACTTGTTGCAAGGGTTAAAAAGGAGACAATACATAAAGCATGTTTAGCATAGTCTGGTAAATAGTAGATTTTCTATAAATGCCAGGTGCTATTATTCTTAACAGTTCAGCAACCTGCCCAGAAAACTATATGCCACTTCATTGTTTGGTTAGCAATGGATCAGCTCTCTTACTCTGGCTATGGAAGGGATTTGCCAAAGTGGTGGAGATTGGGGGTTCAGAAAGATCTGGAAATGCTAATTTACATTAAAAGCAAGGGCTTGTTGACACCTTTCCTACGGACCTCAGACACCCCCCACCTCTTGTACATATCTTAGGACCTCACTGGATTGGGAAAGGAAGAGGTGTTGGGAAACTATTCTCCTGGCTGGGAAGTTTGTGTCATTTTCCCTATCAAACATCCTTTCCTCACCTTAGAAATGGTTTTGTTCATTTTTTTTTCTTTCTTTCCATTTTTTTTTTCTACTTTCATTGAGCTGAGAGATATGGCTCAGAGCCCCATTTTGTATACTAAGGCTTTGTAGTGGACCAAACTGCCTTTTCTTTTTTTTCTTCCAGTTCATTCTGTGCAAGAGTTATGGGGAAGTCAGTTGTACTATCAGTAATAAAGAACAAGCAAGTAAAAGCTTAATTAAAACAATAAATCATCAATCAAATTTAATACTGCCACTGGCAACCACTGAGCTATCGCAGTTCCCCCCACCCTCCCAATGATTATTTTCTCAGAGATTAAGAACAGATTTTGTCCAAAGGAAACAGGCTGGAGCAGGTACAAACTTGTGTTGTCTCCTCTATGAGTGCTCTTGCTCACTTGCAAAGGATTTCCCCCGACCGTATGTTCCAGAGAGAGAATCGCTGTATTTTATGTCCCATTTATCAAAGCCACTGACAAGCAATGGAACCTGCCCCTTCTGGGTCTTTTCTTTCAGCCTTTACGTATATCTCTGTATGCTAGGACCATGACATTCTGCAGTCAGGTCTGTTTGCCCAAGTCTCGGTCTAGCCCTTGTATGGCACCTTTAACAGGTTACCTTATAACAAGGGCAGGAGACCTGCATGTCTGACCCAGGTGGCCTCTTTCCGGAAAATTTCCAGACTAGCTCAGCTACATACTAATCTATTCCTAAAATCTCAACAGTCGAGTAGGAGCTAACCTAATTCTAATATGATACACCCATAAATTTTAATGCTGTGCCTTAGCAACTAACCTCCCCGGCTGGCCCCTTAATCCAGGCCTGGGAACCAGGTTGTGTTCCCAGGTCCACTGCTAGCTTCCTCTTTGAGGGACCTGAGACACTTAACTTTATTGTGTGCCATTCCCCCATCTGCGAATCTTAAGAAACCTATGAGGATTAATGAAATAATGTCTGCAGAGCTCTTTAGAAGAAAAGTGCTATGTAAACATGAAGTATTATTCTTCTGTTTATGAGAAGTTTTATAATATTGCCTAGGAGAAATTGTGACCTGCGTTCAAAAGCACCATAAAGTTCCCTTTGGCGCTTTTGGGGCTGGAATTGGGTTACAATGGGGAACTTCAAGGAAAAGTTGACCTCTTTGACTTCATGCATGGGGCGACTAGAAATTCCACAGAGAATACATGTGCTGATGTCGGATCACCTTCCTCCTTGGGAAGCTTGACACAAGACATTTGTATTCCTAAAAACAAATTCCTCTGTGAGCGGTCTCAAGACTCTCAAATAGTGAAACATCACTGTGTGTGCACCTCAAATAAATTTACTGATAAAAATAATTGGATTAAGGGTCACCATGTCCTATCTGTGCTCAACGACCCTGATGGCTTTTGGCTCAAGGTGAAATTCTCACTTGGTGCCAGAAGTTACACGGCAGTTTTTGTGTGACCTGCCAATGTCTGACGTCTGGTTTCCTCCAACACGGTATAAGTTTCTGGAGAATAGAGGGGAAGCTTGTGGCATGATTTCTCACTCCAGCAGCACTGAGTACTATGGCACGGGTGCCAAGTCTTGGGTTTTTTCCGCTGCTCTAGAACTTCCATTGCTAAGTTCCTGTGCTTCTGAGAGTCCTCGTGCTGGGCCTCTATCCCCCGACAGTAGCTGATGATGATAACCTTCAGGGTTAATATGGGTTCACCTCCATGGATGTTTGCATTTTGGGAGGGGGATTCTTGAGGGCAGCACGATCTATAAGCCCCTCCCCAAATAAGACTGCAGTGATGATATAAGAGTGCGGGGTTTGCATCTGTGGAGGGGGAAGGGAAAGTCTGCAGGGTTTCTAATTTAAGGAAGAGAGCCACTGCTAACCCCTTCATCTCCTCTCTGATACTATCCAGCCTGTGGGCTTCATTGACCTATTGAGTGTTGTTCATTTGGGCAGAAAGAAGTATGACAACTTCGCAGCCTTCTTGATTTTCTGAAAAAGGATCTGGCACTTAGAATTTGCTAGTTTGCCAGATGACAGCTGTTTGCCTCTAAGGCAGGCTTTGCTTTCATAAGAGACAAGGATTGAAGGAAAATAATGCCATCTTCTGAGGAAGAGGCTCATGTGGTCTGCCACCTTCCTAACATGGCTCTGGAGTCTTGGCAGGCAGGGAACCAGGTATTTTAATTTTTATTCTTATTTCAAGAGATTTGTGATGCCGTTTCAGAGTCTAAAAATAGAGTATCTGCCAGCTGACATTTCTCCCTGATCAGTCTCATCCTATTAGCTGCTGTGTTTTCCTCTCCAGATTTCTATTTTATTATTATTTTTAAAATATAAGTGAAAGGTCAGGTAATACTTTCCATATTTCATAATAGGATTGGTCCTGGAAGAATCTTAGAAAAAAATATCTTTAAGACATTGGCTTGAAATAGAACAAAAGCATGTCAAAAACATTTTTTTCTAGTTGCAGAAAGCAGACAGGAAAATCTCACAGTGGTGATCTGCTATCTTCTCTATAGCCCCTGCCTCCCTTCAGTGAGTGATCATGTCCCTTCACATCGCACACTGAAAAATGTTCGGCAGCCACTAGCAGGTCTCATGGTCCCAATTCCGAAGCCCAGGGAACTCTGTGCTACCACCTAGTGGCAGACCTTGGGCACAGCAAGCTGGCTGCCGGAATCCTGTTTGAACTTGGCTGTGGCTGAGGCTGTGGTTTGGCTCACATCCTTATAGAGCTTTGTTGCCAGCCATGTAGACTTTTTCTCTTTTACTCCCTATGCCCCCCTTTTATTTTTGCATATTGGCACTTCATTTCATGTGCCTCCAGAGGCTGTGTTTTGGGTTTTGATATATTTGGTCTTTCAGAAAAGAGGCAATAATGCAGACACCTTTGACAGCAGGTAAATCACAGGCTGGCTGACCCTAGAAAGTGATGAACACTTGGAGACAGAGACTGAGGATGAAAAATGTGATAAGGTTTATTACTCTTACATACTGGCTAGGTCCGTTTTTTAGAATGTTCTGATATTTTCCTCCAGTGCTTTTCTACCACTCTCTCTGTTGCTTAGATTTTGAGAGATTCAAACCCAAGCTGGAACCTCTGGAAAGTTTGTTCAAGGATGGCAGTCTGGCTTTCAGAGGTATGATAGATACAGCTACCTGTTAACATCCAAAATGGCATAACCATCCTCATTACCAGAAAACAGCTGGTATTTGTAGACCTTCCCATGGTTGGTGATGACACAGCCCTGTGGCGGTGTTATTCTGCTCCTGTTAGAGAGCTCATTTCATGTGTGAGGAACCACAGGGGAGGCACCAGTCTCCCCTGGGGCCTCTGGGTCAGGACATTGTTTTGTTTTTGTCCATATCCTGAGTGCCTGGGAAGTTGCAAAGTGCAGCATTTAAATGTTTGCCTTTGGAGTCAGACCTCTGTTTGCATTCCAAATCTGCCTTTTGCATGACCCTGGGCAGGTATCTTAACCTTGGTTCCCCATCTGTAAAATGGGGGTGATGTGGAATTTTATTTTATTTTATTTATTGATTTTTTTGTGTGTGAAATGATGCATATAAAATTCTTAGTGCAGAGCCCAGGACATAGAACGTGTTTGGAAGTATGAATCAGCACCAGAAGAAGTTTCTTGAGTGGAAAAGTGAAGCGAATGAGCCATGGCCTTCCCTTAGAACAGAGGACACTTGATGCACGGTTGGGGGTGGTGGTGGTGAGGAGGCCGGTAGAGATGGACTCCTGCAGGCATGGCTTTGTGGGCGCCACTTCTCACCAGAGCCCCTGGCTCGAGCCCAGTGCTTTTGTCTCTTGGCAAAATCAGTGAAAGCGAAGCGAGTGGTCTTAATTAACCTGTGCTTAAATTTACTCTGTAGCTGCTGGACTTAATTAAGGAGACAGAGGAATCAGCCTCTTATGAGCAATTCTCTGTAGTTTTTCTTGCTTTCTTCGAGGGCCTGGGATTCTAAGCATGTGCTTCATATCCATGCCAACCAGACACCAGGGACATGATCAGATATGGCAGTTTGGTAGAATATAGAAAAACTCCAAATGTTATTAGAAGGGGGGAAATCCCCCACTAAACCTACAGCTAAAGTTTAGGTTTGGGGTGTGTGTGTGTGTGTACAAAAAAAATTCCAGATGTGAAGCTACAAACCATCTGGTTGGAATAACTTTTGTGCTGGACTATAGTTACAAGCTATTTATTATGAATCTTGGGATCCTGCTATGGATTTGACTGGCTCCCAGGTTTCTGATTTAGCAAAGAGTTCCTATATTTAAGAAAGTGCGCGTCTTCCTATGTATCAGACCCTGAATTGTGACTCACACCCACCGTGACTGCCCTTAGAGCTTTGAACTCCCCATGTCGGAGGATTTTTCCCTTCAGAGAGGAGGTGCACTTGGGGGTGGCCCTTCCCTGAGGCTGCAGCCAGGTTTGCATGAGCTGTGCTAACAGATGTTCTGCTTAGAAAGTGTGTTCACTTCACAGACGTCTTGCAGTGGGGGGCATCGGTATCAAACGACGGCTTGTGGGAACTGGACTTTGCCAAATGAAGTCACTGTTAATAATGCCAAACAAATAGCGTATATTCCTGGTCATTGTTCATGATCACTTTCGTGGTAGTGGAGGGACACTATTAATTTTTTAAAACAGACCTCCCTAATTTGAATTGTGACCATACTACATATTATGTTTGTAATTTAAGAAAAATTAGGAGAATCAACTGAAGGGCTGTGACTTGCAGGGAGTCTTGATTCCACCATCTTTGTGAAAGGAGTGGGTGAGGGAAGGAGCTTGGGAGGGCTTGGAGCTGGGACACCTGGGTTCAGATGGGACGTCTGCCATCACTGAGGGACTGTGGACAGCTCCCGAACTCATCTCAGCCCTACCCGGCACAAGAATACTCTCTGCAGAGTAGTGGTTCTCAGCCCTGGCTGCACATTGGAATTACCTGGGGGGAGCTTGGGAAAACTCTAGGCCTGGTCCTTAGGATCAGTCAGATCTGCAGGGGGTGGGAGACAGTGCCAGTCTTTGTGAAGTACCACACAGGGGTCCTGATCTGGAGCTTAGGATAAGGACCACAAGATTGTAGGAGTAAATGAGGCTAGCTCCATGAGGCCTCCTTCTCACATAACAGACGCCAAAAAGGGGGAAAAGAAGAGAATCGATTACTCAGGTCGTATACCTTCTCTGAGCAGCAGTTTTCTTGTTTATAAACTGGGGATAGTAATAATATTTATCTCACAGAATTTTAATAGGAATGAAGGCCGTAGCACCTAGCATATAGCATATAGAAGAAACTTACTGAAGCTCAAATCTTAAGTTTTGTGACCTAGTATTTTCGGCGCACGTGGACCCAGCCTGAGTATAAACAGGCATATACATCATGTTTGGATCTTCTCTGAGACATTTTAACAGCTAACCTTTCAGGATAAAACCGAAGATGCAAATGCCCACCACACTTCATTAGCATAAGTGCTAATATAATGCAGCTGTCCCGTGGCTATAAAACACTGACGACTGTGTCTCTGCTTGGCATGGAGAATATTATTTTTTCTCTTACTGAGCGGATTCAATACTCAACTTTGTCATTATTTGAGTTGGAACTTTAGATTGCTGCATTTTAATGCACTCTACTATTAAGGATTGTTGGACGGCTGTGTGCAAATATTTTTGTTCTCACGATGCAGTCCTGGCCCAGGTAGCCCAATGGGCAAAATATGATTTACACAAATATTATCGTTTCTATAGTGTGTACTAAAAAGAAACCTTAGAACGGAGTGGGAGAAAGCTTTGCTCTCCGCGTTCGGTTATCTAGGTGACGTTGGTTTCTAAAGAGGGAACTTTTCACTCCCCTCTCATGTGCCCCTAATCTCAAAAGTCCCGTGTTTCTGAATGAATATTTCTGTTCCAGAGAGAGCAAAATGCTTTCATGAGTATTTCTTGCCAAGATGAAGGCAAGATAGGAAGAGGGAGGCTAGCAAAACCTCAGGCACGTGTCAGAATTCGGGGTGGGGGGGTTTCTGTTTGGAGTTTCTTTCAAATGTCTCTTGTCTCTTTCTGCCTAGAACAAGGAAGTGACCTGTAAGAGAGAGAAGTGCCCAGTGCTGTCGAGAGACTGTGCCCTCGCCATCAAGCAGAGGGGAGCCTGTTGTGAGCGGTGCAAAGGTGATTTATGTCTTGGCCGCCTTTTCTGGCTGCTGCTTTGGGCATTTTTATTTCTCTTTTTCTCACCTTCCTCTTCATTCAGCTCTTGGCTGGGGTGCCAGTGGGTGTTGGGAGGGAAGCTAGCGTGTGCGTCTGTGTGTGTGAGTTGGGGAGGTTGGTAGTAACGGGGACTTTCCTAATGGAGGGATGAGGGTGTGGTGGACCTCGGCATATTAGGTTGCGTTCTAAGGCAGGTTGCTGAAGTGTGACAGAGAAGATGCAAACATGATGCCCATGGGTGTTGGTCCGCACATGTGTACAGCTTATTTGTCAGGAAGTTTCAGCATGTCTCCAGGCTGCACGCTTGCCGTGCCTTATTCCGCCAGAGGAGTCTTTAAATTAAGCCCGAATTTTATCATTTTGGCCCCTATTAATTTTCTGTCCTTCCAAATTGAATCCAAGTTCCTTCCCTTGCCTTTGAAGCCTCTCTAAAATATGCCTACCCCAACTTCATTCCCGCGGTCCTCCAGCGCACACTCTCTCCTGAGCAGGCTGTTTCTGCTGTTGCCTCTCGGCCTCCGCTCAGGTTTCTCCTCCCCACCGGTCCAGATGCTGCCTGTGCTCAAGGCCCCCAGCTGTCACTCGTCCCTTCCCCTCTACGTTTCTGTGGCACACAGAAGTCCACAAGGTACTTCAGTGATGCGTTTTTCCTCCTTCATCACCTCACATGCATTCAGTAAATCGTGAACTCCTCGGGGACAGGCGCCGGGTCATGCTCTGCCATCGCCGAGTGTGTGCGTGGACAGTGGCTAACAGAGCGGGGCCCTCAGGAGGCACCGAGAGCATCATAGGTCAGGATGTGGGCTCTGGAGTCACACGGCCATGACAGAATCTGGCAGTCCTGGGGTGCGGGGTGTTTGCCAAAGTTTGCATCCACGAGGAACCTCAGAATGTGACCTTATTTGGAAATAGGATCTTTGGAAGTGTAATTAGTGAAGATCAGATCATACTGGATGGGGGTGGCCCCCAATCCAATATGACTAGTGTCTTTACATTAAGAAGAGGAGACAGACAGACAGACACACAGAGCAAACAACCCTATTATGAGAGAGGCAGCTATAAATACCTGGACTCTGTTCCCTGGGACTCCGATTCAGTTGTTCTGGGGAGGGGGCTTGGCATCTGTTTTTTAAAAAGCTCCCAAGAGACTTAGTGTGCAGTCTGGATGAGGAAACCACTAAAGCAGAGCTTGACCTTGTATCAGGAGATTTGTATCCCTCAGAAGAATATACACTTTTTTTTTTTTTTTTTTGGAGGGTGGGGAGGTTTAAAGAACCATCAAAAGAACTCTACAGATACCAGGTCGACTAAAGCCCATTTAAAAAAAATGTTGTTTTCAATGAACTCTAGTTGACTCACGAAGTTACATTAGTTTGAGGGGTACAGCACTGTGGTTTGCCAAACTATGTGTCATGCTGTGTTCACAAGTATAGCTACCAGCTCTCACCATGCAAGTATACACTCTTACAGTACCATTGATTCTGTCCCTGGTGTGTGCCACTCATCTCCCTGCCTTAGTCATCCCAATAATATTCTAAAGCCCATTTTTAATGACAACCCATGAGTCTCAATATTGAACAAAGATCCTGTGAATTTTTCAAAACACACTATTACATAAAATCCACATTTCAAGAATTAATGCCCAATTAATAACCGTGGTTATTGTAGTAAATTATAATGATTGTTTATTAAAAAATTAAACACTAAAAAAGCAAAATAAAACCCGACAGAGACAGAGATTAGAGTTATGCCACCACAAGCCAAGGAGCACCTGGAGTCTCCAGGAGGTGGGAGAAGGCAAGGAGGGGGCCTTCCCTAGGCCTTCAGATGAAGTGTGGCCCTGCCAACCCCCTGATTTGGGGCTCCTGGTCTCCAGAGTTACGAGAGAATAAATGTCTGTGTTTTAAGCCACCCAGCTTGTGGTAATTTACTGCAGCAGCACAGGAAAAAGCATACACCGTTTCCACTTGAGAGATTCCACTTGGAATCTCTGTCTCCCCAGTTCCCTCCTGTAAGTTGGGGATGATAATTGTGTTGGAGGGAATTGAATGGGAAGGTCTGTTCAAAGTACTTAGCACAGTGCCAAGCATTTCTTACACAGTGTGTAAGCATTTCTCAGTTAATGTAAGTATAGTGGGTGCTCTTTAAATACTTGTTGGGCTTGACTATAAAAAACATACCTTCTGAAGTCTTTCAGGGGACCAGTAGGGTAGATGATATTTTTTCGGAGCCTTCTCAATCAACCATTTACCTATACCCCCTTCCTATGAGTTGGGAGTTGGATGTTTTAGCCATGTGACTTCTGAGAGCTATCAGTGCAAGGCCTGAAATGGTCATTTGTCAGGACTCTCCCAAGCAGATGGTCAGATAAAGTGATTCCAGCGAAAACCCATTAGCAAGCCAGTGTGTGTCCAAGTTACTGTTGTTTCACCTTAAAGAAGCTCCTCTTTTCATTCTTTCCTTTTTAAACTGCTTATTTGCCATTTTCATCTTTCAGTGATTAGCAAGGCTGCCTTGCCAGTGAGAGGCCAGTTGGATACCACAGAATGGAAGCACCATGGCTTTTGGTTCGTTTCCCCATTAACTGTGGTATGGAAGGGAACTTTCTGTTGCTGTAGCATGTCACTGTCTTTCCTGCTTGTCCTGCTGTTTCCTGCATCATCATTCTTCCCTCTGATCGTCCTAATCTTCCAAGGGAAAGAGACACCCAAGACACATCCATTTCCTGAGTGGTTTTTCTTGAGCTTAAGAAGAGAAGCTTCCTCAGATTAAACTGGGCCCAAGAATAGACCAGCGAATTCAGTGTCCTGAGATCTCTTTCTGATAGTGGTGTCAGGCCTTTGGGAGAGGTCAAAATCCCCAGCCTGCCCTGAGGTGGTCCTCCGTGACAGAGACTCATGAATGCATCAGACTTCTCAAGCTCTGGTGGTTGATGTTAGAGTTACCTACTTCATTTTCTTTATTTCTACTCCATTACACAGTGTTTGTCTCATGGATTTTAAGAGACACAATTGCATTTGTTCTTAGCTACTGGTTTGTTTATGTTTTTCTGATCAGAATAGTAGCATATGCTCATAGAAGAAGCTTTGAAAAATAGTCCGAACTGTGGGAAAGCAGAAAATAAATTTACTCATAATCCCACCACCCAGAAGGTACAATTATTAATATTTAGTATATTTCTTTCTGTATTTTTTCCTGTGTAAAAGTGTTTATGTAGCTAATATCTTGGAACTTATGTTGCATTATTTAAAAAAATTTTTTCCACTTAACCTCAAGACATAATATCTTTTCAACTTATTTGGAAATATGGCCCTTGATGGGTACATATGATTCTGTTGTGGGAAGGTATCACCATTCACTTGATCATTCTCACTGGATCATTTGGGCATCGAGATTGTGTCTTGGATTTTAGTATTAGACAAGGTTAAAGACAAACAGCTGAAACCAAAGAGCAGGTACAGTGAAGAAAGGACTGGAAAGAGAGAATCAAGAGGAGCATTACCTGGGTAGAGAGAAGATGTTAGTGTTAACCCACAGACCACTCTGGATTTGGTTTCCAAAGGAATCTGGATGGACCTCTCCTTAACCCTTTTGTGACCTTTGTTCATACAGGGGGAACAACAACAATAACAATAACAAACCCTTAGTGTGTAGCAGAAATTCTAAGACAGTAGCTGTGTTTCTCATAAGTCCTTTTCCAGACAGCGTCCTCCATGCCAACACGGGGGGTTTTGACTTTTCTGATTCAAGGAGGGTGACTCAGGAAGGAATCATACTAATGAGAAGTTTGTTGATAATATTGTATTTTAGAGCAGAATGATGTTAAGGCAAGATTGTCTCAGGGTCAAATAATGTTGGTCAGATCAGGGAATAATATGCAAGTAATTTTCCTTAGCAAAGAAATGGAGCCTCTGGTTTTAGATGAGTTAACACATGGTGAGCAGAGAGCTGATGGACTTAATTCATCTGTATTTTGAAGGGCATTTACATTCAGGGGTACCACCTAAAGCTCATTCTAAAGTTGCTCACCAGCCACATTAGGCTACAGTGTGGTCAGGCCTGTTGGAGAAGTGAGCATAGCACGTATCTGACCTGGTGGGATGGGTGGAGGGTGTGGACCTACCAGGCTTCCCAGCAGAGACAGCCCTTCTGGAAGAGCCTTTCTACCACCAGCAGGCATGCAGGAAGGTGAAATCCAGCATTGCTAACTGGGTGAAGCAGTAGTGAAATGACTTCCCCTTGAGTATTGTTTTTTGTCTGTCCTTTCTCTTACCTGAGGGAATCACGAGTGTAAGCAGTGATTCTCAAAATGCAGTGGACTATAGAATCACCTGTTAAATGTGGATTCCTGGGCCTTGCCCCCTAATAGTAATAGCAACTAGGATCATCATCTTCTTCATCAAGATAGCACCAGCTACTATAGGTAATCCTTACTCAGAACGAGGCATGAAGTCCCCACAGCTTAGTGAGGTAGGTACTATCATAGCCCCATTTTGCAAATGAAAAAATGGTAGCACTGAGAGGCTTAGTGACTTTCCCAAGGTCCCAGAGCTAGAAAATGATGGAGATGGGGCACAGAGCATGGTCTCACCATTTTAGACTTTCAGGCCTGCTGTATTGGAAGCCCTGGGTCTGGGTCCCTGAGTCTACATTTCCAGGCCTCCACTGGGGGCTGAGGCTTCAGAACCGCTGCTACCAGATGAAGAAAGGACAAGAAGACAGAGGGTGGGCCTTCTTGATGAGGGAATGAGAACCACATATTTACAGGCTGTTGGCTGATATCTACTCTGATCAACACATCTTCAAGGTGGAAAATCTCTTTGCCTTCTGTAGGAGTGAGGCCGTCATGATTTTCTGACTCTGTGTACTCCTCTTATTTGTAAATTGCATATTAGTACAATGATGGTGTAAGAGATAAAGTAAAATAGATAATGAGCAAGAAAATAGAACTCAAATGTTGAAGTGCTAGTGAATGTATATCAAAACTTGTTCCCAGTTATTCAACTGTGTAATAAATGGGGGAGAACTCGATCCCCCAGAACTGGTTACCCACCTCCCATCATTTGTTGGGATTTTTCTCTCTTCCTCTTTCCCTTTCTAGCATAATTATATAATTTTAACTTCAGTTCGATACCTGCTACATTATCATACCAAAAAATTTTTTAAAAAGGGAAACAAAGGCCTATTTGAACTACAAAAATCCACTCTTCTCAGAAATAACAACTCTTATCAATTTATTGGGTCTTTCCCAGACCTTTTTCAGTTTATTATGTATTTATTCACACGTATATGCATATACATATATACGTAATTTCGTATGTGTGGTTTTATTTTTACATAAATGGAATTAAATGTAACATAATCTTTTACAGTTTGCTTTTTAAAATTATTTCAACAATAGTAAGACTTAGGAATTTTCCCGCGCCAGTTCATGCTTTGTAACTGTTGTGCAGATCCCACAGCATACATGTACAGTGATTTATGTAACATCTCTCCCCTGATAGATGTTTAGATTTTCGTTTTTCTGCCAGGAAGGGAACCAGCTCGCCATGAGTGTTGTGCACACATGTGTATGTTTCTTAAGGACGGAAGCCTGGAATTTGATGTGCCATGGGGAAAGGATGCACATGTTCAGTTGAAAAGACCATTACTCGGTGGGCTCCAAAAAAGGCAATATTAGTCTCCTTTTCTATTCCCCTCGCAGCTTTTAGGCCCTTTCTTACTGAAAGGTGTTGGGCGGGAGGAGAGAGAGTATAGTGTAACACTACCACATGGCAACATTTGTTGGCTCCTTCACCTTAAAATCTTGCTCCTTCCCCTCCTGCCGATTCCTCATTTTAGACTGCTACACTGATACCCTTACTCACTTCCTCCCTGTTCTTGACTTCCCCCAAAATACAGGGGATATTTTTCTTCTCCTTTCTGTGGTTTGGTGAGAAATGGTAGCAAGTGCCTTTTAAAGAAGCTAGCTGAGGGCTATCAGTTGCTTTCATGCTTTTCAATGTATTCTAGAAAAGCACGGACAGTTGTCGACAAGTTAAGACTCGAATGATACTATTTTCACGGAATTTGGCCCAATGCTGGCAAACTGCAGTTTGGAATCCACTAAATTTAGAATAGAGGCTAGATAAAGAAAGGGGGAAATATTTTCCTTGCTTCCTATTTCTAAGAATGATCTTTCAATGAGAAGTACCCTCATTGGTGTCTTTGTCATCCTAATCATCAAACGTGCTCCGCGTTTGAAGCATTTGAAAGTGCTCCGAGGTTATTACTTTTTGTTTGTTTTGATACTTCTAATATTTGGAAAGTATGGAGAGGAGAAGGCATATTATCAGCTCATTTCTTCTTGGACTGTCTCTTAAAGAAGTTTGGGCCACATAAAAATCCCATATGATGCAATGTCTATGTTTACGCCCATGTTTTATTCTATGTGCGCCGTCATATCTTTGGCCACTTCTGTAATTAGTGTTCATAGCTTATTTATGATTATGTGGGGCCTAATTTCATTCCTTTAAATAATTACAGATGTTTATATTTATTGGATCTTGGTCTTTATGGGACCATGCCCATCCTTTAAGGGTCTTTACGACATATTCCCATTCCTTGTTTGAGGCCAGGCGTCTGATGAGGAGCACACGTTCCTGACGACATTGTTCCTACAGGAACACACAGTCTTTTCTACGTGGCTCACCTTCCAGTGTGATTAAAAGTGGAACCTGCTTGTATCTCCCGAGAGCTCTGACTCTGAGGCTTGTCAGAGCCGTGGGCTTTGCCTTTCCAGTTAGTGTCCTTGACACCCTGTGGGTAGTGAGGTGTGAATTGAAGATGGGCTTTCAGACTTTAGCCTCACTATTGTCTTCAGAGTAGTAGCCCCAGAGGGACTTGTTTTCCCACAATGCAGGATACTGGGTTAGTCAGTTTACATTCACCACTTAGTGCTCATGATGGTGAAGTCATTTCTATCTTTCTCATTTTCCATACGAAGTAACTAAGGGCCCAGAGAAGTTAAGTCATTCATTTGCCGAGGTGTTAGTGACCCAGGGCCCAGCCAGAGAGTGTCCATGCCCTCAAAAAGCTTGCTCTATTGAGGGGCAGAGGAATAGCATCCAGTGGGGGAAGTTCTCTAGGAAGGTGTGCCAGAGCGAAGGGAGGGAGGACCGCCTGTGTGCAAGGGACTGGGGAGTGTTCCAGGGAAGGCTTTCCAGAAGGGGCGGCTCACTTGCATGAGCAAGGAATTAATTACATCCAAAGAGGGCTGTTCAAGGGAAAGCTCCCAAGTGAAGGTCATGGTACACAGAAAGACATGAAATAGTTCTTAGACGTTGTCTGCCACTCATCATCAGTTAGAGAACTTGACAAAATGCCAGTTTCTGGGCTTTCCTTTAGACCTACTGAATTAAAACAAATCTGGAATAAGTTTTTGTCGATTTGTTGATTGTTTGGGGGAGGGAGAAGGGATCAGATAAAAACGTAATAGAATTCTATCATGACTTCAGCTTATTTTCCTCTGAAAAAGATGTTGATGTTGCGAAGGAAGTCGTAGGATAGATCTGCTTCCGGACAGAAATATGAAAATTCATATTTTCTTAGAATTCTTAGAGAGGTTGTGTGTGTGTGTGTGCATGCGTGCGTTTGTGATCCTGTTTGCTTCAATCCGACTGCTTCTATGTTTCATTCATTTGTTCATTCATTTATTCAACAAGTATTCACTGATCTACATGCCAGAAATTCATGGGATGGCAGTGCTTACCAAATTGTTTTTAACTGTTACGAAGTCAAAATATTCCTTAAAACAGAACAGGAAGTGAATTATAACTCGTTCTTCTTAAGCAGGTATTTCAGTGTACTTCTGAGATTATTTTATGTTAAAGGGGTTGTAAATTTCATCCAACTAGCCTAACAAGAGGGCAAAGATTAATCTAATTTGAAAAAACTCAATATTGTTTGATGAAAACAGATGAGATCATTGAGAGACAAATACAGTTTTGGCAGCTTTTCTGTATTCACTTGGACTTAGACTCACCCTTTAATTTGGGGTTCTTTCATGAACAATAATGTATCTGTTATCTGAATATATGTTTGTTATTAGAGGATCATAAATGAATAAGGTGTGTTTCCAACATTTGTGGGTCAAATTCCATCCTCTTTCTTCATATAGAACATGAAATATTAATTGTCTGCAATACTTTGATGAAAGATATAAGAGAATAGTCTTTCATTTGTCAAGTGGGATTTATTTTCCACAATCTCTCGTCTTTGATTTCTCTATGCTTTATCTTATTTTTCTATGGGTCGTGATCCCATGGGTTGCATTTTTTTTTAATAGTTAAACTTTTATATTTGATTTAAAAAATATCCTATGATGTTTCATGAAATGAAAGGAAAGAGGCAAAATATAAATATTTGCATGCTAATTTCTAAAATCAGGCCAACCATTCTGGGCTCTGATAAATTAAGATTGGAGAGCACAGCATGCATGGAGAATTGTAAAGGGATTGGGCTCATTTATATAGACAAATTACTGACCAAAGTAAAAGGGAACTGTGAATAATGGTAAAAGACTGAACATTATTAACTATAGGCTGCCTTTATACAGTTCAAGATCATGAATAAGGGCCTCTTCTCAGTGTTGTTTGGCGAGTAACCTGGAAGATGACCATGCCTTTTACAATACTGCTTTGTAGTTGTATGGAGGGAGGCAGCCACTTACCATATAATAGGAATGAACATTAAAAAAAAAAACTTATTTAAAAATAGTCACACTCCCTATGTTCACAGAGTAGATTGTCCTATTGTTTAAACATTTTAAGATGGAAAGGCTGTTAGCCATGTGCAAATCTGGTTGTTTGCTTTTAACCAAAGTTCTTTTGGCAGTCCTAAGGGAGCACTGATTGTTGCCCGAACAAAAGAGTGGTTCTTTCCTCAATCTCTGTTTTCCTTTCTTTTAGACAGGACCAAATTCTTTGGTAATGGTTATATATGATTTGCCCAGATGCAATTTGCCCCAGCTTTCACATCCCAAATAACGAGCTGTCCTCAGGTTAATGCTCTGATGATCATTTAATCTATACTGTGAACTTCAGTTAGAGAAGATTTTGGAAGGAATGACAAATCCCAATCTTTAGGTTGTTGTAGATATTTTTATATTTAGCCCTGAGGGAGTGGTTATTATTATTCTGATTTAACAGATTGGGAAACTGAAGCTTAGGGATATGAAGTGATGTTGTTGAAGATCCCACAGTTGCTGAGAGGTGGGGGAGGGGACTTAGACTCCCAATGCTCCGTTATTCCTGGTATCACACTGCCTGTGAGATAAAAAGGAGGGAGGAGAGATCTGGAGAATCAGGAGGGCTTCAGAAATAGAGGAGAGAGAGCCATACCGGGCTCAGTTTTTTCTTTGCCTTGCCACACCCCTTCTCTCTCCGTGGGCTTTTATAGCCTGGGTGGGCCTGCAATTTCAGAGGAAATATGTGGGCAGAGGAGTTTTGTGGAGGTGATTGAAAACAACATGTGGCTTAGGAGGCGGTGGCTTTTCTTACTAACTGACAGTTTTGGGAACCCCTAACCTAGCATTTTTTCCTCCTTAGTATCCATGACTGTTTATACTGAGCAGTGCCCCCACGAGACAATTTAGATGAACTTTAGTCTTTTGTGAGTATGTATGTGCCTGCTTTCCTAAAATATTTTTAATGGAGAATGGATTCATACAATTAAAACTACGCAAAGCATCTATGGTCACAGTAAGGCTTTCTCCCCCTCTTCACTCTGACCAGCTGGTCCCCTTTCCTGGACCATTTACCAGATTTGTAGGGCTCCTTCCAGAGCCAGCCTCTGCACACTGTGTGTGTGTGTGTGTGTGTGTGTGTGTGTGTGTGTCATTTTCAACCAAACGAAAGTATCCATTAGCTTTACTTCTAGCAGTTTTAATGCTGAGACTCTAACATATCACTTAAAACATCCCAAGAAATTGCATTGCTTTGAAAAACAGTCCGCCATTGAGCTACTCCATTCCAGGGTCACTGTTATTTTTACCAGGATTTTGAGCTTAGGAGAATTTCTGATATGTTTCTTGGTGAAAGTTGTGAGATTAATGGAATGCCCACATATATATTTTAACTTATGCAGTATAATTAATTTTATCTACTCAGCTCCAGAAATTTGAGTGGGGGTTGTTTATAGGTTTTTTAAAGACAAGAAAAAAAAAACCATAACAAAACAAAGAACTAGAGGGCTTTATTTTTTTCCCCTCTTTTTCTCTAACTGAAAAAAGATGTATAAAATGTTATATTTCATAGATTGGTTTTCCATAATATAAACCAGTCTATTTTGGCATTTAAGTAAAAATGACCCTATTTGTTTAAAAAAAATCTTGTTAACATTAAAATCATACTTTACAAAAATCTGTTTTAGTTGTTAAAACTAGTAAGAAAACATAAAACAGAGATCAGCTTTCCTTGTCAGATTTGTCCCAACCCATTTATTTAGGGCCTCTGTTTTTTAAATTCTGTAAGATTTTTGGAAGGCAGTTTAAGTGAAGAGTTTGTGGTTGCCTTTAAGTTAGAAGATTAGATTTCCAAGGCTTGCTGCTAGCTTGGATGCATCAGTTTTCACTTTCCTAAAGTGGGCAAGTTGAGGATGTTTTCACTGTGGCGGAGGAGGCTGGTGGCCCTGATCTCCCTTTTGTATCAATGCAGAGTGCTTCAATCAGGTATTGGCCTAACACTGTATTAGAACACAGGTGTTCTCACCATTCTGCTGATGCACTCTTAAGTTTCTATTGGTCTGTTGGTCTAAGTCTATTAAGTTTCTATTGGTACATAACAAGTAATGGCAAATATAATGGCCTAAAATAACACTCATTTATTATCTTATTGTTTCCATGGGTTAGCCTTCTGGGCACAGCTTAGTTGGATCTCACAGCTGCATTCATGGTTAGCCAGGGCTGGGGTCTCATCTGAGGCTCATCTTCTAAGCTCATGTTGCTGTTAGTAGAATTTAGTTCTTTGCAGCTATAGAATGGCTTGCTTCTTCCAGGCCAGCCGGAGAGCATCTCTCTGATCTATAGACCCTTTTAAATGCTCACATATTAGGTCATGCCCACTCAAGATAATCTCCCTTTTTAATAACTCAAAGTCACACTGATTAAGAATGTTAATTACACCTGCAAAATCTCTTTATCTTTGCTAGGCAAGATAACCTAATCATGGGAGTGCCATTCATCACATTCACAGGTCTCGCCCACAGTCAAGGGCAGGGGATCACACAGGTGGATATATCAGGGAGTAGAAATCTTGGGGTCCGTCTCAGAATTCTACCACCCATACTCAGAGGAGTTCTGAGATGCATGGCAAGTAGAAGCATCTACGGAGATGGTGCTTACAGCTAGAAGATAGCTACAGATTGCACTGCACACTCTAAGTGCTAACAAATGCTGACTCTTGGCTGTTCTCTCTCCTCCTCTGGTCTGGTGGCCACCAAGCCCTATCCTATCCTCCTGCCTATCCTCTATCCTTCTCTTGTTCTGGACTTCTCCAGATAGAAGACCTTCTATCGTTTCCCTGTGTTCTGGGCCCACTTTCTGCCATGGGGCTTTGCACATTCTGTTTCCTCTGCATGGGCTGCTTTTCCATCCGATGTCATCTAGTTAACCTGTACCCCTTCTTCACTCACTTTAGGTATCATTTCCTTGACTCCACAGCCACTTACCATAAAATTAAGTCTCCCTCCTTCTTAAGATGAGGCACAATTGTGATTTAATATTTTGATTTTCTGTAATGCCCACTAAACTGGAGGCTCTGTGAAGGCAGTGACTCTGTGAGGGCAGTGACTATAGTAGTCTCAGCTGTGATCACTGTGCCTGGCACACAGTGGTGGCCTACTGAATATATGCTGGATAAAGGGGAGTAGGAGGAAGATAGGGAAATTTGGACCAAATTTCAGTCTTCCCTAGTTAGTATTCATAAAGTCAACTGTATATTTAGTGTATTACTATTGAGCCATATGTGTCTTAACACATCTTAAGTCCTTTTGGGATTCTGCGTGGCTTAAAAAAGAGTTGAGTAAGAATTAGAAGGAGAGAATAACAATGTATAAGTAGGAATGAAAAATGGTTGAAGGTTTATAAACCAGTCCTAGATTCCTGATACATTACTGTTTCTTCACTGAGTTCCATAGATGTTAAAAAAAAATCCTTAAAATCACCAACAACGCTGTGTATGTTTATGTGGAAATGACTGTAGTGTATTTCAGTGATAACCTCAATTTTTGGTAGCTCTTTCCTTGTCTTGTGCAAAGTTATCCAATAATACTATGCAATGATGACTTCAGATTTCCCAGTTACCATCAACTTGATATGATTATCTGCTTCCTTTTATCACAGCCTGTAGAACACACCTCTAATTTGGCTTTGAGTTTTCTGCAGCTGCTCTTAAAACTGTTCTGTGACTACTTGTAACTTGCCCACCATGAAGAGTAAAACCACTCTGCATTTGAAGATGATTTTCCCTCTCTCCTGTCTTATATTTCAATATAGGAATAAAATCATAATGATGCTTATCATCTGAAAATGTCTTGGAATCAAAACACTCTGATCTCCTCTGAGGCTTCTAATGGCATTGTTTCATGTAGGCTGTCAGACCAAGAAAAAAAAAATAAAGTGAGGGGTTCTGAGTGGAAAGTTGGGGTGCAGTCTACCCATTTTCGAGACTTATAATGTAGCTGCAGTAATAAAGACAATGTGGTATCGGCAGAGGGATAGATGTATACATCAATGGAGCAGAACAGAAAGCCCAGAAATAGACTCATACAAAATGCACAACTGACTTTTGACAAAGGTGCCAAGGCAGTTCAATGGAAGAAGACTGACCCTTTCAACATCTGGTGCAGGAAGAATTAGACACACACAGGCAAAAAAATGAACATGATCTAAACCTCATGTGTTATACAAAAATTAGTTCAAAATTGATCATGGACTGAAATGTGAAACACAGAACTATAAAACAGGTATAAAAAGCATATAGGAGAAAATCTGTGGGACCTAGGGCTGGGCAAAGAGTTTTTTAGATTTGACACCAAAAGCACTGTCCACAAAATGGAAAAATTGATAGATTAAACTTCAGTAAATATTTTTGCTTTGGGGAGGTCTTGTAAAGAGAACAAAAAAATCTAATTAGAAAATGGGAAATAGAAGTGAGGAGGTGTTTCACCATATTGCATACACAAATGGCAAGAAAGCACATGAAAAGATACTCAACATCATTAGCCATTAGGAAAATGCAAATCAAAACCACAGCGAGATATTATGACTCACCTATCAAAATGGCTAAAGAAAAAATAGGATGATTAACACCAAATGCTGGTGAAGATGTAGAAAATCTATCACATGTTGCTGGTAAAAATATCAAATGATTCAGCTACTCTGAACATGAGTATAATGGTTTATAGAACTAAATATACACTTACCATATAACCTAGCAATTGCTCTCTTGGGCAATTCCAGTAAAATGAAAACAGTGTGACCTCAAAACTTTGTACACAAATGTTCACAGCAGCTTTATTCATGATAGGCAAAAACTGGATGCAACCCCCATGTTCCTTAGTGCGTGAATGGTGAAACAAACCGATGTAGCCGTACCATGGAATACTACTCTGCAGTAAAAAGGAATAAGCGATTGATCCATGCAAAAACTTCTTGGTTGGATGTCAGACCAATTATTCTGAAAGAAAAGAGCCAGGGCGCCTGGGTGGCGCAGTCGTTAAGCGGCTGCCTTTGGCTCAGGGCGTGATCCCGGTGCTCTGGGATCGAGCCCCACATCAGGCTTCTCCGCTATGAGCCTGCTTCTTCCTCTCCCACTCCCCCTGCTTATATTCCCTCTCTCGCTGTCTGTCTCTCTGTCAAATAAATAAATAAAATCTTTAAAAAAAAAAAAAGAGCCAATCTCAAAAGGCTGCATACTGTATGATTCCATTTATATAACGTTCTTGAGTAACAAAATTTTGCAGATGGAGAGCTGATTAGTGGTCGTCCAGGCTTAGGGATGGAGGCTACAAGTGGAGTGAGTGTACTAATAAATGAATAGCCTGAGAGGGCTTTGTTGTGATAATACAGTTCTGAATGTTTATTGGTTACACAAAGATGCACATGTGATAAAACTGCATAGAAACACACACACACACACACACACACACACACACACACACACACGAGTACATGTGAAGCCAGTAAAATCTGAATAGTCTGTTCCTGATTTTGATACTGTATTATAGCTCTGAAAGATGTTAACACTAGGGGAGGCTGGGTGAAAGGTGCATGGAAAAAATATTTTTTTTTGTATCTTCCTGTGAATCTATAATTATTTCAAAATAAAAAGTAAAAGAAAATGGGGGTGGTAGGATATTTCTGACAATTTTTCTGCAATAAGACCTAAACATCCTATTTAATCAACCATAAAGGTTACATCTGTGTAATATGCTTCCCAAAGTGTAAAAATCGTGCAGTGCAATTCATTAATCACACAGATGGCATTTCATATGTGTGTTGTATATAACTCATTTCTTCTTCATCCTAGTCAACGAGATTTTCACTGATGTCCTTGAAAGTACTGTGGGGAAACTAAGGGTTCCATTCACGACTCTTTGTGGCTACCATAATTTATCCTATGAGTTTGCTGGTGTTTGGCTGTCTTCAGATCTTATTTTCTTAGCTTGCTGCTGTGTGCCCCAAACTGTGAAACATGCTCCCATTTTGAAAAATGCATGAATCCAACCTTAGATGTTTGAATTTGATCTTTTGATCCCTTATTATTTGTTGCTTCAAAAGGCCTAAAGCATGGCATGATTGGTAGCTCGAAGTAAAGACATTCAGAACTGAGTTTAAACTCAGATCCACAAAATCAGGTCTTGCCTCTTCAGCCACAAAACCTGCATTTTACTTTATAATATTAGTTTTTAGACATCCCTGGAACATGATTTTAAAGTATCACCGGAAGGCAGCATGTCGTGTTCCCCAGGGATATCGTTTTTACTTTTGAAGCTGCTGTGTTCTAAGCTTCCTCTATGCGCCTGGCAGGAACCAAATACTAAACGGAACATGGATTTTGGAGCAAGATAAAAAGAATGGCTGTATGACCTGGACAAAGTAATTTAGTTTTTCTTGATTTCTCATTCAAAAAACTAGGGGTAAAATTTTCTGTCCTAGAATTCTTTTTGTGAGGATAAAATGAAATCACATGTGAAAACTCCCAAGTACAGTGCCTCGCCTGTAATAATTGCGCAGTGATTTTTATTTTCTCTCTTCTTTCCTTTTCTCTTGTTGGAGGATTATTTATTAATACTTCTGAAAATACTTTTTGGAACCAACCTTTGGAAATGACCTCTAGTGACATTTTGCCTGCCCCCATTAGAAAACTGGTCTGATAACTTCACAGGAGAGTCTCTCCTGGTTTTTATTCTTTTTTCCATTTTTGCTCCATATGAGCTCCATTCAGTTCTTTCTCCTTTGCTTGTTGAAGAGCAATGGGTGTTGGCTGTTTAACAAGGAGGCGTTAAGGACAGAGGGGCCGGCCAGCCATGGCTGGGTCAATTCAGCGGAAAGGGAGAAGCACTCCCATGTTCAGAAGAGTTTATGGTATGTCATTTGCAAATATCTTCTCCCATTCCATATTAACCCCAAAGATACAAATGTGGTGATCCGCAGGGGCACCTGCACCCCAGTGTTCATAGCAACGATGTCCACAATAGCCAAACTGTGGAAAGAGCCGAGACGTCCATTGACAGATGAATGGATAAACAAGATGTGGTATATATAGACAATAGAATATTACTCAGCCGCCAGAAAGGATGAATACTTACCAATTACATCACTGTGGATGGAACTGGAGGGTGTTATGCTGAGCGAAAAAAGTCAATCAGAGAAAGACAATTATCATATAGTTTCACTCATATATGAAATATAAGAAACAGTGCAGAGGATCATAGGGGATGGGAGGAAAAACTGAATGGGAAGTTATTGGAGAGGAAGAAAAGCCACGAGCGACTCTTGACTGTAGGAAACAAACTGAGGGTTGCTGAAGGGGAGATGGGTGGGGGGATGGGGTAATTGGGTGATGGGCATTAAGGAGGGCATGTGATATGATGATGAGCACTGGGTGTTATATGCAACTGATGAATTATTGAACTCTACATCTGAAACTAATGATGTGCTATATGTTGGCTAATTGAATTTAAATAAAAAAAGTTTATGGTAAGAACAGATCAAATGCAGGAGTGATGGGTGATGTGGCTCATATAAAAAGTTGTTGCAAGTATTTTTCTTCCTTAATGCATTGCATATTTCCTTTATTATATTAATTACACTAAAAGTTTGAAAGCATATTTTGTTGCATAGAAGCCTAATTTATTTGTGGTTCATAGAATCTGTTTTATTACCTTAATATCAATGCCAGATATTGTATATATTATAATCTTATGAACTTATGAGACTGGCTCTATAAGCCACAATTTCCTCACTTTACAGTCTCCAATAAACACATAGATTAGAAATCCAAGTAAGTCACATGAAGATTTTGTGTTCCTTTATACTGGTGAAGTGAGCTGAATTTGCAAGTCATCTGTACTCACCTAATATTTCTGCATATTTGGGATTTTATTCATAAAACCATCAAAAATTAAGTAAAATAGCTTCCTGCCATTTCTTTTTCTATTGTTGATTATTTCATTTCAATCACATATTTAATTTCTAATTGGAAAACAAAAGCCATGAAAAAGAATGTTGTGGGGGGCACACACTACTCTTTAAGAACTCAGTTCATGGGCCTGATTCTTTCTCTTGGGATTGAGGAAATGGTTTGACTATAAAATTCCCATTAGCCAAAAATAAGCAGAATTGCCTGCAGGATTCATGGTGGGTACAGCCTTGGAGAGTAATAAAAGCCTGTTTTAAATGAACTCCTAAGGACACGATATAAGCCCTAGAATGGCTAGTCAGATTTTATGTTTATCCCTCTTGATTATACTTCCATATGTTTCTGGAAACAGTGTCTGAAAAGTGCTTCATTAAAAAGATTGTATTGGACTGGGGTAATTTGGGGCTTATTGACCAAGTCTCAGAGCTGGGGGTACCCTATCAGGTGGCCCGGAAGCAGCAAAGAATGGCAGTGCTGTCTGCCCTGCTTCCCTGTACCATGTGGCATGAACTGACTTCAAAGACCCCAACTTCTCTTTAATTTAAGTAAGTATGACAGTTTGCATGCTAACCCTCCCCCCAAAAAAAGACAAAAAGGAAACAAATTTGGGGGACCAAAATCGATTTTGGAAAGAAAAAGCACCCTCCTGAAAATTAGCTTAAGATGAGGCTTGCACAGTATGGGAAGAGGGGACTTGAAAAGTGTTGATATGCTTCTCCCTTCTAAGGTTGGGTCGGTACTGGATGCTCAAGGACTTTCCTTCATTATGTTCCATCCTAGCCTGCCTGGTCCATGGAGGGTGATAGGGTTAGTCAGTGTTAACAGAGACAGACTTTGACATCTGAGTTGCTCCGGGAAAGCTTTACTGTTTCTGGAAGTTAAATAGTGAATTGAACTGGTCCACCTGCCAAGAGGAGGAGACAGGAGGTCCAGGGAAAGTCATCTTTTCAAAATTGTTTTCTTTGGTATACAGGAATAGCTGCATGTTAGTACTTACTATGTATTCCTAGCAAAACTGGACATTTCTTAAGTACCTGCTACACAGAAAGTACTGTAAGGGACCCGGAAAGGGACATTTCAAAGGCCGCATATACATGAAGAAAGAGCACAGGAGCATACCCTGAGTGGGGAGGTTTCTAGGAAGGCTCCCCTGAGTTGAGTCTTGAAGGAGGAGTTGGCCAGGCAAAGAAGGAGAGCCTGGGTGACCTAAGTGTTGTGGGGATGATAGAGATGGATGGATGAGATCTGGGTTTTTCAAGAAGGCAGCAGCATTTGCAAAATCATAGGGTGAGATCTTCTGGACATATATGCGGGGTTCTAAATGTGGCATGTCTGCAGTGTGGGGAGTTGGGGGATAGCAGATAAGAGAATGAAAAAGTGAGTCAGGGCCAGGCCTGAGAGGTATATATGCTATGAAGTTTGAATTTTTAGTAAAGGTCAGTTGTTTTAAATCCTCTCCCACTTCCTCCTTCCAGATGCTCTGATCCAGATGGTTTAGAAAAGAAAGGTTGGGGATGGGTATCAGTCTACACCTCATCCAGGCTGTGAACCATTAGTCATCAATAAGAGTGCAAGCGTGTGAATGAGATTAAGAGCCAGATTTGAAAGAGCACACACTGGTTGCTGGTAGGAGGGTGCTTGAACAAGGCCCCTATCCCAGCCAAGAGAAGCAGCGAGCCTACTGTGATAGTGCAGGTGGGAAGCTACCAGCAGCTGGGTGGGGGCAGGAGTGGAGAATGGGTGGGTAATTGGAAGAGAACATCTAGAAGGTGTGTGTGTTGTGGGAAGGGGGATAGGAAAAGGGAAGTGTGGTCAGCCTGCCACAGAGAAGTCCTGTAAGGTAAAGACTGAGTGCTCTTTCGATTCGGTGCGTCGTAGGCAGCGGCAGCCAAAGAGAATGACGTCTCAGTGGGATGGTGGAGGCACAAGCCCAATAACCCAGGTGGAAGCCCTTGAACCTACTTTAAGGAGCCTTCACGTTTGTTATGATCGGGGAAGGTGAATAATCCCCGGGACCTAGATGGAGTTCCAGGAATGAAAGGAAAGGGCCGGAAAGGTAGGCTGGGGCTCTGCTGTGAGGTGCTTGCGGGGGTGGGGGTTGTTATTGGTAATGGTGAGATCCAGTTCTCTGCTCTTAGGCTAATGGTAACCTGACAGATGAGAAGGTTAAGCCTTTTTAGGGTGAGACCAGGTGAAGTTAAGGCTTATTAGAAGGCCAGTGCCATTTTTTTATGGTCCTGATGATTTTTAACAGCTATTTTAACAACAGAATGATGAAAATATGTGGTATTCTTTCTCCCTTGGGGTAATGTGGCTGCTGAGAAAGGTCACAACTAATAGGAAAAATGAGTTTTATTGCTTAATTGTGGATTCAATTTATTTGTGTACTTCCTGTTACCATTACCATGTGTTTTCTGAGTTGACTAGTTGACTAGGCCAAGCTTCTCTGCAGGAGTGTGTATGTTTAAGAAAAAAATGCTCTGAAATTCTTCCCCACCCTGAAAATATTTAAGATATAAAAAGCCAAAAAATACATACATACATGAAGTATAGCTAGTTTAGGCTTGTTTTTGTATTATTCCAGTTTTGCAGAGAAGAGCTGTTCGGGGGTATGACGATTTTGATCAGGGTTCCTCAGTGTTGGCACAGTTGACGTTTTGAGTTGGTTGATTCTCTGTCGTGCGTTGTAGGGCGTGTAGTGGCATCCCTGGGATCTATCCGCTAGGTGCTTGTAACACTATTATCTCCCCAGTTGTGACAACTGAAAATATCTTCTAACATTAGTAGAAGTCTCCGGGGTGGGGGATGGGGAGAAGGTAAAATTGCCCTAGACTGAGAACTGTTGGTTCTCAATACATATTGTAGTGGTTTTATCAGAAAGTAGCTACTTCCTCCCACTGCAGGATGGATAGTTTTATTGACGCTTGTGGAATCTGAGAAGCTTTCTATCACCAGAAGAAAACTAATGAATATTTATAAATTCCCTTGTCAAAAGTTTATTTACAAATATTTAAAGAAAAAGGAGGGGCATGTGGCTCAGGTCATGATCCCAGGGTTCTGGGATCAAGTCTGACATCAGTCTCCCTGCTCAGCGGGGAGTCTGCTTTTCCCTCTCCCTCTGCTGTTCCCTCTCCCTCTGCTGCTCCCTCTGCCTCTCCCCCCTGCTTTGTGCTCTCACTCTTGCTGCTCTCTCAGATCAATCAATTAATCAATCAATCTAAAAAAAAAAGTTTAAATAAAAAAAAAAAAAAGGAAAAGCTACTTTACTGGTTGTCTGACCATTCTTCTGCTTACCCCCATGTACCTACTCTTTCATGTAGTTCCTGAATATGCTGTCATTTAATTTTAAGATTGAAATGTTTTGATTTTTTTTTGGGTGGTTCCCCCTGCCATGCACCCCATCCCCCAGTGCAGTGCAGCCCAAGATGTGCTCTCTAGGTCGCCAATGGTCTATAGACTACATTGCTGGTCTACATTGAGATGAGTACAGACAGAGAGTAAACAATTAGAAATGGTTATTATAATTTGACAGAATAATTTTATGCCTGTTACATATAATACAAAAAACTGAGCTTATATTTTGTCTTAGTCTTTTACATTGAATTTTTTAAGGAATTCATTTCTATTATGCTTTATGAAGATAGCAGTCCCCATTGGATCGGAAGAAGAAAAATAAAAGAAACTGGTCTTTCACTAGAGGTAGTTTGAGAAGCACCACCTTGAGGTATGATGGAAATATTTTTTTGCTTCTCTTTCTACCCTGGCCAATAGGAGAGATATTAGGTATATTCCTCCTCTGGGGTTTCAATAAAGAGAGGGGTAAGATACTGCCCGTCTGCTTTATTAGCAGCATAAAGTTGGTGGCAAAGAAAATAAGAGGTAATTCTGGAGTAAATACGAGGTTCTCTTGGATTGTATGTATATGTAAGTCTTCACACAGCTCATGTTCGTGTCTTGCATCGAAGAACATGTTTATCTTAGAACAGAAGCCCAAAGAGCAGTGAAAATGTCCATTTAAAAATTATTTTAACCCCCCCTCCAAAAACATTTATTTTAACCCCAAGAATCCCTTAGGTATGCAATCTACTAGAATGTTTGATGTGCTGGGGCTCTGTACTAGCCGATGGTGGGATGGTGGGAGGGCAGGTAGAAAAAGGAAGAGGTGTGGATTATACTTGCTAAAGAGATTAGCATAGTTGTGTTCCAGTCTATTCTGTCATTCAGACTCATTCAACATTTGGGAAAATCTGTTACAGGGACTCAGGTGTGGTAGACTGACAGGTGAACAAGGGCAGTTAATCAGTGAGCAGCACAGCTTGACCTTGGTCTTTCTATTTTAAATTAAGGTGGAGGAGCCAGCCTTCAGACTAACGCTTACTTGAGGGAGAAAGCATTGCTGAGTTCTCCGCACTATAGACCACTGTTCGAATACCTTTTATCCCATATTGAGTGGAATAATCCAGAGAGGCCTGTCCTACTCCTGGGAACCCTTCACACATGACCTGGCATTGTGTAGGAACAGTCTCTCGGCCTGCAGTTCCTGCCTCGTCTGTATGGGCTTTGTAGTGTGCTTCCTCCTCAAAGTAAGGAAGGCAAGATCTTTGCTCGCTCTATTAGCAGCATAAAATCACCCTTTCTTTCAGTTTTTTTAAAATCCAGAGGATGAAAATATATAACATATTTGGAAACTCCACTGGCAGACTTGGCAGGCGTTTCATATTTACTTGGACTTAACATGAATTGGATTTGGTCCTCTGATTTCCCCGCCTCCATCTCTCGGAACAAGTTATTTATTATCCAAGTGAGTCTGTGTTAGTGGATCAGACATGCACATGGCACATCTATTGTAAGTGTGTTTGTTCAGTAAGATTTATGCTAGCCCAAATTGTTTTATATTGGTTTTCATTGTTGAAAATTTACTGTATTCATTCTTGGTTTGGCGTAAGTATTTGTAGTGTGCTAGGGGTTCCTGTGGTTGAACATTTTGTCACTGTAACACTTCATGCAAAGGAAATTAAAACATATATAGTGAAAGCATTTCCCTAATATGTTTCCAATCAGCTGTGTACTTTAGTAATTTGATTTGTAGGAACTAGAGAGAAGAGTAGTACTGCGCTCTCTTCAATCATTCATAATTCTGTGGAAATTCAGATCATGGTTCCAAGTTTATGAACATGTCTCTTGAAATTTTCTTCAGTCCTTTAGTATTCTGTTTGTGTGTATCGAGGGGGTATTTTATTTTATTTTATTTCATTTCATTACCGCAGCAATATCTGAAAGAATTCGGGGAAGGGGACAAGTGTTCTGTCTGTGTCTTGGACAAGAAAAACTGATGTGGATTGAGGTTGATTGGCTTGCCAGAAGTCAGTCATTGGTACAGAGAGGCAGGCCCTTTTATTTCTGCATTATCCTATGTGTGTGTTCCTGCTTCTGTACTCCTTGGGCGAAGCAATCAGACTGTGACTTATAAAGTCCTTTGCCTGGGGGTCTCCTAATGATCTAACATGCAGTGACGAGTGGCAGAGGCAGGGGCATCTTCCCTGAAGTCGTAACACACGGGATGGAGGGTGATATTTGGATGAGCTAAATCAGGGTCTAGGCTGTGATCCTCGCACCATTATTTCTTTGGCTCTTCCTACAGGGACTTCAGCTAACTGGCTTTTTTTCTTTTTTGAGGATCTCTGGCCTTTGACTTACTTCGGTTTTTGCCAATGAATGAGCATGACTTCTGTTTTGGCTAGTGAGTTAACTTGTGATAATCCATACTTGCAGAGTTGTAGATTTTCTTAATCCAGTTCACTATCTAGAAGTAAAATCAAAGTGTAATGTGAAATCATAGCTCTCAGACTGGGAGGCAAGACTTGGAAGGTTTCATCTGGTGAAGATAGTAGTTTGTCAAGGGTCTTAAGTGGGTATAGAATTTTGCAATCATTTTCTGTTTTTAATTTCCTGCTTTTATTTCCTATCATGTTTTAACCTTCCCTCTTAACCTTCACAGTTTTGTGTTCATTTTAGTCTTGTGAAAAATCCTCTTGCACAGTGTGATTTAGCCCTGGTCTTCCTCCTACTTCACTAGGCATAAATAAAGTCACAAGGTCATGCATTTTGGCCAGGAGAGTTCATCAATCCATGCTTTTTCATTTGAAAACATAGTCTGGGAGGTTAATCTTCTCAGTAGTCAAAGAATTAATGTAAGTGAAAACCAAGTGGATATTTAGAAGGCTTAGTTGTGTTTTGGAGAAAATAGCCAAGGAACTTGATGGCTCCCACTATCGCTAGTCCTGGCTTAGAGGACCTAACTTCTTTTGCTCCAGAGATAAAAGAAGCACACGTTCATTCTTGGTCTTTTTTCCTGCTTCTGTGTTTCCTGTTTAGGTTGCACCTATGAAGGAAATACCTATAACAGCTCCTTCAGATGGCAGAGTCCTGGACAGCCCTGTGCTCTACGTCAATGCCAGGTAAAGTCTATTTTCCTCTCCACTGAAAACAAATCGGTAAAGTCTTCCTCAGAAACCTCCTAGACAGCAGAGCACAAAACCAAAAAAAAAAAAAAAAAAAAGAAAAGAAAAGAAAAACAAAACAAAAATAAAACCAAAAACAAATTAAAAAACCAACTGTGTAACTGAATCACTATATCCTTATACATATTTATTGTGACATTCACCATAACAAGGCAGGTAAAAGATAGATACTGTATAGCACTCACTTCTAGAAACATGCAGTGGAATTGTTCACCATTGTTAAATTGTGCCTGGAAAATCTCTGGGAAGATGTATATGTCCTTGGGGAAAATTCCTGTCTTCCTGTGAGTCAACTTTGAGCAAAACATGAATTCCTGTTAGCAGAAAGAGGTATTGTTAGAGGATATATGTTTTCCTTCTTTGATTTAGAAACATTTTGAACTGGAGCCAATCTGTAAGCTTATTAAATCAAAGCAATTAGTACGCTGTAACCTCAATGATTTCAACCTGACAAATTTGAGAACCACCAGTTCAGTTCCTGAGGAGCCCACTGAGGCTGGTGCTTGCTGTGCTCTGCAAAGGGCCCTGATTCTGCGTGACCCTAGTTATTATAGGGCTTCACCAGAGCAAGATAAACTAAAGGAGAAATGAAGAATCTAAATGTTCAAACTCCTTTTCTTCTCTCTAAGGAAATGCTCAGTTTAAAAAATGCTCATCTAATCTTCATAATTTAAAAATTTTCTATGGAGAAGATGCTGTTAAATCATTTTACCCCAGTCCCATTTTACTGTTCCAGGATATGCTCTTGCATTTGAAGGGGAAAGAAAGGGGCACCTGGGTGGCTCAGTCGGTTAAGCATCTGCCTTCAGCTCAGGTCATGATCCCAGCATCCTGGGGTCCTGGGATTGAGCCCCATCTTGGGCTCCCTGCTCAGCGGGGAGTCTGCTTCTTTCTTTCCCTCTGCCTCCTCCCCCCCAGCTCATGTTCTGTCTCTCAAATAAATAAATATAATCTTTAAAAAAAAATAAAGGGGAAAGAAAGATTAGTGTAATAATGTATATTTCTTTTGGATCTTATCTCAAGTGTACGGACATTTAGTTCACTGAAATCTGACTTTTATGCAGACATGCTGTTATAGACTCACAGTGGTCATGCTCACCCAAAAGATAGTCAGTTATCTATTTGGCTAAATGTTCAGTTCATGTGTGTAGTAAATCTAAATTATTTGTGAAAATAAGCAGTAGATAGAACAGATATAAATAATAGATTAAGTGAATCATAAATATTTGTTGAATTTTTGTTCTGGGTTATAGATTCAACCGGCTTCATATAACGAAGAGATGAGAGCAGTGAGTTTTAATAATATCAAAAGTCCACATTCATTCTAAAATTTTCACCACCCCACTCATGCCCTGCTTCTTGACCAATGAAATTTCCACTCTGATAGGGGCACTCTGAAGGCCCTGGTTACACTGTCTTTTAAGCAAGACAACCTTGTTGGAGTTGCCTTTTGGAGTGTAGTATAACATTTTTATGCAACAGCCAGAGATCTTGAAGATCCTCAAATTGCATGGACCAGTGGTGAATTTTGCTACTTTCAGATGAAGAGTTTGTTTGAATTAAATGAAAACTGTTACCTGGGAGGAACTATTTTGTTGACTGAATAACACAGGAAGCCATTTTCAAGTGTTGACACTGAAACTCCTATTGCTTGTCGTCTTTGGTCACCAGCCACTCATCAGACCCACAGAGAAGGATGTAGGAAGATCCTATTATTGTTGGAAGCGATCCCAAGGACCAGCATCCCTGGGAGTCGGGAAGTGCTGAACTGCAGAGTAGAGCGCAGGGAGGGGATGTTATCTCCCAAAGATGAACTTTGCCTTTTCATTCTTGTTCTTTTAAAAAACTTTAACGAGAACTTTCATTCTCGTTCTTTTAAAAAACTAAGCCCTGCTAGCTAGTTTAGAATACCGTTCCATCTAATAGTCATAAAAGCAAACCTCTAAGGTAGTTATAAAAGTTATAAAAGCTGTTCCTCTGCTCACCTGGCACCTTCCCACTCCTGCTTATTTTCTTCCTTCTTTAGGGAATGAGACCTCATCTGTGAATATGGGGAATAGCCACTAACCGGTACCTATCAGGGAAGGCTTCATTTAAGACACCCCTCTACAGAATGGCACAATTGCAAACTCTTTAAGCTCTTCCCTTCTCAGGGCACAAGATCACTCACAGAGGAGAGAGTGCAGTGTAGAGAGTACAAAATATGGGCTCTGTCCCTCACATAGCTTGTTTCTTCACCTCTCTGGACCTCTCAGTCTCATCTCCTGTGAAGCGAGGCTGGTACCATCTCCCAAGGTGATGGTAAGCATCACTAAAGACACTTGTGGTAGAGGCTGCATGGACTGGGCAGGACTAGGTATCAGACAGGTAACAGCTAGTCCAACAACCTGGTTTATTTCCATTTGAGTTGAATTCTAGCTTCTTTCTTAAATCCTCCTACCAAAAGAGTTTCAATGGTGAAAAACTTACCTGTATTTTCCACTTTTACTTTCTTACTAAAGAGAAAAATCTGAAGATCACAGACAGGAAATTCAGGCTGGGAACAAATCTGAATCCTCCATCTGGATTGCAGATACTAAAGGGAAATTGATCTTGGGCCATAGCTTTTTGCATTGCTTCAGTTATGTAACTAAGGCACAGATCCTTTTTTGATGTTGTAGATTGTGATATTTTGACAGTTGTTCTTTTCTTTTCCAAATGTGATACAGACCACAATAAATTCCTCTGGTAGTGGAATCCTCAGGCCTCACCAATATGAAGACATCTAAGATATAACTTTCCTTGTTGGCCTGAGATAATATGGTAGCAGACAGGATGAAGAAAATTATCTAGTTGTCACATTGTTACATTTTTTTTTCAGCCTGTGCTAGCCCTCCCAAAACAAAATTAAATAAACACACAAATCCATTAATAAAATGGGTAGAGAATATGGATAAAATTCTTCAAAGGCCGACTCTGAAAATAATCAAAAAAATGTTTCACCTGACATTAAAATACTAGAATCCTGAGATCAATTTGCAAATGAGTCACTTGATTTCATTAGTAAGATCTAAAGGCTCTATTTTTCCATATATAGTATGAACTTTAAAGTAGTTTTATCTAATCTCATCATTTGATGCTCTAGAACCAGGCTCTTATGTGAAGCAGAGTGAAGTTTCTAAGATTGCAGAGCGGGTCTAAATATTTCTAGAAGGGTGGTAAGGAATTAGGTCTCCAGATGCCATTCTGGGGTATTACACATGTACTCTGTGCCTCCTCATTAATGGCTTAAAGTGTAATAACAATTATAGAAAATAGAGCTGTGTTGACAACTTAAAACAATTGTGAATGAACAACTAGACTCTGTCAGCTACGGACTGACAGCAAGAAGGTCTTAAATACTAGGTTTAAAAGAAAGAACTTTGGGCCAAAGAGAAAAACCGAGGACAGGGTCAAAACAGGATTTGTGCTCCAAGTTTGAAAGCATCAAGACTCTGAGCTGGGGAGATGGGACCTCATTGGTCCCATGACCTCTGGGCCTGACACCCACCCTCCTTTGCACTTTTGGTGTTCGGACTCTTCCCCTACTCCCTTGGTTACTTTCCCAAAGTGAATCACTCCTCAGTGGGACTTCTGGGCTGATATGTTTGTGACATTCTGTTTTTCAGGAAGGTGTTGTCACAGAGTCTGAGGTCCGATGTGTTGTTCATTGTAAAAACCCTTCCAGGCATCTGGGAACATGCTGCCCCACCTGTCCAGGTAACATTCTCAGGAAGGGAAGCCTGCCAGGCTCCCTGGTACAGCACATGACTGTGAGATCTCTGCGGGCTCTCTGAAGAATGCAGGATTCTCCCCCTCCGGACTGGAACTTGTCTTGCTTTGTGTCTGTGTACATCATGGGTTTAGAGAGCAAACTCCTTTGCACAGAAATGTCCGGTTGGACCCTCTGGTGTGCCCAGGATGAATGCAATGTGCTGTAGGTCTTGGCATGCGGATGCTCCAGGCTCCGGAGGCCTGCTTTCCACTCCGCAGGGCCACAGGTAACGCTTACTTTGGAAGGAAAGGCTGTGGCTTTCTCTTGCTTCCAGAAATGTCTTTTTACTGCTTCATATTGCAGTATCTTGGCTAAACTCGCCTTGGTGATGAGGTGACCAGATGTTTTCTGAAAACTGAGAGCTGTGTCCCTAAGTGAATTTAGCTTAGGGTTTTGCTGGTCTCAGTTTTCGGTGTGGTGCAACAAGTCAGACCCACTGTCTTTTAAGAGGGCCCCACTGCCTAGCTGACAGCAAAGGGATCTTTCCTTTCCAGTGGCTAGAGTGTTTCCTCTTACTTTTCTGAACAGGATTACAAAGGCCTCCTGCATCGTTTCTTGCCCTTACGTATTGAGCCCAGGGATTTTGAGGTGAGAGATTTTTTTTCTGATCCTTTAAGCCCCTGGCCCATGCTCTCAGACAGATGTTCTGAGTTTTGCTTTTACTCTGAGTGCTTTTCCTCACTGGAGGCAATACTCACAACTAGTACTCATTGCTTTTGAGATTAATCCCCAAAGGGCCTTCTGTTCTGCAAAACTTCCTGGGGAATGGCTCAGGTACCATGCCGGGATGCTCTGCAAAGATGAGCCCTACTCCCTTTGCAGGCAGCTGCTCGCCCTCCCTTGCCTCATACAGTCTGAGACGCGTCTGGACCTGAGTCCCTTCCAGAGAGTCCAGTTTTTTCTCATCTTTAAATGGCAATGAGGACAGTTGCTCTCCACTACTTCTAACCTTCCTGAATTCCCTGGACAGTCTTGATTGAGCCGAACTTCCTTTCCACATTGGGATTTCTGTGAAGCTTGTATTCTTAGATGAGCTTACAAGAAGGCCGAAAAATGGTTGAAAGTAAAAGAATTCTTTCCATAATCCAATTATTTTGTATCTATCAAACAGAGTTTGCTTGAGTTCCTTTTGCCTCTGAGTGCATTAAATGCCTTGTATTATGTAACCATACTCCAAATGCCTAAAGGGCCCTTATGAAGTTAGATCAGTAGTTCTCTAGGCTGTACATTAATATCACCGGGGAGCTTTAAAAAAATAAATTTTGATGCCCTGGCTGCATTTCAGACCAATTCCATCAGAATCTCTGAGGTCAGAATCCAGGCCTCCCACATAATTCCTATACACCAGCAAGCTTGAGATGGATAACAGAGTAAATTTTATATGCCATATAGATTTAAAAATCATCGTAGCTCTTAAATATGAATTCAGTTGTGTTGAAGCGACTGTTGCTTTATCAGTACAGAATTAACTCAGCATGTACAACATTCTTCCTTACTTAGGAGATGGTCATGTTTTTAGGCTGCCTTTGGAAATGTGGGTATACAAACAGCTGAGTGAATTTATTTCAGCAGTTGAAGTTATCATATTTGAGCAATTGCCTCTTTCATTTGGCTTTTGGTTGAGTTCCCAGGAAGGAAAGGCTGAACTCTATGATTATACACATTGCAGCGCTAAGTCTTCACGACTATCCAGTGAGGGATGAGGCACTGTCCACAGTTCACACAGGGAGAAATTAGACCCAGTGAGGATAAGTACCTTCCCAGGGCCCATGAGGTGGGGTCAGGGTCTGGCCCCTTCTCTTTCTTGGCCACCATGCTGCACTACCTACAACTCCCCCTGCCCCAAACACACCCCATAATAATTGCTCTGCTTGGGTCCAGATGCCCTGGGAGACAGATCTTTAAAAGCTAGTGTGCCAGTGACACATGCTTGCCCCTCCACCCCCCACACCTGCCCAGGCTCTGTGCCTTCGGTTGTGGGGTCAAGAATCAACCGTGCTCCCTCTCTTTAATTTCAAAGGCCAACCTTTGGGGTGCAAATCAGAAGACTCAGAAGTGGCCACATCTAGAATGTATTGTCCTTTGTCTTGGGAGGGAGGACTCAGCCAAGTCTAGATAGAGACAGTCAAGGGAAGCCGCGGGGTATTCTCCTTGGTAATTCAGAAGGACTGGGATCTGTCATTGATCATAGAATGGTATTCTGCATAATGACAAACATGTACAGTCTGTGGTCACTTTCCTCCTGAAACAGATTTCAGGGCATTCTTGCCTGTCTGCTCTTTCCTTTAGTCTGACTTTACTCAATGATGGTGGGTTATGATGGGAACAGTTTATGAAGAACCTTCATTTAAAATTCCCTTATTTAAGTTGTCAGATGTAGATTGTTGTGGTTAATCTTTCTGGCAATCTGGATGGCAAAACCAGTGTGCAAACATATATGAAAGAATTGAAGACCTTTTGTGGGAAGTGTGCTTTGAAAAGAGACACCTGGGCACCTGCCATTATTAACAATGCTGGGATACAGCCTCTGGGAGGGACCCGAGCATACTAAGTCTTTCTGTATCAGTGGGAACAGCAAAGAGGTGGTTGATTGCTAGCTCTGGGCGTGGGTATCAAATAGACTTTAAAATCACAGTTGCACTCAAGTGATTCAACTTCAGACTCAGTAGCATTTGTTCCATGTCTTTCAGTTGGACAAAGGGCTCCATATCTAGACTTAAAATGAACAGGTCCAGCAGCCAGACTAGGTGGTTATCAGTAATACTCATTTCCCCTTATCAGGTACAAGAGCTTCAGGAGTTTGGCGGGTTCTGTTGATGACTTCAGTTGGTAGGACTTAAATACTTACTCTCAGGGGCATGAGCCAGTCTCTCACAAGAGCCCCTTTTGCTGATTGTTTTGGCACCACTGTGCTGGTTCCAACACTGTCTACTATGTGGAAAGTGACCCCGGCTGTTCCGGCAAAGCACCTTGTGAGGATGGTCCTGAGGAAAGTGGCTTTGCCATTAGCCGACGATTCTTTCATAGCCTGTTTGACACGGGGTTACTGGCCAGCCTGTGTTTCAGGTCATTTGTAGGATTTCTTAAGAAGTCAGCAGTGTCCTGTGTGTCTTTCTGAATTGGAGACACCTCCTGGGCTTTTCATCCTATTTTTGCCAAGCTTGGTGGCTAACCCTCTTTAATATCACATAGAGTGGGTCTGAAAAACTGTGTGGCATCACTTGCCCTTCCTTTCCCCCTTCCTGCCTTGGTGCCTGACCCTCTGTGTGGTACAGCTGGTAAGTCAGAGCTGAGTTTGAATCCCAGCTCTGCTGCCGGCCAACCCCCGTGAGTTACTTCCTCTCTGTGAGCCACATTTCTCTCATCTATGGAGACAGTGACAGGAGTCCCCACTTTGTGGGCTCACTGTGAAGATGGAGTGAGATCAAGGGTACAAAGAGCATGATAGAGGCTGAACAATTCCTGATACTCACCAAGTGACAACTCTTCATGTCATTTGCTCAGTAGCTTGACTTCTCTCCTTGGCTCCCTTCTGTTTGCCTCTTCCAGCCCCCCTGGGTTTAGTTTCCCTGGGTTTAGTGGTCAGGGTGGTCATGGTGAGCTCCTTAGACTCATAGGGCTCACCATTGTGCAGTGTTCCCCCTTGGGCTGACCTGGCTTCGACCATCTTATTTGCTTTCTAGCATCTTCGGGTTTCTGGACTCATGTCAACCTTTTGTACTCTTTTTTTTTTTTTTTTTTAAACTATGGAGCAATCTTGTCCTCTGGTTAAAGAGGACACTCTGCTAGGTGGAAGTGGAGGTGGGAGATAGATAAGCAAGATGGATGAGCAGGGGATTGAAGCATAGTGTCAAGCTGAGCAAAGGCTGCTGCCCTAATTCTAAACTTTTCTTTATTTTCCAGGCTGTGTGTTTGAGGGTGTGCAGTACCAAGAAGGGGAGGAATTTCAGCCAGAAGGAAACAAATGTACCAGGTGTTCCTGTGTTGTAAGTACTTCCCTGGATGTTCTAAGGGTGTTCCTTTTGGTGAATCATGGCTGGGGATCCACCAAGAGCAGCCCTGATTCTCTTTACAGTCTCCCTTCCTTCCCTATTGACATGGAATCAAGGAAAAAGCTCATCGCTCTAGGGCACGTTTCTCAGCCCTGGCACTATTGACGTTTTGGGCTGGGTAGTTCTTTGTGGCGGGGGCATCGGGAATGCATGCTCCTGTGCGTTGTAGGACGTTTGGCCTTATCCCTGGCCACAACCCATAGGTGCCAGTAGCACTTAGCCCCCTCAGTTGTGATAACCAAAAATGTCTGCAGACGTTGCCACATGTCTCCTGGAGAACAAGATCACACCTGGTTGCAAATTACTGGTTTAAAGAGTGAGGGAGAGAAGCTGGTTTCCCTCCACCTGCCTTCTTCTTTGGGAAGATCTGGATTCTCTTTTCTTTGAGGTAGCTGTTGAGTTCCTCAGTTCAGTCACCTGGGAAGCGGATGGGGATAAGTGCGCTTGCCTCAGTGTAGTCTGTGGGATGAGAGAACCTGATCTAAGGCTTGGTCATTTTCACTGGGGGATGGACAGGAGGAAGTGGGCACTAAACTGTGGATTCAGGGCAGAGTAAGGATTAGTGAGACAAAGCCATAGACTTGCCTTTCTAAGAACCGTGGATTTGTGATTCATATACTAAGGATAACTTCCGAGTACTTAGGAATGAAAGAAGGAACTTGGTGTATGTCATAATTTTAAAGGGATCTTTTTAATTAATGTACTTCACACTTAGAGTCAGATCATTGGTGGTGGTGGTGGTGACGGTGATGATGGAGAGTCTAGTCTTAATCAGTGCCGCAAGTTATTTACAGTAGGGAGTTAGTACGACCATATATTTTTAAAACTTTAAATCTTTTGTAATGAAGAACATATAGTATGCATATCAGAATAGTAAAAAAACATACATGGAGAACTCCAGCATCCTAATTTCACCAAAGTAGAATCATATGCGGACCATCATGAATCATAACATTTGCCATTCTTGTACGTGTCTTTTCTAAAATCCTTCCCTCCTCCTACATCACACATTAAAGTGAACATGACCAAGGCTGATGGTTTTTGTATGGGGTGGAAGAAGGAAAGGAACGAAGGAAGGGAGGGAGAGAGACGAGATATATAAAAGGCATGTAATATGAGATGTATAATACCCATAATACTATAATAATATACAAAGATATGACAATGATTTCCTGATGAAGATGGACAGGAGTTTGCATATTCAGACTCAATGGCCATGTTCTTCTTCTCTTGCTAATTATGGTTAAATAGCTTTCTGTTATTTTTTGCATAAATAAGCCATTAATAATAAGCCCATTTCTTAATTTTATTCTTCCATATTGGTGAAGTTTTCTGATGATTTTTTTAAGTTAATTTCATTCCTTTGGGTAAATTGAAGAAAAACAAGGCACATTTCAGTAGGAAAGTTTATTTATTTAATTTTTTAAAAAGATTTTTAAATTTATTCATTAGAGTGAGAGACAGCACAAGCAAGGGGAGGGGCAGAGGGAGAGGGAGAAGCAGGCACCCTGCCGAGCAGGGAGTCTGACATGGGGCTCAATCCCAGGACCCTGGGATCATGAGTTGAGCCAAAGGCAGATGCTTAACTGACTGAGCCACCCAGATGCCCCTCAGTAGGAAATTTTAAATCTGTACCCATGTGAATTGCCTTTCCTGAAAAGATGTGCCAAGGTTACGCAGTTGAGCCTCCTTGGGGAGGAAATTCAGAAGGTGGCAAGAGGATGGAAGTCTCCTGCACTTTTACCAATGACAGTCATACAAAGTTATCTAATGTCAGGAACTGGAAATGAGTTTAGAAACTATACATACAGGGGTTACAAACTCAAATGTGTTCAAGGTATTCAGATTTCACGTGTTTGTAAGCACAAAGCTTGCTGAACAAAACACACCTGAGGGCCAAGTTCAGGCCCCTGGAAGTCCTGCTTTCATTTTCAGTTGAAGAAATAAAAATCCAAAGATGTTATTTGCCTGACCTTTTCTGCTAGCCAGTTTTCTCCAAACCTATATTCTATCTTTTCTACATTCCTGTATTTTAATTTCCTAATTTCTTAATCCCATTTTCTTTCTAGTTCTCTGTGTTGCCACCCTTAGCACTAAGGGGCAGTGAGTGGCTTTTTCTTACGTTACCGATGTCAGTCCCAAAGCTAATAGGCTAAGGAGAAGAGAGGAAGGAGCTCTCGCCTGGGGATAGGATATTTGTGCGTAGGTGTGGATATGAGGAGAGCCATGAGAGCAGTTTTTCTTTTCGTGAATGCGAAAATTTGAGACATCAGGTATGGTTTTTTTTAGCTTGTTGTTAAAATAACCTGGTTTTAAAATATTCTTTCCCTTTGTCACTAGTACACTAAAGGTAAAAAAGATAATGTCTTGGCAGCAAACGGTCCTGTTTTGAGAGTGGTAACCACAGATGTTTGTTAGAAGTCATACTGTAAACATACAGCCTGACCCTGGGACCACGAGGCCCAGAGTTTGGTGGGTGCTGCCCAGAAGCAGGCTTGGAAGCTTTGGCACGGAAGGTGCAAGGAGGAGTGAGGGGTCGTCTTGCTGACCGAGGGGGCAAAGCTGGACAAAGGCTTTGGGCAGGACCAGTGTGAGGCTAAATGCTCTGCTGGGGAGGCTATAGAAAGGGGCGTAGGCTCTAGATTCCCCTGTAAAAAAAGAAGACTGTATATAGTAGCCTAGTGTGCATCGGTAAAAAGGAAAGCAGTACTGTCCTGTGAGAGCTATAAACACGTTTACACATTTGAGCACGTACGCGGTATCTGTGTGCGTACATGTGTGTATGTGTCTCAATCTACGAATGTATATATCCACATAAATACACAAGTCTATAGAAACATGCCTATAAATAGAAATGCAAACACACACATGTCCATGTCTAAGTTTGGATTCCCCCAGAAACAGACCCTGAGACAAAGATTTGCATGTAAGTCGTTTCTGTGGGAGCTAGGACGCTGGCTGAGGAGTGTCGGTGATGAGACGAGGAGGGAAGGCAGCCAGTGGAGGGGATGTCACCAAGCGAATATCACTGTGCTCAGTGGAGTGCACTCCTGGGCAAACTCTGGAAGTCAGTGTGGGATTGGTGCCTCAGAATTTCCTGCCTGAGAGGTAAGGGAGAGGAGATATGTTTACAGCAATTCCCATTTGCTCCAGAGGGGTGTTGATTGGGTACCATTATGAAACTGCCAGTCAGGTGACAAAGTGGCCTCAGCAGCAAGAGGAAGAAGCATCGGTGCCGGCAGTTGGAAGTCTGGTGTGCACACTCATGAGCTTAGTGTGGGAGGACGGCATGGGGCAGCAACACAGCTACGGCATGTTCATTTGTGTGTGTCTACGGTACATAGACACACACAAACTACACTTTAATTTTTTTTTAAGTGAGAGAGAGGGAGCGAGCACACATGAGCTGGGAGAGGCAGAGGGAGAGGGAGAGAGAGAATCTTAAGCAGGCTCCATGCACAGTGTGTAGCCAGATGAGGGGCTCAATCTCATGACCCTGAGATCATGGCCTGAGACGAAATCAAGAGTTGGTTGTTTAACCAACGGAGGCACCCAGGTGCCCCCAACACATTAATATGTTTATATCTCCGAATATGTAAGTATATATGTGCACACACGTGCACATACCCATATGTATATATTCATGCACACATCTTTAGGACACTGGAGCTCCCGTGTTTTCCTTTGTTCCTGCTGCTGCCTGGTCTGGAATTCTTTCTTTTCCTTCTTCACCTGGTGAGTGCTTGAGCTCTCAGAGTTGGTTATCACCATCCCACTGCAACTCGCTGACTGCTCTGTTTCCCAGATGCTAGCAGCAACGTTTTCTCCTTTGTGGTCCTGAGGCTCATGGCTAACACTGGCTAGCTCGCCTACCGTCTTTTGCTTCCTCCTTCTCTCTCTCTCTCTCTCTCTCTCTCTTTCTCTCTCGAGCATGCACACGTGCGCGTGTGTACACACACACACACACAGACAGACACACACACACACACACACACACACACACAC
>NW_024425563.1:41901217-42191536 GCF_017311325.1 Ursus maritimus | reverse complement strand
ACACACACACACACACACACACACACACACACTTCCAGGTAGCAGGTTGTAGCATGATTACTGGTTTGTCTTCCTATGGTCTGCGTTAGACTGCATGCTCCGTGAGGGAAAGAGCCGAGACTGCTTACGCATGTCTTTCTAACCTCAGTACTTAGCGGTGTGAGCATTCAGTGATGTTAGCATTCTTTTGTATTGCTGTCTTGTGACGCAGTACATTATAACCCAGTGATCTCTTCTCTTCCAGTGACGATTCTGCCCTTCTGAGCTGGCCAGCCCCTTCTTGCCTAGGAGAATTGCTATTGTATGTAGATATCCCATTCTCATTAGATTTTTGTTTGCCTGGGAGACAACCTCAGGCATCCTGTGCATGCAAAGCATCGCTAGTGTATGTTGGCCCTCTCTGACGGATGACTTGCCAACTCTCCGAGGTCTTCCTCGCTCTCAAGTAAATATCGCATGTACCATGTGGCTTATATTTTATATCCAGCCCTTTTAGTTACACTCTCCAAATTTGTGAAAATTGGTCTACCCATGTTTTTGTGATGTGGTGACAGGGGCAGACCACCAGAAAGACATTTCATCTTCTTGAGATGGATTCCTTAGATAATGAAACAAATGCCTTATGCATGATTTTACATCCTTGATTTAAGTCAGGACAGTATATATGGCATTCCAGACAGTTGAGAACATGCTAACATTTGAAGATATCTGGAGAGGATTCCACAATCTCTTGCTCTTACTCATTCTAGAAGCAGAGCATCTAACATTTTTAGGTGTGAATATCATCATGACTCAAGTAGAAAATGCGGTGCTTTCCCATCACTCGCTAAACTATATAATCCCCATTTGCCCATTACATAAATAAGAGAGCCAAGAGAATTACTTCTCCAGAGTCCCTATACTAATGGGGGGGGGGTGAAAACCCGAGTTCCTTTGGCTGTTCCATAGAGTTGGCTGAGTCATACTGGGGTGCATTCCTTATGGCATGTGTTCAGTGTGAATAAGTCCTACATTCATTTTAAAATGGAAAGAAGATGATTCTCTCCTAACACAGAAGCAAAGAATTGTTTATAAAGTATACCAAGCATTGGTTAAAGCACACATCTGTTTCTTTTTTGTTTAAGCTTGAGGTTTTACTACCTGCCTAACTGGACAGCACACAGTTCTGTACGCCTTTGTTCAGTCAGTCAAATTTTCAGAGAACAGGAGGGTGGCAGTTGGCACAGACATTTCTGTAAAACCCGACGTCTTCAGACTTGTAAGACTAAAGACCAAGGTGCCAATGAGAGATGTTTGTGTTCTCTTTTACCAAACTATTTTAAGAACCCTATGGGCTCAGCATTCTTGGAAATTCCTTACTGAAGGGAGTAAAGCCCACAGAGTTTGTAGGATACTCTTAAAAGAGTGGCAAGTCCTCAGTCTGCAAAACCAGCCAAATTAACTGGCCAAGATCAATTACTTTTGCTGACAAAGGCGTATTAAGTTCAGAGGATTTTTACTAATAAACATGGGTTGTTAATGGGCTGTCTGTGATGAAGGAGCTGTACTTTATTGGCTCTTAGAAGCCATGAAGTCCATAAACACCTTTGCTCTCACACTTTAGATATTGCAAAGTGCTGTCTCCCAGGGAAAGTGAAACTCCTCGGAAGGTTATTTGGAGAGAACAAAGCAAATGGAGATCTTCATGGTTCCTGCTCCTCTTAGACCAAATTCCTTAAGATTGTCTGAACAGCCTGGCATGATCTGACCTCTGCCAAGCTCTCTGGCCTCATCTTTGGTCCTCCCATGTTCTCTCTGCTCTGGCCTCTGGGCAGATCCTCAGAGTCCTCACTACTCTAAGTATGGACCCAACCAGCAGCGTTGGTCTCATGTGAGAGACTGTTAGAAATGCAGAATCCTAAGCCCTATCCCAGACCTATTGAATTGAAGTCTGCAGTTTAATAAGATCCCAGGGGTATTTACTTGCCAGATAAAGTTTGAGGAGCCCTGGTCCAATACCTCATGGCCCTTACCTGGGCTGCCTTTTCTTCTCTCCTTTCTTCTCCCTATCATCCCCCATACCTAGCTAACACCCACTCATCCCACACTTGGGAGCCCAAACATTCCTTCTTTGGGGAAGCTTGATCCGATTCTCAAGATGAGATCAGCGCATGTTGCTAGACCTTTTAGAGCAGCCCATACTTTACTTCCCAAACATTTAAAATGATTTATAATTAGATTTTTTAAATTCACGATGATTTTATTTAACTCCATGAGGCTACAGTGGTTTTTATCCTTACTGCTTGATATAAAATGGGCATGCACAATAATTGCTGAATTCATGAACAAATGAATGCTGACTTTGACTTTCCTTTCTTTCCCCATTACCTCTCTCCCCACTCTGCGACTTTAGTTTCCCCCTGCACATTTAGTCTTTGCAAGTTCAGGGAATAGAGAGATGCACATCACGGTAGATGAGCTCAGAAAAGAAGATGGATTTATGTTCAGCTGCTGTAGCTCTTATAATAAATTGCTTTGTATGGAATGCGGTTGACTTCCCTGGAGATGTCTTCTTTGAAAAGTGCTCCTTAAGCTTCAAATATTCCTACTACTCATGGCAGCAGGAAGATGAAGCTGCAGGAAGCACTTGCCAATGTTCAGGGCCACTTGCTGTGGCAGAGCTTTGGGAAGAGAGCATGATTCTGTACCCTCAGAGCTGACCTTGCCCTGAAGTCAGGGGGAGACGTGCCTGACCTCTCCCTGTTCCACTGTGTTCAGCTTCAGAGCGCACTTTCCTCTAATAGGAAGCAGTGGGACATCTCCTCATCTCTGTGGTCACGCAATGCCACGGCAATCCAAGTCCCACATTCCCAACCGCACCGCTGCTCCTCTTGCATGGGGACTTGGGACCCTCCGTGCCTGAACCTTCTCACAGGGCCTCTCCCCGACTTGCTGTAATATGTACAATTTGGCACATTTTAGATCCAGGCTGTCATTGTATCTTCCTTGTCCACAGGGAGAAATTTGGCTACATCTGGGCAATAAATTGGAGAATTGAGCAATTATCAAGTGAATTGGATTAATGTGGGCAGTTTATCTAAATAGTGTGGGCCCCAAGCCCTCAGAATAGTTTTCAAAAGTAGTCTGAAATACTGGTATAATTGCTGCAGTGTTCTGTTTTGTATTGTGGGTGTACCATCACCTTGAGGACAAAAAGTTCTTGGTTTTGAACAGTCAGTTGAAAAAAAGAGTCTTTTCTTTAAGGTCTGGATAACACTTGACTACTAGGAGGGGACTCCAACTTGCTTAGAAAAGTGGCTGGTGCTATACTTGTCTTTGGCTAGACCATGAAGTTCTGAATCGTGGTCTTTTACGTTAGAATGAATCTGAGGACTTGTGATCTGTCAGCTAAGACTTCTATTGGAAGGTCTGTTGTAATGCCATTCTCTTTAGATTGAATCCATAATTGTGCAAGTATTGTTATGGGAGTGTCAAATTCTTGCTTCTTGGAAATATCACCAAAATGACCCGTTTATAAAGCAAAACCAAGTGTATTGCTTACTGCGTTTATTGATCATTACCTTGACAGAACCTTAAAATAATGTCTTAGAAGGAAGAAGGCAGAGGTGAGATATTTATGAGGTTTTGGGAGGGCATCTAGTTTAGGGTGGGTTTTTCACTGTAAGGTCTTGATTTGGATTGGTATACTGATATACTAGTATGATATACTCGTCTAGAATTGGCAGGAAGAGTGAGGCACGGGCTCCAAGGTATGTCTTAAAGAGTTCATGAGCCTAGATGAGTTATCTATATTACTAGTTGAGTACTTTCAATGAGTTCCTGAAAGCAACAGGAAGCTCAATTTTTTTAATGTTAAAAAGACTGGAAATAACTATTGTATATTTTAAATCCTATTTCAGCCCTGCCTCATGTGTTTTCAGTCCAAATACTGGATTTTAATCCCTGCATATGTCTTTATTTATTGTAGTTACTAAGCTTCCTTATGCTTATTTCTTTATATAATTTATAACTGAAGCAGCCTATAAAGTTATTTTTCTACATAGGGAGCCACTATCTTAAAAATGAGCCCAATAGGGAAAATACTTGGAAAGGAAATGTCTTGTATGACATTTGAGCATTCATAGGAGAACACATTGTTTGAAAAGAGATCAGCAAATGATTTATTTACAGAGGAATTATTGTTAATAATAGCTGCTTTTACTGTGTATACTCTGTGCCAGGTACATCTAATGATTTCATGTTAATTTTCAAAATTGTCCTACAAGCTAAGTAAGCATTAGCTCCCTTTTTTGATGAAGAAACTGAGATTCTGAGAAGTTTAATAGCTTTAAGATCAAAGAGTTAAGAAGAATTGAAATCTTGAACTTCATGATTATAAAGCCACATGTCACTTCTCTCGCATCTACCCTCCATCCCCCAGACCAACCAGTGTGATTTTGAGATATTGTGTATGATTGTAGACCTAAGTGGGAAATGCCATTTGCATCTGTGGAGTGAAGAGCAACCAGACTTTTTGAGGGATAAATAATAGTGAGGTGAGCATTTACAAAGAACCTCAATTTTGGTGCAAGAGGTACAAACACAATAGAAGTGTGAATTACACTTCCCACACTTCCTCTCTCAGAAGTTCACAAGTCTAAGCAAGTTTAAACTCATACCAGATTTCAGCCTTGGGCGTTCAGCCTAAGTGTATGTCACTGTGATGCCAGAGTGGATGAAGAACACGTATCCGTTACCCTCACATCAGTTGGAGAATGGAGACGCTATGATCTATAGTGTGTCTCCTCGCCAAGAAATTATGAATACACAAAGAAAATGTGAGAGTTGCTGGGACAGAGCCATTCTCACTGCTTCTGCTTCCAAAGATGGATAGAAATAAATGTTTATCTGATGGGGCCCGTCTATCCCTTGCAGTAGTCACCAACAGAGTTGAAGCAGCAATTTGGGATAGCCCTCTTTGGAAATTATATAGAGGAGCTGGGTTCACCTGGACACAAGGTTCAGTGGTTCTGTGAGTGGAGATTCATCCTCCTGGTAGAATGAAGCAAATGTGTAATTGTTTTTGAGCAGTTGCTTTCTACTGTCCATCTAAGAAGTGGATGCATTTATGTATTCGAGTGGAGTTTGGAATAGAGATTGAGAGCTGGTAGGAAAATGAGCTCAATTGGTTAAATCTCCCATTTATCCTTGCAAATATCATTCCTTTAATTTTTTCCTCTCCCTTTTATTCTCTTTAAGTTGTGTCACACGACGAGCCCTTTTTATCGCTGAAAAACCCCAGGAAAGATCTTGATTTTACTAAATGCTGAAGAATTTCCCAACTAGTTAGCCAATCCTCCTTCCACCTTTCCATTCATCTCTTGTCTCTACAGCCAGCCAATCATGATTCATTTAACTGATTGTCTGGTATGTGATAGACATTATATTAGGTACCGAGCACTCTAAGATGAAGGGGATTTCATTTTTTATCTCCAGACAATTATAGTTTATTGATTTGGGTGTATTAAAAATAAACCCCAAATCAAATGATTATGCAGCACTTTTCTTGTATGCAAAGTATAAGATGATATATGATAATATGTGCTAACTATAAGATAAATGGTAATTATATAAATTCCAGATGGATTGAAAAATAGAAACAACTGTGTAATTCGAAGATAACCACTGTTAATATGATTTGTTATATTTCCTTCCAACCTTTATTCTCCATGTTTACATATAGTTATATAATTAGGTAGGCTCACATCCTGTACACGGTTTTGCATCTTGGTTATTTGCACTTATCATCATATTGTGAACGTATCTCCATTTCATTAAAAAGTCATTGAAAATTGAAAATTATTTTTAATAGCTACATAGTATTCCATCACTGTACTATGATTTATTTAGTCTTTTTTTTTTTTTTGGTATTAAAAAACTAATACTGTTGCTGTGTGTATGTGTGTGTATATTGCTAAAATACCTATGTAAGTGATGTCCCAATTTCAACTTTAATCTACAGCATGTAGGTGTATATATTCCTGCACCAAAACTGTTTTTCCACTTGAGAACTTTGTTTTCATTGGCAATTTGCTTCTGGAAATGAACATTTTTCATACATCAATTAGTCAATTGTGTTTATTCTGTAACTTATGTTTTTATTTCCCATTTTTCTATTGACTGGTTAAAGTACTATTGAAGTTTATGTATGTGTGAAGGATATTCATCTTCTCCTAGTTACGTTGAGGTGTGTTTTTAAAAACACTGAAAAAAATGCTGTGAGTGTACTTTGACCTTAGTGTGTATATTGAATGTTGGATAATGGCAGAGTTTGCAGAAATCCTGTGTGTTCTTCCAATCTTTTCTCTTCAAATCTTGATCCAAATATATTAATAAAGAGAAAAGTGAGTCAACATTGTTAGCTCCCAAATTTAATTAGTCCAAGACTTTTCTTGATTTCAGCTCCTCTCTTTCCATCTCTGAGCCCTTTGTTTTGAGATAGTGATCTTCTGTACCTGTTCCCAGGCTAAAGTGAAGTTATTCTTTGGGTTTCTACAATGCCCCCTCCCTACTCCATGGCTCTGCAGCCTTCCACCTCTCTGTCTCCTCATAGCTTTCTTTTTCTCTCTTGGCTCAGCTTGAGAAATACCCTCCTGCTTTCCAGGCCTGTTCTTCCATCTGGGCTCTTGTTCCCATCCTTTCCTACCTTCCCTCCTTCTGTGTTTTAGATTTTGTTTCTTGTGGCATAAGGTACCTTACACCTTTGACTGCAGTGTCTTGCACATAGGAAACAGTAAATATTTGACTAAATGCCTGGTCTTACACTTTCTGATTTGAGTATCCATGTTCTTGAAAATGAGTTATATGATCTAGAAACTTCTACCTTCCTACTTGGGACTTTGTTTCAACCTTGAAGACAATAAGCTACATATTCACTTTTTCCTTTCAATAGCATAGCGAAATGAAGGGTTAACCTGTAGAGGGAAGAGAATGCACTCTAAAGAACTTTTAAAAAAAAAACTGGAGAGGAGACATCTGAGTGGCGGTGTGAAGACGTAAGGATGGGGTGGGGTGAGCTCTGAATCCTTAGCGTCATGGGAGGACAAGTGTCAGAAGTATCTTCCTGTGATATGGGAGGATGGGAAAGGAAACATGCATTAATAAAACTGAAAAGAAATATCCCATTTTGTCAACAAAATAGAATAAAATATTAGCGTTGTGATACTTTCGACTATTTCCAGACATTTTTGATCTTTTCTCCATTATTATCATGAGAACTTAATTTTTTAAAAAATTTGGTACCATGGGTCTTGCTCCTCTATTTGCTTGTCTCCTTGGTTCTGCTTTTTGGCTCCCCCTCCACTCCCTTTGCTCTTCCATCTCTTTTCCATTCCCTCCTGCTTCCATTTTCCCTGTCATTTCCAGTCCCCCTGGAGCTGTCCCTCTTTGGTTCTCACCAGTATCTTGGCATGATAGCCTGTTTCAGTAAAGTGGCATAATTCACTTTCATTGCCGTCTTGGTCTCTCCTTGAATAACCATCCCAGAGTTCTGTGCACACTAGATATTCAAAAATTATCTTTTGAATGAATTGATTACGCATTTTGGCACCTTTTAAATGTCATTCAAATGTTCAATTTGGAGGGTGGCAGTGCTTTTGTGGTCCTGTGAATGGCTTCAATTACCACCATTCCCTTTGAGTGGAATTTTAAATGGTACCATTTGTTTAATGTAAGCAACAATGTGTTTGGATCGCAGGGAGCCACCGTCCTCCCAAAGATTGGGGGGATACCAGATCACAGACACACAGAAGAATATTTCCCCTGAACACATCCAACACTGTCTTCTAAAGCCCATCTCTGAGCCTACACTGAGTCAGTTCAGTGAATCATCCCTTGTAAACCCACCTAAATTCTTACTGTGATTTAGAAGGGCCAGCTTGAAATATTGAGCAGATTTTGGTATTTGGAAAGGGGACAGGCCTCCAGGATCTGGATGAACCTTCTGTGCAAGGAGCACCATGAAATGTATAAACAACCCAGAGTTATATCCAGTGTCAAACACTATCTATCACGTAATTCTGTGCACTGCTGTTTTGCCTAGTGCCTCTTCTGTTCTCTGTGATACACATCAGAATGAGACAATGTGATCACAATTAGCAATATTTTGTTCCAGATGTCCTATGCAGGGACTTTTTAAACCTCTGAATATTGCTGGAGTTAAACACAAGGAAAAACTGTTACTCATAACGAACCAAAAGAAAGGCCATAGTTTGTCCATGACATTTTCTTTAGTGAGGGGAAAAAGGTCTCTGTTTCATTTTTGCTCTGATTAAATATAAATTTGTAATATAGTCAAACATCAATAAAAGCAGTTACCCATTAGACGGCAGTATACTTTGGTTGTATTTTAAGAATGAAAATTCAATAATAGAAAAGCTACTTTTTAATTTCAAAATGAGTATGAAAAATTACTCTCACCATCATTCATACTGATACACATCTTACTTTTTTTCATGCTTTAATATGACAAAACAAGTTTTAATATACTTTCACGTCTTGGTTGTAGGGCGGTGTTGACTTTAGGGTTCTTTTCCCTCACCAATCTGAATTTATGAATGTGATTGGTAGATGACAGGAGTGACAGTTCTTGACATTGGTGGAAAATGTGTTTCTTTTCAGCTTCAAGTTCAAGAAAAGGAGAGGGAGGGGACTTTTGAGAATTTTTGGTTTTGTTATTAGGTTTTCAGCATCCATAATATTCATAAGCAATGGACACAGCTGTCTTTAATAACTAAGCACACTAACTGAAAGAACAGAACGCACGCCAGAAAAACATCAGGCTGTAAGGATTTTTTCCAACGCAAAAATTTTCATATATTGAAGCAAGATTTCGTTTATAACCAAACTGGATGTTTACTCTGAACTTCTATCAGTTAAGTAAAAGCATTTGACTAAGCGCTAGGAGAAGTGCAATGAAGTTTTTGGTATTTTTAAAAGTTTTGCCTTTGCTTCTATATTGTTCTGGATGGTTTTAGAGCATGCAGATGTGTTCTGTCTCCCTTGGGGGCTTCGTTGTGGGCAAAGGTCACTGGCCAGCCTGAGGAGATCTGGGGTCCTCTCCTGCTTCTGTCACGGGCCAGTTTGTGACTCAGAGCCTTCCCATTAACCTCTCTGAGACTCTGTTTCCTCATAAGTAAAACAAGGGCTTGTTAGAACCTTTTCAGTTCCATAATTTCCTGACTCAGAAAAGCTCTTAGTTTTCCCAGGAAGCAAGTTATTTGACAGACTAAATACCAGTTAATAGAATTATTTTTTCTAATATAATAATAAGTCATCATTACATTTTAGAGTTTACTTTTTTAAAAAATTAATGCATTAATTTTTAATTTATTCATAATTAAGTTGGCTCCCTTTGTTATACATAGCTGTGAGTTTTGACAAGTGCACAGTCACATATATTTTTAAATAGTTAATATTATTATAAATTATATTCAGAGATGCAAAAAATCTACCTATTATTGTAGCTATACCACAAGTTATATTTAAAAACTAAAAAGACAAGCTATTTTTGACTCTTCAGTCATAAAGCTTCTCTGAAATATCAAAACATGTCTGGTGTTTTCAATAAGTCTAGAATGAGGAGGAAGAGGCTCTCATGCATTTTGGATCTCATGAAGGTCTTCACTCATGAAATGTATTTGTGGGTTTTATTTGCAGAACAATGATTAGAAATATAGTCCTAGCTTTTCTTTTTCCCTCCAACGTAATGGTAAGACAGTACAATATGATGGTAGTGAGAGCCGGGAATAGAATAGAACTCCAGTGGCTGGGTTCTCTCACTCCTGTTGCTAAATATGAAGTTTGTAGCTTCTTACACAACCCTAGCTTTGTTGTTCAGAGATGGAAAGGCATTGCTGTGGTTTGCCATTTTCCCACATTAGTATAAAATCAAGTAGTATGAGATTGAGAGTTTTCTGGAAGAGTTTTAAGGTTCTCTAAGGAGAGTCCCCTGGCCTTTTCAGCTGTGTTTGTTCCTTGAGACCTGTGCAGATGTTAAGTGTTGCTTCCTTCTCCATGTTAACTCTTGTTTCTTTCTCATCCCAGGTATTGTCCAGTGTTGTTACAGAAGAGGCTTGAGTTTTCCATTGGGTGGGGTAACCATGGCCATAGTATTAATAGAGTCAGGGGATAACAGGTGACTTCTGTGTATTCCTCCCAGGATCTGGCCTGAGGGCTCTGGTGGGAGGACATAGTCTTTGGCGTTTAATTCAGCTCTGCTTCGCTAGCAAATGAATATACCTCTGAGCCTCAGTTTCTTCATTCATAAAATAAGGGACCGTTTCTTGGCAAAAAATATCCAGGAACCTTATGTTTTATTCCTCCATCTATAAATATGGTTGCCATAGCAAACAGGACCTACAAAGCTATTCCATGCCGGAAGAGTTTTATGCAAAATGGAAAAGATAAGGATCTCTTGCTTCTTGTTGTAAAAATAAAATCAAAGATTTCAAAGGAAATTTGGGGCTTTGGGGCCCCAAACACCCCCACCCCCATTTTTTTTCTTATTTAAATAAAAGAAGTCCCCGATGGCTGTGAGGGTTTCATGGGATGGTACATACAAGGTGTCCGGCCTAGTGAGAGTACGTAATAGATGCCTTCCCTTTCTTGCAGGGCTGAATAATTTTTCGTTATAGTCCTTTCAATGGTAACCTGTTTGAATTTAGGACATTCATTTGTATATCAAACCTAAATATTTTAAAGCAGAACTTCCTGGATTGGTTTCCCGAGAAGAAACCTACCAGATAACTTCTTGGTGTCTGATTATTGCCCTTCCTACCCAAGGTGGCATGAGCAAGCTGCCTCTTTGCCTTGAAATGCCGGTGCCTTTCTTTTTGCTCAAAGGGAACAGTATTCTTCAGTCTGAGTCATACTTTCTCATCATTTAAGGAGCTGCTCAGTCTCCTTAGCCACCTTGGGAAATTCTAAGCACTGTTCTAGTAGTATTCCAACCCAGCTCTGTCCAATGAAAATAGGAAGTGAGCCACATTTCCAATTTTTAATTTTCTAGTAGCCACATTGAAAGAAATAAGAAAGAAACAGGTGAAATAAATTTAATGATATACTATATTTAACCCATTGTATACCAAAATCATTTCAATATATAAGCATTATATAAATCTTAAATCTTAATGGGGCATTTTACATTCTTTTTTTTCTTTTTTCATACTACGTTTTCAACTTCTGGTGTGTATTTCATACTTAAAGCCATTCTTATTTCAGACTAGCCACATTTCAAGTACTCAGTAGCCCCATGGGGAGTGGCTACCATATAGGACAGCACAGGTCTAACCAATGCTGAAAGGTACAGAAAAAGCAGGTCCCACATTCATATTCAACAGGACCTTCCCTCCTGCCCAATACCATTACATGCCATACTGATAATCTATTTGCGGTCTGCCAGGTTGATATTGTGCCAGGAAACCAGGATGAAGTAAAAATGGAAGTTAGTTATCAGAATAATCCTTTCTAAGGATTTGCCTCCTTCTGCTCAGAGTCTTCCATTAGTATCCTTTCCTTTTCAGAGTTAAAGCTAAAGGTCCACCCCCAACCTTATCTTCCAATGCTTCCCCCTTACATACACCTTTTCAGACACACTAGGCTTCTCGTGATTCCTCAAACACGTCAGGCACACTCTCATCTCAGGTCTTTTGTATTTGTGGACCCGTCTGCCTGGAATGTTCTTCCCCGGATGTCCAGGTCTGGCTCCTTCATCTCCTTCAAGGCTTTGCCTGAATGTCACCTTCTTAGTGAGGTCTTTCCTCACCAATGCCATCTAAAATGGTGACCCTACTTTGCTACCAACTCCCTCTGCCATCTGACACTCCTTGTCAAATTGCTCGTCTGTTTTTTCCTGTAGCTTTTAATTGCTTATCTGATAAACTTGGTTTTTTCTCTATCATTCTCTTTTCCCCCTGCCCTAGTGGAATATAAACACTGTTAGGGCAGAGACACTGTTTTGTTCATTGCTGTATTCCTACTACTAAAATAGAGTTAGCACGTAGTAGGCACTCAACAAATATTTGCTAAATGGATAAATGGATGAACAATACCAAGCCTTTGATATTTCTAAGCAGAATTCCAATCATAGTATTTACCAACAGTTGATTAAAATTTGTGAAAGTTCTGAATACCATCCTGCCCAAGATAAGTAGCTTAATTTGCTTTATTTGGAAAATACAATCAAATCATCTATGCATTAGCTTTTTTCTGGCTTGGAAGACCCACTAACAGACTCTTACATTGTTGTCCAGGTCAGCTAAACCCCAGTGGGAGTCTGGTCAGTGCCCTCAAACACAGACACTGCTCAGTTTTAAATGGTGACTTGTTGGAATGTTAGAGCAGATTCAAATTCAAATTCAAGCAGAGTTCTCGAATACTTTTCCTTCTTTGGAAGTAGATACTTAGAAATTCTCAAAATTTAGGAACTCTCAACTTGAATATTTAATGGGGGCAGGTTGGATTACCGCCTCTATCTTTATAAATCTTCAAACAAATCTTTCCTGTTCAGTTTCAGCACGGTGCTTGAGAACGTTGTGAGCATGTACACAGGGTCAAGGCTGAATGGTAAGAAGGGCTCTTGTTGGCTGGATTCGTGTGGAGAGCAGTGCTAACCATGGGCTTGTGCAGCCAAACAGCGTGATGTGATCCTCCGGCTGCAGAGAGCTTGCCAGACGCCCAAGTCTGGCGCAGCGGCTGCCTGGCTCTTCAGAGGAAAGGCCAGTCTAATTTAGAAGCCAAAAAACTTTCTTTTGTCTTACTTATTTTTTCTCCAGAAGGTAAAGTTTTGAAGGCCTCAGCAGGAGGGAAGTCTTCGGTGTCAAAGGGGCTCTCAGGATTTTCTAACTTGTAGTGTGGAGGCTAGCAAGGAGCTCTCAGTATCTCTTTCCTCTCTCCCTGTCTGCTCTTAGTCCCTGAACATAAAATTGGCAATGACTATAAATATATTTCACACTAAGTCATTCTTTCTAGCAGTGGAGTGGCCTCTTACCATTTTCTTACATGTTCCCAGAGAGAAAATCAAACTTTTGTCAACAGTTTAAGAGTCAGAACTCAAGATTGAAGTTTCTAGGCAATGAATCCCATTTCGACTTCCCTTTACCCTCCTGGGTGTGGAACACAATGGGTTTCATATGCTGAGAACGTGCCATTGGTGAATGAGAATTTAGAATTCTAAGTTAAGAAGGTCCTGTGGTTAGTTTAAAGTTTGCTAAGATAGTTTTGGATTCAGACCAACAATCTCAAACTTTAAAAAAGGTATGTCATACCTCCATAAAAAAAGAATCAAATATCGGAAGGTTCTTAAACCTTATTTTTATTATGTAATAATTCTTGTACTCTCAAATTTTAATTAATGTAAAAAAACTTTACTGTACTTATTGGTTTATACAGTTTGAGTGTTTATAAAAGATATGATTTGACAAGAACTTTTGGATTCATTCAGAGAAAGGATATTTTGCCTGAAATCAGTTTCTCCTTTCTTGTGAAGAGGCTTTCCTTCTGAGACTCTCAGTTCTGACCTCATAATCTAGATAGGAAGATGATATCCAGTCTGTTGGCTATTTTCTTTCTGACCTTCCCAGTGCTCATTGAATGAGTCCAAATGCACTTTAAAGGCTGATGTTAAACTAAGCATAAGCCTGGGGCTTGGGGGTGATGGAAAGACATGATGGAGGGAGGAGGCAGGCCATAGAGAACTCATTTTATTCTCCAGTCCTTTTTTTTTTTTTTTTTAACTTTCTGTTTTCTTCTTCTAAATACCTCTTTGGTTTCTCCCACTTCCTCAAAACTTCAAAGATAACCATGATGGTAAGCAAGTTGGAGACCTTCCCAAACCCTCTAGTGGAGGGTATCCTATCCAGAACTTTATAGTCAAGATCTGTAAGTGTTTTGTATTTGTCACAAATTGGTTAATAATTGTGTTCATTTTTTCTGATCTACTAAATGACCCATTTGTAATCTTTTTCTGTAACAAACCTGTGACTTATAGAAAACTCATATGTTGATTATCCTGATGAGAGAAGAGATGAGTTTAAAGACAGCTTGATCAAATTATATTTGAAAAGGAGCTATGTGGCTCAGATATCCCAAGTTCTTCTGCCCCTTGACTTTGACATATATTTTTAAAAGATTTATTTATTTTAGAGAGAGAGAGAGAGAGCACATGCAAGCAGGGGGAGGGGCAAAGGGAGAGAAAGAGAGGGAAAGAATCCTCAAGCAGACTCCCTGCTGAGTGTGGAGCCCGACAAAGCTCCATCCCAGGACCCTGAAATCATGATCTGAGCCAAAATCAAGAGCTGGCTGCTCAACTGACTGAGCCACCCAGGTACCCTGACTTTGGTATATTTTAATGCAATGAGTGAAACCATTCATTCACTCATTCATGTAATAATAGTTTTTACTTTGGACCTACTGGGATTGAGAGCCTGACTGTTCTAAGTGATGGGAGGACAGTAGTGAGCTAGAAAAATAAAAATGTCCACCCCTATGAGGCCTACATTCCAGTGGGCAAGGTAGGCAACAATCAGGAGAAAAAGTGAAATATATGAATGTCAAAGAGTGAAAAATGTTAAGGAGAAAAGCAAAACAGAAGATGGAGAAAATGTGTTGGGGTGGGGTGGAGAGTGATTTTAAATAATGGGGTCAAGAAAGGGCTCGCCATTGCCTCACTAGTGTGTTAGTGTATTATACCCCAAACTCTACTGTGTTTGCAACTAATAGACACATGTCTGTTTCGTGAAAAGAGGAACTGATAATTAGGAAATCTCGAGATTTGTCTGCACCAAATAATGAATTCAGTGTATATAAGTATATGGATTTCATACTGCTTATCCCTTTATGAACTGTAAACTGACCCTTTGAGTCATGGCCATTTTAAGGCTTGCTGTTCTGTGATTTTTTGAGAAGTTACTGATACAGAGGAATTTTGGGTAAACATACTTTTGATATTTTGCCCACAAAAAATGCTTGCACAAAAACGAAGAAATAACAACACCATTCTAAAGAAACAAACCTGCCATCTTAAGTAATGGTTGAAACTTTACCTATGTAGTACTCCAACAAAAAAAATGTTTAACCTGAACCTTATTATGAGGAAATCCAAATTCAGTACTGGCCCAGATTCTTAAAAAATGTCAGTGTTGTGAAGAAAAATAAAAATTTGGGCAACTGTTCTAGATAAAGTAGATGAAAGAGACATGACAACTAAATGCAACACGTGAGCATGGACTAGATCCTGGATTGAAGAAAATACTTTAAGAGACATAATTAGGAAAATTGGGAAGATTTGAAGGTAGACTGTATTTTTGATGATAGTACTGATTGATACAAAATTTCCTGAGTGTGACAGTTACATTGTGGTTATAAAGGAAAAAGGAAAGTGTTCTTAGCCTTAAGAGGTACATGCTTAATTGCTTAATTAAGGGTAGGATGCCTACAAATGAGTTTTAAACAGATCAGAAAAAGGTCTCTCTCTCTCTGCCTCAAAGTTTTACAAAATACTAAAAACTGGTGTTTCTAGGTGAAGGGCATGTGGACATTCATTGTATTATTCTTGCAACCTCTCTGAAGGCTTAAAAATTTTTTAAATTAAATGTTGGGGAAAGAATTTGACATGGTTGTAAAGTTATTTTTTTTTGTCATTTTATCAGCTAACCTGTTTCACCATTGGTATGATGTTAGCTGTGGCTGTTTTTGTAGATGCCTTTATCAGGTTGAGGAAATTCCTTTCTATTTCTAGTTCACTGAGTATTTTTAATATGGGTGTTGGATTTTGTCAAACATATCTTCTGCATTTATTGGGATGATCATATGGTTTTTGTCCTTTGTTGTATGAATACGGTGTATTACACTGATTAATTTTTGTATGTTAAACCAATCCTGCATTTCTGGGATAAATCCTACTTGGTCATGGTGTACAATATTTTTTATATGTTGTTGGGTTCAATTTGCTAGTATTTTTTGTTGATTTTTGTGTCTATATTTATAAGGGATATTAGTCCATGGTTTTCTTTTCTTGTGGTGATGTTTTCGTTTTTTGATCAGGATAATAATAGCTTTATAGAATGAGCTGGGAAATATTCTCTATTTTTTAGAAAACTTTGTAAAGGATTTGTGTTAATTCCTCTTCAAACATTTGGTAGAATTCAATACTGAAGCTCTCTGGGCCTGATCTTTTCTTCATGGGAAGTTTTTTGACTACTGATTCAATGTCTTTACTTGTTAGAGATATATTCAGATTTTTATGTTTTCATAAATAAGATTCAGGAGTTTGTGCGTGTCTCGAAATTTGACCATTGTAGACCATCTAGGTTGTTGATATCCAATTGTTCATAGTGTGCTCTTGTAATCCTTTTTATTTTTGTAAGGTCAGTAGCAATGAGCTTTCATTCTTCATTAGTAATTTGAGTTTTCTCTATTTTTCTCTGTTCAGTCTCTCTGTTCAGTTTGTCAATTTTTGTTTCTCAATTCCACCATGACTACCTTCTTTTTATTAAGTAGATATATTTTTGCCATATATATATAGTAATTTCATATTCTATATATATGAAATAATAATTATATATATATATATATTCATTTTTTAGTGGTTTTCCTGGAGATCGTAATTAACATCTTGATTTAAAAATGTCAAGTTCAGATTAATGCCAACGTAATTTCAATAGTATATGAAAACTTTGTTCCAATATAGCTCTATTTTCCTCTTCCTTTCTACTGTTATTGTCATACAAATTACATCTATATAAGTTATAAGCTACCAACACAATTTATTAGTATTTTTATATAACTTAAGTATTATAGGAAAAAAGGAGTGAGAGAAAAATATACATTCATACTGTCTTTAATATTTATCTGTGTAGTTACTTTTAATGGTGACCTTTATATCTTCACGTGGGTTTGATTAACGCCCTTCCATTTCACCCTGAAGGACTCCTTTTAGTATTTCTGGCAGAGTAGTTCTGCTAGCAATGAATTCTCTTAGTTTTTATTTATTTGGGAATGTCTTGATTTCTTCTTTGTTTTGAACAAGAGTTTTTCTGTATGTAGAATTTTTGGTTGACAGTTTTTTTTTTTTTTTTTTTTTGCCTTTTACTACTTGGAATATGTCTTCTGGCTTTATTGGTTTCCAGTAGGAAATCAGTTTATTGATGATCCCTTGTATGTGATGAATCACTTTTTTTTTGCCGTAATGAAGGAAGATTCTCTCTTTGTCTTTGTCTCCCTATAGTTTGACTCTTACATGTTTGTGGATTTCTTTAAGTTTGCCCTATTTGGAGTTTGTTGAACTTCTTGGATGTGTAGATGAATGTTTCTCATCAAATTTGGGGAAATTTTGAACATTATTTCTTCATATATTCTTTCTGCCCTTTTCTCTCTCTTCTTTCCTCTCATTATTTATATTTGCTACACCTACTGGTGCCACATATATCTCTGAGGCTCTGCTTAGTTTTCTTTATTCTTTTTTCTTTCTGTTCTTTAGAATGGATAATGACAATTGATCTATCTTCAAATTCCCCAATTCTTTCTTCTGCCAATTCAAATCTGCTCTTGAGCTCCTGTAATGAATTTTGTATTCCAACTATTGTTCTTTTCAATTCCAGTATTTTTATTTGGTTATTTTTAATAATTTTTCTTTAGAGGTATTCTCTCTTTAATGAGACATCATTCTCATACTTTTCTTCTTGAGACATGATTTGTTTTAGTTCTTTGAACATATTTGGAATACCTGAATTAAAGTCTAATTAGTACAACTTTTGAGCTTCAGGAAGGATGATTTCTATTACCTGCTTTTTGTGTATATGTGTGTATAAGCCACACTTGCCCACTTCTTTGTATGTCTCATTTTTCTTGCTGCTGTTGAAAAGTGGACATTTTAAATAATGCAATATAATAGCTCTGAAAATTAGATTTCCTCCTCTAGGGTTTGTTGTTGTTGCTGTTTGTTTTTGTGGTTGTTATTGTCACTTATTGTTTATTTGGTGACTTTGTTGGACTAATTTTTTAAAGTCTGTATTCTTTGTCACATGTGGCCAATGAATCTTTGCTTAGGTACTTTAGTGGCCAGCTCTTGATTGGATAGAGATTGTCCTGAGTGTCTTGAACCAATGTGTCTCCTAACCTTTGCCAAGGGGCTCTGTGTGTTGGAACATGCTTTCAATATTCTAGCAGGAAGTTTACGACACTACCCTGTCCTTAACTTCTTGATTGTGCAAAGCCTCAATGTTAGCCAGATTTGAGAGTTTGAGCCTTATTAGGTGTTTCCTGGGGATGCATACTGTCTTGCACATGAGTCTGGCTTTCTAGATTCCCAGGATTATGTAGGATCTCTTCAAAACCCCATATAGATAACCATTCCTCAACTTTTCCTTTTAAGTTTTTTGGTCAGTGTTTTGTTAACCTCAGTGGTAATGCTGCTTTAGGCAGCTGCTATCTTAAACAATTAACACTGATAATTTTTGGGGATGAGATAGAGTGAGCTCTGAGTTGGAGATAAATAAAGACAAATTCTGAGTGTGAAGTTTTTCAGTAAGCTCTCAGACAGATGAAATATTGACAGATACTCTGGGGTTGGGATATTTGGGGAACTCCAAACCTATTCTTCTCACTCTAGTGGCTGCTAAGCTACTGTAGTTGTGAGGCTATTGGCTTTCAAGGCTATAGTAGAGCTGGGTAGAGAAGGACAAGATTAGTGTAAGTTAAAATGCCATAAAGCTTATTGTTCTTATTGCGATTTGGTTATTTTTCCTTAATGAATACTCTTCAGATTGTTGTAAGTCTTTATTCTCTAGAACTGTGAAAATGATGATGTAATTTTTGATGGTTTTCTCATTGCTTTTGGGTGGTGTGAATTTTCAGAAGTCCTTACTCTACCATTCTGGAATTTGTAAGCTGTTCGGAACTATTTTATATTACTTTTGCATTTCATTTTATCAATTCATTTTATTTAAGTACTAGGAAAGTTCTTGAGGTTAAATATTTTCTTGTGTCTTAAGTTTTTCTCTAAGGTAATATATTTTTAGAAATGTGATCGCTAGGTCAAAACATTAATATTCTTACATTTTTTGTTATGCTTTGCCAATTTGTGTTACACAGATACTCTCTTGATTCATACTTTAGCTCTTAGTATATGTAATAAAGGTGTGTTTTCCTGCATGTTTAGCAATTCTGGATATTTTAATATATATTATTTTTCTATTATGAAGTGAGAAACTACAGAGTTCTAATTCCATTTTTTTCTTATTTAAATAAACTACTATAACAACTAGGATAATGGCCAAAATATGATCTAAATAAAAATAATAATTTTTTTCTGAAGTAATTATTGTTTTTTCTATGTAAAAACATATACATAATGCTAATTTCACTTTAAAATCCCTAGAAAAATATAGATAAAATATGAAAAGTTTTTAAATTCTGAGAGAGGTTTTAGTTTAACCCTTTTTAAGGAAGGGTTAGGTTTTACAGTACATGAATCAGTCTCTAAAATCATCATGTATTTTGGGCTAGGTTTCACTGGAAAGGAGACCTTACCAAACTGTCATTTGCCAAGGAAAAGAGGAAGAATAATAAAACTAAAAAGCAGATGAAAGCAAACAGCCAGAGCGAAATTGATGAGCACTCCAGAAATCAAAATTGCTAGTCTGTGATATTCTCTTTGGGTGATGCTTCGGCTGCTGGGAGCAGGAGGTGCTGACCCTAATCCTAACCTAAAGTGGGCTCACTGATACATTATGCTTAAATAGCAACTGGGTAGATTTGACAGTTATACATCACTTAGTCATCAGGAGTTCCCAGATGTCTGATAATGTTGGTGTATTATTTATAAACAATGTTGTTTCTCAAACACCTGTGTATTGTAATTTATCCCTTCTTCTTTGGGATGCAACTGGAGAGAACTTCAAGAATCTGGTGGCCATAGTTTGACCGTTAGTGCAAATTGGCACATTGACAAAGCAACCAATTCACGTTTTATGTGATTGTTCCTTGTTTGAGAAACGGAGAACAGGCCAGAATGAGGGAGATTTGTTAAGCACATTGAGTCTTCTATCTATTTAAGAATGGACCAGCCCATATCTGCTAAGAGACCTTCTTAATATGATTTTCTGAGGATTTTTTCCTAGATTAGGTCAGGATTCAATGAGTGGTGATGAAACTAGGCCTTCCTATATCTGATTCACCATATTCCTTAACATAAATAAAATAAGATAAAAAACATAGAACCTTAGCATTGGAAAGGACATTGAGATAGTCTGCCAGGATAGACCCTGGGCAAGTTGTTTAATCATAAATGAATTTTCTTCTCCATAAAATGAAGGGATTGTAATTGTCAGTGATACTCAAATGTTTCTGTGCCCTGCTTTTAAGGGATTAGAAACCTTATACATATTGTATTAAAATTAAAATTTTAATTGTTTGATATGTTTCATATACACCTGTACATTTCTAAGGTACGAGATGATAAATTGTGAAAAAGAAGTCTCCCACTCACCCCTGTCACTCAGTCTCTTTAGTATTCTCTAGAGGCAACCACAGTTACCAGGTTTTTGTGTATTCTTCACAAATAGTCTATGCATATACAGTCATAACCATATTCATTTCCATTTACATATACCTATTACCCTTGCAAATGGTAGTATTTTATATACTGTGTTCTATGTTACTTTTTCCACTTAATTATATATTGTATGTTGTTCCAAATCAATGTATTTAAGCACTGCTTCATTATTTTAAATGGCTGCATATTATTCCATTTATAGGTAGAGGATAATTTATTCATGGGTATAGGGTAATTTATTTATGGATGTAAGTATATATTCTTTACAGTCTTTTGGTTTTATAAATAATGATGCAATTAATATATATTTGTACATATTTCATTTCACATATGTAAAAATATTTCTTTAGGATGGTTTCCTAGAACTAAAGTTGTTGGATCAAAGTGTACATTTTAATTGTTTTCGGGTACTGCCAAACTGCTCTCTGTGGAAGTTGTCGTGATTTTTACCTCCACAAACAGTGTTTGAGAACGCCTGTTGGTCTGTTCCTTGCTAATAGAGTATTTTTATTGTTTTAGTTCGTCAACATGATTGGTGAAAAATATTATTTTATTGTAGTTTTAATTTGATTTTCTCTCTCTCTGAGTATAGTTTAGTATTTTTTTAATGTACTGCAATTCATCACCTTTAAGGAGCCATTGATTATAAGACTCAGATTTCAGAAATGCTAACATATGACAAGCAAACTTAGAATTGATGATATATGATACTTGAGCCATATATATATTTCTATCTTTGTTAAGTATCTTTTATTTATTTCTCTACTGGCTTGTTGATCTTTTGTATTGATGTCTAAAGGCTTTTATAAATTAAGGAAACTGGCCCTATGTCTGTGATATGTATTACATTTTGCAATTTTTCATTGCCTAGTCTGAGTTTTTTTTCATGCAGAATATTTTAGTTTTTATGTAGTTAAATTCATTCAGCTTTCCTTTGTTAGCCTCTGGATTATGTGTCACTATGAGGAAGGACTTTCCCACTGTGAGATTAAAAAAGTATTTTTCTCAGTTTTTTCCTTACTATTTTGATTGTTTTATCTTAATATGATGTCGCTCATCGTTTCATAATTTTCCCGGATTTTCTTATTATTTTATCCATTTCTAAACAGTCTGTTTAGTTCTAAATAGCATCTGGTTGATATATTTATTGCAGTCATGCTTGGACTTTCCATATTAACCAACATGTCGTCTGACAATAATAATTTTTACTTCCTCTGTAAAGTGTGTATATATTCCAATTCCTCTCCTGTACAATTGCTGACTGGCACTTCAAGAACAATGTTAAATGATACTTGTGGTAGTGAACGTCTTTGTCTTTTTCCTAAATTGAATGAAAGTATCCCCAGTGTTTCTCTGTTACCTAAGGAGTTGGTGTTTCGGTTGATATAGCATCATGTTAAGGAAGTATCCACTTGATTCTATTGTATTAGGAGTGAAATATATGAAAGCAGAATTCCCGAATGCATTTATAATCAAATGCTGTGAGATTAGACGTAATTTTTTTTTTGAATGCTTAAGAACTGGAAAAGGAGATGAAGTAGCTCTTCTGAAATGACCCAGGCTGTGCTTCATGAAGGTGCTCTGTAGTGGAAGGGGGACTGACTTCCATTTCTCCAGTAAGGGCCACCTTGGTCATTGTGTGCAAGACACCAAGACACGTGTTTTAATTATTGCCCCCTCCCCTGAAACTAGTGGAGTTGGCTATTTAACAACATCATTACCATCCATATAATGACACTTGGTGCTTAATATAATGACATGTAAAAAACACATATAAGAAAAGAGTGAAAGAGTGTCCTGTGGCTGAAAAAATGTGCCTCCCTACGCAAAGTTTATAAATGTGTGAGAGAAGTCGTTATCTTTGGTTGCCCTTTCCGGAGAGAAATGTGATGCTCTAAACTAAGGCTTACATTTCCATGTCTCCTCTTTTGACCTTTTCAGGTGGTTTCAGGCTTTGTTTCTAGAAAATTAGAAATTCCCTGACACATTTTTTTCTTTAAGAGCGTCACTTTGCTTTTATCTCTAGGCTTATACTGTGATTCTGTGTTGCCTGGTTGCTTGTACACAAGGGCAAGAAAATGATCGTCAGGTATTTTTGTTGAAATAACCCAATCTTAGAAGGAAAATGACCTTTCAGGTAATTCTGATAAGATGCCATGTTTCTGTCTCCCACCTTCGCCCCAGTCAGCAGGTAAACAGTTTCTTCCAGCTGCAAATATGTTTATACATCCACTCTCTCTCACTTGTCTTATAAACCATACGCTTCTTCGAGCATGCCATGTCTTCTCCCCTCTGTGACTCAGGACATGTGGTTTCGTATGTTTGCAGTGTTTTCCTTCAATTCCTTTTCTGTTTACCTTTGAAATTTAAATCAGATGTCATCTCCCGAGAAGCCTTCCCTAGTCACCCCAAGTACTTACTCCTTCCTCTCCGCGCATTTTGTACATAGTTCACTGTTATTATTTATCACATTGTTGTGCAGTTTTCTTCCCTCCATTTTTTCAATGAGAAAATTCAACAGAAACTGTTTGGGTCAACTTGAATAAAAATATTTTTGGGGGTGTAGATGGGATAGTCAAAGACTACCTTGAATGTTTAGTTTATTAATTTAGTTATATCTACATATTGAAAATCATTTGTTATGTAAATGTTAAGGAACATAGCTGTTCTATTCTCACTTTTCATAAGAATATTTAAAAAAACATAGATTTATTTATTTATTTGAGAGAGAGCACCAACAGGGGGAGCGGCAGAGGGAGAAGCAGGTTCCCCTAATGAGCAGGGAGCCTGATGTGGGACTCAATCCCAGGATCCTGGGATCATGACCTGAGCTGAAGGCAGACGCTTAACTGAATGAGCCACCAAGGCGCCCCCATTAAGAACAATTTTATTGGAACTAATTACATGCATCTTCGTCATGGGCCTTTGACATCACTAGGGCTACTCTTGGAGTCATCAGTCGTGGTTTTCCAGAGTAAACCATCTTCATCTTCATTGAAGTTGTTTGAGATCCAGTAATTATTAAATCCATGAATGATGTTGTCACAAGTATCCACTAATGCAACATTTTTTTTTCATTCATCTCTGCTGGGGTTATATTCCTGAATTTCACAATGTAACTACATGCTGCGCTACTTTTCAATGTGAACTTTTAAAGTTTCGTTTAGGAGGATATTCTATGCTTAAAAAAATGTGAACTTCTGCTCTAGGAATAATTGCCATATCCTTGTTAAATTTCTTTTCTTTTTTACTGATTCCACTAGTTGACCTCTTTCATCTGGTATTAACTGACATACATTCAGGCTAATGGGTCTTTCTTAAATAGTAATTCAATATTCAGAATAAAGTAATTTAGAAAATGCTTTCTAAATATAAGAGATTTGTGACTACTTGACTAAGTGGCATCTCTTTCATTAAAGTATAATTTTTGATTAGAAATTTGGTAAAAAAATAATTCGATTTATACTATCTATGGTGGTTTGTTTTTGTTTTTGTTTTTTGAGAACAAGATTTTATCTTATGCTTCTTTTTATCCAGGTACTAATTCTAGTAAGGTTATCTGTTAGAAATTAAAATGATTGATCACTTAATCATTAGATTGTGGGAAGACGGTAAAGTGAGAACAATTTTTTTCTGAGAATTGCCTTGAAGTTGGCTAAATATAGCTTTTTAAAAAAGATTTTATTTATTTATTTGACAGAGAGAGAGCATAAGCAGGGGGAGCAGCAGAGGGAGAGGGAGAAGAAGGGTCCTTGCTGATGTGGGGCTTGATAGATCCCAGAACCCAGAGATCATGACCCTAGCCAAAGGCAAATGCTAACCGACTGAGCCACCCAGGTGCCCCCTAAATCTAGCTTTGAATTTATGCACAGTACTGACTTGTTAATGTGATTTTTAGGTAAACTCCTTAAACTCAATGAACCTCGGTTTTCTTTTTCTATAAAAAAGCTGAGGGGCTCCTGGGTGGCTCAGTCAGTTAACTGTCTGCCTTCAGCTCAAGTCATGATCCCAGGGTCCTGGGATCAAGCCCTGAGTTGGGCTACCTACTCAGTAGGGAGTCTGCTTCTCCCTCTCCCCCTGCTCCTGCTCTCTCTCTCTCTCTTGCTCACTCTTTCTCTCAAATAAATAGATACAAATCTTTTTTAAAAAGCTGAAAATCTATACCTTACAAAATTGTTATGAAATTAAGAATTGTAATATACACACACACATACGTACATAGATATGTGCATGTGTGCATGTGTATGTATGAAAGGCCCTCATTATCATTCTCTTCCTTTAGAACTTCTTTTTCTTCTACTGACCTCCAAAGCAGCTTTCCTCAAATTCTCTACCTAAGGGGGTCCACACTTGCCTGGTGCTGCTCTCTTGCTTCTGGAGACTCGTTCTGGCCATCTCTTTTCTGCAGTCCATTCTTTTTCTTCTGCAGTCCACTTTTTCTTTGTCCATTCTCTAGACTCTGGCATCTCAAGAGTGTAGTCCGTGGACAGCAGCGGTGGAAGCAAACCACCTGGACTCTTGTTGGAGTGCTGCTCAGACTTCCCTGTGTATGTGAATCATCTCAGGATCTTGTTAAAATGCAGATTCTGATTCAGTAGGTCTGGGGTGAAGCTCCAGTCTGCATTTCTAACCAGCTCCCAGGTGAGAAGTTTGTGGTTGGTCCACACTTCCAGTAGCAAGCACAGGGAATGATGCTATACCTTTAAGAATTTATTAGAAACTCGTTTGCCTGCCTTTGAAGGTATCATTGGAAGGAAATAAAAAGCATACTTTGCATATGCAAAGTTTCACAATAGACTGAGCTCACTCATCCTCATACCACTCTATGGAAGATGAGTAAAAATTTCCGTTAAAGGAAAACCTTTTAAACCAGAATATAAATAAGAGCTTTGCTGCTTTAGGTTGGTCAGGGCAAGAAAAGCAAGTTTACACTGTACCTTGAAATTCTTTTGGATAAAGAGAACAAGTACATTCCAGAGATCTGGGCCCTTCTTAGAAAAAGACTGTTACTTTGCTGGGATTTTTACGTTGCAAGAGATATGAAAAATGAAAGCCAAATTCAAAGTGCAGCCCAGAACTTACTGCTTCAGGTTTAAAGCCAGTAATATTTTCCTGTAAAAATCTCTTTGGAAAGGCTTTCAGATCTGAGTCAGCTAGGGTGAACCCATTTTCTGAAATTTTGTTTCTGGAAGCATTTAATTGAAAGGAAAAACCCCAAGAATGCATCCAGAGTTGAATGTCATGCAGCAATTGGGAGGGCCTCGAAATAGCAACAATGGGAATAAATGAAGCCAAATGAAATCTGCAAATTATTAGGTTGAAATTGGTAAGGGGCATAGAAACTTAATAAGAGGGAAGTAAGAGAAGTCAGTTTTCCAATACAAACTGCACTGAGATGTTGTACAAAGGAGGACTGGGAACGAGAAACTTCTTCTATAAGCTAAAAAGATGGCAAAGGCTAAAAGTTCAGTGGAGACTAGATGCCTCTCATTTTAGTTTGATTTCCTATGAGGGATATTAGCCTTAAAATCCCAGTTAAATGGTAGTCCTCAATGCAGTCTCTTACAATATCTCACAAAAATAGCCCCCAAACCTCAAAGAATATACTCTCAAGAGCTTTGAAAATTGACAGAGGCAGAAATCTAATTTGCTATTTCGAAGGAACTGGCATTAATCATTAGGCAAACGGGGCTTAGTTAAGGAAGTGGACTTACTTTTCAGTTTATAATGTACTTAATTTTCCTTTGTTGAAACTGTCTGCCAGAAAAAGAACTGATGTGCATGTTCCTCATTCTCCTACCTGACACACACACACACACACACACACACACACACACACACACACACAGAAAACCAGACCTTCTACCCTCCTGTGGATGCTCCCATGCAGGAAAACCCTAGAGAGAAAGAAAATATTGATAATATGCCAATAAACAAAATACACCAGCACCAAATTACACCAATAAAGTATTCCTGTAACAACGGTCACAACCAAATAAAATGATCAAAGAAGTATGAACAACAAGCTTAAAAATGTCTGAGAGAAGGAAATCAAAACTGTCGATCATAACGGCCCATCAAATTGCGTTACACTCTCCTCTAAGGATGGTCTCAAATGGAATCAATATTAAAAATTTACTATCTATTGTTTCTCAACTGTATTTTAAAAAGTACTTCTTTACTGTTCTTCTATCCTTTGGAAATTTATAGTTCTATCTAGAGGATTGATCAGATACAGGTCTGATTTTCTAGAAAGAATGCATCATAGTTGATATCATGAACTTGCATCAGGAGGCACCTAATGTCTGGTTATCCCTATTTTTGTGAAGTTAAGTTTGACTGAATTCAGGTGCCGTCAGCCTGATCTAGCCACTTTAAAGTTTCTCATCAACTTCCCTCTAAGAGTTATAACAGCCATTGATAATCATTGCCTATAGGCTAAAGGCAGTTGCTATGAACTTTTATTACAAATTAACTTTTTAAAATCAAAATCTGATCATATATTTCCTCTGCTTAAAACGCTTAGAGGTTTTTCATAGTTCCCTCTTCTTCCCCTTATTGCATATACTGGTGAATCTGATTATAGTCTGGTGGGGTGATTTCATTGTCCGCAGATTACTTTGCAAGTCCCATGAGGATATAGACTGTGTCTCCTGTCCCATGTCATTGAAAGCCTCAGACAATGTCTGACAGATAGTAGCACTCATGTGACACTTGTTGGGTGGATGAAATGAATTAATAAGCTAACATATTAAATCAAAGGAGGATTATAGTGTCTATAAAAAAGGCATGTTGTAGGGTTTTTTTCTCTCCTGAATGTGAGAGAATATGGGAAAGGCAAGAAGAGACTGAACAAACCAGAGGGAGCAAAGTCAAGAGGAGCTGGCTTTGAAAGAGTTGCAGTGTTTTTGTTGGAGGTGACTGCGGTCAGAATCGTGGAATAGTATTCACCATTTACAGAGAAGGGGCTGCAGATGGGAAGCTTCCTGAAATGCACAGGATGACATTAATGTGTAGGGGGCCAAGTGAGGAGGGATATCCATGAAATAAGACGTGCTGTGCTCTGTGAATGTGTGAGGCAGCCCTGGGTCCTATTTCAATGGCCCTCGAAGGCAGCATTGTGATGCGATGAATTTGGGCCTGTCAAAGCAGCCCATTCATCTGTTGGTCTGTGGAGCCTCCTGGCCACACTGTACAGTACCGTGTGAGGCCAGTACCGTGGAGCATGGAATTTCCTCACATCTGGGAGACTCAAGCCCTGAAAACACCTACCCTAGGAATTCTGGTTGGGCAAATTAAGGTCTTATAGAAAAATGATATTGAGGAGTGAGGGTTTTAAGAAAACCTCTGAAGGCCTTTATAAATGGTTTATATGTTCACTAAGAGAGGTCAGTACGATAGACTATCTGTGTATTTTATTTTATTTTAAGATTTTATTTTAAGATTTTATTTATTTATTTGACAGAGAGAGAGGCAGTGAGAGAGGGAACACAAGCAGGGGGAGTGGGAGAGGGAGAAGCAGGCTTCCCACCGAGTAGCGAAACCGATGCGGGGCTCGATCCCAGAACGCTGGGATCATGACCTGAGCTGAAGGCAGACGCTTAACAACTGGGCCACCCAGGCCCCCCCATCTGTGTATTTTACATTAGCAAAAATAGAATTGAATGATTCATTTTCATTTATCATTAACTTTGGCTTACTCGCTTATTTTCAATATTTCCCTCTTTTTTTGTTTTTTTTAAAAAGATTTTTATTTATTTATTCAACAGAGAGAGACAGCCAGTGAGAGAGGGAACACAAGCAGGGGGAGTGGGAGAGGAAGAAGCAGGCTCCCAGCAGAGGAGCCTGACGTGGGGCTCGATCCCGTAACACTGGGATCACGCCCTGAGCCAAAGGCAGAGGCTTAACGACTGAGCCACCCAGGCGCCCCAATATTTCCCTCTTTTTAAAAGGATGCTTACAGGTTTGTTTTGCTTTCTTATCAGTAATATGCCCACTAGGAAGTAGCATTTCTATTCCCCGTGATGTCCTTTTTCCTGGAAGGGAAGCAGAAAATTGAATACCCACGTGATCAGTCAAGAACCTCTCATTTCATGCTCTGTATATCATGACTGGGTGTGCACTGAGGATTCTTTCTGAAGATTCATCTAAATGTGCGCTGAAATTCTTTCAGGTTAAGAGACAAATATATAGCAGTTGAATATAGCGTGGAAGATAAACAAACAAACAAACAAAAAAACTGGACTCTGGAGTCAGAATACCTGAATTTGAATTCAAGTTTCACCCCCAATGAGCTGTGTGACCTTGGACAAGTTACTTCACTGCTCTGTGCCTTTTTTTCCTCATCTGTAAAATAGGGCAATAATAATAATACTTCACAGCATTGGAAAAGATTGAATGATTTGTTAAAAGTGCTTAGAAGAGTGCCTGTTACATAGTAAGAGGTATAAAAGTGATACCTACTAAGATTGATGTTGTTATCGATGAAATGAATCCATGCCCATGAGAATTTGACCTGAAGGGAATCTGAAGTGAATGAGGAATGCCCCCTGTCCCTAGTAACCTAGAGATGCCTGTGCATAAAAGTACCTCGGCGGTGGCTTCTGGGACAGCACTGTCAACTCTCCTTTTGTGAGATGCAAAAAGCAGAAATGAAAAAGTTCAAAAGGGGACATGCACATTTGAGCACGTGAAAACTTTGATTGATTAGAGTAATATTGGTTTTTCTCAGTTGTCTGCTGTTTCTGACCAGAAGGAGCTTCTAGTGAAGATGGAGTGCTCTAAACCTGTGGGGCTGAACGGAGGGCTGTATTTTCTGAGTCTAGAACTCTTAGACCCTCCTCCCAGCAAGAGATCTCAAGCGGAGCGATCTGAGGGTGTGTCCCACCTTGGGCCCGGTGCTCCTGGAAAATAGCACACATTTTTATGAGCAGGTACAATGACATTTTGGGCTTTGGTATTTCATTCAGATATGAGATTAGAAAGCTAGCCTTTCCCCCATATCCCCACCCCACCCCATGAGAGTACTGTAAAGTTTTAAGTCTTTTTAAAAGAAAACTCAGGACCATAATCTATCCCCTGATCATATTTATTGCGCAGATGAAAACTTCTGTTTTGGGTGGTGTTTCTCATTCATCCCACATATTTTTTTTATCCTCTCTCCAGGATAATGGGATGTTTGCCAGTTACCTTACTGAAATAAAGAGACAGCATGGTTTAAATAGCCTTTGATCCCCAGGGACCATATAAAACAGACCTGGCAGAGTTTTCTACTGTGATTGGTTCTTTTTTAAAAATTTTTTTTTCTTTTAGATTTTATTTATTTATCAGAGAGAGAGAGAGACAGAGAGAGCACAAGCAAGGGGTGTGGCAGGCAGAGGGAGAAGCAGGACCCTAGGATCATGATCTGAGTGGAAGGCAGAAGTTTAACTGACTGAGCCACCCAGGCATCCCTGTGATTGGTTCTTGAATAATGATTACCTGTGCCTATGATCACTTTCTTACTTTCTGAATGTTCAAACCTACCTATTTGGTGCAATACCTGAAAAATTAAAGCACATTATTAAACTGGTCTGAAAGTTCTAAAATCCAGCTTTCCCTTCTCTTTCAAAATTAGGGCAATATTTGCCCTTGTCCCATCTCTGGGACTTTTTCAGCTCTCCATGATTCTGAGACTACTGGCTGCATTGTAAGGTCATATCTGCAATTTCTTCTAGTTTCTGGGGTGGACTGACACTTGAATTTATTTGAAGTGATTGGGATGTGTCTTTATCACCTTGTGCATACTGGATGTTAAATCCTTCGTAATGTGTTGTCCTCTGTGGTTCCCAATTTTCCAGTTTTATCTGAGTAACTTCCTGCTCATCTTGTCATTCTCCTGCCAAATGCAGTGTTCCAGCTCTTAGGAAAAGCAACAGGTGGTGTATCACTTAATATATATTTATTTCAAATTCAGAATTTTTAGGTAAAACGTTAGTGTTAGTCAATATTATTGTTGTTTTATTATAAGCAACAGAAATCAACTTAATTTTAAATCAGAAATCCACTTGATATTAAACCAGAAGGGATTTGGGAGACTTTATAGGGACCGGGGAAAGCAGGAATTGGAAAATTGTCAGCTTCCCAGCGGAGCACCAGGGACTCCCCAGAGGTCGTCTTTTACTGTGCTGGTTGAGTAATGTGAGTTAGTGGTCTCCAGTGCAGGCTGGTCATTTGAGCTTGGGGAGATTCTGGTTCAGTTAGGTAGAAAGTAGCACTTGGGATTAGAAAATTTTAAAATGCTGCTTGTGTTGCTAGTGACTAGCTGGGTTTGGGAACCGTGAGTGAAGAAGCAGTGATTGTCAAATTTGAATCCTCTGAAGTGCTTGTAAAAACTCAAATTGCCAGGCCTGGTCCCCAGAGGCAGAGTTGCAGTAGGTCTGGGGCCAGGCCTGAGAATTTGTATTTCAAAGAGCTCCCAGGTGATGCTGAGGCTGCCATTCAGGCTTTGAGAACTACTGAGCAAAAGGACTAGCCAGCTGTTGTTTCCATAGAAGGCTGCATGCCTAACGTTTTTCTTATTATTTCTGAAATGTTAACCTCACTGCCATCTATGTGGCTCTCTCCTGGGAGATTCAGTCTCTTCTGCTGGGTGCCTCCACCAAAGAGAATTTAAACTGGTTAACAAAAGCCACTGGTTGTTTCATGGATGAGTACTGGGGAAGGGAGCATTTACTTCAACAGGATTTGAAATCCACTACTTATCTTGTGGGTGCTGGGATCCTAAACCACTGTCCATGGCCTGAGCTTGCATTTACCAAATTTGAAGTCACCAGCAACCACACCCAGTTTGCTCTTCAACCTTCTTTGGTAAGAGAAATATTGGTTTGAAGGCTCAAATTACGGGCTGCAGAAAAATAGGTTCATTTCAAAGAAGAGACTTAGGGATATAAGAGAACATTTCCTCTCTTAGCAACCAAATGAAATCTGCTATTTTCTGCCACTCCCCACCCCCACTGTCCTAAAATATAAAGGGAAGTCTCACCGTTAGCACATACTGAGAAGTTTTAGATGGTTCTAGCCTTTTAAAGTTAGCCTGAGCAAGCAAAGATCTAGTATTAAAGGTGGGCTCAGTTTTATAACCTTCAGGTCCTCATTTAGAAAGTCTGTCTGAATCTTACCATCACCTTGGAGAGGCCCTGGCAAAATTCTGCACACCTCGCAAAAGTTTAGCGATGAAACTGGACACCAAGACGGGTTCCATATTTCACTTAAAATCCTAAATGTGGCTCGCACTTGTTGAATGCTTCAAGTTTCTGATCCTTTTGATGCAGGTCTGCCTTGACTTTATCGCAAATACTTCCTGAGATGTTTTATGCTACAGAGAAACCGTGTTGCGGTGGAATTTTTCCTTGGAAGTTGTTTTACTTTTTCCCTGTAAATCTGGAAGATGAAAGACAGATTCCCAGGAGGTAAAAATCACCAAACAAAACTGAAAAAGAAAAAAGACAAAAACCATGTGGCTATATGCCTTATATTCCTTGTCTCACCTTGGAACTGAAATGTGCTGCTTCCCTTGCCTCAGGAAGGGGTGTGATGGGTGAAAATACAGGTTAGCAGCAGGAAAGACCCCAGTGCCTGATCTGCTTGTAAAATCCTCATCAGTGGTCTGAATGGGAAAAGAAAACTGCAGGTTTCCAGAAGACTGAGGAGCAACAGCCCCACAGACGGATGATCTGGTTGACATCTAATTTAGTTATTCCATGGAAGAGTCAGTCTTTGGGGAATAGGTGTCCTGCTTTGGAAACGAGGTGCCTGCAGGACTGCATCACTTTGTCTAGAACATAGCTTTGGAGAAACTGCAAAACAGCATCACTCCCTCCTCCCCCAACTTCCAAAACACTTATATACAGTGGAGACTTAAGTGTTGAGCCTTTCATAAATCACATAGTATGGACAGATGGGGTTAGAAGGAATGTTAGCAGACCAGGAGACTTTCTCTGGTCAGGAGACGAAGATCAAGGGCTCTGCCACCCAAGGTTGACTCTTGTCTCAGCAGCCCCTTCAGATTTTACTTCTGGGAGCCAAGATACACTAAAAACATTTTTTTCTTCCCCATGATCTATGTCATTTATACTCAACCTCAGTAAAGTCCTTGGAGGATGACCTCGCACAGCCTTCATGGAACGCTGCTGATGTTGCTGAGTTCAGTCTCCTCCTCGGAGTGAGGTCACAGAGAGAAAAGCATCCTTCTCATATTCAGGGCAGTTTAGGCAGCAAGGAGCACCCATTTGGTCATTGATTCATTTCACAAATACAGGTGGAGCTCTACTGTGTGCTGGGCCTTGCGCCTCACACGGGGGCACCATGGTGGATAGGACAGATGTGGTTCCTGTTTCATGGAGCTGTAGTGAAAAATGGAAGTCAATAAACTAGCAGTTACAGAACAGTATAGCAAGGAGCATAAAATGGTAGGAAGTATTTGGCAGCTCTGCACATGAGTGATTGGTGCTCAGAGACTAGTAGAAGGTGCCAGTGAGTCTACATAGGAGGGGAACTGACCTTCACTGGCGGGGAGGGAGGGAGAAAAAGGAGCTGTTCTTTAAGTTTTTCAAGAGAAGTAACAGCAGGCTGAAATCTGAAGAATGAATATGGGTGTGCCAGAGGAAAGAAGACTTTGGAAGGGAGGCAGAACAGCGTGTGTAAAGGCTCAGGGACCAGAGAAACCGTGAAACGTCTTAGAAATGGTTTAGGATGAGTGCAGTGGGCAGTGGAAGCAAGAGAGGGAGAGAAGTAGTTGGGGATTTCTTTATCGACTTTTATCCTGAAAGCAGGCATCCTGAGGCACTGACAGGTTTAAGCAGTGAAAACCCCATCAGACTACCCCCTGGGGAATAGAAAGTGGATTGGAGGGTGGGACGGTGGCAAGTGTGTTCAGTTTCTCTTGCTTCCTGGACGTTCAGGTATAGAAGTCAACCAGGATCTCTGACTTGTCTGACAGTTGAGGCCATGGGAATAGATGACAATTACCTTTGGAAGCATATGCAGATATGCTCAAATTTTAGTCCGTTTAAGAATCACGTGCAGTGCTTGTTGAAAGTGAAGGTTCCTGAGCCCTACCCCAAAGATTCTGATTCTGAAGATCTGGGCATTCCACGGGAGTCTGAGTTTTACCCAAGCTCTGCATTACTCTGATGCATGTGGTCTGTGAGCCATACTTGGAGAAAATAAACCATGGAGATAAAATGAGAAGTCCTTGGAGAGGACTTGAGGGGCAGGATGACTAAACTGAATTACCCAGAATTACTTCCTTAGGGAAGTGTCTGCTGAGTCCCAGCAGACGAGAGTGCCAGTCAGTAATGGGCAAAATGAGGACAAAGCAATTGTCAGTGCACTTTGCAGTCAGCATGGATCTTCCTGTGGGATTTTACCTTTTATAAATGCATTTCCTGAACAGGAAAATCAAATCATCCCTCCTCTCTGAAGAGCACATTTCTTTGAAAAAAAAAAAAAAAAGAGAGAGCGTGTATATGTGTATGTGAATATATATACATATATGTATATACATATGTATGTATGCACTCACATATACATACATACACACACATGCTGTGTGTGTGTATATATGTGTGGTGGGGTGGGTGGGTGTATAAAGAGAGAGACTTAAGCCAAATACAGGGTTAGTTTAACTGGCCCTTTACATTCCAGTTTGCTAATTGCCTTATAAATACTCATGTTTGATGTAGCAAGATAGGCTTCACAAACCTTGATGCAGTAGAATCACAAGCTTGTGGAAGAAATGGCTCTTTATTTGGACGAAGCAAATGGAAATATGGAAAGAGGATTTTAAACATTTTTTTGAAACTGTTGGAAAAGTATTTTAGCATGACTAGCTCCTTAACGTGAGTTCCAGCCACTGATGTTTATTATCTCTGAATTGTTTGGCAACACTGAATGATCAATTGTAATGAGGGTTTCTTTTATCTAATTAAGTGAGACTAATTGGTTTGTGCAGCTTTGTAATAGCATGTTCTTTTTTTTAATTCTAGATATTCCCTCAGTTAAAAGATTTTAATCTGACTTAATGAATTCAAATTTAATCAAAATGAACAATTTCTATACAGCCATGGCCCTAAGGAGAAGTGGTATTTATGGGGCTTTTATATGTCAGGGACTGTGCATGATGTTTAGGTGGTATTTTGCTTAGTTTTTACAGCAACCATTGGAGTTAAGTATTTCCATTTTCAGGTGAAGCAGTTATACCTTTACTCACATAAGAATTAAGTGGCTGAGCTAGAACTAGGACCAAGAACTGGCTGCAAAGCAAGTGTTCAAAGAACTGGTTGAATTGTGACTCCTCTTGTATTCATTTTCTCGTCCTTTACCGAGGGTGCCGGGTTAGTATTCTTCTCTCACTGACTTGTATTGATGCAGTAGAAACATAAGAAGTCTTTGTTGGGTCCCTGTTAATACTTTATTCTTATGGACATGGTTATTCCAAGAAAATGCCAATTTGTCTAAGCTATACTCATCTTTTGTGTTTGGGGCATTCATTCATTCATCCATCTGTTGAATATTTATTGAGTTCCAGATTCTGTGGAAGTTTGAAATGTAGCAGTGAGCAAGAGGTGGGTCCCCTGCCGTCAGAGAACTTACTTTCTTGTGGCATATTGTTGCTCTTGAGATGTGATGGCAATGATGGGATACTAGTGAGCAACAGGTGGTATAATGAATCTTTAAAAATTTAATGATTATGCTGCTCCCTGGTGCTTATCAATCATGGCTTCTAGAGTCATCTTGGCATGAATGAAAGCTGTCCAACCTATGTAGAAACTCCCAGAGCCCTGTCAACAAATGATGGGCCTTTTAGGGATTCTTCCCAAATTACAGGACTCAGGAGCTCCTTTAATTTTGAAAATATTACCGACTTGTAACTGAAAATGTTCCCATTCAGTAGGAGTCACTGTTCCTGTCTCCTTTTGCTGGTTGCGCTCTGTGTGGGGCTACTTCTAGGGATCCTGTCCCATGCTTTGCCTTCCCTTGTCCCATGCCAGGTTGGGGGGATTCACAATGAAGAGAGCTACTCAGGCAACCTCTTTCTCCTCTGTCGTGGCCTCTAGGAGAGATAACTCTTAAATTCCATAAGGCAGTGCGTATTTCAAAACATTTGAGGAAGAATCTGAACTCCCTTATGAAAGTTTTCTTAATCAGGAAACTCCAACTCAGGATTTAACTCAAATCTTTTTTAAAGTTCTACAGGACATAGAATGGAGCCTTGTTATAGCCATCTTTCTGAGATCTACTGCTCAGCCCGAAGGAGAAATAGCCTGCAAGGGTAATTTAGATTTGGCTTCACTTAACAAGATTATGACTGAGTGGACCAATCCCTTTAACATTTGCCAAAAAAAAAAAAAAAAAAAAAAAAAAAAAAAGCCAGGAGAAGAGGCAGAAAAGGATCTATCATGTTGGTAAAATGCTCAAACATCCCTTGCCTTTTCCCTGTAATAGCCCAGAGTTTATCTCAGATACAGTAGTTGTCTCATGCTGTCTGTGGTGATAACGTGACTGATCACCCTTCTGGGCTTCCTCTTGTAAGTCAAAAGTGAACAATAATACATCTCCTGCTGCAGGGGTTGATATGTGATCTGAGGGGCTTTGAGCCAACCTGGAACGCTCTTTGAAACTAACTGACGCTCTTTGAAACTAATGAATTAAGACTGAGGGGGCCACAGTGGAAAGGTATAACCTAAGGAACCATAGGCTGCACTTCACATGAGGAAGGTCCTCTCAAGTAAGTGGCTTCTCTTTGGAAGCATCCAGTTGATCCCCTTCCTGTTGTATGGAGGCCTTTACATCTTCCCTGGTGACACCACAGAAATATTGGCTTACTGGTACACAAATCATTTTTCCTGTTTACACCAGTGTCCACAGTTGTTACAGTTTGCCACCGACGGCTTGTCCTCAAACATTATCGGGAACCCAGATACTTCAGTGAGAACATCTCCTCGTTGTAAGGCTTGATCGGCACTGATGATGTATGATAGACCTGGGATGAAAAAATGGAGCTTCCTCACTGTAGGAAACAAATCTGATATCTGTGGGTTATGCAACTTTCTGTGTTCTTTTGCTGGTAGAGGGGCACCACTGTTGCAGTGGTGGGGAGAGATGTTAGTCTTAGAATCTACTCCTTCTCTTAGCGAGCTATCCTTCTCCCATGTTTCTCCTGTTCTCCAACTCTCCATATTTCCGTCTTTGTCCAGAGCATATAACCTCCCAACTTCTAGCATCCCTTACTGACTCCTAAATAATCTCAAATCTCCTGAGACACCAAACATATTAACTCCAACCCCTATTATACAAGTTTGACATGAAGATCAGGCAAAGAAAAATTACAGGAATTTCTAGAGAATATCAAAGTATCCCACATGCTGTGACATATTAGTAGGAATTGTGTGGCTATCACATAGCAAATTGAAAGTTGTCCAGGTTATAATGTTTAGAATTCATTTTTGACCACTTGTAGGAATTTAATGGTGGGGGAAGTTTCTGTGAAATTTCTTTAATCATTTGAAGAAGTAGGTAGACAGTCAAGCTAACAATTAAAATAATATGTTGGAATATATTTTGTCTTCTATCAAAGTAAATCAAAATTAAAACACTAATCTGAATAAATTAAAAGTCTGAATAATAGAGCATTTTATTTTCTTTATTTGTAATATATTTTCATTTTAATTAAGTTAGTATGTGAAGAAAGTATGGTAGAAAAATCAAATGGTGCTAAAGGTTAATAACAAAACCAAGAGTACATTGCTCACACCCTGTATCCTTTTTCCCCACAAGTGAACAATTCCAATGCTTTCAGCTGTTTCTTCTGATGTCTTTCTCCATATTATTCAATAATACACTTGTAGTTCTCATTTTTGATTCATCAATTTAAAATATTACTTACAGATTTCTTGTAGTGATTAGTGAGGATTATTTTGGCTCTTTTGCACGTTTCTCTTTTTATTCACCTATTATGCTGATACGTGACATACTAATAGTGCTAATAATAAAAATCCTGAACATGGATGTGTTCATTAAGATTCCAGGCTCTACATTCAGATTCTGATACAGTAGGTGCAAGGAGGCCTCCTTTTTTTTTTTTTTTAAGATTTTATTTATTTATTTGTCAGAGAGAGAGACAGACAAAGAGCATAAGCAAGGGGAGCAGCAGGCAGAAGGAGAAGCTGGCTCCCTGCTGAGCAAGGAGCCTGATGCAAGACTCGATCCCAGGACACTGGTATCATGACCTGAGCTGAAGGCAGACACTTAACCAACTGAGCCACCCAGGTGTCCCAAAGAAGATATTTGGAAAAACTCTAGCCCAGAGTTTGACTTTTGATTTTTCTCTAGGGTCAGATAATACAGGATTTCCAGAACCGTGGAGGATATAATGACATAGTAATTTGTAAGCAGTGACTCAAGGGTTCTGTTGTAATAAATAGATTAAATGGATCTGTAGACTCCACACAAATTGTATTTATGTAATTGCTGTTTATAAATAAAAATGAAAATGGTTTGCTCCCCCCAAATATAAAAAAAAAATGTAACCCCTAGAATTGTTTGCCAATGAAAGCATGAACTTTAACTTGGCCTTTTAGTTAAGTGATTTATAATGTTTGAAATGATATTATGAAATGCTTTCTTTGATTTCTGAACGTGTGCTTGTATTTGTCTAGGGAGTACGGTGGCTCTCAGATGTGATAGCTGTAGGGAAGGAGGCAGAGGATAGGCTCAAAAAATTGAGGTACAGCCAGGTAGAGCAACAGGCATAGGTCAGTAAAACCTTTACAGCTCAGCTTCAGACAGATGATTAGTGCCTGGGGCCTGAGATGAGGTGGAGAGATCCCAGAAGGCAAGGGTTGGATCCTCTTTAGGAAGTTGTGCCTACAAGAAGGAAGCTTATACCCCTTAGCTTGGGGTCAGGGGCAGAGAGAGAAGTGATTCTAGGTCCTGGGTGGCAGGAAGAATAACTGTTCAGTGATTAAAATGGGCTCATGCAAAAGCTTAGCCGTAAAGGATGAGTCACTTTGGGTGAGAGCAGAGGGGATACTAGAACCAATTTCAGGTGACAGGTAGTTTATCTATGAACCAGATTTAGAAAATAGTAGCGGAGCCTAGAGTGTATTCATGGGTTGCTAGTGCCTAAAAGGAAAAGTTCTGGAGATAGAGCTGTCAAGATATTTCTGACCTGTTAGGGTTTTATCTTTGTTTGGAAGCTGAAACAGGGTTTATCAGTTAGCTTGTCCAGCTCTGGGGAGTTTGGGAGGGCAGAGGATACCCATGACCAGGAGGTGGAATTTTAGGAACAACTCCAGATCCCCTGCGTTGGGTTTAGCATTAGAATATTACTCCTGGCCCAGCCTAGCAAGAAAGGTGATCCAGTATCAGATACCTCTGGGAGGATGGGAAGATAGAGGCTTGAGAATGGTTGACCCCCTACTTCCTTTTACTCTGATTGGTCTGGGAACTGGGACAGGGCCATGGCTCTAAGTAGACACTTTCGGAGCAGTGGTAAGGTGACAGGACCAGGAAGAGTCAGAGGATGACTTTATTAGGCTATGAGACATTCCAACTTCCATCATTGTTATGAATCACAGGTTCTCCATTGGATTATTTCTTCTTTGTGAGTCAACTTAATGCAAGGATTTCTGAGGTTTTGAAATTAAGGGAATATGGAAACTTCTCATTCATCTTTCTTTAGATGGAAATTCTAAACAAGTAGCTAAAAGTGCCATGTTGTTGACTGTAGCACATCAGGTCTGATTCTTGTAGGTCCTGGTTCACTCAAGACAATGACCATCTTGTGAGGATGCCCCGCCTGAAGCATATTGGAGGAGGGTTAGCTGGTGTCTCATGGCTATCAGATTGATTACCAAGAATTCAGAGTGACTAAAACGAAAATGGGCACTGTGTTTATTTATAAAAGTACTTTGTTGGTCTTCTAGGTTGAAGTTGATGACAGATGTGTTTTTAGAGAAAAAGTACAAACTCTGGAGACACAAGCATCTGCTCTTTCTCAGTCCTGCCTCCTGGGTTTATACTGCATTTTTTTACCCACACAAAAGGCTTTCTCTTTTTCTACTGAATACCTGAAAATATGGGTGTAAATGACTAATATGGATTCTTGACAGTTTTACTGGAACAAAACTGGTGTTTTCAGGCTTTGATTGCCTGTATATAGCTGGCTCTGTGGGTGGTGTTGATTATCCCTTTTTCACTCTGTAGTCCATATGGTATTACAGTCCACTAAGTGAACTTGCCGACTTAAGTGATGATGTACAGTGTTTCCCTGGGACCATAGAGTTCATTTCTGTGACCCAAGTGCGCCGCTGTACTTTGGTTTGTTTATCATGGTTATAAGAATTACTTCATGGAGGTAGACCTCAAGAATGTAAAAGTCAAGCCATTTGAGTCAGCGTTTCTCAAAGTGTAATCCATGGACCCTTGGGAGTCGTCAAGACTGTTTCAGAGGGTTCATGAGTTTTAAAACGATTTTTATCATAATACTAAGACATTATTTGCCTTTTTTGCTACACTCACATTTACACTGATGGTAGGTAAAAGCATTAGAGCCTTAGTGTGGATCAAGGCAATGGCACCAAAGTGGTCATTGTATTGGTCACCATCATGTACTCTTAATTAAAAAAATTTTAAAGCCATTTTTTACTTAAAAATGTCCTTGATGAAATGAAAAATTATTTGTTTTTAATAAATCTTACCCTTGAATACACATCATTTTAACATGGGAAGTGTGTAAAAAAAATACTGCTGTGTATTGAAATGCAGTGGGTGTCTCTAAAGGAAAAACACTTACGTGTTTATTTGAGTTGTGAACTGAGCCAGACTTTTTTTTCATGGAATTCCATTTTTACTTGAAAGAATGACTGACAGGCAAATTATTCAGACTTTGGCATTTGGCAGACATTTTCTCATAAATTAAAAAAAAATGAGTGTGTCACTTTTAAGAAAATAAATGGCAGTCTAGTGATAGATCATCAGTGATAAAAATTTGAGCTTTCATGTGAAAATTAGAATTTGGGGATACTTGTATTTACCACTGTGCGCTTGACATATTTCTAATACTTAAACACTTTTATGAAGAGATAAAAGATGACATTAATAAATGTAATTTTTTTGATATTTGATAATGAAATACACCAACATTAGGGAGGTCTGCCTAAATCAGTATTTTCCAAATGACCAATACATAGCATTACAAAAATTATGCATGGGGAAAATTTTCACTTAAAGTACAAGATATTGTTTTGAATTCCACATTACAACCAACCTTTAAGGTTGTTGAATTTTGGTATAGTGTCAAAGAAGAGTACCCACAATTATATGAAATGGCTTTTAAAATTTGCCTCTGTTTTCCAACTACAAATCTGTATAAGGGTGGATTTTCTTTATATACTGTACCTAAAATAGCATATTGCAATAAATTGAAAAAAACAAGTAGGAAAATTCAATTATCTTGTGTTAAATCAGAGCTTAGAGAGATTTTCAAAAAGGTAAAACAGTCACTTTTCTCATTTTTTTGGTTTATTTTGTGTTATTCTGGATGGCATAGATAGATTTCATAAAAATGTGTTGTCTATGTTAATGTAATGGATTTTTGTCCTTTTAGAATGAACAAGTTTTTAAAATTTCTCCATTTTAAATTCTGATACAGTAAATATTGGTAGATAGACATAACCCATGTAAACAAAAACTCTTTGATAAGTTCAATAGTTTTTAAGACTGTAAAGGGATCCTGAGATCAAAACTTTGAAAACCACTGGTTTTTAAGTGAGGCTTTCCACATATAGCCCAGATTAGGAATCCATGTCTAGTTTAAGAATAAAGCAAATCATGTTTTGCCTTTTTCCAGTTTTCTTAGCATTATCTTGTCCTTTGGTTCCTGTGTGTCTGTCCAGAAATGCCCATAAATTATCACTGCTGGCCTCTAATCTAGAGCTCCAGATACTCACATTGTCCCCCTGGGAGGAGGCATCAACCATGGGCTCCACCTACCTGAAGCATAAGAGAAGAGCCCATTACGTCCAGTTATGGACACATTTACATTGTCTTTCACATCTAGCTAACTCCTTTATATGGAAAAATGGACAGCCAGCTGTGGCTATGGTGACTAGCCCGAGTGATTCAGTATGAGACCTTTCTAAGCTAAAGAGAATTAGAATTTAGAGAAGTGTTTATGAGTTCATCATAAAGAATATCCTCAACATAGTGGAATCTTAAATGGGCAATAAAACGTTAATTATGGAAAGATCATGAAAACTGCTGGCTAGGACTTTGGGTGGGGAAGGTAAATTACCCAATGGTATTGCTGTCTATCAAAAAAAGCTGTAATTATTTATTAGAAAAAGACATTGTGGTAGGCACTGAGGGCACAGCCCTTGAGTGTGGATATAAAATTATACATGTATGTTGAGACAAAATTGAAGGTCATGGATAAAAATGAAAATAATGGAGAAACTCCTTCAAACTTCTCACACTTAATTAATAAGTTAATTAATTAATTTATTTAGAGAGAGAGTGTGCACACGTGTATATGTGAGCCGGGGGTGGGAGGGGCAATGGGAGGAGAGAGAGAATTTTAAGGGAGCTCCATGCTCATCGTGGAGCCCTACTTGGGTCTTGATCTCACAACCCTGAGATCATGACCTGAGCTGAAATCAAGAGTTGGATGTTTAAGAGACTGAGCCACCCACGTGCCCCCAACCTCTCACATTTAAAAAAATGATGTTTTGTTGATACTTTTAAAATTTCAGTATCAGGGAAATAAGGGGCTAGAGATTGAAATTCATGCTATTTTGATTTCTGCCTCTTTAAAACACAGAGAAATGTGCCGATCTTTCTGACTACTCCCAGCTCCGCCTTGTTTTACTCAGTTTACACAGCTCCTTGACCTCACCTGGCCAGGGCTGTCATGGCCTCCCTTGTGGTCCCATGAGGTCTCACCCAAAGGGAGCTATAGGGGTAAACAAGCCTTTCCTCTGAATGTTTGTTTCTTCCATTACCACCTACTGAGGAATCTATCAGGGTTCTATTTGTTTACAATGTGTCACTTTTTTAGGGCCACCCAAAGGCAGATATTGAGGGGCAAGTTTGCTAGGCAAAAACAACAACAACAACAACAACAAACCAAAACCCTGAAGAAAGACATGGCTGAAATATTCCTTAGCATATCCTACAAATACCCCTTTTAAAGCTATGGAAACCACATATCCCACATTATCTCCCTGGGGAGTTTGTAGCCAGCTATGTTTTCAGAGGATGTGGGAGGTAGAGTTTTCATACTATGGTATTTATAAATATTCCAGAAATGCCACATATTGGTAGGGTGACCCGGTTTATGGAATTGGAAAAGGGCCATGTCGAAGCCAAGAATTCTTTTCTTCTACAGTACAATGTGTAAAGGTTCTGAAAAAAAAAAAAAATCAAGATAATCCTGAAAGAAATGAACAGGAATCCTGAGATAACTTGTATTGACAGTATCTTTCAAACAAACAAACAAACCATTGTTAGAGTGGTTTTAGGAATTTATAAAAATATAATCTTAAATTGAATTTGAGGAGCATATCATTTAATGTAGCATTTAGGGGAGGAGAAGGCTTTGGGGAATAGAATTGCTTGTTCAATGAAGGAATATTGATTGCTCAATATAAGGACTTGTTTAACCAAAAATTGTTGCTGAGAAATTTGCCCCAAAGTGGAAAGACCCTATCTTTGTAGATACTTAGGACAGGTGTACAGTAGTAAATTGAAGTTGACGAGCCTTTTCCAAATTGTGTTCCTCATTATATTGTACCAGAATATGTTCATATGCTGTGACAAAAGGATTTGATGGTCGGATAAGTTTGAGAAACACCATACCTACAATCTCGCTGTTGGATATCCATATGCATTAAAGGATAAGAAAAGTCTTGCAATAAAGAAAACAATTTAACTTTTACACAACCTTACTCATTTCTTTGTAGGAGTCATGTAATGGAAACCCTCGTAACTTCTTATCAAACAGGATTCCACAAAGTACTTGTTTAGGAAATGCTGTAGGAGATAATTGTGTATAAGTTACCTTGATATTTTTGAGGGAAAGAGTTGGCCAATCCAGACATTCTTCTGGTGCTCTGAAAGAAGACTGAGGTAAATGCTGGTGCATGTTGTAAGAAATCGTCATTGTCTTTCACATCTGACTAACTCCTTTGTATGGAAAGATGGACAGCCCGCCGAGGCTATGATAGTTTGCCAGAGGACTCTGGGTGCGAAAAGTCACAACCGTCTATTTCATTCTTCCTACTAGACCTTAGGAGGATTGTGGCTATGGTGCCCATCAGTGCTGTTTTTTTACAGAACAAGCATTAAAAAAATGGTTATATAGTGACTTCCTGCATCTGTGGGGTTGCCTCACTTATTCATAGGGCACCAGCCTATTTGCGGCACTAGAGCAGGGAGGGTGCCAGCATGTGTTACTTTCTTTAGTGAGAAGAAATGATTATCCCCATCAACCCCCAAACATACCCCTCCTTAGGAAAACAAACATTTGCAAGTTTATTTTATAAAATCTGTGTAGAACTTACATAAATATATTGTGACAGCAGCTGTCATACTGCATATATCAAGAACGTGCTTTGGAACTTTATGCAAATGCACGGGCGATGTATATACTACTGTAGACCCCAAAGACTGCTCCATGTGTTCCCAGTGCCAAGGAAAACACAAATGTTCTCCAGTGAATTCAGAGGAAAAGTCACCACAGCCCTGTACCTTTTACAGCCCTGTTCTCTTGGCCACTGAAACATACTTTGAATGGCTGATCCTAAGGAGAACAGGGTGGAGGTGAGGGGGGCTGAAGATTCATTTTTATCAGGGACTTTTATAACTCAAGTGCTGTGCTGGGCATTTGAAGCACATTCACTCATAAAATTTTCACAGCGGCTTTGTGGGAAAAATGGCATTGTTTGGTAATAAAAGAACCAAAACTCAGATTAAATAAATTGCCCAAGGTCATTCCTTTATAAATTTATGGAACTGGCTGGGATTCAAAATTAATTTGACTTTAAATATTTGTAAGAGCAAACATTTAATGAGCACTTACTATGCACCAGGCCCTGGGCTAAAAAGCTTTTCTTCCATCATCTTATTCTTTGCATGAACTCTGTGACACTGAGTACTGTTGTTTTCCTAATTTACAGATGAAGAAATTGAAATTTAGAGAAGTTAAACTTAACTTTGGTACAAAGTAATAAACTGGAGTTGGAAGGAGCCCTTAACGCCAGGGGTTTGTTCCTTTGAGTCATGTGGTTTCCCAGTTTTCCTTCTTGATTTAGAATCTGGAAACTTTCCTGGTTTGTACTGAGCTTAAGGCACAGATCTTCTGATGTCTTCATGAACCAGGATTTCATAAACATTTAAAAAAGTCATTTTCCCTTGATTCATCACCCAGTATCTGGAGTTTAGTATCATTTCCACATTCATGGGTATTGTTATTTCTGTAACTTTAATAATAGATCATATTTGGAGTTTTGAGCATATTTCAATGCAAATACCTTATGTATAAATATTACATGAAAGAAACGGCCTCTACAAAGATTTGCAGTCTTTTGCACACAACATTGGGATACTTGTATAACATGGAGTCTCTTCCTCCATTCCTTTGTACTCTTTGGAACTGGGAATGTTTGAGAATAGAATCATTTAAAATTTTTGCTATGAACAGTTTCAGTGCTTATACTGCTCCTTTTATTTCCAATTTGAGAACTCTTCTGCTTTTTAAAGTCAAACCCATTAGAGCCTTTGAGAACTATGGATTTTGAATCCTTACCTTCTTGTGGTTGCCCAAGTTCCCCACCATGGCACGTTTTATTACTGTTGTAATGACAGCAACCATTTTCCAGGCACCACTGATCCTAGGGAAATGTGCCACTTGTGATTGCAAAGTTAGAGTCTGCTTGGGAGGGTTTACAAAAGAGGGAACAAGAATCGAGCCTAAAGGCCATCTCAGGCCAGATCAGTTAAAAGGCTCAGGAGATCATACTCTCTGTCCTAGACCACTGGAAACGCTTTCCTAGAACAAAAACACAAAATACTCATGTGCATGGATGTTCACAGAGTGCATTTAAATAAAATATATATGTAACATAAATGTAAGTGTATTTCCCACCTTAGCAATTTTTGGAGGGAGATGGAGACATTTGGCTTTGGAGTCTCATCCACAGGTTCCCTGAACAGACCTTATCAGATAGCTACTTAGCGCAAATCAGAATTTTATGTCCTGTCTAAAACTGAAGAAAAATACTTCACTGCAAGGGCAGTATCCACAGTCTACACAATCAGAGCTGCAATGTTCTGATAGAGTTGGTCATGTACTTGAGCTACTTGTTAATATCAGTTTTAGGAACTTGGTAACCAAACAGTAGTCCTGGTGGATGAGGCTTTTTATAAATAACATTGATCAATTTAAAATACGACTTCCTGGATTTCTTGGTCAAAAAAGGGCTGGATATTCTGCCTTCAGTATGCAGGCTTTCACTCATTCTGCCTGTTTTCAAGACATTGCCATCTTCCAGTTGGCCTGGTATAATAAGATGGTGGATATTTCTGAATTACTGCCTCCCCGAGTCCTAGACATTTGCCCCCCACCCCCAATTTTTCCTTCAACACTGGTCTTCAGAGAGAGCTTTGGGGCAGGTTCTGAGGGCTTGTGTTTGGTCCACTCACCACTAAAGTCCTGACAGCTATTTTAAGTGGGTTGGCTTTCCTTTGATTTCCAATTAAAGATGGCCTTCCACTCTTCTTCTTTGAGCTTCTTAGGAGTTCCAAGGAGACTATCCTTGGTTTCCATTGAAGAATTTAGGGAAGTTCTCAAGCACTTAAACTTCTGTCCTAGCTATGGTCTAAAAAAACACAGTCCTGGACCCAGTCCTATCTGTATTATTTTCTGAAAGAATGTACTAATTGTGTTGTTCAGGCAGAACTTTTTTCCATTCCTTTTAATAAGGTTAGGGATTTGACCTGTCCAGTCCTGGTTCTCCATCGTTCTTCGGAAAAAAAGGTCTGTGATTGCTAAGCATGTTGTCATGGTTATAGAGCTGTACATGACCAGGCAAACTTTCCATCCAGCTGCTGCCTCACTGAGGTACCTTCCCCCTCTGGCCTCTTGATCACATGTTCTGGCCAAGATCAACAGACAGTGCTGAACCTGGTCTGATGTTATTCCAGGAGAAGCTTGATTTAACATAACTCATTGTTTCTATAAGAGACCAAGCACTTTTTCTTTCTACTTGACCAATTTATGAATTCATTTGTCAGAGAATATAATACACCCATGCCTTGTCTATTAGGTGGCTATTTTTGGACACTGATGGCCAGTCCTCCTAGCAAGTCAGAGTTCATGACAGAGGAAATATCATTTTCCTGGACTGGGTAAGAGTCCATCTTCTGCCATGTCTGTCTGCCATTTTTTCCTCTCTTTGGCATTGCCACCATTTCATGGGCACCTTGTTTTTCAGCCTAGCATGGCTCCTGTTTCTACCCTCTTTGATTGCACGTCACTGCTAATGTCCCGGAAGCCTCTGATGATAAAGCAGTGTGGAGGGGAAGTGGGAAGGACCAATATCACTTTCTTTTTTGTGTGGTTTACTCAGTCATAGGAATCCCAACTCAGAGGGGCCTGTACTTGAATATGTCACAGAGGTTTCAGGCTTTACTTTCAGCATCTTTCTCCTTTGGAACCAAAATGGGCATCCATGACACCACTTGGGCTGACTTGAGTGACAGAGGCCAAGTTCCACTTGCGGTAATGCTTTCCTTCCGTAATTCGGCTCAGGAACTGGTGGCTGTGTGGTGCTGCATCTCTTCCTCCCTTAGGTTGGATTTTTTTCTCATGAGAAGCTGAGCAGGTGAACCTCTCCCTTTCACTGGACTTGCCCAGACATGTCTGAATGCTACCTTTGGCTCAGACTGGGACCCCCCCCACCCCTTTCACAGCTGTTTCCAACAGCCTGTACACTTCTTTTCCTTTGATCATCTTTGACCTAGATTATGATCATCCCAAGAGCTTGCCAAGATTGGGTTGCAGCCTGTTTGTCTCAGAACACAAACTCTGAATTGGCTGACAAGACCAATACCCAGGGGCACCACTAGTTTGAATGAATGGTGCCAGAAATCTCTAGTCTCCCTGGACAGGGTCCCTTGATCGAGGTCAGGGTGTTTATAGGACTCCTTCATACTTTACCTACAACGTTTTAAGATTTTGTTAGAATTTTAGGAAATTGTCAAAATAGAGAACTGTGTAAGGGTAATGTATATTGTAATGAAGATTTTGAAATTCTTCATTTAAAGACCACCATATCGGGGCGCCTGGGTGGCGCAGTCGTTAAGCGTCTGCCTTTGGCTCAGGGCGTGATCCCGGTGTTCTGGGTTCAAGCCCCACATCAGGCTCCTCGGCTGGTAGCCTGCCTCTTCCTCTCCCACTCCCTCTGCTTGTGTTCCCTCTGTCTCTGGCTGTCTCTCTCTCTGTCAAATAAATAAATAAAATCTTTAAAAAAAAAAAAAAAGACCACTATATCTAACATACAGAAATTCAAATGTTTGTTGAATGGGCAAACAAAAACCAAAATGCTGTGACTAGCCAACTGCTATTCAGAAGTTAAAATGAAGTGAAAATGTGCTGTTATTTTTCAGTAGTGTGTTTTAGCCTACCAGATTTAGGAAATATCCCACAGACTTGTGAAGTATAATTCCGTCAGTACATTGTGGGGATCCAGATATACCTTACTTAGGACTAATTCATCTGAAGACAACAGATAACTTTGTGCTTTAGGAAACCTCACTGGGACACAAACATATGTGACTGACTGACTTTCAGCTCTGGCTGACAACACAGTAAGTAGGTGTTTAAATGAAAACAAAAGCACTTTGGATGTTACTGTGGCCTCACTGCAGGGCTAGGAGGACTGAGGCACTTGGGGAGGATGAAGCAAATATTCACATGGCTTCTGCCCTCAGTGAACTTTCAGCCTAAATGCAAATGAAACACCGCGGAAACAAAATAAAACAATGTACAAAACAGGTAATGTACATCCATTATTCTTGGTAGCCAAACTTGAAAGTCAACTGAAAGGTTTCAGAGTAACAGTTCATCAGTGAGGCTTGGGTTTCTGTCTTTGGGGGTCAGTATTTGTAGAGCCTTGCCCCCCATCAAAGGCCTTCTTGGGATCTCTTCCTCAGTGCATCTCCAGCTTTGCTGTGGTGGAGACAACCCGAGGAATATGAAAAATGCCCTTTCTCCTCCACAATGGTGTTATTTCCTTCCTTTCAGGAATGGCTCATAACTCATGGGAGGTGTGAGTTCTGAATGCTTGTTCTTTTCATCTCGCTGGAAGTGGGCCAGACTGTAGATAAAGCGTTTGATGTGTCAGCAGTAGGCTTGTAACAGCTTTGACTACTTACATGATGATGAAAGGTTGAACTTTGATAAAAAAAAAAAAGAAAGAAAGAAAGAAAATGGCAAGAAAAGGAAAACGGCTCATTTTCTTTCTTTTGCTTTTTTTGGGGCAGGGGAGGTGGTGGCAGTTGAGAAGCATCCTACCGGGGTGGTCTGTGAGGTCTCCGGGAATCTGAAATATTAGGAGGCTATTCCCTTGTGAATTTCTTTGCTTATGTATCGATTGTTTGAGAGAGGGGGGACACCCATGCTCACCGGAGTAGCAGGGCCAGATTCTCAGGGCCTTATCAGTAAGCCCCTACCGCTCTGCCCAGTGAGCCCTGCTGGAAAGGGGTATCACGTTCCTCAGGGCAGATCACTTAGGTTTCCAGCCATCCCTCAGCACCTGCTTGCAGACACCAAACAAACCAGGGCTGGTGAATCTATTCTGATTCGCAGGGTTTTTTTCCCACCCCTTTTTTCCCACCAGGGCATTTGTCTGGAGGTCTCCTCTGCGCGTGGTCCCATAGGGTGGTCTTATCTTCCCACTTCTAAAATAGACCAAGAATGCAGTGATATATTTATGAAAACCCAGAACCAGTTGGAATTTGCTTCAAACCATATCCCGGTCTTATCAGCAATTGGTGCAATTGGTGTGTCAGCCTGCGTGCTGAGGCGGGGCTTGGGGAGGAGGAAGAATTTCGAAATTTTCTTTTCCGAAGAAAAACATGAAAAAGCAAAAACAGAAACAACAACCTGCCATTCAGCCGAGTGACAAGACAGCGCCAGGAGCAAGGACTCAAAGAGGAATATAGACGAGTTTTACCTTTAAACAGGAGGCATAGGCAAACACAGTAGAGAAACCTCCTTTTAAAATGGTATTAGTGGGACAATAGCAAACATATTTACATCACCTGTTTATTCGAGAATCTGATATTTATTTTATAAAATGATGACCTCTGGCTCTGTGTCTTTGTATGCTCGAAGCCCAGCACTGTCTCAGCCACGCCGGGCCTGCTCACGTATGCAGCCGCCAGGACCTGGCCGGATGTGCTGCCGGTGGGCTAAGGCCTCGCTGCAGTGCCGAGCAAACCTGGGGAGGATGCCAGGACAGACATTCTTCTGTAAGTGTCTTTGAATATGAGGGACACCGTAAAACTCTTTGGGAGTCATCTGGCCACCACCAGAGGACATTGAAGTCCCTACAGGGTTTGCCAGCACAGGCCAAAGGGTGACTAGCCCAGTCATACTGCCTGGGGGAAGCTTGAGTTTCAGGGAGTAGTGCTCACCAGCACGGCCAGCCTGCTGCCCCTGAAGAAGTCTGTTGGCTGACACAACAGCTTCCCTACTTTATGAACACCTAAGACGCTGCTCTGGAAGCTGTCCATTGGCACTTATGAATTGCCTATGACAATTAAAGAGAGTGTACATAAGATGTGGAATTCAGATAGTCTGGGTTGGATATCTGCCTCTGAAAGGTGTGATGAAATAACTAGAAAAGACTAGGAAAAACAAACAAAAAGTGTGTGTGAACTTGCTTAGTTCAGCCACCATATGACCAGGATTTAAATTGAGATTCTTAGCTATCTCTTTCTTTCTGATTAAAAAAAAAAAGGGAAAAACTATCTTTTTCAATGAAGGAATTGCTGATAGAGTGGGTTACTTTAGTGCTTTGTAGTCACCGAAGGCCTAAAATATTACGTCTGGACTGCACAGGTGAAACTCGATGTCATTTCTTTAGCAATAACTATGGTAGGCAGAATTATGGACCCCCTGGTCCCTAAGCTATCCATGTTCTAATGTCCCAAACCTGTGACTGTGGCCTTACGTGGCAAAAGGGACTTTGTGGATATGGTCAAATTAAGGATTTTCATGTGAGATTATCCTGGATTATCTGGATGGGCCCTCTCACAAGAGGCCTTATAAATGGAGGTGGGAGGGTCCGAGTCAGGGAGAGATTTTGAAGTTGCTGTGTCAATGCCTTTGACGATGAGGTAAGGAGGCCAAGAGCCAAGGAAGGCTGGCAGCCTCTGGAAGCTGGAAAAGGGCAAGGAAACAGATTCTGCCTTAGAGTCTCCAGAGAGAACCCAGCCCTGCTGACATGTTGACTGAAGCCCAGACGGACTTCAGACTTCTGACTTCCAGAACTGTAAGATACTAAGTGTGTATTGTTTCAAGTCACTGAGTCTGTGTCATAATTTATTATGGCAGCAATAGGAAACCAAAGCAATACAATGCACAACAATACAATTGGGCTTAGAGACATTAATTGATGGGAAAAATAAAAGGAATTTGTTTTAGGCTTGATTCTCGAGACAGAGGTCATGGTTCTTTGAATAGGTATGAAGGACAAAAGGGTTTCGTTTTTGTCAGGCCAGGGGGCACTTCTCAGGGGTCATGGCTCAAGATTTTCATGGGACAGAATAGGTATTTTGGTCAAACTTTGCTGACGTGTTCTTGACTCTGTGTAGAGAATCAAAGTTGAGTTGTATTTTATGACTTGGAAACATAAGCCCATGGGTAGCATAATGTCCAGATTCTTAGAGTAGAAAGTTTCCAGAGTCATCACAGATTGTGATCTAAAGCCTGCAGTGGTCTCAGCCCAGACCCCTTGTTGAATCCCAGCCCATCAACCTTAATCACAGGTCCATCCCTGCCTATGCTTCTGCTGCTGTCTTCCATCACGAGCCTGAGTAAAGTGGCCTGCAGTCACCAGCGAGCTGAAGTAGGGCCTGGCTCCTGTCTCAGAGAGAACCCCCCACATGAGCAATGTGCTCCATCATCCAGAATGCATGACGTGAGCACATGTGATAAGGCGTGATGTGTGCTAGCTGCTGGAGGAACTAAGAAGGTAAATAAGCCTCAGAACCTACCTGCTGGAAGCTCATGTCAGTGAGGCATTTTGCAAAATGCAGTAGCACCTTGGACAGTAGCATCCAGTTCATCTGGGAAAGTTATTGAAAATGCAGGTTCATGGGCTGTGGCTTAAGAAAACATTGGTTTAGCACAGCCGTCTTTAACTGGGAGTGATTTTGTCCTCTAGGGACCTCAGGCAATGTCTGGAGACATTTTCGTTTGTTACAACCGGGGGACAAAGGGTGCTACTGGCATCTAGTGGATAGAGGCCAGGGATGCTATTCAATATTTTACAATGTACAGGATGGCCCCCTAAAACAGAGACTTCTCTGACCCAAAATGTTAATAATGCCAAACTTGAAAGACCCTGGTCTAGTGGGTTACTCACAAACACACCCATTATATATTATACCGCAGTGCTATATACATGTATGTCAATATCGTGTATGTACATATGTGTACACATGTGTCCATGTATGAGTATGCATACATATAAATAGCTTTCTCTCTCTAAGTAGGTTCATCACCCACTACAATTTGGGGTGTCCTCTCTCCCATTGTCCACTCTGCTCCTGCTCCCTCCAACAGACAGCTAACCTACTGGCCATCTTTGCTTTGCTTTTCTGTTTTGCACTGGCCAAGATCAAGGGAGGCCAAGTACCTAGACCTTTACCCCTAGAAGTAACTGTCATGCTCTGAAACTTTACCAAAATAAATTTGCAGGTCAAAGAGAGACATGGCTAAGGACATCCTTTTCCTCTTGTGATGTTTTTTGATGCAATTTGCAATTCAGAGTGGGTATTCTAGTCACAAATCAGCTTTGCACCACTAGCTATTATGAATATAAGAATTATGATTCACACATAAACTCTTTGCACTCAGGATATATTTCTCCCTACGCTAGCCCTGCTAGGTTTTCTCTCCCCTTTTCTCAACTTCATCTAGAATCGATGGAGAATTCCATTCCCTTCAAATAATTGAACACTGGGGGAAAAAAATCCCTCTAGAATGTGGCTGAGTGTAGCTGATTGGTTCTAACTGGTTAGAAATGTACTGTTCTGCTTTCCGCCTCCGGTTGGGGAGCCAGCTCGGCATCCCGGTCAAGGGATGAGTGCTGTGTCACACGTTCTAGTATGGTTTCCAGCCCTCAATCCTCAGTGGTCCTCAGGCGTGGGGGAAGAAGCCTGCAAGCACATGGCTGTGGTTTTATCATCTTGCACTCATTACTCTGTTCAGGAAGATAGATTTTTATTATGTAGCAAGACTGCTGCTCTATGGTAAACTTTGACACAAAGTGATCATGTTCTTGACTGAATCAGCTAAAACAAAAATAAGGGGGCAGCAAATAGACTTGGGACAAGTTTCATGTCTTTAAAAAACAGCTACTTTCGGAGAAACACTTGGGTATGCAGTTAGAACAAACGATCACCTCTAAAGAACAAACTAAAGAAAAATGGTGAAAATCATAACTCACCAGTACTATGGAAGTTCCTAGCGTCCCTTTCCTTTTGGCCACATGGGACTATAGACATTAATCGTTGTGTATTTTGACCATGTAGATATTTTCAAACACTTAACAAAACACATGGGGTCCTCAGAATCCTGCCAGCTTATAAGGTGAAGTTAAGTGTTGCTTTTTGATATATCAGCACCAAGAAACATTTAATTAGTACCTAACATGTACAAAACCCAAGGAGATACAAGGTAAGCAGGTGCAGACAGCCCTGAAACTATACCTTCTCATCAGCATCCTGTAGTTCAAAGTGGTTTGAGAAATTCATTGAGATTCTAGAGCTCATCCTGAGTGGTGGCTCTTCCTCTCATTCCAGAAGTTTTTACTGAGATGTTTCCTTGAGTCTGTCACTCTCCTGAAGGATCTTAGGCTCAAAGGACGGGTCCCTGCTGTCGCCAAAGTCTAGCTTGGAGGCAAAACCAGTATCATCCTGCAGTGTTAAACTTCTATGTATGTGTCAAAAATATAGAATACATATGAGAAAGAAAAAGATATGGAGGGGCTCCTGGGTAGTGCAGTCGTTAGGCATCTGCCTTCGGCTCAGGGCATGATCCCGGCGTTCTGGGATCGAGTCCCACATCGGGCTCCTCCACTGGGAGCCTGCTTCTTCCTCTCCCACTCCCCTGCTGTGTTCCCTCTCTCACTGGCTGTCTCTCTGTCACATAAATAAATAAAATCTTTAAAAAAAATTAAAAAAGAAAAAAGAAAATATATGGAAAGATGGAGGGGGTCACTGGGAAATGAAGGGGTCTAGAAGGCTTCACAGGTGAGAAGAGGCTCGAAATAGACCTTCAACAATCAGGATTTTTATAGGGGTCAATGACAGGGGGAGAGAGGGAAAGAGGTACATATAAAGGAGATGGCAGGCTGCAGATGGGCCTGGGGATAATAAAGAAGGTACACTGGACCCCCTCTCCAGGTTGGTCTTGTGAGGGAAGATGGGAGAGAAGATTGTGGGGTATCTTGACAAAGTAGAGTAAGCGTGGTAATAAAGATCTAATGTATCAGAGTATTTCAATGCAATGAAATTTATTTCTTGCTCATTTAATAGTTCATTACAAGTGTTTAGTAGATAGACTTCCACATGGTGACTCAGGGAAGTGGAAGCAGACTCTTCTCATCTTGTACAGTTATTGATATCCCCTCCATTCATCTGGTAGAGACAGAAAGTGAGAGTGCGGAGCACTGAGATGAGAGATTTTTATGCGTCAAGCCTAGAAGTATGTTATTTACTTCCGTCCACCTCCTCTTGCTCAGAACCTCGTCATAAGGCCTAACTGCAAGGGAGTCTGAGAAATGTAGTGTTGGTCTGTGTCAGGAGAAGAAACCGATTTTAGTGAGCATTTACTTGCTTCTAAAATGGACACTGAGCCTGAGTTTTATCCCGGATGCAGCAGAAAGTCATCCGTCACTTTAGCATGGGGACACGCTCAGTGGTGATGTAGGCTCCGTAAAGTGAGTGATTTTTGTATGTTCTATTCGTTGCTGCCTCCTCAGCATATGTAGGCCTTAAACACATAGTTGATCCAATAATGAAATGACGGATGGAGGTTGGAGAGGAGCCGTGGACGTACTGAACTTTCCAGGATGGGTTAGTGCAAGAGCGCTGAAGCAGGGAAGCCGGTTAGAAAGGTTGGGATAATCTGATAGAGCCTGAGTTAGTGCAGTTACAGTAGGGATTCGTTTACACATTTAGAAACAGAATTGTTCACTTCTGTTTTAACTTTCCTGGTTTACAGCACGGCCACATCTCCTGGTTTAACCAGATTCCCTGCCGAGTTGAAATCATAGAAGCAGGTTGTGAGCCGAAAAGGGCTGGCACTTTCTTTGGAGGTAGTAATTGGAATGCAGCCTCGGGACTTGGGCTATGCCACAATACTGCAACCCAAACAAAATAAAACTTGACTAAACCAGCAAACCCGATTGGAGTTCAAGTTACTTTAACAGGCTCTTGGGAAAGACAAACTGCAGTTGTATTATGTATGCAAAATCTGCTCTTTGACCTCAGCATAAGGAAAAGTACTGGAGCCCGCGTAATCTTCTGCCAGCTTTCTGAAGCACTGGGCAAGTTAACTCCTATGCAATTATGCACTATTTTTTAAAAATTTTAATTTTGCAATATGCTTGAAAAATAGATGCCGCTCCAGCAAGAACAGAGAATATCGATGGAAAGAATATGTTCTCTGTGCGCCTACGAGAAGCCAGCACACAGGCAGCCTCGTGTGGCCTGAGGCTTCAGGATTTTAGGAAGTTGCTTGCAGATGAATTTTTTTGAAATTAAAAGTTAAGGGAAGCATTATGTCCTCCCTCTAGATTTAGCTTTTGTGGTTTATGTATAAGCTGGGCCCGACCGCAGAGTCTGACCTAGACTCAGGTTATGTGCCTCTGAAGTCTGGGGAAAGGCCCGACGTTAGGATTATGCTGCGTGGAGTGAGGAACCTCACAGAAAACAGCCAGGGATTCTTAGGAGATTTTTAGTGATTCTTGCTGATCTGGAAATAATGTAAAAACAACAGAAGAGCTTTTTGTGGTATTTTTGCATGCTCTCTATTGGTTTGGGGAAGAATCCAATGTGAAAGTGGCTTAAAAATAATAAATATTTAAAAAGACATAACGTGCCCTACCCTTTTCATCCACTCGCACCAAAAAATAAACAGTAATAACAAAACTGGCAAGAAGAGGAAGGGAGAGCAGGAACAATGGATGGCGGCCGTGGGTGGGGATGGGCATGAATATGACCCAGACGGCTAACGTCTGGTGTTACTGCAGAAAGTGCTGGGGAAGGTGTGAGGAAAGGCCGCAGGGAATCTTTCCCTTCTTTGAGGCGTGAGTTCCTCATTTCCTGAGGCCTCTTGAGATATAAATTACCGGTTTCAGACAGCGGGCACCTGAGGGTTTACTAGTTTGCTTTCTAGCTCAAATCCCAGAGAAGCCAATCCATTGAAATTCCATTTGCCTAGTGATCTGTTTACCAAATCTACCGATTTTTCTTAAAAAAAAAAAATTAATTATTCATGAATTTGATAGCAATTCATTTTGCACAGGATAGTTTTCACATGAGCCTTACAAAAGTGTTGGATGTAAATTGACTGGAAAGCACTTTTCTTTTCCCCTGCCCCAGCTTTCTGAGTATTCAATTACAAGTTGCTGAGGCTGGAAAAACAGACGCCTCTGGTGAGACATCAAGGAGGGGGAATAGGCATGCTGCAACTTCGAGTTGCTGAGAGGGGAGACATACTGATGGCCAGAGGAGGGGGACATACTGAGGTAAAGAATGAGTGTCAGAAAGGAGGAAAGGGCAGAGAATCAGGGGCAGGGGAAAATTCGAAGGCTCTAGAACATCTCCCTTAGGTGGCTGGGCCTCTGCCATTCCTTCCAATATCAATCATCATTTGCCTTCTACTTACGATAGAAACAGGTTTGGTTAGCTGAGCGAATTCAGAGAAATGGTTCTTCTGAATACTGGCTTTCAGTGTTTTCATTTTCAGCAGCCTCGCTGCTTCCTTAAATCCAAGCCTCATTGAGTCATGCTAGCAACACCTTTAAGCAGTGGCAGGAAGGGAAGTATTCTTGGAGGAAGATGTCTGCAGAACCTACAGAAAGATGGGGGTCTGAAAGAGGAGGAAAAAATCTCAGTAAAATCTAGAGGGCTCCTTTGCTTGCTTGGGGGTTGGAAAGAGAGGCCAACTTGTCCCCGTTTGCCCAAGGCTTCTCCAGTTTTAGTACTGAAAGCCTCCGATCGGGCAAAATGAGATGGTTGGCTAGTCCTGAGAAGGAAAAAGATAAATAAAGGTGGTGTTGGGTGGGGAGGGGGGATGGTGTAATAATCTCTTTAGGGGTAGCCTTTTCGAGGGTGTAGTGCATGTGGCCTACAGGGAAGATAATTGGAGAGTTGGAGAAGTTACACAGATGTGAGCAGTCACCCCAGGGACCTAATACCAGGGAAGGCACTAGGTTTGTTCCAGACATCTTGGTTATACAATATATATGCACTTACTTTTCTAAATGTGCTTTTTTTTCTCTCTCTCTTTTCTTCAGGGAGGCAGGACACAGTGCGTGAGAGAAGTCTGTCCCATTCTCTCCTGTCCTCAGCACCTTAGCCACACTCCCCCAGGACAGTGCTGCCCCAAATGTTTGGGTGAGTGACTGTTTTCAGATCAAAGAACAATGTAATTTATTCTTGGGAGTTTCTGCTGAGAGTCTTCATTCATTGTTATGTTGGAGTTCTCAGGTTGTCCTAGTTCATGGCTTATTAGAAATACCTGCTTCTTCTGATTATAGGAGTTTATTTCTTTCCTGAGGTCTCTATAGGGGTTTCTTTTTTCTTTTTCTTTTTTAAGATTTTATTTATTTATTTGACAGAGAGAGAGAGCACAAGCACGGGAAGCAGCAGGCAGAGGCAGAGAGAGAAGCGGGCTCCTTGCTCAGCAATGTGGGACTTGATCCTAGAACCCCAGGATCATGACCTGAGCTGAAGGCAGATGCTTAACCCACTGAGCCACCCGGGCACCCCATCTTCAGGGGTTTCTTTGCTCTGTATCTGTAAACCTGGCTCACCAGACAACCTGGGATAATAGCTCCTGATGGAAAGAACAGTATTGAAGAAACTATCTTTCAATGGGCATATGATGATCAGTAGAAATGATTAGTATTTTAAAGGCATGTGAAGTTAATACATGGGGGAATATACACCAGCATTACTCTTAGAGGCAAAAACATGCAGGAGGATAACATCAAAAGCAAGATGTTTGGAAAGGAAAAATGAAAAATAGCCAACACAAAAGGAGGATTAGCTATTTCTTGCTGAGCATTTCCTATGTCCTAGGCACCATGCAAAGCACTTTATATGCTTTTTCTCATTAAATTTTCTTAAGAAACTGTCCTGTGTAGGTGCGAAATGTATCATTCTGATATGCAATATAGGTGCTATGATTAGTACTATTGCAGAAATGGGGAGTGGATTCCCAGAAGGTGGCATAGCTAGTGAGCTACAGAGTCCCTGTGATTCCTAAGCCCATGCTCTAACCTGCTGCTGCTCAGCCTCGCTGGTGACGTGGAGAGTGGCACACACGTTGCTAATTGAAAAGAGACAGCGTGCCATGGAGAGTCTCTAGGACAAGAGATCCTTTGGCTCTTGTTAACAATCCATATGTGAACTTTTTACATGTGATCTTCAAGCTCTTGACTTAGTTGAGGTCAGACTCATATTCAAATAAAAGTAGCTTGAGCCAGCATCCGAATACAATAGAACATCTCCCACTAGAATCCCCCAGCAACCTCACTCAAATCTCTAGGGATCCTTGAGAAGGCTAGCACGTTTCCTAGTCACCACTGGCTTTGTGTTTCTGCTCCTGCTGTTTCTCCCTTTATTTTCTTCTTCCTCCTCCTCAGATAATAACCTCTCCTCTTTCACCTCTGCTGCTTCTCCTTCTTCTTCCCCTTTCCCTTCCTCCCCCCTCCTCCTCCTTCTTTTTCTTCTCCTCCTCGTCCTCCTTTAACTCATTTTGTACTTCCTGGGATACTCACTCTCCAGTCTTTTCACTTTATGTGGTGCTGTTGAATCAAGGTTCGTGTAGTAGATTTTACTGAAGGCTTGTGGTCAACGCGAAGGGTGATAACTTTATAGCAAAGGACAGCAAACAACATGAAATGGAACCTTAAGCTCCCTTTGTTCTTAAAAGGTCCTAACTATTTTGCCTTTAGAAGAGTGTCACTGTTTGTCTTTCATTTGGTCTCCAGCCTCCTTTCAGTTACTGTCCACACCCTTTTTTGATTCCTCTCTCCTTTCCATCATACCTTGCTTTTCTCAATTCCAGAACATCCTGTTGATGGATGTTTTTCATTCCCAGCTTATCACAGTCATAGCCTGAAGTCTTTCTACAACCAAGTTGCCAAATACAGGTATCTTGTTAAATGAAGGCAGTTTTCTATTCTTTGAGGGATTCTTCTGCCAACTCTTAATCTAATAATGTTTACCTTCGTGCTGCACACACACACACACACACACACACACACACACGTGCACACACACACACAATGCTTTTTAAGTAACTATGAAATAATTAAAAGAACAAAGGAGAATTGTTTAGACATGCCTGATTAAAGACATTTCCACTGAGATATGTGCTTCCTGGGTTGCCAGTGTGTGCTTGTACCCCTGGCATAGCTAGCTAGTTCACTGTGGTTGAAATCATCATGCTTCTGGTCGTGGTGGACACAGCATTCCATCTAAGCAGAAAAGTCATCACAGAGGAGGTGGCATTTGGGGCCTGACATTGAAGATAAGTAGATTTGATTAATGCTTTGAAGCCCATACCGTGGATGTGCTGAGTCAGCTCAGAAACTTCTCATATGAGCAATAGCTGTTGTATTGAATGCAGATTTTCTTGTCCACTTGTGGTCATAAGACAGACTACAAAAGGAGTGACAAGTCTTAGGAAACTTGAAAATCATAATTCTCCCAAATGAGACCTTTTTTGATTGACCTAAACCCCAGTGGAATAATGTGGAAATGGCTTAAATTAGGCTGTGTATGGAGTCTCTGAACCACTCTTTTGAATGTTATCTTATTTTGGGCCATGATGACTTTGGGATTAAGGTAAGATTTTGTGTTCCTCACGGGTAAAAAGAAACATACCCACACGATAAAAGACAGAAAGGAAAAAAAAGGAAACATTAGGATACTTTCTAGATTCTGAAATCTTAGACCGATTGGTGGACACCAATTTGCTGTTCCTCACGCGTAAAAAGATTTTGTGTTCCTCACGGGTAAAAAGAAACATACCCACACGATAAAAGACAGAAAGAAAAAAAAGGAAACATTAGGATACTTTCTAGATTCTGAAATCTTAGACCGATTGGTGGACACCAATTTGCTGTTAAATATTCCTTTGACCAGGATTCATTTACATGACATACCTCTGCCTTTTGCACTGCAACATTCTCTTCCTCTCTGTCTCATTTTCAAGGAAGAGACCCATCAGAGATTTGTGTATACTGAGCACCCAATGCCCCTCTCAGAGTGACACAGCCTAGGATCCTACTGGAACTATACTACTGTGATAAAAGCTTCACATCAGTGTTTTTAGGTAAAAGTTGTATTTTATTGAGTGATAATCTGGGTAGTTGTTCACATTTGTTCAGGGGGATAAACTTGTTGAAGAGTCTTTTTGTTCAGTGATCTACTGATGCATCAGTCCACCAACCCATCCAGCCATTTGTTCACCTATTCATTCATTCATCCATGCCACAGTACTAAGTACTATATATGTAGTAAAAGCTACGAGCTGTGGGGACACAGGAAGGGGCTGTTCATTCTAAGAGGTACAAGGGCCTCTGAGGAGGTCATGTGGAGCTCAGCCATAAAGAAGATACATTTTGATTGGTGGAGAAAGAAGCTTGACTATATTTATATAATTTCTGTCCTGCCTCTTGCCAAACAGGATTTAAGGCCACTTACAAAAGACATGAAGCACATGTAGATAAAAGATAGGAAAAAGGCAAACCAACTTATCACATTTGTAAAAATTGCTAAATTGAAACAGCTATTTTTAATTCTTGAAGGATAGAAAAATACCTCTGATAGATTAATATAGAGGACAGTGTTTACAACAGTGAAAAATAACATCACCATCATTTTTATAGTAAATGCAAAAAAGAAAAAAAGATATGCCTAGGGATGTTGCTTATACTAGAATATCCTAAAACCAAGGTGTGATACAACAGAAGTGATTCTAATGGGGTGGGTGGCCCGCACACAGCTTCCTGATGTTTCAGGGCCTAGAGAAAAATCTAGAGAAAGGCTGAATTTTGTATTTTGCAGGTAATCCTCTAATTTAGTCTATAAGTTCTCACAAGCTCCAAGAAACTAGGACCTGGGTGTACACATAAAAATACCTGTGTTACAATAGCTAAATCGTGGAAGGAGCTGAGATGCCCTTCAACAGATGACTGGATTAAGAAGTTGTGGTCCATATATACAATGGAATATTACTCAGCTATCAGAAAGAACGAGTTCTCAACATTTGCTGCAACATGGATGGCACTGGAGGAGATAATGCTAAGTGAAATAAGTCAAGGAGAGAAAGACAATTATCATATGATTTCTCTCATCTATGGAACATAAGAACTAGGAAGATCGGTCGGGGAAGAAAGGGATAAAGAAAGGGGGGGGTAATCAGAAGGAGGAATGAAGCATGAGAGACTATGGACTCTGAGAAACAAACTGAGGGCCTCAGAGGGGAGGGGGTGGGGGAATGGCATAGACCGGTGATGGGTAGTAAGGAGGGCACGTATTGCATGGTGCACTGGGTGTTATACGCAACTAATGAATCATCGAACTTTACATCGGAAACTGGGGATGTACTGTATGGTGACTAACATAATATAATAAAAAATTTTTTTAAAAAATAAGCATAAAACAAAAAAAATAAAATTAAATTTAAAAAATACCTGTGTTTGTTGGGTTATTAATACTTGCTCAGTGAAAATACAGTCATTCAGCTAAATTTTGTCTTACCATGAAAGGGTTTTTGGTTATATACTCTAGCATCAGAATTGTAGGTAGAGAGGGCCATGTGTTATCATGAGGAGGCATTATTGGTACCATTTTACAAGTGACCTTAGTGAGGCCTGGAGAAATACTCAAGGTCACCAGGAGATCCATATGAGGGACCCAGATTATAACTTACTGCCATCTTTTGAGGCAAGTTTACTTCTGGTAGTTAAGAGCCAAACTAATGATTTAATTCTGTATCCTAGCCTTGAAGTTGACTCTAGCAGGAATATAGAATTTTTCTTGACTCCTATTGATGGTAATTCCAACGATTCTAATTCTGAGAGTAGTGTTTAATATGTGCCTATAGGTATTTTCAGCATTTCACAGGGCCTCCTGATTAATAGAGATTGCTTTTAATCTTTTTATAAGAAGAAAGAGTGTAGATGTAAATCTAATGAGTGACTATGAATCTTTGACTTCTTAACTCAGTCCTCGATTCAAGTACCATGTCAGGGATGTTTTTATATGCTCCAGGGAGTAGAAGCTCACATACTGAAAGAAAGGAGGAAATTGGATTGTCGTCTTTATTTGGGTTTGCTTTTATGGCCCTTTTGGTCACCAATCAGATCTTCACATCAGGGAAAACTAAGCTAATTCTACAGAGGTGTGGTGCTTATTCGTAGGCACTTGGGCAATTGGCATGTGGGTTGGATTCTGCCTTTATGCACATTTTAAGTTAGTGCCATCCTTTATACCAGTGGACTTGTCATGACTCCAACTGAGATGCTATATCGTTGGTTCTTCTTTTTGCTCATTCTAGTTCTTCTTGGGATATCTTGACTCCTTTTGCCTCCTCCCTGCCAATACCTTCTTTCTGGATAATTTTGCTTGTTCTTTAAAATGCAGCTCAGGTATTACATCCTACAAGAAGTCTTCTCTGTTCTCCCTGTCCCCACAGTTCCCATATTGGCTTCTTTCCAGAACTTACCATATTGTTGTGTTGAAATCATTTTTTGTGGGGTTTTCTCACCAGTAGACTGTAAGCTCCATGAGGGCAAGTCGACACAGACCTGGTCATCTTGGTTCACTAAGATGGTATTAAAGATTTGTTGAACTTACAAGAGTCAGTGTGGAATCAAACTCTTTATAACAAAAGCTCTCTACATTAATGACTCCAGGGAATTCCCTGGGAACATCTAACCCAGAACTATTTTTGTGCACCAGTTTTACCTGGTCTTGTGAGAATGTTTAACAGCCCTGTGATATAATTAATTGTTCATGACAAAGTGGGACATCCTGGCTTCTGTCTTGCTTACACCATGCTGTTGCTTCTCTCTAGGTCAGAGGAAAGTGTTTGACCTCCCATTTGGAAGCTGCCTCTTTCGCAGTGACGTTTATGACAATGGATCTTCATTTCTCTACGATAACTGCACTGCATGCACCTGCCAGGTAAGGTGGTTGTGAGGGGCTGCTGTCCAACCATGATTGCAGTTGGGGTTTTATTATTAACATTATAGCCAAACATGATAATGTGTTACTTACTGGAAGGAGGCATTATCAATGCCATTTTACTAGTTAAGATCAACTCAAGGTTGCAAGGAAGTTTGAACAGAGGACCCAAATTACAATTCACTGTTATCTTCCCAGGACCTACAAGTTAGCTTTTGGGGGTGAGAACTAAAGTCTGAGGGGGCTATCCTGTGGTACTTTCTAACATCAGACACATAGATGTGACAGTATTCTCTGGCTCTAACTATCCAAGACGAATTCTTTGACATACCTCGCAATAAAAATAACTTGAATCACATTCAAGAGGAAAGAAAGGCATGGATTTACAGTTCATCACAAAGATAAACCTGATAGTTCGGGAAAAGAGTATTTATGTTTTGTTCATTGTACCATTTCTTAGTTGAGGCATTGCTTGCTTTTCTCCAGAGGCAACCGAGGTCTAATGACTGGTAAAGAAAGAATTCCACAGCTCCAGAATTTTAAAGGGATACACATCACACATTCATTGACTGTGCTTATGCAGTGATTTATTTTTAAAACCAAGAAGAGGATCATTTTAATGGGAGATGTTAAGATCATTCATTAGTGAGTTAACCCAAACATCTGTGTGACATGAATTTAGAATAATGCATTTTGGTGGTGATGGTGGTTGTTTTGTTTTTAATAACTAAAGGGATAGAGAGGAAAAGAGAGGAGTTTTGCTCAATGTCAGCTGTGAGTCAGTAGTTAGGATTAGAGGTCAGAAGTTCCTGATTACTTGAGGCATGCTTTGTTAAGTAGCATGCATTACTTCGGGGGGTGGCTGAGTAGGGCTGAACTATCTGTTCCCGGCACTGAACACTGAGTATGTCCTAAGCCTGAGAATACTTTCCTCAGGCTCCTTCCTCCCGTCTGTGGTTTGCACTGTCCTATGCTAACCATATAGCTACTCCTTCTGTTTGCCTTGGTCTCCATCCTCCAGACTTTTCTTCCTCTCCAGGAATTTCACAGGTTATAGCTTCCTCTTGAGGGTACTGCACCTTTGATGAAACATATCACATCCCCAATTCTCTTAATTGCAGGAAAGCAGACTGAGAATCTGTTATGCTTGCAATGCTTTGGGTCTCATGGATTCTTTGAGAGAAGATTAGGCAATATGTCCCAGTACTCAAAAAAGTGTAATTAATATATTTCCTTCAAGAGGTTGTCTTTTGTCAGAGTATGCGTCCACAGTCATCTTTAGGAAATTGGATGCTTGAAGAATCAAGCTATAGGCATTTTGGATAATCAGTATTATTTTCTATCTGCTTAGAGCTTCCCTCTCCAGCATCTCCATCCAGTGCCATGGCAGGTGCAGGGAATTGTTTAATAGTACTCTGAGCACAGTATGGTTTCAGGCCTTTGTGCCTTGAGATTTGAGGATTCCTCTATCTGGAGTGTATCTTCATCTTCTTTCAATTTGATTAGCAAACTCCTCTTCATACACAACAGCCTATCTCACATATTGCCTCCTCTGGGGAGGCTTTCCTGACTCACTTAGGGAGGTAATTACTTTTCCTTTCTGTTACCTCTATACCTTTACTAATTCTGTTTACTACATTATATTGCAATTTATTTGTTCACATGGTTCTCTCTCTCCTTTTGCTCTGTGAGCACCGTGTAGACAGAAGCACATCCATCCATCTCCGTATTCTCATTGCTTAAACTACTGCCAGGCATATGATCTAATGGGTGTGTGTGTGTGTGTGTGTGTGTGTGTGTGTGTGTGTAATGAAAGTTGGGAAATGTACTACCGTCAAGTATGTATTACTTGAGAGCTGGTGAGTGCCCTGTTTTCAAACTAGAAATCAAGACATGCAGCTTGGCAAAGGACTTTTTTTCCAATTTATGAGTTGACCTATAATAATTTCTATGTGCCAGAAACTGTGCCAAGTGCTCTACATATTTCACTTAAATTGTACAATAAACCTGAGAAGTAGGTACTCTCACCTCCATTTTGAAGAGGAGGAATCTGAGGCTCAGGGAGATGGACTTGCATAAGCTGCCACACTAGTAAAGGAACCGGTCTTGTCCAATGCTAATCCTATCCATTATCTGCTGTGATAGAACCTTAAAAAGAAAACACAACTAATGCCATTTTTAAAAGGATTATCTCATTGTCATATTAGTCCTAGATGGATAAGTCAGGAGGAGTAGAGTGGATGAATACCAGGAGTCCCTCCTGAAGTCATAAGATTAACGGAGAAGCTACGGAAGTTACATATGTTGATTCACACAACCTGTTTGAGTGCTCTCTCAACACTAATAGGAGAGGGCTTGGTCTCATTTCCGTCTTCGGTCTCCCACTAACACCGCACTGTGAGGGGATGGCCCATCCGCTGGGGACACCGCTTTCCTCCAGCCCTGCCTGCCACCGAGTCTCACCAATGTTTTGCTCTTACATTCATTCCAGCTGACAGCCTACTCCAGTGAAATTGCAACTTGTTGGCTGGGGAACTAAAGAAGTTTACTTTTCTTAAATAGCTCTGAATTTTCCTTCAGTGTGTTGTTGAATAAATCAGTAGGCACAATTTACTTGGCTGCTGTGTTCACGCGATGCCTCTTCTTTAGGAAGCAAGCCATGCCTCTTAAAGTTACAGATATGAACTCGTCACTCTCAGAGGGCAAATGGCCTGGTGAGGGTTATGTACTTGACAGAGGAGCCCTAGAGCCCAGGCCTGGTTTTGGAATTGCTCTTTCAGTTCTTCTGCGAACATGGAGCACGCTAAGGAATTTCATCTTGAGGAGGAACATTAGCTCTTAATGTTTACTTTTTGATTAGGTATCGTGCCTTTATGCGAAACTCCTTGAAGGTGGCATAAGCCCTGGAGGAGACCCAAGAGAGCAATGTTAATGAAGGACGTGCAAGAGGAAAAGGGCAGGAAGAAGGAAACCGGTCGGCCCATAGTGAGCTGGACTTGCTTGCCACACGTTGGCTGGAGTACAACCAGAAGTTTCTTGAACATTAAACTATAAACACTTGGAAGGTAGCGAGGGTACATCACAGTTCTCAGAGCTGCTTCATCTTCTAGTCCAGATACCTCAACAACAAATAACATTTTGAAGGGAAAGAAAGATTTATTGCAACATGTTACAGTGCGGTATCATCAGAATGTGTTTAAAGCAGTTAGTTGTGGGCTGTTAAAAGGAAGGCCAGCTGGGATGTTTGGTAGAGATGAAAGCATTTTTAATTCCTGGTTTGCCTTCGGGCCCCTAGGACTCTACCGTGGTGTGTAAGAAGAAGTGTTCCCACCCTGGTGGCTGCGTCCGAGGGGAGGAGACGTGTTGTGAAGAGTGTCTCCTGCGAGTGCCTCCGGAGGACGTCAAGGTGTGCAAGTCTGGCAACAAGATTTTCCGGGTATGTCACAAGCCAAGTGCCTGGGAAGCACTTTACTACACTGAAATGTAAAAGCTCCAGACAAAAGGCAGACCAGAGTAATCTGTACTTTGTAGACGTGTGTGTGTGTGTGTGTGTGTGTGTGTGTGCACGTGCAAATGTAATTATTTATATTGCAATATTATATATACCTATATTTAAAATCAAGTACCTGTGGGGTGGAGAAGCAACTGTTTGGAAAAATGGTTTTCTTTGGCTTTATTTTTGCTTTACAAAGTGTTTTAAGCCTGTGAAACGTGATCGCCACATGTGGTGAGCCAGTGACTGGGCTTGAGCTGAGGATGCCCTGCCTTGATGTGCTGTTATGGGGGACCTAATGACTGGGGGCGTCTCATTCACCTAGTGTCTCTTTCCAAGATCCTGATGGTTCTCTAGCTTGATAATTTTAGAACTTTTCACAAAGCCCCTTTTCCAAAGAGAGATTTTTCTCACTTGGAAGATGCGCAGGTGAGAATGTTGATGCCAGCACAGCCGGTGAGCAAAGGTGAGAGAGCCTTGCCCCAGCTGAGCCAGCAGAATTGTCCACCGACCATCTGCTACTCATCGACTGCTACCCGTAGTTTTCTGTTAGCATAGCTGTGCAGTGACCGTGTAAACATCAGGATGAAGATTGTTGTCTTTGTGCAAAGGGCTTTCCTTCTGGTCTGTTGGATGGAGGGAGTCTTTCTGTACCTGTAGGTGCCACCTCAGAACGTTCCTCAGACTGAGACCCTCGGAATCACTTAGCCAGATTTCCTTTTACATTGACAGAGAGGGGGAGAGCGTTGATTCCTATGGAATCAGTAAGAAGACATGATGGGTCATGCCCAAAGGAAGGGGGTCATGTGTGTTGTATTTATACCAACCTCTCGGAGCCACTCATGTGTCCTTTTAACATAAAGTCATCGTCCGTTTCCAGAGCACCTGGATGCAATCGACTCCCCCTCATGCTGGTATTGTGTGCAAAGTGTTTTCAAGGCTCCTTGTACAAAGGTTCCTTTTTGTGATGAGCCTAAAATAATTTGCAGAGAGTCATCTTTGAACCACCATGTCCTAGAAAAATCACTCAGAATTTGGACTGGTTGGATGCCCTTTAAGACAGATTCATTGAGGTCTTTCACTCCTGAGAAATAAAAGGCTCTCATAGTCCTTAATATAGCTCCCAAAAATGAGAAGGAAGAGGAGAAGGAGCAGTCATCATCAAAATCTGCTCTAGTCTCTCTGTTTTTAACAAAATCTGCTGCTTATGTCTACAGACCCAGGAAGGAATCCCTGTTTTGTTTTCAGACCCATGTCTTGTGTGTGTGATCTGCTTTTCCACAAGCTGGACCATCAGCCCCGCACGTTCTCTGGAGGGACTGGGCTTCTCATGGCTGGGTATTTGGCAATTGCCTATTATAAATTCAGTGAGTCAAAAGTATTCCTCAAAAAGCCCTCTCTGGGCTAGAAAACGTATTCCAAGTTGCTAACCAGCTTTTTGAGAAGAGAGTATCAGACAGGCAGGGACACGTTGTCTTGGAGTATTCTGTCTGGGCTCCGCATATTTGGATGGCTTGCTGATCAGGTGTCTGCCTGGGCAGTGAGAGTCCTTTGAATTAGCCTCTGTTCTTTGTACGTTCGTGTTCTGTGTGGTCCAGAACTATGTCACATCTGGGAATAAACTAACCGCTTTTGTACATCTCCACTGTTGGTGTCTGGGACAGCTGGAACATTTCAGTTCTATCCAACAGGAACATTAGACCTTTGCTACTGCATCATGTATGAAAACTCAGGTTTGTCTTCCAGGGTGAAGCTAAGTAAACAGTGCAGGAGAAGCAAGATGCAAATATGATTTGGTTAGATGCACAAGAATTCTTTTTACATCCTGGAGAGGGAGCACACACACACACACACACCCTCCAATTGGACAGGTGGAAAAAGACACCTCAGGGTAATTTAGTCTGATGATGGATCCCTCACTCAGGGTAAGAAATGCTCTCCTTGGCAGAGAAATCCCAGCCTGTTGGATTAACTCCCATCTGCCTCCAGCTGATAGCAGAATCCTGTGCTCTCTCCCCCGTAGGACGGAGAGATGTGGTCCTCTGTGAATTGTACCATCTGTGCTTGTGTGAAAGGCAAGACAGAGTGTCGAAAGAAGCAGTGTGTTCCCATCAGCAGCTGCCCGCAGGTACGTCTGGAGTGCAGGTTGGTTTCTTCTTTACCTTAAGGTCTTGGGAAACATCCTACACGTGGCACGGTCACATGCCATCTTCTGAGCACACAGTCCAGATCTGCTGGTACTTCCAGGTTCCTGAATAGCCACAACCCCCTTTGCAAGGCTCACTCCTTCTTTTTCACGCTTCCCACCCAGATCCTAGTCCCACGTGAAAATAGCTCTTAACCTTGCCTTTGTCCCAAATCTCCTATTTCTCATTGACTTTCCCCACTTCTTTGTTTTAACGTCTCCAATTCCTGTTAGATCTGCTCTCTTGTTCCTTTTGTTGGCTTTTCTGTTGAACACCATAACCAGCCTTCCCATTTTTCTCTTCTCTTTCTCTCTGCCCAAATTGGGGATTCTTTCCCTTAGCCGTTCAAAGTAGTATGTAGTTGTTTAGTAAGAAACTCCCCGAGGGGTTTCTCCGAGTGGCCTAGCAGCACCCCCGACCCCTTTACTATATTTTCTTTCCCTAACCCTGGCCTCTGTTGTAGCCCCAAATGGAAATGGCGCCCCTATGGAAATATCTCTTTTCAGAAACCCCCAGTTCCAGCACTCCGAATAAAGCCGCCATTATCTTCTAAAGCATGAACTTCATTTAATTCACCTCTGCAACTCGAAACCTCTTAAGGTTTTATGCATTTTGGGAAAATGTCAAACCTATTCAGTACCTTCCAGTGAATGAAAAAATACATCCATATATTCAGGACATGTCCTCCCTTCTCTGTTATAGACAGCTTTTAATTTTATTCACATCTGTTATTATTATAAACAAAAAGTTGCTGTTTTTACTTGAGTGCCAAATGAGGCACAAAAAAACAACAGCTGTTGCTATTGCACAACTGAATGAAGGGGGTAGAAAAAAGGGAAAAAAAAACCCTAATTAGTCTTGCTTTAAAAAGCCTCAGACATAAAACTGAAAACCTCCCATGAAAGAAAAAAAAAAGGAGATACAATAAGGAGACTTGAACACGGTCTGCTTATAAATATTCATTGGGAAAAATGGGATCACATCATTTATGCCAGTCCTTGGGGAACCCTCAGTGCTAATGAACTCCGGCAGCGCATGCTGGCAATAATGGGCTTCCTTATTCTACAAGACAAAAACAGCACGCTGTGCCAACCTGGTGGCCCGAGTGACCAGCCCCAGCAGGCCGTGGTGGGGTTTCCAGCTTTACTTGGGTCTCGCCGCTTGCGGCAGACTGGACGGTTTCACTGTCCTCTTGCTGTGGGGAGGTCAGCGTTCTTTCTGTCAGCGGCATCTCCATAGCATCTCCTCTTTGACGACCTCGTGGGAGCCAGGAGCATTCGTCTCCCATGTGCAGATCTTTCCCCCACCGCACCCCCTCCTGGTCTTGTCAAAGCTTGTCGGGGCCTGGCTCCTGCCCCAGGGGCCACCTTTCTGTTTCTAGGCATCCTTCCATCCTGTTCCTCTGGTTCACACTTTCCTTCCTCAGGGGCCAGCACAAGGACTTTGGAAGATAACTTAGTTCTACCATGGAAATCCTGTTAAATGCTTATTTCCCCTCCCTTACATTGCCTGGGGAAATTAAAAAAAGAAGGTGTATTTTTTTTTTTTTTTAAGAAGCAGACTCTATTCCCTGCTCTATCCTTCCTGCCTGCTACTCATCTCTTTTTCCAGAAGTGTGTGTGCCTTGTTGAAGAAGGGTTTTATGGTTGGATTTCCTGTCCATCCTCCCTGGCAGTCCCTACCCTCCCTCCACCCCTCCCCCACCCCCACACCCACCCCTAGCCCTGAGGCAAAGGAGCACCTTGAGTGAGAAGGGCTGTGGGGGGTTCCAGTGGGGACAGGTTGTTGTAACACTGCTGTCTCATCATCACTGATACATACTGAGACTTTCCCTGTAGTCGCAGGAATTACCCTGTTTAATGTTGAGACCAGCCCTCTGAGTTGGGTGCTGTTACTAGACCCTTCTTACCAGTGAGGTCACAACTTGTCCAGAGTTGCATGCTAGTTGCGTAGGTCTTGGGAGCCTAGACTTCATAGCTTGTGCTTGATTTATTCCTTACGTGATCCAGTGAGATTACCAGCTCCACTCAGTTCCAGGAGAAGGGAGGTGGCAGTTTCTGCCAAGGTGCAGATGTAGGGGATCATCTAGTCACCCTTTGTTGGGGCCTTGGTTCAAGTAGCTCTGCCTCCTTCTGATAGAGCACTTCACTGCGCTCCCCTGGGGCCACCACTCCATCGGCCTGAGCCCACCTCAGTTGGTTTTGTCTTCAGCCGCTTTCAGTCACGAGAGACTGAAGGGGGGCCTCTGTGCCAGCTAGAAATAGATAATCGAGCTCTAGGCAATGAAAATATGTCATAATGCCCCAAACCAGGGAGGGCTGAACGGAGCCGAGTTTTACGTCTCATTCAAAGTTGTCATAGCCTTTAATGTACCCTTTTGGGCCTGGCTGATGCAAAAAATGAATGAGACGTGGTTCTAGTTCTTCAGTTATCAACCAGCATTTTTTAAGTCAGTATAATTTTTTTTTGAGTACTTAACTCTATTCTTTATGCAATTGACCACTAGTGGCAATTGACCGCATTTCTTTTTCTCTGTGAGTCTCATTGAGTCAGAGACGATGCCATTCTCTGATATTGACCCTGAGAATGTGTTTCCTCCTTTTAATGCCATGCATTAAAAAAAAAATAGAAGAAATGGAACATAGGAGATTACACTGTATTTCCAGAAAGATAATGGAAAATTACTCAGCATTTCAGAACCCTCAGTGTCATTGGCTTTGACTGCATAACAGTAACTTAACATGGCTGGCATACCAGTTTCTGAAAGAAGAAATCTGAATTTGTTCTGTAGCACAGGTATTGTCCATATGCGTAGGCCCATGCTTGGGATATGAGTTATTGTTTGGGCCCCTCTGACAAGCAAAGACTGAACGAATGCCTTACGTGGATCGAGAGGTTGACAGACGATTGCAATTTTTATGTGTGTGTGCTCGGTCTCTAGAGGGCTAGTTTGGATATCAGTGAAAAGGTTGAATCCAGACGGTCTCCATCTTCCCCCATGTGAGAAAAATCACACCAATGAGCCCCTTGGATATTATATTTCTCAGAGGATAAGAACAGGAAAGCTTTCTGAATGACTTTGCCTGGCATTAGAACCTGATACTTCAAAGTTCATTTTTGCCATCATCGTCACTGTCTGGGCATCAGGTTCAAATACAGCTTGGACTGATTTCATTGGTTTAACTGGTATTAGATTTTAAAAAAGACTTTGTCCTCAGCAGACCCTGTTTTTTAACATTAAATTTGTTTTTTTTTTCTCCCCTCTTGATTAGGGTAAAATTCTCAACAGAAAAGGATGCTGTCCTATTTGCACCGAAAGTAAGTTTAGTTTATTCCTTTGGAAATTGCTATTAATATTTCTTTCACACTTTATAATTCAACAAGAAAAATGATGGTGTAGGGTTTTGCACATTTTGTGTCTCTCAGTATGGGAGGGGATCACCCCACTTTCCTCCAGACACTTTAAGTCAATTGAAACCCTCTCACAGAAGCACAAAATTGAGATGTTTCCGTTAGAATTTGTTGCTAATAGAAATTTAGAAGTTAAATGGTCTGATGAGGTTTTAAGAAGAACCAGATAACTTAATATGCATTTTAACTACTAGCATCTGCAGTCATAGCAGTTAAGGTGATGTCCAGTAAAACCAACAATATACATAAGCTGGGAGGGATTTTCCTTCTATCATTATGAAGCCAAACAGCTACATTTCCTCCTCCCCACCCTCATCTGCACACTTAACCATTTCACCTGCTCACATCCAGTGTTACTGTTGGCAAAGTGAGACGAGGTCTTTCGACTGGCAATGGTTTGTCATCCTGCTATTTTTAAACTGAGTTTTGAAGGTTCTCTCTAACATGGCTTACTCTGAAAGCTGGCTGAGACTGCACTGCTAATCACTCAGAGCATAGCAACAAGTTCAATGTTATCCCCACATGTTGACATATGACTGGCAAATTGTCATTTTCATCCTTTTCAAATTCATATGGTTTTGAGACAGCTGATATTTTATTTATTTATTTAATAAGCTTCATGTGTACAGCTTTATAATTTGACATCAGTATACACTACAAAGTAATCACCACAAGCCTAATTACCATCCATCACCATAGAGTTGACTTTCTTCGTCCATTTCACACACACACCCTCCCCCATCCGCTTCCCCTCTGGCAACCATGAATCTGTTCTCTGTATCTCTGAGTTTGTTTTTATTTTGTTTTGTTTATTTGTTTGTTGTAGATGGACACCTATGAGTGAAATCATGTGGTATTTATCTTTCTTCATCTGACTTATATTGCTTAGCAGAATACTCCATCCATGTTGTTACAAATGCAAGATTTTGTTCTTTTTTATGGCTACGTAATATTCCATTGTATAAATATACCACATCTTTATCCGTTCACATACCAGTAGACACTTCGGTTGTTTTCATATCTTGGTTATTGTAAATAATACTGCAATGAATATTGAAGTGCATGTATCTTTCCAAATTAGTGTTTTTGTATTTTTCAGTTAAATACCCAGAAGTAGAAGAGCTGAATCATATGGTAGAATTTTTTGAAGAATCTGTATACTATTTTCCATGCTGGTTGCACCAGTTTACATTCCTGCCAACAGTGGATGAGGGTTCCCTTTTCTGCATACCCTTCCTAACACTTCTTATTTCTTGTCTTTTTGATAATAGCCATTCTAACAGGTGTGAGGTGATACCTCATTGTGGTTTTGATTTTCATTTCCATAATCATTAGTGATGTTGAGCATCTTTTCATGTGCCTGCTGGCCATCTGGATGTCTTCTTTGGAGAAATGTGTATTCGAAGCCTTTGCCCATTTTTAAAATTGGGTTGTTTGGTTTTTGTTGTTGAGTTGTACGAGTTCCTTATATATTTTGGATATTAAGCCTTTATCAGATGTATGGTATACAAATATCTTCTCTCATTCGGTATGTTGTCTTTTCATTTTGAAGATGGTTTCCTTTGTTATGCAGAAGCTTTTTAGCTTGATGTAGTCCCACTTGTTTATTTTTGCTTCTGTTTTCCTTGCTTTGGAGTCAGATTCACAAAGATGTCACTCAGACTGATGTCAAGGACCATATTGCTTATGTTTTCTTCTAGGAATTTTGTGGTTTTGGGTCTTACAGTCAAGTCTTTAAATCCATTTAAGTTAACTTTTGTGTATAGTGAAATATAGTGGTCTAGTTTCATTCTTTTGCATGTGGCTGTTCAGTTTTCCTACAATCATTTGTTGAAGAGACTGTCCTTTTTCCATTGTATGTTCTTGGCTCCTTTATCATACATTAATTGTCCATATATGTGTGGGTTTATTTCTGGGCTCTCAGTTCTGTTCCATTAATCTGTATTCTGTTTTTGTACCAAAAAATATGATTACTAGAGCTTTATAGTATGGTTTCAAATCAGGGAGTGTGATACCTCCAGTTTTGTTTTTCCTTCTCGAGATTGCTTGGGCTATTTGGAGTCTTTTGTGGTTCCATACAAATTTTAGTATTATGTGTTCTAGTTCTGTGAAAAATGTTATTCGTATTTTGACAGGGATTGTATTGAATCTGTAGATTGCTTTAGGGAGTATGGACATTTTAACAATATTAATTCTTCTAATGTATGAGCATGAAATATCTTTCCATTTATTTGTGTCTTCAGTTTCTTTCGTCAGTGTCTTATCGTTCAATGCATAGGTCTTTCACTTCCTTGGTTACACTTATTTCTCAATATTTTATTCTTTTTGATACAATTATAAGTGAAAAATTTTTAAAGATTTTCTTTCTGATGTTTTGTTATTAGCCATAGATTTCTGTATATTGATTTTATACTCTGCAATTTTACTAGTTTTTATTAGTTCTAATTGTTTTTTGGTGGATTTTTTTAGGATATATATATATACACACACATATATAAATATATATATATACATATATAATACCATTTTATATATATGTATATATATATGTATATATAAATGGTATTATATCATCTGCAAGTAACAACAGTTTTTCTTCTTCCTTTCTGATTTGGACGACTTTTATTTCTTTTACTGACCTAATTGCTTTGGGTAGTACTTCCAATACTCTGTGGTGAGAGGGGGCATTCTCATCTGGTTTCTGATCTTAGAAGAAAAACTTATAGATTTTCATGGTTGAGTATGATGTTAGCTGTAGGATTGTTATATATGTCTTAATGTTGAGGTATGTTCCCTCTACATACACTTTGTCGAGAGTTTTTACCGTATATGGACGTTGAATTTTGTCAAATGCTTTTCCTACATCTATTGAGATTATATTATTATTATTTTTTTTTTTAAAGATTTTTTATTTATTTATTCGACAGTGTTAGAGACAGCCAGCGAGAGAGGGAACACAAGCAGGGGGAGTGGGAGAGGAAGAAGCAGGCTCATAGCGGAGGAGCCTGATGTGGGGCTCGATCCCGTAACGCCGGGATCACGCCCTGAGCCGAAGGCAGGCGCTTAACCGCTGTGCCACCCAGGCGCCCCGAGATTATATTATTTTTATCCTTAATTTTGTTAATGTGGGGTATCCCTTTGATTGATTTGTAGTTGTTGAACCACCCTTGAATCCCTGGAATAAACCCTACTTGATTGTGGTATGTGATCCTTTTAATGTATTATTGCATTCTATTTGCTGGTGTTTTGCTGAAGATTTTTGCATCTATGTTTATCAAGGGTATTGACCTGTAATTTTCTTTTTGTGGTGTCCTTATCTGGTTTTGGTATCAGGGTAATGCTAGCCATAATGTGTTTAAAAGCTTTTCCTCATCTTCATTTTTTTGGGAAAAGTTTGAGGACTAGGTATTAAATTTTTCACTGTTTGGTAGAATTCACTAGTGAAGCTGTCTGGTCCCACAATTTTATTTGTTGGGAGGTTTTCAATTATTGTTTCAATTTCCTTATTAATAATCCATCTATTCAGGGGCGCCTGGGTGGCACAGCGGTTAAGCGTCTGCCTTCGGCTCAGGGCGTGATCCCGGCGTTCTGGAATCGAGCCCCACATCAGGCTCCTCCACTATGAGCCTGCTTCTTCCTCTCCCAGTCCCCCTGCTTGTGTTCCCTCTCTCACTGGCTGTTTCTATCTCTGTCGAATAAATAAATAAAATCTTTAAAAAAAAAATAATCCATCTATTCAGATTTTCTATTTCTTCGTGATTCAGTGTTAGAAGACTGCATCTTTCTAGGAATTTATATATTTCTTCCGGGATGTCTAAGAGCTCGTTGGCATATAATTGATCTTAGTAGTGTCTTATCACCTTTTTATTTCCCTGAGATCAATTGTTACTTCTCCACTTTCCTTTATGATTTTATTTCTTTGAGTCCCCTTTCTTTTTTTCTTGGCTAGTTTAGCTAAAGTTTTGTCAATTTTGTTTGTCTTTTCAAAGAACAAGCTCTTAATTTCATTGATCATTTTTGTTGCATTTTTAGTCTTGATTTCATTTATTTCCACTGTGATTTTTTTTTAAATGTTTTTTTATTATATTATGTTAGTCACCATATAGTACATCCCCGGTTTCTGATGTAAAGCTCGATGATTCATTACTTGCGTATAACACCTAGAGCACCATGCAATACGTGCCCTCCTTACTACCCATCACCAGTCTATCCCATTCCCCCACCCCCCTCCCCTCTGAGGCCCTCAGTTTGTTTCTCATAGTCCACAGTCTCTCATGCTTCATTCCCCCTTCTGATTACCCCCCCCTTTCTTTATCCCTTTCTTCCCCTACCGATCTTCCTAGTTCTTATGTTCCATAGATGAGAGAAACCATATGATAATTGTCTTTCTTTGCTTGACTTATTTCACTTAGCATTATTTCCTCCAGTGCCATCCATGTTGCAGCAAATGTTGAGAATTCGTTCTTTCTGATAGCTGAGTAATATTCCATTGTATATATGGACCACAACTTCTAAATCCAGTCATCTGTTGAAGGGCATCTCGGATCCTTCTGTGATTTGGCTATTGTGGACAATGCTGCTATGAACATTGCGGTGCATATGGCCCTTCTCTTCACTACATCTGTATCTTTGGGGTAAATACCCAGCAGTGCAATGGCTGGATCATAGGGTAGCTCCATTTTTAACTTTTTAAGGGACCTCCACACTGTTTTCCAGATCCACTGTGATCTTTGTTCCTTCCTTCCTTCTACTAATTTTGTGCTTTGTTCGTCCTTATTATTATTATTTTTTAGTTCCTTTAAGGGTAAAGTTAGATTGTTTATTTGAGATTTTTTTGTTGTTCTTGAGGTCTGTTTGCTGTGAACTTCCCTCTTAGAACCACTTTTGCTGCATTCTGTAGATTTTGGTATGCTGCATTTCTGTTTTCATTTGTGTCTAGTTATTTTTGGATTTTTCCTTTGATTTCTTTGATGACCCATTGGTTGTTTAGTAGCATGTTGTTTAGTCTTCATGTTCTTGTACTTCCCATTTTTTTTTCTTATAATTAATTTCTACTTCCATACCATTGTGGTTGGAAAAGATGCTTGATATGATTTCAGTTTTCTTGAATTTATTGGGACTTTTGTGGCCCAACATGTGATCTATCCTGGAGAATGTTCCATGTGCACTTGAGGAGAATGTGTATTCTGCTAGTTTGGGATGGTATGTTCTGCATGTATCTATTAAGTCCATCTGGTCTAATGTGTTGTTCAAGGCTAATGTTTCCTTATGGATTTTTTTGTCAGAATGATCTATCCATTGATGAAAATGGGATATTAAGGTCTTCTGCTGTTATTGTATTACTTTCAATTTCTCCCTTTAGTTCTGTTAATATTTGCTTTATGTATTTTGGTGCTCCTATGTTGGGTGCATATATATTAAATTAATAAATCATTTAATATAAATAAACATAACATTAACATAAAAATGTTACATCTTTTCTCTGGATTGACACTTTTATCCTTATGTAATGGTCTTCCTTGCCTTTTATCATAGTCTTTGTTTTAAAGTCTATTTTGGGGACACCTGGGTGGCTCAGTCAGTTAAGCATCCAACTCTTGATTTTGGTTCAGGTCATGATCTCAGGGTCGTGGCATCGAGCCCCATGTGGGGCTCTGCACTTGGTGCGGAGTCTGCTTGTCCCTTCCCCTCTGCTTCTCCCCCACCACTCACACGTGCACTCTTTCTTAAATAAATAAATACAATCTTAAAAAAAAATAAAGTCTATTTTGTCTGATATGAGTATAGCTATTCCAGCTTTTTTTTTTTCATTTCCATTTGCATGGGATATCTTTTTCTATTCCTGCTCTTTCAGTCTGTGTGTGTCCTTAATTCTGAAGTGAATTTCTTATAATCTCTTCTAGGCAGATAGTTTTCTTAAGTGTTTCATCAAAAGAGGAGTATTAGTAATGTCATTATCAAATTAGTTCCATTGTATAAGCAGGATTAACAAAGCCATTAAATTTATTAGAAAGTATTTTAGGAACTAGTTAGCCTTAGAGAAGTGGGCTTTGATGATGGTTGAAAGCAGCTTTCACATAGAAACAAGTTTTTTCATTCCACGTGTTTAAAATCATATAGCTAAAAGTTATCCTGGCTTTCATTTTTTGGGCAATAGATACATATGTAAGATATAATAAAAATATTTATTATATATATATATATATCTCACTAATTTTAAAATTATTTATTAAATAATTAGACATTATACATTGGATAAAAATGTTGGTTGAATTAATGAAAATTAAACAGTAGATTTAACCAAATAATTTTTCTTTAGAGAGAATCCTGTACATAAAATAACTCAAAGGAAGCCAACCAAGGATGACTTAATAGAGCCTAGCAGTTAGTGCAGGAAGAATTACCCATGATTGACACTCCAGTTGATTTCAAACGGTATATAAATTGTTATATTTAATCATCCTCCCAGAGACTCTCTGAGGAACCTTTGTTTATGGATGGTTTGGAGGCTACCTCCAGCTTCATTTCTTTCTGGATGAGCGGAGTAGAGTTTAAACTGATGAAGTTCTCCTATATATCCATGTCAGTGAAGATGTTTGCATTTCTCTAAAGAGTATTTCTTTACTGAAGCAGGCACAGAGTTCAAAGGAACTCCTAAGATTTTCTAGCTAACTTTTTCAATTTGCTTGAGCATAGATAGCTTACATCACCTGCTAATCAGCGTGCTGTCAGGCAGGATCACTGCTTATCAGTCTAATAAGAACATGACCAGTCTTGTGCAGAAACAGCCCCAATCTTGAATTATCTGACTTTATGTTATAAGAATGGAGGTGATGATTATTGAGATACTTGAGAGAAAAGTTACATTTCATTATTAGTCTCTCCACTATGAGCTAGCCTTTTCATATCTAGAATAATGGTGGCTAATCAGAAAAAAAAGAAAAGAAAGAAAAAAGTAGGATGGGCATGACAATCAAAGCAAGTTTTTAATCAGCCATATTAACTATTGTATTTGTAAAACATGGGAATGAGCCTGACTTCTGTCACTAAGAGAGGCAGTTGGCAAGGGAGAAAATCATCCAGCTGTTAGGGTACCAGGGAGACCATTGACTCTGTGCACCTGCATCCAGCAGGTCAGTGTGCGAAGAGCCCAGGCATGTGGTTCTTGGTCCAATCTACATGATATCATCAGATGGCTATTTCTCAATTTCCTTTGGTGTTCTTTCCATCTGTTTACTCTCTCTTGCTCTCCAACAGTTCTTCCATCAATGCTGTAAAACACATTCTATTGGCAAGGTTTATTTATTCAGATTGAATTAAGAGATGGTATGAATTCCAATTTTTTTAAGCAATGCCCAGATTTTCCTAACACATCAGGTAGACTTATTCTGATGTCCTTTAGCTATGGCCTAAAGATCTCCTATTTTGAAATTCCTTTGGCATTATATCCAGAATCCAGAACTAACCCTTGGGCTCATTTTTTCCTACTCTGTCAATTACAAAAGCTCTTCTGACATATGGGTTTCTAGAGCAGACCGATGAAGGCTGAAGTACAAACTAAGGCTAGTGTTTTCTAAAACCAGAAAAGTGACTGATTTCTATCTTATTCAAACAAAATCACACACACCCAACACACCCCATTAGTTGCGGCAGAGTTTTCAACCTCGGTTTTATAGTTTGACTAGATAATTCTTTGTTGTGGGCTACGTCCTGCATATTGTATGATGTTTGGCGGCATCTCTGATCTCCACCAACTAGAGGCCAGTAGCACTTCTCTCCCAGAGATTATGGCAATCAGCAGTGTCTCCAGACATTGCCAAATGTCTCCTGGGGTGATTTACACCCCTCTCCCCAGGACAAGTGGTTGAGAACCTTTGATACTCCTAACAGGGGTAACAGCATGTGTGAATGCAGAAATAAACACCTGTGGTACTAGTAGCAGTAATTTACTCTCAACACACAGTAGATGAAATAGGGGCCCAAAGCTGGTATAAAAAATGGCAGACCAGAAGCCTTTGGATGTAATTGAATGTGTTTATATTTTCATTGCTTAGCCCTACAAAAAATGATAAAGGCATAATTAACCTTGATTGATTAAAATTTACCACCTTTGCCTTAGTTGCTAGGAAGCTAGCTATAACTTTGTAGCCCACCTCTAATGGCAGGCAGTTGTTGAGTAATAAGCTTATTCCTGACTTCACCTTATGTGTCTACCCTTATGTGGTTTGAACCATTTAGTATGTATGTCTGAAAGCTACTCCCAATGCTTTTTGGAAGGAGGCAAGAATAAATACTTAGACACATATATAGTTTCATACACAGATGAAAAGGATTGATTATACAGCTTCAAATACTCTAAAACTTACCTTGATTATCTGTTGTTGTTAAATGAATGTCACATTATTCCCAGCAGAGGTGACGTTGGATTTTCTGTTTCTAAAATTCCACAGAATTACTGCCTTGTCAACTGGGTTAGTCTGTCCTGGTAGCGTGTGGGGCTCTTGCAGACCTCTGAAAAGAACAGCAAAGAGGAAACTTGAAGTAAATGTGTAGAATGTTTCTAGAGGCCTCCCTTTGCTATAGTCAGTGATAGTGGTCATTCACAATTCAGTAGGTAAAAAGCAACAGCTGAGGCTCAAACTTGTTGTACTCCCCCGGTAGTACCGTCTTCGTGGGGTTGATCTGAAAGGGCAGTTATGAGTCTATCAAAATCAACAAAAATAAAAGGTCATGTTAAAATCAGACCTGAAGGAAGAATGAAAAGCATTGTTGTCTTTTAATAACATGGACGTTCTCTCTTTCTCCTTGTCCAAATGAAAAGAATTAAATTTGGTTTGGGTGATTTATTTAAAATAAAATATTTGAAGTAAGCTAAACAAACTTTATAAAGCCTTCACGCAAATGCTGTTTCTTGCCAAAGTAAGAGCTATAGCCTAGAGCGGCTCCCAGTCTGCCTGGGCTGGGTGGCACAGGACTGTGAGTGGGTGCCAAGAAGGCCACTGTCTGTTGTGCATGTAGCACTTGGTTTAAGTAAAATGTTATCTTACTGTGAGTTGGCAAGCAGTAGGTGAAATCTTGACCAAACCATCCAGCAGAGAGACCTGAATCAGATAAATTCTGTGCTGGCAGAATCTCTGTTTTCAGACATGGAAATAATACTTAGTGGCAAAGTTTTCACTGATAAGAGAGGTGTGTGTGTGTGTGTGTGTGTGTGTGTGTGTGTGTGTGTGTACAGCGGGAGAGAGGGAAGGAGAGACAAAGACAGAGAAACATTGACTATGAGAGAGAATTCGATCTCTTCGCCATGTACAAGACCAGAGGCAGCGAAAGGCAGCCGGATATGGATGCCCAAACCCAGACCCCCCTAGGTTCATTAAGCTGTGCCTGTAGCTACACTAGCCCTAACCATCCGAGTCCCAACTCAAAACAAAAGTTCACGGTTACATAACACAGAGGCGGGTAGGGTATACTGAGCACAGATGTGCATTTAATTGAAATAACCTCAGCTACACGTCCCACAACTAACAGGAAATATCCGATTTCAGCAACTCAGGGTGCAAGGAGGCTCACAGTTGCCACGTGACTTTTTAAACCCCCCCAGGGTTAGTTTCCAGCTGTGCACAGTGTTGGTGTGCCTGCTCCCCGGAAGGACCCCTCTGTCTGCTGCGTGCACCCATCAAGGGTGCTGTGGAATTGCCCTGGCTGGTTTGGGCACATCTTACTTAACTCCCCGGGCATGCCTACAGGTATCTCCAATTAAAGAGTGGTGGGGAGGAGGGGGAATACAACAGCAATTTAACAAAACTGTGACCTCGGGGCCCACTTTATGAGAAATCTCCACTGACAGAGGTTCTGCAAATTAGTAATTCTGTGTTTGAGCAAGGTTTCTGGCCTTCGAGACTGTAAGCAACTCCAGGTCCCTTAACACCAAGGGTCTGTCCTTAACTCAGGAAAGCAAGGAAATTTGAAACCAGAGCTCAAGATGCTTGTAGAATAAGAATTTGTGGTGTTGACTTTAGCCCTGCCAAGGAGGTGTTAAGCTAAGTGGCCACTGAAGTTTCTGCTTGAGCATCTGGAGGTGGGTTTGTCACTGCTCCCAAGGCCCAACCAGCTGACAGAGGTGGCAAATAAAACCCAACTGTGTCATGTGTGGTGGCTAGGAAATCCCACCCCAGCAGGAGCAGCATTGAAGGGGTGTGAGGACACCAGTCTGTTTTCTGTTTTATATACTGTTCTGTTCTAAGGGGTACTGTTACTTTAAATTTTCTGTCTGTGGGTTGGTGCAATGCTGAAAGAGGAGCCTGAGGTTATTAGGGGTCATCTTTTTTTTTTTTTTTAAGATTTATTTATTTATTTATTTATTTATTTATTAGACAGAGAGAGACAGCCAGCGAGAGAGGGAACACAAACAGGGGGAGTGGGAGAGGAAGAAGCAGGCTACCAGTGGAGGAGCCTGATGTGGGGCTCAATCCTGGAACGCCAGGATCATGCCCTGAGCCAAAGGCAGATGCTTAACGACTGTGCCACCCAGGCACCCCAGGGGTCATCTTTTATCCACCACCTCTTGTGGTTCCTACAGAGCATTAGTAGTCCTTAAGTTCTGACTATTTAGTTAGCAATCCTCCCCTCCTCCTCCTCCTCGTCATCAAATAATAATAATGGCCAGAAATACAACAGCAGTAGCAACAGCAGCAGCTAGTATTTATTTAGCGTCTGCTGTGTCTAAGCACTGTCGTGGGCTATCTCAAATGATCTTATTTATTTGATCCTCGTGTCCATCTCAGAGCCCAATAATGTTATGAGCTCCATTTTACGGCTGAGGAACTGAGGCTTAGTGGTTAAGAAGAATGCCTGAGGTAAGTGTGGAGCCTGAGTCCCTACAGTGAAATCTGGCCCCAGGGCCCGGCGGAAGGTCAACCAATGACTTCTTTGTCATTTGGGACAATTTAACAACCAGCTGCAGTTAGGAAGGGAAGAGAAGCTCCAAAGGGCAAATGGTAGGGATTAGAGATTGGAGAAGGATGTTAGGAGGAGTTTCCAATTTCAGGGCATTTCCCTCCACCCCCACCCTGGAAGAAATGCCTGCTCAAATGTCCAGGCTTTCGTCCACCTGGTGACACCTCCCCCTCTGCTCAGGTGCAGAGCAGTGGTAGTTGGTATGCTCTGTGCTCACTGACAAATCAAACTGCCTTGATTTTCCATGTCCGCTCATTTTTCTAGATTTTTCCCCCTTCTGGCAACTTAGATATTTTCAGTGCTAAGGTGAAGACCTCTCCAGATTTTCTTACTTACAATATTAAAATACGTATAGTTGTAAACTTGAAATAACTGTAGAATTTCCACCAGGAGTAAGGAAGAAGAGCAGAGTTGCTCTGTCACTCAGACTCATCACCATTTCAGCATCATGGGATTGTATAAATGAATGAACTTTAATTTTGAGGTCAGCCCTTTCATTTCTCAGGTGAGGAAACTGAGGCTCCTGGTAGTATTGACTGGAAGAGCTGGATGAGAACCTGCTCTTCTATTTTTTTTAACCTTCTAGTCCGGTGTTTGTTCTAACACATCATATGGCCTCCCTGGATCTTTGCTCGGGAAAGTATTCTTAATATAAATGCACCATTATTAAATCATTCAATTAAAAGTTACTTTCTTGCCTAATTTTGAAAGAATATGTCCTGAACAGAAAGAGATATATAAATTCATTACTAGCCATCTGGTACATTTAGTCAAGGCTGCCATCTTGAATTTCAAGAAAGAGGCATATACCTAGTTTTGACTGAAAAAACTGGTGACCAAACCCCTTAGCAACAGTACGTCTAAAATACGGTAAAGTGACCAGACAATACAGACCCTGAAACCAATATTACACTTTATAGAAAATACTGTATAATAAGTTACGCATTACTGTATGCAAAACTGAGGAAGAATTATTCTTCTCTGGAGGTCATGTCTACTATGAACAAAATAAGAACAACAAAAATTGTTACTTCTGTTGCCACTAAAATTGTTCCTATTGCCAGCAAAGATTTATGAATATAAGTACGTGTCAGTCCATGTTGTGATAAACATTCTCCATGTATCCTGACATTTAATCCTCACAATGATCCATGAAGTAGAAGCTCCATTTTACAAATGAGAGATCTGAGGGTCTGAGGAATTAAATAGGGTGAGGGCAGCTGATACCCTGTTCCATGAGACTCCAAAGCCAACACTTTGAAGAACTATTATTCTCCATTGACTACATTTTTCTTTGTTTCAGAAGCTTGCCTCCAAACATGTATGAAGTTTGCCAATTTTTCTCTCTGCACGACTAGAGAGCCATTGTATTTGCTCACCTTTTAAAAACTTATCTACATTTATGAGGTCACTTAACCTCCCATCCCTTGAGTTACAGTTCTTGAGGTCTAGCCTTCCCTGGGACTTTGGAGAAATGACTCACTAGCTGCACTGTGTATTTCCCTTTGATGTGAAGTTTTAATTTATGAGCACTATCATTCTTTCTTCTTATCACAGTTCCTTCTTGTTAGTACTCCCCGCCCGCAGCCACCGTTCCACTCCTCTGCTCTGCCCTTCCACATCTGTCCTTAGAACACATATCTCTTCTCCTTTTGTTTTTCACCTTTTCATCCTGTGAGCTCATGGCTCTGCCTCCACAGCACCCCTTCTGTAGTTCCTCTTTCATTCTGATTTTGATTTCTGGTTTCTGAGGACCTTTATATGACGTCTTGACAAGATGCGGCTATGGTAGATCTCAGCTTCTAATTTTTTTGGAGACCACGTTCTTATTCCAAAGTACTGCATTTGAGTTTTAGTAACAGTTGCTACCTCCGATTCTCCTAATTGTCAGGGTTGGGAGTTGGATGGAGAAATGACTGGCTGTTTCCAGCCTCTATCTGTTGACTGAATTCTGGCACCCCCTTATCCCAGCTGCACAGGTTTGGGGCCTTAATGTTATTTCTCATGCTCTTGGCATTTCTCTCCCATGTTGCTAATCAGTCATCAAGTCTGCTTGATTGTCTCTTTGTATTGTTTTTCTAATAAGTAAGTTCCTTCCCATTTCCATGGCAGCCAGAGCTTCATCCTCTTGCCTGCAACTGACCTCGGCCTTTTCTCCTTCAGCCCTTCCTGCATGCCACTGGCCTTCGCAAGAACTTCCACCAGCTGCCTTCACTGTCTCTTGCAGTTTCTCAAAGTCTGTTTTATAAAATGCTGGTGCTGAGAAGAGTAATGAATAATATTTTCAAAACATGGCTCTGTGATTAAATACATGCGGGAAATGCTGGGTCAAATAAACTCAAATATGCTTCTTTGCTGCAGAATTTGCAGAGCCCTTGATATGCCAATGTGCAGGGTAAACTTTCAGGAGGGTGATGGAGTATGGAGTACCTCCCGAACTAATTTGAGCTGCAGAGATTTTTTTATTTCTACTTATTTTGGCAAAGCAACAGGCAGGATTGATGTTTCATAGGAAACACATTAAGGAATGTTGGTTCTTTGGAATACATTTAAACTTCTCAGGCTGGCAATAAATCTCAGGCCAATTTATTTGGACAGTTTGGGTGTCTCACATCCCCCGAAGTTACTCCCCATTCTGGTCCAATCGGTCTCCTGCTCTTGTGCAAGCTGCCACATGACTTGATTAACATTCTTCTTTTGGCCTAGAAGGCTTACTCGATGCTAGCCCCAAATCTACATTTATATGTCTTTTATAGATGGACTCAACTCACACTGTCTTTTCAACAAATCTATGTTTTATGTGTATGTTACAGTCTTATTCAACCCTACTTTAGCCAGCAGTGGATGTCTATTTGCTGAATTCGTATAACAGAATTATAAAACTGATAATAACTACTCTCTGAGCGTCTGTTACATTCTCAGCACTTTTGTAATGTGTCTTTATCTTTATAACCAACCTGCAAGGTAGTTGTTCTTAGACCCATGTTACAGGTGAATAGACTGAGGGGATATAGGTAGTGCATGATTTTGTAGTCACTAAGTGGCAAGACTAGGATTCAAACCCATGGCTTTCTTCAAAGCAACATACTTAATGTTTGCAAAGCTCTAAAGTGACTTTAAAGCTGGAAGCTAGGTTAACTTAGAGATGTGAGGCCTACCTCTTCAGCTCAGGTGCACAGTTCTCTTAAGTGATAAATAAGAATTTCTAGTTTATAGACAGCAGACATGTTAAGGTCAGAGCTTGGATGGCAAGAGTGGCAAAAATGCATCTTCTATAACACATTTGGTGAGTCTCCCGTATCCTGGAAGGTGCTCCAGAGGAAATGGATAAAAAGCTGGTACAGACCCTGAATTTAGGAGCTTACAGTGAAGTTGGGGAGATGAAATATAAACATACCAAATAAGAGAACCGTATAATATAGTTTACAGTTAACTTCTAGATAGTGTTCTTAAATGGAAGGTGATGGATTCCTTGATCAGTCTTGGGACAGAGTGGCCATGAACCTCTGCGTTTGAGTGGATGCACTCATGTGCATTTGGAAGGAAGAGTGTCTACACATTTCTCCAGATTCCCCAAGAGCTCTGTGATCCCATCTAGATAACAACAGCTGTGTAGGACACTGTGGTACAGGGTATCAGTGGAAGCATTGAGTGAAAATGAGGAAGACACTGGCCTCAGAGCTTCAGATTTCAATGGTGTTGGTCGTGACCTCTCCTTTTTCATTCATAATTTTAATAGACTGGGTTGAACTCGGTCTTTACTGCTTTTGGCTGCATGACCGTGGGCAACATGGCCACCTCTCCGAACTCATTGCTGCGAAACCAGGGTAATGAAATAGAGTGTGCAGAGAAGTAGTGAGGATTAAAAGAGATAGTGAAAATGTGGAAAGCATCTGGCATGGTGCCTGGCATAAAGTAGTTACTTTAAACAACTCTCCTGGGCTATTGCTAAGTTTATTAGTTTCCTATTGCTGCTGTAGCAAATTACCACAAACTTAGTGGCTTAAAACAACATGTATTGTTCTGAAGTTCTGAAGTCTGAAATGGTTCTGAATGGGCCCAAATCAAGGGATCAGCAGGGCTGCCATTCTTCTGGAGGCTCTGGGGGAGAATCTGTATTCGTTTTTTTGTTTTGTTTTGTGTTCCACCTTTTTCAGCACCTACAGGCCACCCTCATTTTTTTGGCTTGAGGCCCCATTCTGTCTTCAAAGCCAGCAATGGCAAGTGGGGTCCACCTCACGCTGTATCACTGTGACACTCATTTTCCTGCCTTTCTCTTTCATTTACGAGAGACCCCTGTGATGTCGTTCGTGCTGCCTGGATTATTCAGAATAATCTCCCCATCTCCAGGTCAGCTGATTAGCAACCTTAATTTTGTCTGCAGGCTTAATTCCTTTTTTCTGAGAACATTAATTAATTATCCAACTAGTTAACTGGTTAAATAAAATCCTGTTGATAACCTGCTGCATGCTAGTCATTAGCTATCTATTTTAGTGAGTTCAGTGTGGCAGTTTTTTTTCTACTAAAATGTATTCTTTAATTAATTAACCCATTCATTCAACAAATATTTATGGATACCTAATATGTATTATATCAGGCATTGCTGTGAGTAATGCAAAGGTGAGTGCATGTAATATGTATGTATATACCTCCAATTTACAAGGCACAGTGCCAGGCACTGAGAACAAAGTTTACATATAAGGAGTTTAAAGCCTGGTTTAGGAGTTAAGGATACATTCTAACTATAAGTTAGGGAAGAAATTGATAAGCCTGCAATGGGTTCGGTGATATTTTTAACCCTCAAACTGAAAAACATCATGTGTCTATAGGGTAGAGCATTTGAAATAAAGACTGTCCCAGATAATCTGAGCTATGTGGTCAGTTTTGCTTTTGGGGTTTTGAGGAAAGAGAAACGTCTTTGGCTAAGGTGTTGGGGAGTTGGCATTTGAACCAGGAAGTGAAGGATCCATGTACTGGGAACTGTGATGTGTGGGACAGGTGCATTGCCCCCTCCCCCCCCCCCCAGGAGCAAAGGTGAGAGGTAAGGCAGCACTGGGCTCAGTTGGGGAGGTCCTAGGAAGTCAGTCATGACTTTGGGGTTAGATTTATTTTAGATTAGATCTTGACGGTAGAGGCTACTTTCTTTGCTCTTCTGTTTGGAGTTGGTGAGTATATGGAAAATATTGAAAAGAAATTCACATTCTTAATGGTATCCCTACTCAACTTTTTAAAAAGATATATGTTAGTTTCACATGCCTACTCAACTTTTTTTCAAATGGGTTTTTCATATGTAGATTTGTAAGTCTATCTGGTGAATTATAGATTGGTGGAAAGAGACCCACTGCCTCCTTTCTGTCCCCCCCCCTCCCCAATTCACACAGTAAAGTTAGAAGAAGAAAAAGAGGCAAAATCTCCTAGGAATCCAGGTGCCACTTAGTGGAGCATCTCTTGGCACTCAGGTCCCACTGGGCAACAGCTGTCAGGGACACCTCTGCGTGTGGCCAGAGCCTCCTGCGTGGAGAAGTTCAGTCCCTGCTGGGGCACTCATGGCCTTTTTATGTCAGAGGCTGACATCATGTTCAGGAGCAGCATAAGGGCTTGTGTTAAGGGCAATGTGTCTAATCCCAGCCTTTCCTGGTTCTTGACTCAAACTTGGCACAACATCGCGAATCTTACCCACCTGGGGTTACCTGCATGACCCAGTGACCCAAAGTCCCACAGGACCTGTTTCCCTGCAATTTCTGTTGAGAAAAATTGAAAGCCATGTTTTTTATTTGATAGACTTTCTTGTGGTTAGAACATTTCTGGACATGTGCTGATCTGTGTAGTTCTGTGGTACCATGAGTAGGAGAGACCGTCCTCTTTGGAGAAGTAAAAGACTGAGGATGAAAGTCATTTTCTATATTTTCAAAGTGATTTTAGTGATGGGGAAAATCTTATGACATGTTAAGAGGAAATAAAATTTCATGTGCAGGATAATCTTAACTATGTTAAAAAACACACATGCACATATACGCGCACACACACACACACGCACACATGCACACACATGCACGCACGCACACATCCAGCCCCCAAATTGTAAACAGCCGTTATTTCTTGGTCACAGAACCATGAACAATACTTTTTTTCTTCTGTTTTTGTTTGGTCGTGTTTTAGGGGTGGGGGTTTGGAGTCTATTCGATTTCTCTTATTTTCTCTATAACATGGAATTGTATAATTTCCCCTTAATTTTCTTTGACGGATGTTTTGGGAATAACCACTGCTCTCAGAAGGAAGGCATTTCATTAGAGTAAATATACTCATGGCAGAAATACATGTACCTGATGAAGTTAGGAGAAAAATATCGGAATTATGTTTTTAGAAGAATCCTGACTCTCTTAATCCTCATAGCGATCTTATTAAAGTCTGTAACATCAAAGCACTGTGTTTTAATCCAGTATTTTTAATATTTTAAGACAACTATTTGTATCCTAAAAGTAAGCCTCGTCACTGTAAATAATGAAATGTAATGTAAATAATAATGTAAATACATATAAGAAAGAGGAAGATACATGTCACACATAATTTCATTACTTAAGAGAAAAAATACTACTCTTAATATTTGGGTTTATATACTTCTAATGTTTTTTTTATGCTTAGACATTGTGTACATATAAGGAAAACAAACCAAAACAAAAGTGGCATTTGATGATTTGATTTAAAGGATTATGAGAAAACATACCACTACTTGTAAATTGGAATTTTTCTCTCTATCCTCTGACTTACACATACTCAAACAGTTAGTTATAGAATGGTCCATTTGTATAGTTCTATCATTCCAAGCTTTCCAGAAGAGTGTGACCGGACATCTGGACATTTTGGACTACAGCTCATTTCACTGGGTCTGCTGGAAAAAAAAATACACATGTATACGCACACGCGTGCGCGCGCACACACACACACACACACACACACACACGAGCTTACAACATTCATTTGTGTCCCTTAAGTGTTTCTCTAGTTCTTTTCCTTTCCAGCTAGGCAGATTTGTGTGACCCTGAGATTCTCACTTCACGTCATTCTCCAGTGCACGTGTTCACTGCTCCTGCAGGATCTGGCACAGGGACCTTGAGGTGCCAGGAAAAAGGGCCAAGGTTTCAAAATTATTTTAGCTCATAATACAAATGTCCCCAAATGCAACGCATAATTCTCAAGCATCTTCCTAGTCATGAAATTTTGTTGGCCTCTTCTATCTTGCTGTTACAGAGAAAAATCATTCTGATCTCCAAATCCCTCTCTTCCACAAGTTAGGGCCTCTTGAAAAATATCTTCCCTGACAGCCCTGTTACATGTGATTTCCCTTGCCTGGTCTCCCTGGATGTCCCCCATTGCTTTCTGCCCAGCTATGAGTAAGCTCAGGCTTCCCCAGGGTCACTGTAGGCAGTATATTTTCTGTTGCTTCTTTGAGGATTTGGTTGGTCATATAACTGGCCTTATCTAGAGGTGCCCACATTTTGACTCTTAAAAAACAAAACTATAACAATGACAAAAACAACAGAAAAGCAAAAGGAAGAAAGGAAGAAAAAGAATCACTCGTGGTTCTGCCACCAAGGAATAACCACAGTTGACAATTTGGGGGTGTGTATTTGTGTATTTATTTTAGCACAGTTAAGATTATCCTATAGACAGGAGTGCTTGGGTGACTCAGTTGGTTGAGCGTCTGACTCTCAGTTTTGGCTCAGGTCATGATCTCAGGGTTGTGAGATCAAGTCCTGTGTTGGGCTCCATGCTCAGCGGGGAGTCTGCTAGAGATTTTCTCTCTTTCCCTCTTCCTCCTCTCTTTCTCTGTCTCTTTCTCTAAAATAAATAAATAAATTTTTTAAAAAAGATTATCCTGTAGGCAGAATTTTGTTTCCTGTTTTTCACTTAACATGTTGTAAGCGTTTCCTCAATTGCAAACATTGTTCATACACTTTTTCAATGACTAGGTTATAGTTCATTTTATGGATTTACTACCAAATGCTTACCTATTTCTTTAATTTTAGGAGACAATCTAAATATCCGTTTTCTTATGATGTATCCATTATCAGTAGGCATGTAGAACAGTGCTAGGGGAGGTAGTGAATACTCGGTAACTGCTAGCTAATACTGGTTTTGTTAATGATAATTTGGATGCAGTTATTGTCAGAAAACCAGGAGAAGCCACGGATCATCCCTGGTACAAGGAGAAGATTGCCACTTCAGACTCTGGGCAGAAGGTGTAGGCATTCCCTATCTCTGCTCCGAGCTGAGAGGGGATTTCTTCAGGAGTATCTCAGCTCCTTCATTAGTGCCTCAGCCTTTCCAGGCTGAGGTCCATCTGTTTCAAGCTCAAAGCTCAAAAGCCTTGATGGGTTCTGGGTTTTCTTGAGTATGCAGAGTTAAGAACTCTGAAAAATTTCTCTTGAATTTGGTGCATCTGGTGGTGATGTTAACAGTCCTTTTGTGGCACATGATGGTATTAACTCAGAACTATAATTTTCCTGATGCCATTCAGGGTGTTCCAAAGAACTGCCTTGCCCCTCGTCAATCAAAAAAATACAATTTTCATGCCAGGGAAAGATCCCTTTTGTTAGACTGTGAGGGAAATGTGTGATAGGACAATTTTGAAAGCAATCACATGGAGAAAGGACTGGAACATGTATTATGGGGTGGTTAGATAGATGGGAATACTAGCTGGGGGTGGATATAAGATTAGGAAGGTGGAGGTGGGGTCCACTGTGAAGCAACAAACTGAGTAAAGTTGGAGTCACAAGGAAAAAACAATGAAGAAAAGGACAAGAAGGGAACAGAAATGGAGGGCAAATTAAAATTTTGTTGCTGAGCTCTCAGAGCTTCTCTCTCCCACCCACTTCTTCTCTTACCCCAAGTAGTGCCTTTTATATATTCCTTAAAGCAGTTGCTCATTGAAACTATTCTACACACCAAAAACTATCTTTTTGAGTCTCTGTCTAATATTGATAAGGAAAGCTTAGAACAAGTAATTAATTTACCAAATCCCAAATACATGTGATTTATATGGAATCAAATGTAATTGACATATGAAATGACATAATGTATCATAACATAAAACAACATTATTCTCCAAGCACTTTAGAAATTACAAGCACATGTTTGCCTTGGGTCCCATTGGTTCTGTCAGAGCAGTTGGCACATCCTTCCTCTGTGTTGACTTTTAATTCTTCTCTTACATATTCAGAACAATTGTTGATAGGAAAGTTTCATATTCTGTGCTGGTGTTGACTGGAAATTGATCTTTTTATTATAGTTCTTTTATCATGTGGGTTCCTTTATCTAAATGAATTCCTCATTTCCTGGTTGTTCATGCCTCCCTGAAAACGGATAAAGTATGTTTACATGGAGAACAAATCAATGTCAAAACCTTTTCAAAAAAAGAAGCAATATTTAATTTTCTGTAACAATCTTTGAGATGCCCCCCGTCTCAAACTTTACCTGGGTTTTGCAAATATTTGAAAGAATGGTATTTTGAAGTGATGAATGCATTGGAATTTCTTAAATTTATTAAATGATGGGTTTTACAGTTTATTTTTATCCAATCTTAGATTTTGATACACAGATCAAAATATAGGAATCTTGTATTTGTAAAAAACCATAGAAACAATTAATTTTATCAGTACTTTGTTTCCTAATGGTATTAGACATGTATCTGTTTGGCAATTCTATTTATTTGTCCTTAGTAAATACATGGGTGTAGAATATAATACCTTAAAAAAAATGAGGAACATTTAGAATACCATATTTCTACATTTTTTGAAACAGTTAAATGGAAATAATACTATTGCTTTGCTGTATTGTCATTAATGTTGCTGCCTTTTATTCATTTTTGGTTTTTGTTTATATGGCTTATGAAGTAAGGCCAGTTCTGTTTACAAAATTATCTCAGTTTCATTTCTCTATCCCTTATATTAAGACCATAGAAGCATATCAAGTCTCCAAAACAGAGATGGTTTGAAACTTTGGAAGTGTTATAAATAACTTTCAAATATTAAAGCGCCCAAAGTATTAAACATCCTAGAATGTTTGGCACAGACTTTTAAAACAATCTTTTTTTTTTTTTTAAGTTGATTTCCACTAGTGCGTCTCTGCTAAGGCCCTCCCTTACCTGGCGGGTGCCCCCCTCCAGGTTAATATTGCAGGGACCCCTGATTTCTCTTTGAATCCTTCGCTCAGTTTATGACCTGCTTTTGTCTCTCACTCATCCGCAGAGCCCGGCGTTTGCACGGTATTCGGAGATCCCCACTACAACACTTTTGACGGACGGACATTTAACTTTCAGGGGACGTGTCAGTACGTTTTGACGAAAGACTGCTCCTCCCCTGCCTCGCCCTTTCAGGTGCTGGTGAAGAACGACGCACGCAGGACCCGCTCCTTCTCCTGGACCAAGTCCGTGGACCTGGTGCTGGGCGCCAGCACCATCAGCCTCCAGCAGCACCTTACCGTGCGCTGGAACGGCTCGCGCATCGCGCTGCCCTGCCAGGCGCCACAGTTCCACATCGACCTGGATGGCTACCTCTTGAAAGTGACGACCAAAGCAGGTGGGCTTCTGTATCCCTCTGCCCCCCGCCCCCACCTCACCAACCCATGCAGCAGCACCACCTGAGCACTCTGCCTCTTCCACGGAGGACAACCTGGAGGCAGAGGAGCATTCTGACTGCAGAGGTGGCCTCCTTCCCACTGACCAGGGCTCCCAAGGGACACCTCCAAGATGGCACAAAAGAGTGGGAGAAATTTGCACACTGCCGTCTTGCAGTCTGGCACTGGTCACACCAGTCTTGCAATCTGCTGACATCCTTGTTCCAAAAATAGCATTTGTGTTCTCCAAATAACCTCCTTCTCATGTTTTGTTGCAATGTTAGGCCCTCGATGTCCAGCTTGGAATTGTCAGTGTTTCTGCCAGCTCAGCCAGTAATGCGCAGTTTCACATCTGTGAGAAAGAGTGTTTTCTTGCTAGCATCTGTCCAAGAAGGGGGGAATCCTCAAAAGTAAACCACAAATGTGTGGGTGTGCAGATGGGAGTGTGCATGGCCGTGTGACCAGCAGTCCTGTCCATTCTTGACCCTGGGGAAGGTGCTCGATGACTTAGTGGACGGCTAGAACCATTGGCTCTGCTGGAGGGTGCTTGGGGTGCTCTGAGAGCACTTTCCCCCAGCCTTGGGTACGTGGAGCTGCTTGTTGCTACCCTTTCTCAGCTCCTCATGTTGCCTGCGGCCTACTGGACTCTGTATTTCCACTCCGTGGGCAGGCACATCCCCCCAGGCCAAACTGTTCGTAGTTGCTCGCAGTTACTCGTAGGGGCTCAGTGAAAGCTCACATTCCTGCCTGTGGGGTTCTACCTAAAAAGGCTTCTTAGAAGCCGACGTCCGCCCTTCAATATCAGCCCCAAAGAAGGAGTTCGGCTCATTTACACGTTCAGTTATGTCACGTCTGGTTCCTTCCACGCTGCCTTTGGTGAATCCACGTTGTCTGTCAGCTTGATATCGCACCGCACACTCTCCTGGTATATGCTGTTTCTGTCAGCATGATCCTCGAGGAAATCAGCATACTTCTTGCTTTTTATACCGAAGAAAACGTGGCAGTGTCAAAGCATCAATTACATCACTTACAGTTCCTTTGGATAATAAGGATCCGAAAGAGAGAGCTTGGTAGAGCAGGCACTTTTGAGGAACTATAGAGACTGCTCTCTGCCGTACCTTCAGAATGCCGTTAATTGTCTCAGCTCAAGCCAAAATACATTGGACAAATCGATCCACGTTTATGGAATGCCACCTTAGCTAAACAAAGGCAGGAAGCCAAGGTGAAGCCCAGCGGCCTTTTATTTAGAGAGCATAACATGGGTTCAGTGAGAAAAAGTTAAATATCAATGTATTGGAGCATTCTATAAAGGGAGAAGGGCTCCCAGCTTCACTACGAAAGTGGCAGGTGTGCAGAGCTCTATTTATTGAATTTTAGGGGGATCAGTTGTTTTTTTCAATTGTTGTTTTATTCAGATGATGTGTCACTCTGTAGATATGGGCCTCAGCTCATTTCTTTAAAGAAGGCAACGGTCTGTGGCTCCCCATAAATCGTGCACCAGATGACTCATGATTACAGAGCAGTAGATGAGAAGCACCTTGCTGATCTGTCTGCATGTGAGCCGAACACTGTGGATTCTACTGCTATGGGCATTATTGGTCAAGTTCCCAAAGGGATCCTGGATACTGGAAGATTGCTAACAGTCCAGGAGCTTCAATACTGTTCTGCCCATAGCTGGCAATACCTTCTGGAATAAGTGTCCTCTTGTCAGGATTCCACATTGTAAAAATGAGTGAAAGGTTGAGGCTGCTAAGAAAATAATACTAGATCATAAACACCATAATTAGATTAGTGAATTTAACTCTTCTCGGCCTTGAACTCGCTTTTACAATTTCCTTTCTTTTTTCCATTTCTTCCCACGATGCAAGTAAGTTATGTGATGCCCGTAATACCCCGCTGAACAATTTCCCGTAGCATAAACTTTCTGCTGCCTAGGGAAGAACTCTATTCCTCTGGGCTCTAAACTTGCTTTGAGATTATCTTGGAACGGAACAATTCCATTTCCAGACACTAGTCTTCTCCCCACTACCAATCTCAGTTTGTACTACCCCTGAGGGATATTTTCTTTTTATCGCCTATCGATTGTCCTTTTAAAATATCACAGTATATCCTTGGAGTGTTCCTCTCCCATAGATTACTTTTTTAATTTCATAAATTCATATGATCAAAGGGTCCTTTCTTCAAAATAACAGCTTAAATCAATCCTGCAGCTGGAGGATGGGAAATGGGGAGGAATGACTCTTTGCCCCTGTGGTTTATGAACTCAGCACTTCATGACGGCATCGTCTGGCAGAGGAGCACAGGTGGCCGTGCCGCGTGGTGGGATTAGGCTGTAGTTGCTTTCCTAATAACAACAGGGGTGGTACAGAGGGCACGGAGCAGGCTTAGTAGTTCAAGAAAGCACTACTCACCCCCATCACACTCCTACCCCAACTCTTGGCACTTATGAATAATTTAAAAATATTTCCTTTCTGCCATCTGTTCACTTCATCAACTCTACCTGAGAGAGTTACGTCAGATCTACCCGAAGGCATTAACACGTGGGAGTGTGGTTTTATTTTACTTTTGGTAGAGTTCTATACTTTATGAACCTGGAGACTACACGTATTTTTCTTATTCTTTTTTCCTTTGGTATAAAATCTGAACAGGAAAACCATCAATTTTTAAGCATACTATGCTATGTCTGTAGATTTCGTACCTCCTCTGTCTTTTAAGTAAACAACAGCAAAAGCAACAATGACAACAACAAAAAAAACCAAAACAAAGTAAAACAAAAACAACAACAAAAGAACAACTTCCTCCCCCCACCCCCGAAACAAAACAAAACAAAACAAAACAAAACAAAACAAAACAAAACAAAACAAAACTACTGGTCTGGAGCCTGGCTACACATTTGAAGGTTATAAAACAAGTTGGTAAAACATTCAGTGGTGAGAAGGGATCATTGGAAGGTGCTTCATGCAGTGGAAAGAATGTGGCTGCTGCTTACACCCCCAGATGGGACATGTGCTTGGGCTTTGGCCTTCTGACTCTGCCAGTTATTTCTACCTAATTTCCCATGCAGAGGAATGGGGAAACTCATCCCAGCTGTAGAAAGGACTAACCCCAGCCCCTACCACAATGTTTTTAAGATGCCTATTTAAAATATCTTTTGGAAGAGCAATTTTTTCAATTACACCTGATTAAATTATTTTGCCTGTCACGATCGTAATTTACTTTGCATGGCTTTTACTCACGTAGAGGGTAATGACAATCATGCAAACACATATGTATCTGATACCGTGATAGACAAAGGCATCTGCAGTTGGGTAAGTCATCCCTATACAGTATGAAACTTAGCATCATTCCATTAAAAATCCTCTTAATACAATAGTAACAAAAAAAAAGAGGAGGAAAAGAGAATGAATTACAAATTATTCCCTTACTGCGGGGACCATGTTTTTTTGCTTTGTTTTGTTTTTTGTTTGTTTGTTTTTATGACCGAGAGGTCAAGAGTTTTGAGAAGAGTTTACTAAAAACAGTGGGTCTGCATCTTCCCAAACCCGCATGGACCACCAGTCCATTGCATGAAAAGAACGTAATGATTGGCTTGTTCACTGTGAGTTGATTTCTGATGAACTCGGTTGCCCAAAGTCTCAGATTTGTTATATCATTGTCAGTAATGATGTTGGAACTCCTTTGGATATAAATTGTCAGCCATTGTGGCATTTGGAAGAATAGTATTTGCCTACTGTCTAGGAAAGAGATTCGCAGTTTGGAAAATTTTGCAACATGGAAAGTCTTTGGAAGTATGCTCTAAAAGTTAGAATGTTATATGGAATTGATTTTCTTCCCTCATTTCTCTTGCTGGGCAGCTGCCTGGCTACAGGCTTCTGAGGTCATGTTTCTTCTATACCTTAGAGAGTGTATTACAAATCATATTATAGTTTGCTTGTCTTTTTTTCAAAATTGTTATTTCAGTGTCTTAACTAGCATGAATTCACAATTTCTTTGGCTTTGCAGATTCAACGTATCAATTTACAGGGTAGTTCATTCATTTAGTGAGTATATACTATGTGCCAGGTAACACGTTAGATGGTGGGGTATGAAGAAATAGAAATCACTTTGTAGGAGAGTCGTGGTTGTCGGAGGTGACACCGTTGTCTCACAGAGATCCATCGAAGGGGTCAGTCCAGTGTGTGGATATTCTCTCAGTGTGTCCTTTCGCTGATCACCTTGCCCCGCTGCTCTACTCTCTTCACCAAATTATTCCTAAGAGGGACTTTTTTTCTTTCCAAGTTTTTATTTAAATTCCAGTTAGTTGACATACAGTGTAATGTTAGTTTCTGTTGTAGTATTTAGTGATTCATCGTTAACATACGACACTCAATTCTCATCACAAGTGCCTTCCTTAATCCCCATCACCCATTTAAACCCCTTCCCCTTGCCTCCTCCCCTCTGGTAACCATCAGTTTGTTCTCTATAGTTAAGAGTCTGTTTCTTGGTTCTCTTCTCTCTAAGAGAGACTTTCTTATGACTTTCTTGCTGCTTTACCCAACTCTGTTTAATTGCTTTTCTGAATCCAGCTCCTTCTCCAAACCAAGAAATCTTCTCTACCATTTGCCTTGGACTAAGAATGCTTCCATCCCTTTCATTTACCGTACAGTGATTTCCTCATGGGCCTTTCTGTTTATTTCTTGAGAAACCCAGTCTTAGACCACTGGTTTATTCTATCCGTAACTCCCTGAAGTGGGTTCGTAACTCTTTCTTGTGGCAGTTGTGTGGCCTACTCACAGGAATGCTATTTGGCTAGCCTTCTCTCCTCTTGGATCATGTTCAGACCTAGGGAATATTGGCTTTAGAATCCTACTTCTGGGCATTTCTTACTGATCTTACATCACTCTGATTTTGTCTCATGCCAATTTTATATCTAGACAAGATCCGTTCCCTCCTTCGCTGTCCCTCTCTTCTTTCCCATCACTGCCTCATCCCCCAACTTCTGAGTATCTTCTGGACATTTTTTCACCAACCTAATCTTGCAAGGTCTTCTAAGAGGAAAGTCATGTTGCTCTTTCCAGAGGCTCAGAACAGGCTAAATGAAAGACTAGATTTTGTTAAGAACCCAAGAGGTTAAGATTTAAAAACACACACGGGAAGACTTTCTCGTTTTCTGTTAAAAAAAAAAGGCCTTTTCTTTGGGTTGTCACTCTTAGGAGACAGTGATAGTGACTAAGGAGAAGTCCAGAGCAGAAATGCACACCAACTTGTTGTAGATGTTCTCCTGGTGTTCGTGTCACTGAAATGGTACCTATTTCATCCATTCTCTGGGAAACTCAGGCACTGCCAGGGTATTATCAGGAAAACAGTAAAAAAAAAGCTTCCAACACACGCTTGAGACATAAAGAAAAACTCTGACCAGGAGAGTGTGTCATGTGCTCTGGATTGAGCCCGAAAAGGCTTTTCATAAAGTCCTCACCCTTATCTGATGGACAGTATCTTCACACATAATAACAAGATATAGATGAGAACATTTCTTCTTGACCTTCTAGTCAGATGGATCTTTAATGTGTGACAGCATAAACTGGCTGCCCTACATGTGACATAAAAATGCCAGTATTTACTGGGATCATAGGGCTGGTGGATCTTGAAGTCTTGGGCCACGTATCTGAAAAAAACATGAAAGTTTATAGACAAAGCCTCTAATATTTTAGGTGGTCAGTTCAGCAAACCAAGAGGAGCCTACGTTCTCTACCTTCTGGAGCAAAGATTATTTCCTTGGTGAACAAGGTTGTTCTGTCCTCCTGATTCTTTCTAGCACATGAGAAACTTTCCCCCATGGCCTGGTAGCCTCCAGTACTTCCTCAAATGTTGAAGTTTATGATCAGCTCAGGGCTGTGAAGGTTGGAAGGGTTCCACAACAACTCTATCCTAGGAAACATTGATTAAACAACCATCCTTGTCTCAGGGATGTCTGTAAAATGATGAGGAGGCAAACATTTTCATTTCAGACATTCCCATAAGAGTGTTTTCCTTTGAAGAGGATCTATTCAGAAGCTATGTATTTATTACTTTAATAGGTTCACTATAACAAATAATTTAGATATTTTCATTTGACATTTAGTATAATTACATTGGGGATTTTTGGATAAAGAAAAAACTATATTAAAAATTGTCATCATTGTTATCTTTCCATTTCCACATTTCACGTATTGGATAAATGAAAGCACAAGTTGGACTAACACAATTACTATAGAAATGGGCAAAACTATAAACATAAGGAGAATATGGTCAATGAGTGATTCTCTACAAGTCAAACCAGGGTATGCAAGGTATCATATAAGGACAAACTTCATACAGTTTAAAAATTCTGAGCCCCCAAAAGTGCTTCATGTACTGTCATATGACATTTAATATGGTGAGATTAAACAGTAACCAAGAATTTGGGTAGACCCTTAGTTCCTTGTTAGAGGTTTGTCTTATGTAAGGTTACATGCACTCGGGAATTATTGGTGGATTTAAGAGTGGTTGATCCTCTTTTCCTCTAGGTTTGGAAATATCCTGGGATGGAGACAGTTTTGTTGAAGTCATGGCTGCCCCCCATCTCAAGGGCAAACTCTGTGGTCTTTGTGGCAACTACAATGGACATAAGCGTGATGACTTAATTGGTGGAGATGGAAACTTCAAGTTTGATGTGGATGACTTTGCTGAGTCCTGGAGGGTAGAGTCCAATGAGTTCTGCAACAGACCTCAGAGAAAACCGGTGCCTGAACTGTGTCAAGGGACAGTGAAGGTAAAGCTCCGAGCTCATCGAGAATGCCAGAAACTCAAATCCTGGGAGTTTCAGACCTGCCACTCAACTGTGGACTATGCCACTTTCTACCGGTAGGTACAGTGCTTTGGGGGATGGGTTTTGGTCAGAGACCAAGGATTGACTCAGCCTTGAAACAGAGTATATGAAATATCTTGGCATACAAAACAAGGGCCCCCAGTACATACAGTAAACACTTTTTCTTTCTCGTGTTGAGACTGATCTTATCTTGACGCAGTCCCACATTATGTCCCAAATTAAGAAATTGCAGGGAGTATTTCGGAGCTACCTCCTATAGGTCATTCTGTTTTTTTGTGTCTGCAGGCTCACTGGGAAGCTGGTGATTTTTCTAGGTGTTGGCTTGACTCTAAGATTGAGGAGTGATTCCCAAATTCTGCCTACACGGTGGTGGGTTGGGGCAGAGGTGGGAATCTCAAATAACTCTGGCTGCCTTTGGATGTTTGAGTGAGCTTGGTTATTTGAGGCCTGAGGAAGAGTTCAGGTCTGCCTCACTGTCTAGCCCCAAACAAATCTGCAAGTGGAAAATAAGACAGTGAAATGAGAATTCCTTGGGTGTTGGCCAACTCTCAGACTTTGCATCCAAAGTCAGGGGAGAGTAGAAAGAAAGCTTGAAGATGGAAGAAGGAAAGTCTGTCATTGAGAATATGGATTCCATAACCTTTTCTTCCATGCTGCAAGGTTGCATTTGTGAGTTGATGAGGCTGGCCTGGTTGTACTTCCATTTATTACACAATTCTATGGGTTCAAGAGCTGTGACTGTATATAACTTTAACCACCATGGGTGTGGGAGGAAACATGAGACGACTCAGCCCAAAAGGCCTTGTTGAAGTGATTTGCCTGCGCCTCTTAAAATGAGAAAGCTCCTGTGGTCTGAAGCCACAGAGAAGTTATTTTTACTCTTTAATTGCCACCAGTTTATTTCCCCTAGTTCTAGTTAAATGTGATCTTTTTTTATTTGATCTTTGGACATAAAAGATAAAGTTCTATAAAGGCAGCTCAAAGTGGAGTGGAAAAAGGACTGTCCCTGTCATCACGCACCCCTGAACGTGCTTGTGTCTGCCAAACCATTTGGCTCCAACTCCTACGTTTAGCTCTTTCAAGCCATTTTCCTGTTATAAATCTGAATTCTCTGGGTTCCCTTCTTCCTCCTTCCTGTACCACCCCCTAGATTGACCCTACCCTTGTCTATTGAAATTGAAAGATCTCAGTGTAAGACTTTGGAGTCAGTTAAACAGCTGGACAAACAAACCAGGCTTCGTTTGGAATCTAAATACCCATCACTTGAAGGTCTGAGGCGAAGCAGTAGAGCATAGCAATGAAGAACTTTGTGGTCTTCTGGGGCTAAAAATCCAGCCCAGCTTCACAACCTTGGACAGTTATTTAAGCCCTCTAAACCTCAGTTTGCTTATCTGTGAAGTGGGGATAATGAAAGAACCCACCTTAGAGAGTTGTAATTCAGATTTAGTGAGATTATGAACGTTGGTGCATGTGCTCAGCCCAGCGCCCGCACATAGCAAGTGCTCTGTAATTAACTGATGGCTGCTGTGGTGTCTTCTATTAATTAAATTAAATGATGAACAAGTATAAAGACTCTTTTGGAAGCTCCTCCACCCCATTTGCAGATTTGTATTAGACCCTTCTCTGTCTAACATAGAAAGGAGAGGCTGTGCTTCTCCCAGGGCCCCAACAGTCCACACCTTTGATTTTTATCCCATTTGAAAGGAGTGTGTTGAAAACAGAAATTGGAGAGCAGGCCTGCAGAGATTAGTCCCTGTTTGCAAATTTCTGCTTCTTTTCCCTTTGGCGATTTCTTTCCTATTATGATCCCTGGACTGCAAACAGGAATCTGATGAGCACCTTGGCAGAAGGCTTAAGAAATGACATAGACATGAACAGAGAGAAGTGGAATTGTGAGGTGGCCAGGCAGATGCTCGCCTTCTGCCCTTGGAAATGGCTGCAGCCGCCGCAGCAGCACAGCGGGGGTGCGTGCTTGTGTAAGGGGCTTGAGGGGCAGTCCTGGGAGTTTATGAGAATGCTCCCGGGATCTTTGTGCATGAGGACTGGAGCACGGATGTGGTGGGTGGGAGGTGAGCTCCTATGCTGCCGTGCATGGGGTGGGGGCAGAGCACCCCTCCCGTGGCCAGCCACTCCTTCCCAGGAGAGTCTGGGGAGCTCCAGAGATGGATCTGGACAATCCTGCCTGTCACACATCCTGCTGGTGAGCTCATGCCCCAAGCAAGAGTCCTCGTATATTTTCAAGTGAGGGTGGCCAGTGTTGGGTAGATCCTGGGTTTCTTCCTTTCTTTCAAGCATCCATGTGGCAGGAGAAAGAAAATAAACAAGGTCAACATGGAAAGGCAATTTTGTTCCCAGGGGATCTCTAGTGAGGACCAAACAAACCTTAGGCTTTAGGAAGCAATAGGCAGAGAATGTGTTGGGTGGTATCAAGTTGGACCTACTCTCAACTCTGCCAGTCTCTAGCTCTACGGCCCTGGTGGCTAGCTGAGTTTTAGATTCTTCGCCTGTAGAATGGGTATGACAGTAACTGCCCGGTGGGCTAGCTCCTCCAAGAACTGAGGTCAATGGGCAGGGCCATGTTGTACATGGGACACGGCCAGTGCTGGCACAGTGGCTCTTGTCCTATGTCCCTTCCTTCCCCCAGAGAATCTTGTCCCCAGCTCAGCCACTTGTCTTTCTGATTGGCAATATCTTCTCTTGCTCATATCGTGGAGAACTGATTAGATAGATTCTCATTGGTAAATCCATGGAACAATTTAAAAATGAGCTGTTTCTCTTTGGTGACACTGAGTGAGATAGTAGAAGACAAGACTCCATTGTGATCCTTTTTAAAAACGTGTTTTTTGTCTTATAAGAGTAATATGTGTTCATTATATGACACTTAAATAATATTAAAGTGAATAAAGAAGAAAATGGCAATCATATGATATTTCACCTATATAAGCTTTTGCCTGTATATTTTATATCGCTGGTGGAATTTCTAAGATGAATCTGAAAACATAGTCATGACTAGCTGTGACCTTATTTATGAATCAGGAATTTGCCTTGATACCATGAAAAGTCATATACATAAATTGTGTATGAACTCGATTCCTTGCATTTTCCCTTCACCCTCCAAAGAAATAGGAGTATTTCCTGTAAGGGCAAAGAAGAAAGTCACATAGCATACAAATGTAACCTTCCAAGCACCACTGTGTGTGTGACATGGAGAAGGGAGAGAACAAGGAAGATATTTCTCTGAGGAAATGTTACCTTTTTTGGGTTTTCTTAATCATGTGATAAATTCCACAGGGCAAATTCTATTATAAATATGAGATAACTATTCTTATAAAGTGAAAAATCATAATTCTAATTTCTCTGAATTTGAGTTTACTTTTCAGATGTCTAGGATTTAAAACTCTTATCTTTTTTTTTTTTTTTGGTCTTTTATCTAGTTCAACATTTTAAATAGTAAACTATTATCTAAAAACTTGAAAAACTTTGTAAATGAATAAGAAATTAGCCAAGATTTTTGTTTTCTCTTTTGGGAAACTTTTTAGTTTTGCTAATTTTCTTCACAAATCAGTTCTGCCCATCATGGCCTTATTTGGCATAAAAATGTAATATTTAATTAAATATTAATTTATTCTTTGTGATCAGCATAATTTGGTTTAATTCAGTAATTGAATATGTTTAGGTGCAAGGTAATTTAATTACGAACCACATAAAAATTTTAGCTGGCTGCATTGATAGTGCGTCTTAAGTCCTAGAGTTGTTAATTGACTTGTCCTTAAATTAGATAATTTCCTTTAATAATTTTTGTATTCTCCTTCCCTGGTATGTTACAGAGAAATTCCTAGTAGGTAGGGAGGTAGTGTACTGTGGAAAAATTGATGTGAAGTCATTTGAATTCTATTTGGATTCATGCACAGGCTCCCCTAAGGGGAATATGTCGAGTATGTTCACACCTCTCTTCTCATTTCTCATGTTCACCTTACTTTCCTGGCCTCATGTTGCCTTTTCTATTTATGTCCCAGATGCCAGCTGAGACATCCAGGAGGAATGCCCCCCCACCCCCCTCCCCCACCCCGAAGGCTCGCTCAAGATCCTCAGCAACCAGCATCAAATCTCCCCACTGCTGTCCTGGGCCACACTGACGAGAAGCTTCGGGCAGCCTTGGGCAGGGAGAAGCCAGGAGGCGGGCTGGGCTGTGTGGGTCAAGCTGGGGAAAGAGAAGACCTCATCGCTGTGTATGAAACATCACAAATGGGTTTTCTCTATAATGCAGACTCAAATCCCAGATAAAATAGTTACAAGAAAGCGTAACCTGCCAGTAAAGCAGGGCTCTGAAGTCAGGGCAGGCCCACATTTCAGAGAAGTCAAGAAAAATGGCTGCGAACTGCAGCAAAGCCCAGGCATTTACAGACCACAGTCGTCTCAGGACTGTTTTCCTCTCTCTGCTCTCCTTAATGGGGTATCATTCACCAGAGCAAAAACTCTGTTCACTTGTTCAGCTTGGGAAAGTGTCTGGGGATTCCCAGTCTAGGAAATGTTCTTTTCTTTCCATGCAGTGGTTTTTACAGCTGTAAGGAATTGAAGTGATGCCAGAGGATTCACAGATGTGTCCTTCCCTCAGAGGTACTGGGAAGTAGGAGGTGGGAGTAGTGCAGGAGAACTCTGGAACTTCCATAGCACAATGGTGTTGGATATACTGGCGTCTGGGGACTGACAGTGGCTTCCTTCCAGGAGAAGATCACAGACTTTGTGGATGACCCACTTTGTGTTTTCCTATGAAGGAAACTGATCATTTATTATAAAACAAGAGAAGAGATCAGGCAAGGAGTACAGACTTTGTGTGTCTGTTTGTGTGTGAGAAAGTTATATAAAACTAACTGCAATTCTGTAATGAAAATCAACTCAATCTTCGCTTGCTTCAGAGAAGAATATGCTGGGAACATTTCTGTTTACATCTTTTAATAACTTGTCTCAATTTAGCATTAGAACTAGGATCCTTAATCGAATGAGATATTCATTTTAAAGTATGATGTCATAGGTCTTTCTTTTTATGTTTCTTTTGGCATACTAAGCTTTTAGGATGAGTAGTCACTCCACATCTGTCAATAAGGTATGCTGACACCAGGTGGCAGTAGACACCTCAGTTGTACCACCTATGAGACTTTAACACTTACAAGTCCACCCTTAAAGTTTAAAATGTTCTCCCTATTCATTAGTGCGCTCACTTGTGCTCTCTTTGTCTCTCTCTAACTTCTGCCCTAGGCTACTCCTTTCACTGTATCTAAATATACAATGCACATTCCTGCCTCTGGGTCCATGTCATTCCCTTCCTGGGATGCCCTCATTTTCTACATTGATGTAAGCTAAACATACAGCTCAGGTGAACTTCAAGCTCAAGTCTCATCCCAGGCCCCTCTAACTGTTCTTTCTTTAGTTTTTTAGATATGCTGATTGTGTTTATCATTATTTAACATATGCTATGTTGCACTGCCATCGTCTCCCCAGCATCCGGTTGTAGGTTTACTGGGGAATGAGGGATGTCTTTTCTACCTTTTTGTATTCCACCCCTGGAAGTCACCCCTGGAAGGAAACGTTTCTCAGCTCCCTTGATAGCTTCTCTCCCATTTTTATCCTCTCTGAACTGTGACTTCTACCCGCAATTCCAAGTCCATTTTAGGTCCTTATCCTCACACTCAGTTACACACTTACAGTCAGAGTGTGCATGCATCTCTCACCTATCAGGGCGGCAGAGCCTCTGGTCCACCTTCCACACTCCAAGAACTGTCAACATTTCTTATTGCATGAGCCTACTGCTGTGACTGCCTCTGGAGCTCAGCACTACCCCTGCCTACTCACAGTTCACTTGAAAGCCACTTGGAGGGGCACCTGGGTGGCTCAGTCGGTTAAGCGTCTGCCTAAGAAGGCTCCGTCATGATCTCAGGGTCCTGGGATTGAGCCCCACATTGGGCTCCCTGCTTAGTGGGGAGCCTACTTCTCCCTCTCCTCCCCACTCATCTCTCTCTTGCTATCTCTGTCTCTCTCTAATAGATACAATAAAATAAAATCTTAAAAAAAAAAAAAAAAAAAAAGGAAAGAAAGAAAGCAGCCTGGACCTCCCAGCTCCTCTTTTGTCTTTCAGCTGGGATTTGGCTTTGCCGTCTTCTTATGCAGTGTTTTGATCCATAGACGTTTCTGTGTCGGTCTCTCTCCCTTGGTCTTAGGACTTCAAATTAGCCTCCTCTTATGGAGGCACAGCTGACCTCCACTGGGGTGATCTTGCCGTGGCCAACTGCCCCTATGCAGTTGGCATATGCTGGCACCCTTTGGTATTCTCCCTGAGGTGGCACACCCCTTCAGCCCTGCTGCTGGCCCTGAGCCTTCTGGCAGGTTGGAACGTAAGCCTCATTGTGGTTTTCCCTCCATCTTACATCTGTTCTGTTCATGTCAGCCACAGGTGGATTCTTTCCTGTTTGCTCCACCAACATAACCCAAAAGAAAGGTTTTCAGTGGCCTTCTTAAGTGCCTGAATTTTGGTTCAGAAGGCCCTTCCTGGTTAGTCTAATTCTCTTGGGGCCAACGCAGAAAAAAAATACGTGAGTACACTTAGAAAGGTCCCGGGTTGCTTGGGACATCATTGTATCCAAGTCTAAAGTCATCTCATGTTTAAATTTTCATATCAAAAAGAGAAACACTACCCTTTAAAGAAGAAATAAAGAAAAACAGCACCTATCTTAGCAGGTACGTTACCCGTGGAGGAGACTTTAGGCCACCTGTACGGCTAGCCATCTACAAAGGTGGAGGGAACACAGTCCATAAAGGCAACACCACCCGTTTGGAGGTATTCCCCAAATCACCTTCAGGGTCAATAATTTGCTAGACGGACTAACGGAATTCACCAAACGCTGTTATACTCATGGTTATAGTTTATTATAGGGAAAGGATACAGATGAAGATCAGAAGAGACACAGGGCAGACCACGAGAGGTCCAAGCATGAGCCTCTGTGGTCATTTCCTATGGAGTCAGGGACTGGCATTAACGCTTCTTGGCCACCACGCAGGCAACGTTCACTGTTCACAGGTGTTTCCAATCTGGGAAGTTCACCTGAGCCAAAGATTTTACTGGGACTACCACCTACTACCCGCATGGCTGACTTCTGGTCTCTAGCTCCTCCCAGAGGCCATGTAGGTACGTCTAGTATCCAGTTCCTCTGGACGTTGGGACTGTTGTGATGTGGCCCAAAGCCCCCATCATAAATCACACTGTTAGAGTGTCTGGTGTCCAAAGCCCCCAGGCAAAAAACCATCCTCCTGACAGGCAGGACATTCTGGGCGCCTAGAGATCACCCCCCTGGGAGCCAAAGTCCAGGGCCAGACTTTTGGGCAAGGTTAATTCTATACTACACAACCTGTCTGGGTCAAGGTTAAATCTAATTTCAGTTTGATTTTAATTTTAGCATTGAGTTTATTTTCAGCATAAACTTCCTAGAATCCCGCAGTGTTTCTCCTCAGAAAATTACATTCTGGGATGCAATTAGATGAGGCTTTTGAACACATTTGAATGAGTGTCATTGTCATAGGTAAAACACTAATTATTTTGTAGCACCTCTCTTGGCTGCTTAGGGGATGTCTTGATTACTTCTCAGTAAGCAGGAGGCAGTCTGGGGTAACTTCCTTATATTTTCATTATTTATGAGCGTAAGGCCTTTTCCATCATGAGAGCAAGGCTGGCGTGGGTAGTGTTTTCTTTATTTCCCTGTTGAGCTAACTGGGGCACTGAGACATGAGGGGACTCCTTCGGGGCTGCCTGTGGGGCCTGAGCAGCGAGGCTGATAGGACACCGGTCCGTGGCTGCTCTCAGAGTCTCTCGCTGTCCATTCAGCCTTTTAAATATCCTGCTCTGCCATGATGTTTGGAAGAGGATTTCATCAATTATTTAATTTTTTCCTTTTACAAAGTTCAATTGAGCCCCTGCTGTGTGCCAGGTACTGTTGTAGCTTGGCGATTTAGGACTGAACAAGAGACACAAAAGCTTTTCCGTCAGAGAACCCAGAGTCTAGCGTGGGCAGACAACTATAAATAAGAAACAAGGTCACCACCAACTGTGAGAAGAGTAATGGAGGAGATAGGGCGGGCTGAGGGGGGCCAACGTTGAACTGGGTGCACAGGAAAAGGCTGCATGGGGCACTCTCCTTTGAGTAGGGTCCATGGCAGGGGGGAAGGACTGGTGAGGAGGCCCAGCCAGGGCAGGGGGAAGGGCACAGGCCCTGATGCTGGGTAGGATGTGGCCAGTTTGAAGACCAGAAAGGAGGCTGCCGTGATTCATATTTTTAGAAAGTGACGGGAGTTTGTACCTCCTAATCCCCTTCCCCTATTCCACCTTTCCCCCAAGCCCCTCCCCCCTGGGAACCACCGGTTTGTTCTCTGTATCTGTAAGTCAGTTTCTGTTTCTATTCGTTGGTTGGTTGGTTGGTTTTGATTTTTAGATTCCACACATAAGTGAGATCATATGGCGTTTGTCTTTCTCTGACTTATTTTGCTGTGCATAATGCCTTCTCGCTCCAACCATGTTGTCACAAATGGCAAGATCTCGTTCTTTTTTTATGGCTGAGTGATATTCCATTGCATATATATACATCTCCCTTATCCATTCATCTATCAGTGGATACTTAGGTTGCTTCCATATCTTGGCTTTTGTAAATAATGCTTCATATATTTTTTTGGATTAGTGTTTTTGTTTTCTTCAGGTAAATATCCAGAAGTGGAATAAATAAGTCATGGGGATGAAAAGTACAGCATAAGCAATATAATCCATAATATTGTAACAGCTTTGTATGGTGACAGATGGTAACTAGACCTATCGTGGTGTACATTTTGTAATGTCTATAAATGTTGATTCACTACGCTGTAGCCTGAAACTAATACAACATTGCATGTCAACTATATTTCAATTAAAAATAAATTAAGCAATTAAAAAAAACACACACTCGTCAGGGGAAGAAAAACTGATGGGTATGCTGCCAAAAACCATGTAAACTTGGAAGCACATCCTTGGCCATTTGAGGCCCGGAGGAGACAGCAGCCACAGCCAACACCTTGATCGCATCCTTATGAGACCCTGAGCAGAGTCCTTGCCTGGACTCCTGATCTAGGGAAACTGAGATAGTAAATGTGTGTTGTTTTAAGCCACTTAATTTGTTGTGTAAGCCACTAAACTTGTTGCACAGCAATAGAAAACTACTATATGTAGAAATCAATTGTGACACATTTTTGGATTTATTGTTTCTTGAATACTGACAGAAAGTACAATATGAGCACTCTTTTTTTTTTTTTTTTAACCATTTTGAACTTTCCCATTTTATGTAGTTTGATGTGACTCCACCAATTCTGGGCACCCTATCCCTACTTCATGGTCCTATAGCACTCTGCACTTCCCTTATCATTGTAGATTTGACAAATGTATTATAAGTGTCTTTTTAAAAAACCTTATCACTACTAAACTGTAGGCTCCTTGAAGCCCCTATGTTTTGGTCGTTATTGCATACACCTAAGAAGGTACACAGAATAGAAATGTTTTCTCATACTCAAAAAATACATGTTGGATGATTAAATAGGGAAAAAATGAATAAACAAAGAAAGATTTTTAAAAAAGATTTTATTTGTTAGAGAGCACAAGTGGGGGAAGTGGCAGGCAGAGAGAGAGGGAGAAGCAGGCTCCCTGCTGAGCAAGGAGCCCGATGTGGGACTCGATCCCAGGACCCCGGGATCATGACCTTTGCTGAAGGCAGACACTTAACCGACTGAGCCACCCAGGCATCCCAAAAAGATTTTTAAATAAATGATGGATAGAGTGGTACGAAATGATTGTGGCCTAGTTATCAAGCAGACTTTGGAACCTGTGTCCGTTTCTGCACTCCTCTGCTTCCAAGTTGTGTGCCGTTGAGCAGGTTGGTTCACGTGCTGAAGGCCTGGCTGCCCCCGGGTGTCGAAGGGGGTGGTAAGAGGACCTGCCAGGTTGCTGTGAGGGTTTGTTAGGAGGCTCGCAAGAGGCACTCCACATGGATATTTACTCCAGGCCTGGCTTATGGCAAATGCTCAGTCAATGGCCATTTTATTATTAAGATTATTTCATTGCTCTTAACTAGAAACCTGTTTTGTGTGTAGTTTGCCTTCAGTATAATCTATTCAACCTGGTTCCGGAACCTGAAAAAGTGTTTCAGTTTTATTTACCATGGTCATTTCTAGACCCATCTGGAAGAACTTCTTCATATCTTACATGGAGATGGATGCTTTTTCTTAAAACAAAGCACACAAAACCAAAAGCTGATTGGGAATTCATTACAGTTTTCACAGAGCGCTCTTCACAAATTATTTGAACTGTCAGCGCTGACCCAGAAGGGGAGGTGAAGAAGGTACAATGGATTCTCTTAGATGAGTACTTAGATGTGAACCTAAAAAAAAATTGGACTCATCCCCAGTGAGGGTAGAGACTGAGAATAGGAGTTCATGTGTCTTGTTTTGTTCTTCTTAGAATACAGAGTGTAAGAGAAGAAATGTATGCCAAATTCTGATGCTCTTATGCCAGGATTCTTTGCCTTCTTTAACAGTATCTGAGCACAATTTCACCTCCACATGGTGATTCAAGGTTATTACTGGGGTATTAGTTGCACTTAGGACCATCGTTCCAAGAAGACCTAGGGTCGGGTGGGGCTCCTAAGCTCTGTTTGATATTTAGATCTTCCTAGTAGCTCGTGTCTTCTTATAGTTTCCCCTTCACCTATTTCCTTCTCTTCATTTCTTTTTTTTTTTTTTTTTTGATGTAGAAAATAATGTTGGTTAATACTGTTTGTGAACTAAGTATTTAAGGGTTCTGAAAAAAGACCCAAGGCTTTCTCATGAGGAAAGTATTGTAGGACATGAACTATTTCCCCCCTTTTGCCAGTGGTTACTAGACAGCTCAGAGCAAGTTTGTGACCCATTTCCATCAAGTGTACAGAACTTCAGGGCGAGGATTTTATTTTTTCAACGAATCACAATCCTGGCTTCATTTTTATCTTTCCAGTATTCCTCATTTACTGTTTCATTTTATTTCTTTCTGCGTGGAGTTTTTTAAGCGGATTTAGATCCTTTCTGGAACAACTTGGGAAATAAGTGGCAGTGGTCATAGACAAGGGATCTAGCACCTCTGAACTTGCAGTGTTTTTTATTTTGAAATAGAGCAACAGGTTGCTCGTGAGGCTGGATGAGGTTTCCCTTGTAAAGGCCAGATGGAATGACCAAGGAGTTGACTTCTTCTGGCCGCATCGCCAGCAAGATATAGTGGCCTTCATCTGGGCAGTCCTGAGCCCTGTTGTTCCAGGTTGTCCTTTGGAAAATCAGGATATGCAGTTGGGCCCCAGAACTCAGAATCAAGAGAACCTGGGTTGCCCTTGGGTGTCCTCAGGCTTCCATCAGGCCACATACAGATGGGTTGGAACTTTGATGTGTCATAAGTACAGCATATGGCTCAGTGAAACCACAGGGACCAGTGCAGAATCTTGTGAAATTAGCTGGTGTCCTGGCAGCATTATGGGCTTCTCAAAGGTGTCATGGCGGCCCTTGTATATTCTGGAAGCAGCAACAGGGCTTCAGTCCAGTGCACAGGGCTGTACTGGGTCTGATGGCCCTCTGGGACTCTTTGACCGTTTCCTAATCAAGCTGGCAACAATTAAAATCAATGAAGAGTGTGCAAATACACAGTAAGAGGTAACCTTTTGCATTCATGGGTCCTCTTACATACTCTTCTCTATTTACATGGAAATCTAATATTCAATCTCATTTTCTTTCTGACCTGGCAAGTAAAAGGAGTAGTAGGCTTTCACACACAGGCTTTCAGAGAGGGCAATGTGTATATAAACAAATTCAGAAGTGTGTATATGGTGAAAAAAAAAAAAAAGACCAAGGGACAATTTAGTTAAGGAAGAAAATGATGAATTATTTTTTTATATATCCACAGTCCTCTTTTCTAGGCTTATGGTCAATTATTCATGTCTAGGAGTCAATGAAATCAATAAATAATAAATTAAAATAGATATAAATTATCTATTATAAAAAAGCAGATGATTTTATAGTCACTGTTGATTGATTAAATAATTCACTGGGCGCTGTTCAAGGTGCTGGAGATATGGCAGGGAACAAGATAAATGAGTCCTCTGGCTCACAGAGCTTGCAGAGCAGGCTAGTGAGTGAGCAAGACAAGTAAACAGGACCGTAGATAGGGAGGGATGCATTTTTAAAGAAGATGTACAGGATGCTGTTGGAATCTGACAGGGGATGGCTTCCTGGAGGAGGTGACTTCCTAAACTGAAACCAAAAACATATGTAGTGTTAGCTGCACAAAAAGAGTAGGGGGTTGGGGAAAAGAACAGAGGGAAAGATTCCAGCCAAAGGAGCGTGCGTGTTCGAAGCTGTGGAGGCCAACGAGAGCCTGGCACAGGCGGCTAGGTGCAGCGTCATAAACAATGAGGGGTGTGGACTGTGAGTCAGGAGGCAAAGGCCTCAGCCAGATCATTACAGTTCAGGCCCCAGCATCCACCAGACAATGGAAGGGGCACAGCGTAGTGTCTTTCAGCCATTAATTGGAGCAGGTTATTCTGAGCATTGGTTCAGTAAAGCTGAAGTTTTTCACTTATTCATCATTCATTTATTTGCTTTTATACACCTATTATATATTCTATGCATTAGGTCATGGCTCTCAAACTTAGCAGGTTATAGAATCATTTAGTGGGTCCAGGGCAGGGACTCAGAGTGTGCATTTCTAACAAGTTCCCAGGTGATGCTCGGGGTCAGGGACCACACCTGGAGAACCTCTGCACAAGGTGGAGGAATTACAGGAAGAATTTGTTAATGAGTCCCCAGGTGTTTATGAGTCCCCAAGGGACTCCGTTTTCTGAGATTTTGTCTACCCCACAACTTTTTTTTTTTTTTTATGGGCTGTGTGTGTGTGTGTGTGTGTGTGTGTGTTTGTCCTATATAGTCTATCTCCAAATGTTAGAGACGAGAACATAGAGTGGGCCCCATGGTTAGGGGGTTAGGAGTTAAGTGTACGCACACTTACACCAAAGTGGTAATGGGAGCTCAGTGGCATTTTGTTGGTGTGTAGTTCAAAGTACAAGCCCCCAAATAAATCGTTTTATGTCTTTTTTGATGTGTGAAAGGGAACTGGTCTTACTGCCTCCTTGTTCATAAGGCCAGGCCAAGCAGAAGTGCTGAATTTGCCCTGCTGGGTTATGTGTGAGTCAGAATTTGAATCCAGAGTCAGAGTTCTCCTGGTCACTGAGATGCTTTTCACTGAGAGCCCAGTGCAGGGAACCCCACCCTCCCCGGGCACTTGTAGAGAACCCAGGGCCCAACCAGTGAGGGGGAAGGGAGGGCTGAATACAACTCAGCTTTGTTGCTGGTCAGGATCAGAGCCCAGCATTCCTGTGTGGAGGCAGAGCTGCCTAAATCCTCTCTTCCCCCACGTCCTCAGACAGGCCCGGAGACCGGGGCCAGGACTGTGTGCCCAGAACGGCCAACAGGATGTATCTGTAAAAATCTGTTTCCTTTCTACTGGCATTAAGGCTTTTAAAGAGCCCAGTCAATGGGCACAGAGAGAGGAGAAATAAATGCTTTGCAAGGAAATGGGGAAATCTGGTGGCGATACTGGAATTAATAATTCTTTTAACATGAAAGAGCCATTCCCTATGATCTTTACTGTCTTACCTAGTGTTTGGAGTTTTAAAAGAGAGAGAAGACAAGCTGGTTTGTTCATCGCATCACAAGCAAATGGCCCATGTGTGAGCTTGAAGGTAGGATGCATCTGAGCGGCTCAAAGAATATGGGCCAGAAGACCTTGCAGAGCCCCTGAAAGCTTTTCCATATGAAAAGGAAACCAGGAAATTGGAGTCTTCATTTTGTCTTTGTGATCAAAGCTGGGGAGGAAAGATATTAAACAGATACTGACCCATAGTTTTGTGGCCACCGTTAGGATTTATTGGCCTGAATAGCAAATAAGGACTGCAGAAAAGCTGAGGTTGGTATTTACTTGAGGGGATAAAAAGCTTCAGATCCAGAAGCTGACTGAAAACAGAGGGCTATATTACCACAGATAATGAGTCCGTGGGCTTTGGTAATAGGACGTACCAGTAACTGTGTTAGCTGACATTGGTTGACATGCATTACGGGCCAGAAACTCTGGGCGGTCTGATACTATGTTATGACGATAATAATAATGGAGGAGTAAGCGCTTACATGTTTGAGTGCTCACTAGGGGCCAGGTGGCCTCAGAGGACTTTGCCTTCATGTAATGTTCCATTTATGTGGATGAGGAACGGGAGTGGAAAGGGGTCAAACATACCCCCCAAAGTCACCAGGCAAAAAAGAGGCAGGCAGGACTTGAAACCAAATCTGTTTGACCCAGAGCTTATGCTTTTGACCATTACCATCATAATCTGATAATCGTTCCTCCTTGTCACCTGTCCTCAACCCTAAATTTTCTCCGTTTTCTAAACTGAGCTGAAAACACTTGGGTTTTGCAAATATTACATATACTACAATTTATTTTCATCTCAAAGTGTGTTTTTTCTTTTAAAATATGTTCTTTTCTTTTAAGCAAAATTATCTGTTCAGGCTTTGGAAGCATTGTGCTGTAGTTTATGTTGGCTGAATTTTAAACAAACCCATTTCATCCTGTTGGTCTTTTTTTTTTTAATAATAATTTTTATTATGTTATTTTAGTCACCATACAGTACATCCTTAGTTTTCGATGTAAAGTTCCATGATTCATTAGTTGCGTATAACACCCAGTGCACCATGCAATACGTGCCCTCCTTAATACCCATCACTGGCCTATTCCACCCCCCCCCCCCGAAGCCCTCAGTTTGTTTCCCAGAGTCCATAGTCCTATTGGTCTTTTAAATAGAAATATATGAATTCCAAAATGGTGGCCATTTTTCTACTCAATTTTTTTTTCTGGCCCACAGTGTTAATTCTAGCACTAAGACACACTAATGCCCGATCCCACTGTGAAAGGCTGAGTTCATCATGGAATAGCAATGCTTGCTTCTAGTGCTCTGCACCTATAAAGTGTTCCTAACCTTTTCATCTTTTTTCTTCTTTTTGCTTTTAAAAACTGTTTAGAAGCAATTTCTAAAAGAAATTGATTTTTATTTCACACTTTGCTTAAGATGTTCCAATTGATGTGATACTGGTAACTCAGTGATTCTAAACTTCTAGGAGGCCACAGCACTTGTTGAGAATCTGATGAAAGCTAAGGTCCTTTCCTAGAAAAATGCATGAACTCCTGTGGATATGACAGGGAATCATCTGTGTAGGCATCAGTGGACACTGGGTTAAGAAATCCTGCCTCTTTCCTCCCTCCTTTCTCTCCCTTCAGCTCTTTAATCAATGTTTTTTTGTTTTTTTTTTTGTTTTTTTTTTTTTTTGTTTTGTTTTTTTTTGAGTCCTGTTAAGTGTTAGGCGTGGTGCTGTGTGTTGGGACTACAGTGGTGAGTGAAATAGACATGGCTCCTGTCTGCTTGGGGCTTATAGTTTGGGGAATGAGAAAGACAGTAATCCAATGTCCTCACAAATAAATATGCTCTGATATGTATGTGCTACAAAGGAATACTTTGGTGTATAAGTGGATCATTTCACAGAAGGGTCAGACCCAGTAGGTGTATGTGTGTGTGTAGTTGAAGAGGGAGGCGTACACATCAGACATGACTCCCTCTCTCCTGCAAATGATACCTGAGCTGAGAGCAAAAGGATGGGTAGCAGTGAACCAAGCTAAGAGGCAGGAAGAGAGGGGCCTAACCAGGGAGTATCGTGCCACATTCACGTGCCTCTGAAGCGCTGACGTAGCCAGCCCCCCGAACTCCCCGTGTGCCTGTGCTAAGGAGCTCTGTGTACTTCCTGTGTTGTACTCCCAGTGTAATAAAGTCCATGACGCAGAACCTCACCTATCAGTGATTCAGTCATGTCTTGGGTCGAAATTTATTTGCCCTGAAGATAACTCCCTCTCGTGGAGCATTAAAAAGGGTTTTCTGCCACCCAAGGACTAACCAGGCCCGACCCCGCTTAGCTTCCGAGACCAGATGAGATCGGGGAGTTCAGGGTGGTATGGCCATAGACTAAAATGGGTTTTCTCTTCACCCTCAAGGAAGTCCATTTGACTGAATCTGTTCTATTCAGGGCGGGGGTGTAGATTACTTGCTGTAATATGCTTGGAGTCCGGACCGTGTTCCTTCGCAGCACACATCTGGAGTGACGCAGGCACCCTCGCACACGTGTGGGTACACACGCACAGACGTGCACGCAGGCCGCGGCCATGCTGTCAGTACACACTCGTGTGCTGCTACGCCAGCTAGAGCTTCAGACCCGTGTTATTCTTTGTTATCCTTGGGCTGGCAGCCCTGGGAGCTTGTTAGAAAGGCAGCACCTCAGTCCCTACTCTCACCCTCCTGAAACAGAATGTGCAGTTCGATCCAGTTCCCACATGATTTGTGTGCACATGAAAGTGTGATCAGTCCTCGTTTGATTTTCCCCATTTCCACTCTGACCTACTCTGTACCGTGTTGTTGAATATTTTTGTCTCAGTGCTTCCATGAAACATGGAAGCTTTTAATTATCCATATTCTAATAGGATAATTGCTTTTCCTATGCGGAGAAAAGGAGGAGTCCAGGTCACTGTTTCGTGGGACAGTTGGAATTTGACTCACAGGGGTGGACGGCGCGCTGTCACACTCTGCAAAGGCATTTCACCTGTTCGTGGGTTGGTCACCTGTTAGTTACTGGCCCTGTTCTTCATTATTTACATCAGATGGAAAGTCTCTTAACAGAAATTTTTGAAGTGGCTGGTGATGCCGAAACAGGGCAAAGCAATTGGACACTAATCAGTGAAATAGCTCATATTTGTGAGTTGTAAGGTCATTTCTGTTTGCTTCATGCCTTCTTAAAGGGGTCTTGCCAGACACTGAGCTGCAATATGACAATGAAAAGCAGCCCAGGCACCAGCCCGGCTCATGCATCTGGCCTGGCCGGCCATGTCTCTCACTCCCTACTGGGCCCATTCCTGCCTGCTCTCCGATTCCCAGCCTCTGTCCTTCAGTTCCTCATAATAGTAACTCATTCTCTGCCTCGCTGGGCCAACTAACCACCCATTTTGTTCCATTTTCTTTCCTTTCCCTTGATTTTAGCATTGCTCACAGCTTTGGGTAAGAGACCCTTCCCACACGAGTCTCAGGGCCTGGGCACCCCTCGGGTGGTGGAGGACCACAGCTCGGGGAGAGTACAAGAGCCCACGTATTCAAGTGGCAGGATAACTTTGCTTTGCACTTTAATAACATCCTCTATTTCCTTTTTTTTTTTTAATATTTTATTTATTTATTTAACAGAGATAGAGACAGCCAGAGAGAGAGGGAACACAGCAGGGGGAGTGGGAGAGGAAGAAGCAGGCTCATAGCAGAGGAGCCAGATGTGGGGCTCGATCCCATAACGCCGGGATCACGCCCTGAGCCGAAGGCAGACGCTTAACTGCTGTGCCACCCAGGCGCCCCTATATTTCCTAAGTTTTAGCTGTTTTTGATTAAGTTTAGCTGATTAAGTTTGCTCACATTGTATGAATTAGATTTTCTTTTTCAGTTGCATCTAAAGAAAACCCTAATTAAGCTAGTTTCAATAGTAACATGTTTAACCTGTAAAAATGAGGATTAAGTGACTCATGTAACTGAAAAGTCAGGGCATTTTTCACTTTCACTTGTGGCTTGATCCAGAATTTAAATGAGGCTACCAGGGTTTGTGCCTTCTCCAGTTCCTGCCACAGACCCTTTGTGTTGGAATATAGTCCCCATACCCCACATTCTTCTTGCTTAGATCTTCAGACAAATTATGCAGACAGGGGTGAGTCTCTTCTCCCCCAACCCCCTGCAGGTCTCATGCCCCTCCTTCGTTCTGGCTGAGTCTTGTGCCCATCTCTAAACCAATCATCATAGTTGGGAAAATCATGTGAGTTGATCCACTTAGACAAGTGGTTCTCAAAACTTTGGCGACTCATCGGGAGGACCCGCCCAGACACAGACTGCTGACTCCACACTCAGAGTTTCTGACTCAGCAGGTCTGAGGTGGGATCTGGGAGTTTCTGACAAGTTCCCAGGTGGTGCTGATGCTGCTAGTCAGAGGACCACACTTCGAGAACCACTGGTTTAAACCAAGCAGGGGCTCATCACGTAGAGAGTGAGAAAGAGGTGACACCGTAACTCAGGGTGCTCTTTTACCTGAAGAAGGGAGATGGATATTTCTATTTCTCCCTCTCTAGCATGCTTGTGCTCCTACTGAACCACAATTCCTGCCAGTGTGTCGTGAGGAACACCTCTATAAGGGACTTTCTTAGGCTCAGGGAATGCAGCTGTGACCCAGACAGAGCTTTTACTCTCAGAACCCGGGGTGGGGGGTGAAGATGGCAACAAGAAGCAAATGCATATATAATATATGCGGTGATTTCATGTGCTACAAAGAAACACAGAGCAAGGAAGGAGATGGAGAATGATGCCAGGGTCTGGGGGGTGTTTCATGTAACTTGGTGTGGGAAAGCCTCTTGGATAAGGTACCCTTGGAGCTGAGACCTGCAGGGAGAGAGGGGTGAGCCCTGCCCCAATTTTAGAAAACTGCCTTCCAGGCAGAGTGTGGGGGGCTTAGAGAGTTTGAGAAGGTCACTGTATCCAAGGCAGAAGGAGTGAGGGGAAGAGGGAGGAGAGGTGCGGAAACATAGGGCTTTACATACTGTGGAAAGGGATTTTAACTGTGAGGAAGAAGAGAAACTTCCTGAGACATGAGCAGCACCTCTGGGAATAGGGGTTTGAAATACGATAGAATAAACATGGATGTTGAGAGAATGAACTGTGCTCTTATATTCAGTTAGTGTCCAACTACTAGAAATCTGGCCTTGGGCTTTAAATGGAACTGGCATTTTTGCTCCCTACCCTCACCATTTCTCATCACCATATGTTTTGAAGCTTAGTATTTTACAGAGGAAAGGAGACATTACCCGTCTGTTTTCTGGTCAGTGGCTCTCCATCCTCCACCTGAGTTCTTTTCTACTGAAGTCGAATATAAGATTGTTTTCTTCTGAATGTAAGCTCTGAGCGATAACCCACCATGACATAAACTTGAAACTCCACCATTTCTCCCATTCCTCCTCCAAGCACTGGGGAGAGGGATTCCTGTTGAATTGTGCTTGGAAAAAATTTTTGGAAGCACACTGATTTTTTAAAAAATAACTTCCCCTCAAAGGAAAGGAAGAATGAAAAAATAGGTGTGATTAGAATGCAGGTGTCATAGAAGGGTAACATGTTTACAGGTCTGCAGGACTGCTGGAATGGGAGGCCTCTTGGGACCTTCAAGAGAATGAATCACGAGGGGTGATTTCTAACAGTAAAGCTGCACCAGTCTCCCAAAGGGCAGGCCCATTCAGGGGGCTCTAAACTCATCCAGAAGGTGTGTGTGGTTCTGGGGCCAGCGGTGAGACCTCGTATATCCTGTCTGTGGTGCTCAGAAGTGCTTAGTGACTCTATCAATTTTTTCCATCAAGTTCATGTTCCTGAGTGTGGTTGTCAAGGCTCCATGCCATCTGGCAATACCTTATGTTTTGAGATTTGCTCATTTTTACCTACATTGTATTTCAGCCAATCTGGCAACCCCTGAGTGCACTTGGTTCCTTCCCATGAACGTGATTTTGTTTTTGTTTGCTGTCATTTGCTGGGACTGACCTTCCCTGCTTCTCCCTGTTCCAGCTCAGTTTAAGGAGCTTTCCTTCTTAAAAGCATTCTCTTGAGCTAAAATTGATTCCCCTTCCCCTATGCCTCTCATACTTTGGTGGTTTCATTTTATGCACTAATTCCATTTGGTCTTCGATATATTAACCATTATTCCTCCATAGGACAGTTTTCCTCAAGGATACAAGCTCTTGAGGGCAGAGGCCATTTATCATTCAGGTTTATGTCCCTCTCAAACACCCACCACACCCCAGCATATGCCAGAGGGACTCAGAATTCTCAAGAAAGGCACAGTGAGTTGCACTAAACTGACTTCTGGCTCTAGGAGAGTGATGGTGATTGTGGGCCATTTTAATCCTGGGGCTTGTCAAGCAATTCTCTTTTCTCCTTTTTTTCTTTCTTTTTTCCCCTCCTTTTCTTCCTCCCTCCCTTCCTCCCTCCCTCCCTCCCTTTCTTCCTTCTTTCCTTCCGTCCATCCATTCATATTTTTATACAACCTCTCCTTTTCTTTTTTCTTTGGGACAATGTGGATTACATTTTCCTGACTGCTCAGGACCACTTTCCCCTTTTCTCTAGAAATTTCTAGAATCACCTCTAGAAAGAGAAGTATGATTCAACCCAAGCAAATAGTCTGCCTCTGGAGTTGAAGGGTAAGTGTGCAGTGGCATTTGGGGAGGCCCAGCAATGAGCTCAGATACTCTGCTCGCCCCTGGATGTGCTTAGTTCCCTGGCCTCCTGCGGCAAACTTGTCTTCCCTCAGTTGGCCTTTTGCCTGGGTGGGAGAAAGGACATAAGATGTCATCATCATGGATCTCCCAACCTGAAAAATTGGAGTTGGGCATGTTCAGAAACACATTTTCGATTGGAAAGGGGAATGGAGAGAACTGATATGTGCATAGCCCCAGGGCTGTGGGATTCCCAGAGACGTCCTTTACTTCATCCACATAGCTTGATTTGTTTTCTTTTGTTCAATGATCTGTCTTCTGGATTTATCTGAACTATGAATCACCTCCTATGTAGAAATGGTTGGCTAGGAATGTGTACTTTGAATGAAGGAAGATACATGTCTTCTAGGGAGAGGAGGGAGGCAAATACTACAGTGTGCCTTTGTGTCTGTGCGTTCGTAGCTCCTTATGAGTGTGTTGGTTAGAGTCATTTTTGCTTCTAACTGCCTGTCTTTTGTGACTCTCATCTCACAGATGAATTACAAGTTGAGGCATGTTGTGCATAATTGGGCTGTCAGGGCCATCATGTTGTGTGAATTCGGAACACATTCCCGTACGTCTGCAGAGGCTGGCAACATATTGTGAGTGTGCCACTGGAATAATACCCGCCTTCGTGTCCTGATTTGGACTTTCTTAAAGAGAGGCCTAAGAAGACAGGTTCAATTTGGGTTTTGTTCTTCTTCCCTTGAGATGACACTGGGAGAAAACTAAAAGCACCTGAGGACCTGTCAAAGTCAATCATATTTATGCTTAAAAACCAAGTTCACTACAGAGGGCTAATCAGCGGTGTCTGGACTCACCAGTGATGAGAACAGTTTGATCTTTGACTCATGAGTCAAGTTATTTTTCCAGTGGAAGATGAAATAATTTATGATACGTGGATTCCTCAGTGAGGATGAAGTTAGTCCCTTTTTGACTTATAGAGAATGAGACAATTTAAGGTACAAAGTGCATGTTTACTTTACGGTCCTATTTAAGAAAGGTGGCCGTGTCCTTTCAAAAGGGTCCCTTTGCCTTCAAGTGAGAAGATGAACTGCCTTCCAGGTGAATCAGAAACGCTATTTCATTCAAACTAACATTGTCCCTGAGCCAAAGGAACATTGAGACAATTCTCCTTGCTGACCTTTAACAGATAAGGAGAGGGGAGTGATTAGATTGCAGACCTATTTTCCAAAGGTAGCCCAGTCTATGAGAGGCCCATAAGCATCGGATCGATACTCAGGCCTTCAGTGTCCCAGCTCCCAAACATCTTCCAGAAGGTATTGTTGATTCTTATCAGTATAATACTCATGTGGACCCGACCACAAGTGCTACAAGACTACATGCCCAAAGCTTATGCCAACTAGGCTTAGGGGGCTTAATTTCAAGCCTGGACGGAAACAAACAGAATGCAATCCTCTGTTAGGGGCACACTCCACAGACTTACAGAGAAAACAACTACCCTAGAAAGGAGACCCTAACTTTCTTTTGTGCTCCTTTTGGTTCATATTTTGATTAGGAAAGACCTTTAGTCTTTTCTGCTTGCAACCTTGTAGGTATAACTAGGCATAACTGACTCTATCCTGCTTTTCACACTCTCTTCAATCAGTTACCACCTCTGCTGACTTATCCTAAGAAATTATACACCTATCACTTCTTCCATTTACTGGCTCTATGATTTGGTAACTTTCCTGAGTTTTCCTTGTCTGTGAAATGGAATGAATAAGAGCTCTACTTTGGGTGGTTGTTAGAACCCAGTTGGTCGTGAGCACAAAGCTTCTAGGCACAGAGTGCGTGTGTAGGTAGGGCTTAGCCAGGATCACTGCCCTCCTCTCCCCGCCTTTCTCTTTCACAGGCACAGTAAGGCCCTCATTCCCACGAGCCTGCACGACCGCCCCAGACTTCTGAAGCTGCGCCCTCTGCTAGACTCTGTTTTCTGCTCTAAAACTCTAAAGCTCACTGCCTGCTGAGCTCCACACTCAGGTGCTGCTTTGACCTCTTCCGTATGCTCATCAAAACCCTTAAGTGGCTCCCTCACTTAATGGACAGAGTCCAAACTTGTTAGCTGGCTAGGGATTGCTCCAGTCTCTACCCCACAAATTTTGTAAAAGAAACACTTTGCTATGTTGAATACAAGTGGCAAGAGTGGGCATTCTTGTCTTTTTCTCGACCTTAGAGGAAAAGCTCTCAGTTTTTCTCCATCGAATATGATGTTAACTGTGGGTTTCTCATATATGGCCTTTATTATGTTGGAATATGTTCACTCTTAACCCACTTTGTTGAGATTTTTATCATGAATGGATGTTGAATTTTGTCAAGTGCTTTTTCTGACTTCGATTGCAATGATCATATGATTTTTATTCTTGATCTTGTTGATGTGGTGTATCAGATTGGTTGATTTGCAAATATTGAACCATCTTTGCATCCCCAGAATAAATTCCACTTGATTGTGGTGAATGATTCTTTTAATGTATTGTTGAACGTGGTTTGCTAGTGTTTTGTTGGGGGATTTTTGCATCTATGTTCATCAGGGATATTGGCTTCTAGTTCTCTTTCTTTGTGGTGTCTTTGTTGGATTTTGGTATCAGAGTAATGCTGGCCTTCTAGAATATATTTAGAAGCTTTCCTTCCTCTTCTAATTTTTGGAATAGGTTGAGGACAATAGGTATTAACTCTTCTTTTAAGTGTTTCATATAATTCACCTGTGAATCTATGTGGTCATGGACTTTTATTTATTGGTAGGTTTTTGATTACTGATTCGATTTTGTTACTAATAATCCATCTATGCAGGCTTTTTATTTGTTTTTGATTGAACGTTGGAAAATTGTATGCTTCTAGGAATTTATCCATTTCTTCTAGGTTGTCCAATTTGTTGGCATATAATTTTTTACAGTATTCTCTTACAATCCTCTGTATTTCTGTGGTGTCAGTTTTTACTTTCCAATGCTCTGGTCCAGCCAACTGACGAGCTCTGAGTGTGCCCTGCTCTTTGTGCCTCTGGCCTTTTGCTTAGGCCTTTTGCCTGGAATCTACTTTCTTATCTCTCCAAATCTTACCCATCTTTCCATCTCCAGCTCAAATTTCATGACCTCTTGAAGTTTTTCCTGTCCACGGAAGACACATACTTTTTCTTTTTTTCTGAACTCCTACATGAATTGACTACTCCATTGATTGGCTGATAACCAAACTACCTAGCCTCTTATTGTGGACATGAATTGAAATTTAGATCCTCCGTCGCTATTTCTCTTTCTTGAGTTCATTTCCCACCTCCTCAAGCAGAGGGTGTTAAGTGTCACAGAACTGAAGACTATGTCACATTTATATGTCACGTCTGCTAGCATGACATTCCTTCCATTGGAGGCTCTCCGTAGTTATTTGATGCAGGAGAGGTTCATTATGATTTGAATAAATCTTTTCTTTACCGAAGTCTTTGTTTTTAGCATATGTAAGCAGTAGATGTGGCAATTCAATGTGCAGCGACTTTTTCTCGATTGGGACGTGCCAGTTTGAATGACTTATTCACTGTGCAGCATTCTCAAACTAATTTGTCATTGTATCCTCTGGACATTAGAATGCTAATTCTCTCAGACTTTATAATTTCTGCCAAACCTCTGAGCATGGCTCTGGCTGACGTCCTCCAGAGACTAAATTGGAGCAGAGGCAACTGACTAAGCCATTTGGAGTGTTATGTAATTTGGACTTAGATTTAGGTTTTTTCGGAAGTAAAATAGCAATATGACACCAACTCTGGTCCAGGTGTTTTTCTCCTTTCTTGTGTGTTCTGGTCTTTAAAAAACAAATCTAGAGCAGCTCTCGATGTTTTAGGTTTATTTTTCCAATGGGACTCCTTTTCATTTCATGTCATATCAGGGTTTTTTATTTTTGGTAGAAAAAACTGTGTGAGGTATAATGTTGTATACTTTTGGTTCTTTGATGTGTTGCGTTTTGGCTTAATAGGTAAAAGTGAGGGCTTGTTGTCTAACCAGTTGGGCTCCAATCCTGGGTGCACCATTACTGTGTGTCATTAGGAAAACGACTTAAAGCTTCTAGGCCTTAAACTCCTCGTCCGTAATGTACACGTAATACAATGTTTAGCTCATACGATTTTTGTAACTATTATATGAGATAATATATTTGAAGTACTTAGTACAAAGCTGTGATATAGTAAACGCTCAACAAATGTTTGTAATTAGAAAAAATGTTATACATTCATTTGCCAGTGTAGTGATAGGGAATAACACAAAACAGAACAAAGAGAAACCCTTTTCAGATTATGATCCTGGATCTGCAGGATTTTGTAGAGATTTAAAAGTACCAATGAAAGGCCTGTGCTGATTCTTGAAGTCTAATTATTAACAGTGATTTTGACAGGTAAATGGAAAACGTTCATCTTTCCAACTACTAATCCCTGGCATATTGGTCCTACATTTGTACCTTTTTGGCTGTTCCAATGTGATGAAATTAGCTTGGCTTATTAGAAATGGCCTTGAATCATAACCCTGGATAAGCCAAGGAGGCATGTAGAACGAGCAGAGGACACTGTCATTATGGCTCCCTGAATGTGAAGTCAACTTATGAATGGAATCTACAACCAACCATGTTCGCTGACGTCACACCAGATCTCTTGGTTTCCGTGTTAATTTTCTTCCACTGTCTTCTCTTGCTCACCAATCTTCAGAATGCTAGAGAACAACATGATATGTTGAGTGACATATAGTGTGTTTGCTGCTGACTGTCTTACTAAGGGTGATATTCCCTGTTTTAGGGTTTCTCCATAACATTGTCAGGGATCCTGAGTATCAGTGGAGAAAAGGAGAGTACTTGTTGATGGCGTTGTTTCTGTCTGTATTTTTAGATATTTACATAGCAAACATGAAGTTTAGAGTTGTTTCCACCTGATGCCAAACTCCTGGGTTGGAACAAGAAAAAGACCCTGACAATCCCCTTGGATTTTTGAATGTTCTTAAACATTAACTACTCTCTTGAGTATTATATAGTTTGAGTTTTTACCCCAATATGGGTTACCAGATGGCCTTAGTCTTAGATTGAGCCTAAAATATTTCTTGCAAGAGTGGGCAGTCATGGGAGAGGTTGGATTATGAGTTTTTAAAACTTTATTAAGTTTTTTATTTTAATTCCAGTATAGTTAACATACAATGTTATATTAGTTTCAGGTGTACAATATAGTGATTCGACAAGTCTATACATTGCTCAGTGCTTATCAAAAGTGTACTCTTTAATCCCCGTCCCCTATTTTATACTCCTTCAACCTGGATTATGATTTTTGAATGGAGTGGTGTATTAGTCAGGGTTCTCCAGAGAAACAGAACCATCAGGATATATAAAGAGATTCATTATAAGGAATTAACTCCCATGATTATGAACAAGTCCCAAGGTCTGCAGGATGAGTTGGCAAGCTGGAGACCCGGAAGAGCCAATGGTGTAGTTCCAGTCCAAGGGGCAGCAGGCTCACAAGAACCCAGGAAGGGCCGTGTTTTAGTTCAAGTTCAAATGCAGGAAAAAACAATGTCCCAGTTGGAAGGCAGTCAGGAATAATTCACTCTTACTCAAGGTAGGGTCAGCCTTTTTGTTCTACTCAGATCTTCAGCTGATTGGATAGGCCCACCCACATTAGGGAGAACAATCTGATTTATTCAGTCTATAGATTTAAATGTTAATCTCTTCCAAAACTACCCTCACAGAAACACCCAGAATAAAGTTTGGCCAAATATCTGGGTACCCTGTGGCTTAGACAAGTTGACCTGTAAAGTTAATCATCACAATTGGAATACAGACTTCTACTTTGACTCAGTTCTCCAGGTCCTCTGATAGCTACTCTATTAATTTGTATCCTTTTTCAGATTTCTTGACTGGCATAATATATAAAGTAGTAAAGAGACTTTAGCTCCATAAGAAGTTATTGAGTTCCCACTGTATGTTCTTACCGGTCAAGCTCTGGGGGAGGCAAAGCTGGACTAGTTACGATTTCTGCCTCAAGATTAAAACCTCTCCATGCCAGATGCCTGCTGCCAACCTGGTTTCAGAAATTCATTTTCTTTAATCTAATCAATCCCGAGTGTGTTAGCACTTAAAAAGATTCTTTCAAAATTTGACTTTCTCATGGTGAACCAATACCAGTGGGTTGTTTCCTCTCCACCTGGTCTGGCTTCTTTTTCATCCTTGCAGAAGGAAGGAGCTGCCCTTGATCCTTCTGGTTTCTAATGTTGTATGGAATCTGCTGCATTTACTATACTGCGAGGCAGAAAATGCCATCCAAGGAAAACCCTCCACTGCCCCAGAAGCCTTTCAAATGAAATCATGCTTCTGATGAGATTTTGAAGCAGCGACCTGATTTTGAACCATGTATCAAGGTTTCCACTGGCTCTCATGTGCAGTGGGTTTTGCTGGCTGTGTATCCATTGGCTCTGTTCTTTAGTTTGCATTTTTATCATCTTTGGTCTTCTCATGGGCAAAGGACACCTGGCTTTATAAGCACCAAGGTCTTATTGCTTTGAATTGCCAATCCCAGGCCAGCATGTTCCAACAACTTCCCCACTCCTTCCCCGCCCTGCTTCTCCCACCCCCTCTCAGTGTCTGTATTTGTTGGGAGTGAGAGTATGGGGCAGCAGGGAGAGAAGGAAAGTAGATGTACAGGTTAGCATTTGCTTCCTGTTCGGTGCGATTAGTGGAGCACTGAGGGTTAGTGCCAGATTGCAAAGCCTCCAGAGAGTTGAGGAAAGGATGTAGTGATGAGAACAACAGCTGGCCTGCTGGTCTGGAAATCACAGAAGTAGTATGTTTGTCACTTTCCTCATCACTGTTGTATGTGCTTTCAGGCTTTATATACTGCGTGTTCCTGTGATATTTGGAAGAATCGGTACAAATGGATGTAGGGTGGAAAGGTTTCATTGTGTCCTATGGAGACCCTGGATGAGCTGCGTCTGGGAAGGAAGTTCCCTGTGGGAGCCAAAGGTGCTGGCCTCAGACTCCAAAGCTATTCTTCCTAATCCAGTGCATGCTGTTTTTTAATTACCATTTGAAGGGAGAAATGCACCCAGATTGAATAATCAGAGAAGAGTGTGAAGAATTAGGAGTAGAACAATATTAATCTTAGGGAGCGGGATGATGGTAGAATTCTGGGTTAAGGTATAGGAGGGACTAACAAGGACTCTGGAATGTATGTGGAAAGATGAAGATTGCTTTTGCTCTTAAAATGTTTCCAAGGGAAAAAGTCCTTCTGGTTCAGTGGTTTTCCTTTAAAGCTACTGGCTGAAGCTGCTTTGAGAGCAAGGCAAGGAGAAAGTCAAGTGCTGGGATTTCCATAGGAGAGATTAATGCTTAAATTAGTTTTCAGTGACATGATCCTGTTAACAGCTCGTTGGAAAAATTATTGAGGGGAGACGGCTTTTTATTTATTATTTTTTCTTAAGCTTTTATGGACTCCCCCGCTGTTTCATAGAATTTTAAATGGGGAATCAGAGACTTGGTAGCATAATATTTCAGTTCTAGATTATTAGCAGACGTTTTGTCCTGGTGAGCTGTACCTGAGGTTTTGCCTATCTGTGGCTATGCATCAAATCTTTTTGTTCAAGTTTAATTTGTCCCCCAGTTACGATTTTATGAATATGGTTTGTCTGCACAATCAATCAAATGGAATTTACTGTTGATCTAATTGGATTGTAAAGACTTCATCAGTTGGCTGAGGCCCGAATGTTACAATCGTTTGGAGGCAGTTGGGTGGTCTGCTGGAAATAAGTCTCATTTGGGGATAACAAGGTGGAGTGAATCTGGATTCAAGACTTTGGTTTGGATATTAGCTGGCATTGGATGATGATAAATAATTCCCTGGTACTCTGTGTGGAGCTCACAGGTTGACACCCCTTTCAGCCGTCCAAAGAGAAAATAATTTAAGGCAAAACTATGGTCTGTGGGAATTTCTGTCAATTCTGAAATGAACCTAAAAGAAAAAATCTTGTATTATCTAAATGGTTACTAAAAAATGGATATGACTATTTTTAAACAGAATTTGTAGAAAAGTTTCTACAAATTCTACATTTAAACTCTTGGGAAAGTTTATAAGATTTATCAAATTCTTCCTTTTTAGCATGTTAAAATTCAAACAGTGTGCTTTAAAAATGTATTACACCCATTTCATAAATGCTGCAGGAGAATCGGGAAACACTGACAATGTAGAGAATAAAAATAACTCCACCAAGATAACTGTTTTTTATTATTCTGATATGTATATATATAAGTATATATATGTATACACATATATATACTTACTTTACAAGAGGCAACTCATATTGTGTATACACTATAACCCGTTGTTTTCACCTAACAGTATATTATTCGCATCCTTCCATATCAGTAATTGTTGTTCTACACTATTATTTCAAACACCTATATAGTGTTTCACTTATTTTTGTTTTCACTTATTAAATAGTTACATAAAGTTTATTATATGACGGACAAAGTTTTAGTTGCTTTTCAAATATTAACTCATTTCGTATAAAGATAGATGTAACAGTTCATTTTACCATTCTGCCAATGTTGGGCATTAAGGGTTTTTTTTATAATGATTTTAAGTATCATTGCAATGAACACACCTTGCAGCTAAATAGTTGTACTTACCCTCGTTTCCTTAGGATAAACTTTCAGAAACAGAAATTCTAGTCAAACAGCATACAGATGTTAAGGCTTTTGATATGTACATACATACATACATACATACATACACACACATATATGTTTCTAAACTGCCGCCAGAAAGGCTAAGATGATTTTATATTTTAACTAGCAATATGTGAGCAAGCAACCTTGCTAACAGTATTTTAATGAAAACTTGAAAGAAAAAAATAAACTCATGAAAAGATAAAAAAAACCAAACAATAAAAATCTAAGAAATTAAAAAACAAGAAACCTTCTTTTTAAAATGATAGGTAAAAATTGATTTTTCATTTTTAATGGTATTTATCTTAGTTTACTGATTTAGGGGAGTTCTTTTGATTTTAAAGGTATTAACCTTTTACAATATGCTGCAGTTTTTCTCCGTAGTCATTTGCTTTTGTTATTCTGATTTAGTAGTTTGTATCATAGGCAAGTGTTTTTTTTAGTAGTCAAATACATCTGTTTTTTTCTTTGTGGTTTATGGGTTTTCCTTTTGTATTTATGCTTATATGGGTTTTAGTTGCCCTTAGATTGCATAAAAACATACATAAATTTTTAAGTACTTTTATGGTTTCATTTATTTTATTTTAAATCTTTAATCCATCTGGAATTTATTTTGATCAGCATACTTTTTTTTTTTTTTAACCCTTTAGAATGCTTTCAGTACACCAGAACAAATGTCTATGCAGTTTGGGAGCAAGTTGTACAATGAAATATCATCCCTTGAATTTAATAATAGTAACAATTTAAAAAATTAACATTTGTTAACTTTTTACCATGTGCCAGGTAGTAGTATGCTAAGGGCTTTGCTTGTATTATTTTACGGACTTCCAACAGAAGCTCAGTTTAAAGCATCCAGTAGTTACTGAGCATGGTATCATGGTAACCAGTCATCTTCCCAAAATGGCCCAAAACACTGCTTGGGTGAGGGGCCTAATTACTCAACCACAATCCAGCGTTCCCCTGTAGGTTCCCTCTTTTTTGTCTGTACCTCCCTGCTGCTGGGAGGTAGTCTGGGCAATGTCCCAGTCCCTTCTTCTCCTGCTGGATTCCTCTGACGGATTGTTAGCGCAGCTGTTCCTGCGATGAGTGTTGGCACATCTTCTCTCTTACTGACAGCATTTATTGACACAATTGGCATTTTTATTGCCTTCCTGTTTTTAATCTAGGGGAGATGATGCCTGCAGAAGAAGTTTGGGTTTCCATTTTTAGGCAGCTGTCTCCATGTGGCCGTGTGCTCCATCCCTTTCCTCTTGTAAGTTCCACCACAAGCAGCAACATCTGCACGTGTTTTTCCAGGATCTCTGGGAGGTCACTTCCATCCCCATGGGCACAAAACCCTAGGGATTTACCTTGCAAGCCGTGCTGCTGCACGTTGAGCCAGCCAAGGGCTACACTACTTGACTTTTTGACCCTGAGCGTGTCCAGCAGTTCCGTTTATGGATTCTCATTGTTCCTTTGACTTTTGTTCTTGAAACCAGATTCAACATGTGAATTGTGGATTTATGAAGTCTTGCTCTTATTAGCACTGAGGTTCTCCTGCACTTTGCTTTTCTTTATTGGCCGTTAGGAACCCAATTCATGAATTCATTCAAAAGTATTTCCCACGTGCCTAGTAGGTCCCAGGGCTTGGGAATGCCTAAGCAAATAAAACAGGCAGGATCTCTGTCCTCACTGAGTTTACAGGCTAGCAAGGAGAAAGGCATTGAGTGATCACACAGGTAAATGTTATTGCAAACTGTCTAAGTACCAAGTGTGATTTAAAAAAAAAAAGTGAGAAGAGTTGTGGGATGCAATCATGTAAACCTGATGTGGTCTGGGGCCATAGGAAAGGTGTTCTGAGGAAGGGAGCCTTAAACTGCCATCTGAAGAGGAGTGGGCATGAATCAGGTAAGGGCGGTGCAGAACTCCAGAGCAAAGGTCCTGGGGTAGGAAGGAGCAAGGCCTATTTTAGGAACTGAAAGGAAAGCAAGGTGAAAGCAGAGGATGAGTCAGTGAGATGAGGCTGGAGAGATGGGTCCAGGCCAGATTGCCGAGGTCTGAGTAATGCTTCAGGTCATCATACTGTCATACTAAAAACAGGAAGACAAGGAAGTGAGAAAGATTGTTATTCACCATGTGTTTAAAATTTATCCAATTATTAGTTAATCAAATAATTCTTAATTTTGAACCAATCAGTGGTTTGATCACTCAAAAGTATTAAGTGCTTACCGTGTAAGTGGCTTTCTCCTCGATGCTCCTGGGGTTACAAGGATGGGGCAGGTCCAAGTCCTGCCCTCCAGGTGCTTGCATTCCAGCAGGGGACAGTACACGTGTGCACAAATAACTTTCATACAAGTCAGGAAAGTACAGATAAACAAGCACAGATACTTAGAAATAGGATGATTGCCTTAGGAGAAAGGTGACTGATCTCTTGAGAAAATGGCCATGGCATTAGTTCTTTTTTTTTTTTTTTTGAGGAGTTGTATTGAGATATAATTTATACACATACAATTCATCTATTTAAATGTACAATTCAGTGGTTTTTATTACATTCACAGATATGTGCAACCATCACTACAGTTGATTTTAAAACATTTTTATTACCTCAAAAAGAAATGCTGTATGTTTAATTGTCCTCCCTCCCCCCATTGTCTCATCCACCCTCGGTCCCAGGCAGTCTTAGATACTTGGGACCATACAGTATGTGCTCTTTTGTGACTGGCTTCTTTCCCTTAGCATCATAGTTGCAAGGTACATCCATGTTGTAATATGTATCAGTATTTCAGTCCTTTTTATGGCCAAATAATATTCCATGGCATGACTGTGCCACATTTTGTTTATCTGTTCATTAGCTGATGGACGTTGGGGTGGTTTCCACCTTTAGACTGTTGTATCATATTGTCTTGTACTGAATAGTACTGCTGTGAATAGTCATGTACTTGTGTTTATTTGATTAATTGTTTTCAGTTCTTTAGAGTGAAATTGCTGGGTTGTATGGTAACTCTATGTTTAATCATTGGGAGGACTGCCAGACACTTTTCCAGAGTGACTGCCAGTTTTCATTCCCACCAGCAGTAAATTTGGGTTCTGATTTCTCCACACCCTTGCCAACACTTGTCATTATCTCATTTTTTGATGATAGCTCACCTAGTGGGTGTGAAGTGGTATCTCATTGTGGTTTTAGTTTGCATTTCCATGAGAATTATTCATGTTCAGCCTCGTTGTATGTGATGGCATTAGTCCCTATTTAAAAAAATGAACAACTCGGACGCCTGGGTGGCTCAGTTGGTTAAGCGACTACCTTTGGCCTAGGTCATGATCCTAGAGTCCCAGGATCCAGTCCTGCGTCAGGCTCTCTGCTTAGCGGGGAGTCTGCTTCTCCCTCTGACCCTCCCCTGTCTCATGCTCTCTCTCTCTCTGTCTCTCATTCTCTCTCTCAAATAAATAAAATCTTAAAAAAATGAATAACTTATAACATTTTGTATTGATGAAAGAATGAGATGAAAATGAGGTTGAATATAAATTCCATGAGGATAGGGACCTTCCTGTCTTATTCTTGCATGTAATCTCATTACTTAGTAGTAGGCAGTGGTAGTAAACAGCAAAATATGGGTGGATGGATGGATGGATGGATGATGGATGGATGGATGGATGGATGGATGATGGATGGATGGATGGATGGATGATGGATGATGGATGGATGGATGATGGATGGATGGATGGATGGATGATGGATGATGGATGGATGGATGATGGATGGATGGATGGATGGATGATGGATGATGGATGGATGGATGATGGATGGATGGATGGATGGATGGATGGATGATGGATGGATGGATGGATGGATGGATGGATGGATGATGGATGGATGGATGGATGGATGGATGGATGGATGTGTTGTTCCTTCTGGTGAGGATAGAGTAAGGATTTCTAAAATGGAATACAGTTTTTTCCATCTGCCTTTTGTCTTGAATTATTCCATTTATTGACTTATTCCTATATTTACAAAGAAAGAAAACTTGTCAGGTATTAGATCTCTATAGCTCATTTTCTTTGTCTCTCTAAATTAGTCACTTTTCATAATTACAGAATTATGGAAGTGAGGTTTTCATAATTATAGAATTATGGAAGTGAGGAGAGACTTTTGAAACCTGACAACAATGGCAAAAATATCCCAGTCCAGCAATCATGGATTAATAAACTTCCAAAGTCAATTGGGATTCTCAAGTCATTATTTTTCATTAATGGGTATTATTATTGTTACATAGACAATAATATTTACGACATGCGGGAGGAGCAGACTCTGAAAATTAATACATCTCCGTATCCTCTCAAGCAGAGTCTCATTTACCCTTAAGTTTGGGGAATTATCTATGATACAGTAAAATGTCAGAGCTTCGGGTCAAATTGCCGCATTCATCAATGGCAAGGCCACCTCAGAACCTCAGGTAATTCTGAATTTAAAACTGTGTTCTTTCTACTCGTCATAGCCATTTTTATAAGGCCACTGGAGTCAAAAGTACTAAGCTCACATTCTTATCAGGATGTCTCCAGGGTCTCTCGAGTCGGAAGCACTGAACTCAGCTCCTCAGAAAGATATATAAAGAGACTATATCTTGTCCCAGGCCCCTTCGGGGTCAAACAGTCTTAAGTAACAGGAAACAGGCAAGTAAGCTGTTACGTTGACAATCACTTTTGACAGTCAGTCTCTTTAAAGAGAAACAATGAAATCATTATCTTATTAACCCCAGGACCTTTATGATAACTAGAAGAAGGGCTTTCTAAAGTATTGTTATTATTGCCCTGTTTACTATTATTTTTTAATTTTCACTTTCACCAGCTGTTATTTAATACCTTGGAAGCTGTGGGTCTCTGAAAAGTCTTTGCACAACACGAGCCAAACTTGCTTCAAAAATCATTTTTCACCCAAAACCAGAAGGTTGAGATAGAAGACGTTCTGCCAATTTGGCATCAAAAAGGTTGCTGTAAGGCCAGTTAAAAGGACGCTCTGCTAATGTAATAAATGCAGGCCATCCTAAGGGGATGAAAAAGCATTTTCCAGAACTTTTATTCCTTGTGTTAAAGATTTAAGCATAAACCTCTGAAAATCCCTGAGAACTAAATTCCTACCTTTGGTGCATTTCTTTGTTACGGTTTTTCTACTTTTTCTTTTCTTAAAAAAGCCTTGAATTCATTTACTCCATTTTATTAAAACAAAACAAAATAAAACTTAGAGTTACAAAAGGTAATTTAAAAGAAATTATCCCACTATCTCTGCACAATGCTATTCATATTTGCATCTTCTCTCTTTTTTTTTTTTAAAGATTTTATTTATTTATTTGACAGAGATAGAGACAGCCAGCGAGAGAGGGAACTCAAGCAGGGGGAGTGGGAGAGGAAGAAGCAGGCTCCTAGTGGAGGAGCCTGATGTGGGGCTCGATCCCAGAACGCCGGGATCACGCCCTGAGCTGAAGGTAGACGCTTAACCGCTGTGCCACCCAGGCGCCCCATCATCTTCTCTTTTTTTGAGCAGGGCCTTCCCTGCTCAAAGGGGAGGAACATTTCCAGAGCAGATTCCCTGTGGGTGGGAAGGCGGTTAAGTGGGAAGATAATAATGCCTGGCATATATTTGGTATTCAATGAAAATTTGCTGGATGGATGGATAGATGAATGTATAATGTTAAGCTGAGTGTGATGATTAATTTTATGTGTCAGTTTGTCTAGGCAATGGTACCCAGATATTTGATTAAACATTCTAGATGTTTCTATGAATGCATGTTCAGATGAGATTAACATTTAAATCAGTAGACTTTGAGTAAAGCAGATGGCTCTCTGTAATGTATGTGGGCCTTATCTAATCAGTTGAAGGCCTTAATAGAAAAAGACTGGGGGTGCCTGGGTGGCTCAGTAGGTTGAGCATCCAACTCTCCTTTTTGGCTCAGGTCATGATCTCCCGGTTCTGCGATCTAGCCGCGTGTCGGGCTCCAAACTCAGTGCAGAGTCTGCTTGGGAGTCTCTCTCCCTCTCCTTCTGCCCCTCCCTTTCTTGCACATGCTCTTTCTCTCTCTCTCAAATGAATAAATAAACTCTTTAAAAAAAAGAAAGAAAAGAAAAAGACTAACCTCCCTCAAAGAAGAGGGAATCCTTCCAGCAGGCAGCCTTCATGAACTGCAGCATCCCTGTATCTCCGGCTTGCAGCCTACGCTACAGATTTTGAACTTGCTAGCCTACATAATCTTGTGAGCCAATTCTTTACAATAAGGATCATAAATCTCTCTCAATCTTTCTCTCTCGCTCACTCTATTATCTGTCTATCTATCTATCTATCTATCTATCTATCTATCTATCTATCTATCTAATCTATCTATCCATCCATCCATCCATCCATCCATCCATCCCGTTACTTCTGTTTCTCTGAAGAACCTGACTAATACAGTGAGTATAGGAAAATTTTCTGGATGAGTATACACATCATTGGCTAGGACTGCTGAGAGTTAAAAGCAGCAGGAGATGAGTCAAATGTTCAGGGTACCCACATAGCACCCACAGCAAAGAAGGACAATGCTGCTTAAAGAAACCAGATGGGCTGAATATCTTTCTGCCAAACACTAGATTATGTCTACATGGTTGCAATGTAGTCATACACATGGAATATATGGAAGTTTGTATTCTGCTTTTCCTCCTAATAGAACATCATGCAACATTTTCTCCTTATGCTACATAGGCTGCAAAACATTAGTAGTTGCTATAAAATGTTTCGTCGTGTTCTCTATTGTTGGGCATATGTTTCTAGATCAATGTTATAGATAATGCTTCATGGAACATCTTCATGTACAAATACTCTCTTATATCTTCATTGTTTCTATACAGTAAACAGCCTGTAATGGAATTGCTGGGTATGACAGTAACAACATTATGTTGTCCTAAAGAGAGAAGGTGGGAAATGGGGAAATAAAGAAAAAAAATTAAAAATAGAAAACATAAAACCCTGGAAGACAAAAATCCAAACAGATCAGTAATTAGAAAAATTTTAAATGTATAGGCTCTAGGATTAGATCTCTAAAAAAATAGTTGTATATGGTATATGTGGTTTTCAAGAGGAAAAGATTGAAAGTAAAGGGACAGGAAAAAAAATGTATCCTTAATACTAACCAATGAAGGCTATTAGAGCAATAATATGAGATAGAATTAAAGGCAAAAAAGGTGGAAGTATGAAGTTAGAAACAATATGTCAGAGGATGCCACGGTCATGCACATGTGTGTTTCCAGTCACACTGACTTCATACATCCATCAAAAATTGTTCAGCTTACAAGTAGAATATGCCAACTCCTTAATCATAAGGAGAGATTTGAATGCACTAGCCTAAGACATGGCTAGGTCAAGCTGAAAAATTGATAAGAGTATACAAATTTGAATAATTGGAATCAAGTGTGATTTAATGGACATCTATAGAACTGTGCATTCAAGAAATGAAGTATACATTTATTATGGCATACATAGACTATTTTTTTTTAAAAAGTGACATTTATTAGATTCCAAAATGTCTCAACATGTTCCAAAGATTGATGTTACATACGATATAATTAATTTTTTTAAGTTTTCTAAAAGATACCAAAATATATATCAAAAAGATAGCAAATATATATACATACACACATACACATGCACATACACCCTTGGAAGTATTTTTAATAGTCACCCCAAATTGGAAATCTCTATTGTCTGTGATTTGGTGAATGACTTTAAAATCTGAATATAACACGTTAAAGGGAATGATCTAGATGTAGTGGTATCGACATGCATAATTTTTCAGAACACAATACTGTGTAGAAAAATCAAGTTCAAGAGGGATATACACAGTGTGGTACCATTTGGGTAAATTAAAAATATAAAAGAATACCACCTATTATTCATGGATACAATTATATATAGATAAAAATGTAGAACTATTATAAAGAAAGGATAATCATTTGCCTTGAGAAGAAAGGAAGGGGAATAGAATTAGGGATAGAGGGAATCAAAGAATTTCTACTATAATTCTAATGTTTTCTTCCTTTTAAAAACCTGAAACAGGGGTGCCTGGGTGGCTCAGTCATTAAGCGTCTGCCTTGGGCTCAGGTCATGATCCCAGGGGCCTGGGATCCAGCCCCGCATCGGGCTCCCTGCTCAGCAGGAAGCCTGCTTCTCCCTCTTCCTCTGCCCCTGCTTGTGTTCCCTCTCTCACTGTCTCTCTCTCTCTGTCAAATAAACAAATAAAATTGTTAAAAAAAAAAAACAACCTAAAACAAAGATAGCAATGTTAACATTAGTGAATTCTGAGTGCTGGGTACATAACTACTTGCTATATTACTCTCTGTTCTTTTCTGTTTGAAATATTTCATTATGAATAAAAGTTTGAGTTACTTGCCCAGGGATACGGAGTTAGTATTTGGTATTTTAGTTTCAATATTTTGGTTTCCTTACTTTTTATTGTACAAAAGTTCTCAATGTTTATAATTTCCAACTGAATTCCTTCCATTTCTCCTAAGTTTATTTATACTTAAAAAGTGACTTGATTTTCGGTCTTCTACTCTTGAAGTTTGTTCTTTGTTTGCATTCTTACTCACTTTTCTCCTTGACTCCTGAGAGTTTGGGTCATGAATATTAAACAAGAAAAAATCATAGAGTCAGCTTTCATTAGGAGAACATTTAGTGTAAAGACGAAATACAGATCTGCCCTTATCACTGACTCGACTCTAAGTTAAGCTTGATTGCTCTTCATTCAGCATCATACAGGACTTTAGAAGAAAACAAGTTTTCTTCTTTTACTTTTCAATCAAATAACAATCAGATTTACTAAGAATCTATGATAGAATCCAGTGCAGTGTGTCAAATCTAGAGCACTGTGGAGGACCGAAGAAATTTGGAACAAGGGCTTTTCCTACACTCAGAAAAGGTGACAGGCTGCTTTTTCTTCTCTATAGAAAGCTAAATGCTCTCTCGTAGCAAGGGAAAATCACAGAATTGGAAGGAGCTAGTGGCACCCCAGTTATCAGCATTTTGAAAGAAAAGATAAATCATTTCTCCATCAAGGGCCAACCTCAGAAACTCCATCCCTGACTTCCCAGACCTAGTTTCATCCTCCTCATCAGTGCTCCTTAGCTCAGGATTGGGACTCAGAAGAGGTCCGTCCTGCAGCATTCTTTTTATCTCTAACCATAGCCCTTAACATGCTAAGTTTCTGATTATTTAGCTGTTCCTGCCCAGCTGGAAACCCCATAAGGGCTGGGACCAGGTCTGCCTTGCCCAGGGTCCTATCCCTGGCCTCACATATAGGAGACGCTCAGGGCATGTTTGTGGAGAGAGGGAGGGCGTTAATGAAGCACACAGTAAACTCCCTGAGGGATACAGCTGCATTTTCCATACAATGAAATCACCATGAAAATATGGGAAAAAGTGAAACTTACCCACAGCAATGATAATATGAGTATTTTAGAGACAACGCGCATCAGAAGATTTCCATCACGGTGAAGTTTTGCTTTTAAAACTCTGCAGCCATCTTTAGTGGGGACAGGGGTGGGAAAATGGGGCAGGACCCAAACATTTTATTTAAAGAAAATAAAAATTAAAGGTAGGCTTTGCAAAAAAAAAAAATTAAGATTTCAAACCACTGGATTAGTCCTTTTGTTCTGAACTTACAAGGAGTGAGAACGTAAGGTCCGTCATCAGATGATGAGATCTTCTCAGGCTGTGGCATGGATGATGGGTGGTGGACCAGTCTTTCCGAAGCTGCGATCCCCTCTCTTTCTCTCCCATTTAACTCCTACTCATCCTTTGGTCTCAGCCCAAACTATCAATTTGTTGAGAGTAAGTGCTCTGGAGGTAGGGGTGGGCGGAGCAAAAACCGGCTCAAGACAGCTGCTTCTCAAACCTGGCTGGGTGCAAGAATTACCTGTAGAGAGAGTTAAAATGCCAGTTCCTGGGCCCCACGCCCCATCCCTGGAGCATCTGATTGAGTAGGTCTGGAATGGAGCCCAGTCATTTATATTCTACCCAACTCCAGGATGATGCTGAAGCTGCTGTTCCCCTGACTGCATTTTCGGTAGCTCTATTCTAGACCAGTACGTCTCAAATTTCAACACACGTTCAAAACCCTCGGGATCTTGTTAAAACGCAGAGCTCAGTTTCATAGGTTTTGCGTAGAGCTGACATTCTGCATTTCTAACAGACCCCAGGTGAGGCACTGGGTGAGGTCAAGGCTGCTGGTTTGAGTAGAAGGACCCCCGGGCACTGAGTTTGGCTGGACCCTCAGCCGCTTAGTGAATTTGCCTGCACATGGACACCTGTCAGGGCAAAGCCAGAGAAATGCTTTCGTTGGAGAGAATGCCATGCTAACAAGAGACCTCAGGCAGCCCTGTTATTTGCCCTTAACTCTTTCCTTCCTTTGAGAATTTTGGTTTTGTATTAACTTTCAGTTGGAAGAGAATTGTGAGTACAGAGCTTTGAGAGAGAAGACTACAGTTCTTTCTTTGGAGTGTCTAATAATGACCCAGAGTGTTCATTTTTCTCTGAGTTTATGATGTGTACACAGGGATGATTTTCATCAAAGGTCTGAAATAACATTTGCCTCTGCAATTACCTGATTCTTGTGTAAAGGTTAATGGGCAAATATAATGTTCTCAGAGTGCACAGAAACTTTTCCAATCAGTATTTATCAGGCATTCTTGAATATCATATTCTTTCTTTCTAGAATATTGCATAGAAGGAAAAAAATTATAAGAGCTCAATGCCAACCAGTATTTCTAAAATGAAGTAAAAAGTATTTTAATGAAATTTTAGGGGGAGCAGGATTATATTTTGACCTCCAGTTTTATTTAAACAACCAAGATAGAGGAAAATCAACAGATTATAATGTGCTTTTAGCACTTTTGATTTTGGAGAAGCTCTTTAGCTTGTAGAAGATTGTAAAACTCTGTATCTTAGTTCCCCTATTTTAAAAAAGTGAATTTACTATGATGGAGGATTCCTCTGGAGAATTAGGGGCCAGTGGGATCTGTGAGCCCTAAGCACAGGGCCTTCTTAGCGGTGGCTGATTGCAGTAAATATCTAGACCATGAACCAAGATCTAGCTAGTGATGGGGATCTGATCCTCCGCTTCTCGGTGGGAGCTGCAGAAGGGAGTCACTTGAGGGTTTTCTGGTACCCTGGTCACACCCAGGCCAATTAAGTCAGAATCTCTGCCTCCTGAAGCCCCTGGCTTCACTGTGGCTTAATGCTCCCTCATAATTCTAAGGTGCAATCAGGCTTGAGATCCAGTAGTCCGGAGGCCTGGAGCCTCTTCTACTTCTAAATATCACTCTGGATTATTCCTCCTGGATTATGATTCTGGCTCCTCTGAGTTTGCTCAGTCTGAGCCAAATTCACTGATGAGTTTTGCTTCTGCCATTTCCTGCAGTTCTATGTTCTTCTTCTCCACTCATTAAACACGTTTAGAGTCTCCTCTGGCTAGTCTTTCATTCAAAGGCATAATTTCTTCATAATTTCCAGCTAATAAAGTTCCAGATTGGATTTTTATTTTTGTGGGTACTTGAAGAAATATGTGTAGGCTTCTTGTGGGTTGAAACTATATCTTTTAATGCATTCTCTTTCCTAGGAGGATGCTGAATTAATGTATGTTCTCATTCAATTATCCACGGTTCCGGGTCTCTCATTTAGTGCCTGCCACATCGAAGGTACTCAGTGAATATTTGTCGAATGTACAGGTCATTGTTTCTTCTCTCTTCTTTAACTCTTACGCTCAAATAGTCAACCAGTTTCTGAATCATGCTGATGGAAGCTCTTAAGTATATCTAAAATCCATTTTCTTGGTTGCATTAACAACCATTGTTGCCTTGGTGTAAACCATCATTATCTCTTTGTGCTTCCAATTTCTCTCCCTCCTCCCCCAGATGCATCCCTCTCACAGTGAACACCAACCCTGCCTCTACACTCAACTTCCACTGGGCAGCCAAAGAGATTTAAAAGAATTTTTTTTCAAATTTTGTATTTTGATTTTTATCACATGAATGCTACATAAGGATATAAAATTAAAGTCTGTTGGGGCGCCTGGGTGGCACAGCGGTTAAGCGTCTGCCTTCGGCTCAGGGCGTGATCCTGGTGTTCTGGGATCGAGCCCCACATCAGGCTCCTCTGCTATGAGCCTGCTTCTTCCTCTCCCACTCCCCCTGCTTGTGTTCCCTCTCTCGCTGGCTCTCTCTCTCTCTGTCGAATAAATAAATAAATAAAATCTTTAAAAAAAAATAAAGTCTATTATATTATCCCAGGAAATGTCCTTTTGTTTATACAAGTATGTGTTGCTGTTTGCTTTATAGAGAGTCTGCATTGTCTAAGTCCTCTTTCTCTCACATTGACTGGTTGGTGTTGTCAATTGGATCTTTTTGTAGAGGATAATTCCTAAGCAGTTATTGCTGGCATTTAGTAAAACTGTTTTTAGAACTTCTCTTTTTCTGAAGTTTCTTAATTATAGACAATCATATAATTTGCAAGTAAAGTATAATTTTTCTTTCTAAAATCTATGTCTATTATTTGTCTTCATGCATAATTTAATTTTTTAATTTTTTTAAGGATCTTTTTTATTTTTAAATAATCTCTACAACCAATGTGGGGCTTGAACTCACAACCTGGAGATCAAAAGTCACATGCTCTACTGACTGAGCCAGCCCGGTGCCCCATTCTTGTGTGATTTTAGAGGATATAACTTTCGAATACTGTTACTTAATAATAGTAATGAAAGGCAGCCTTTGCTTTTGAATTTACTAACATGTCTCTAATGTTTCATCACTAAGAGTAATTCTGACTTCTTACATTGAGATAGATACCATTCATTGCATTAAAGAAGCATCTTTTTGTTTCAGTTTTACCATGTTTGTAAAGTTTGAAAACCCAGAATAAATGTTTAATTTATTATATGTTGTAATGCATCTGTCAACATGAATGTTCAGTTATTCTTGTTTCATCTATTAATATGAAAAATTATATTATTAAATATCTTGATATCAAACCAACCTTGCATTTCTAAAACAAATGCTCCTTGGTTTAATATGTTATTCTTTTAATGTACTGTTGGATTCTGTTTAATTATACAGTATTTTTTGCCCTTATTTTTGTAAATAGCTAGTCTTTAGTTGTAGTGTCTATGCAGTCTTTGTTGTATTTGGCAAGGCAAAGGTCCTTCCTTGCATATATGCAACCACTCATGCCGTATAAAATTAATTGTAATTCGCTAAGTAGGTAGGGTCATTTCAGAGCTTAGTGGCTTTATATCTGCTGTTCTCCTTGCTATCCTTCCTTCCCCTGTTTGCCTTTCAAACTCAAGCTCATTGGCCATTATTGGTCCCCCCTTCAATGAAGTTTTCTCAAATATACTGCCCACATTTTTTTTTAAGTTTTATTTGTTTATTTTAGAGAGCGAGAGAAAGAGAGAGAGAGAGAGAGCATGAGCAGGGGGAGGAGAGAGAGAGAAGCAGACTACCCGCTGACATGGAACCTGACTTGGGGTTCGATCCCACAGCCCTGAGATTGTGACCTGAGCTGAAATCAAGAGTTAGACGCTCAACTGACTGAGCCACCCAGGTGCGCCTGCTGTCCACATTCTTAACTCCACTGGTCATTCCCTCTTCTGCTGTCTCTCTGTACTTCCTTCATATCTCTGTTATATATATGTATAATAGATATATAGATATATACACACACACATATATGTATATATATACTCTGTATAATACTATATATAATATTATATACAATATAATATTATAATGGCATCAAAATTCTTTTTATATCTGTTTCTCTCACTCTATTTTATGTGTTTGACAGTGGAGATTTTGACTTCCTATCTGTATATCAGCACAATGTTCTCAGCACAATGTCTCTGTGTAGTAGGTGCGGTAAATGCTATTTAGAGGAATGAGTGACTGAAGGGAACTCATACTTAACATTTATTTCACCTCACTGCAAGGCTTCCTGGACAGTACTGTGGGTTGCTCTCAGTATGTCATGGAAAAATCAGCACATACAGTCTTGGTTGTATTTCTTTAAAATGGCCCATCTGTGGTCCTATGCAAGATCCTAAGTCATGTATTTAAATTATTTAAGCTGCTATGTTACTTCAATGTGCCATTCATGGTGGCACAGCATTATATTTAGACATAATGGAGAATAGGATGGTGGAGACAGGACGAGTCATTCTTTTGTTTTTCTTTCATAAAAATGTGTCCACTTAATGGGAATGGGAGCATTTTTCATTCCACAAATGTTTACTGAGCACCTTCAACATGCTAGTGGCCATGCTGGTGATNCAGCAGGAAATTAGACAGACAAGGTCCTTCACAAAGCTTATATCCTCACTGGGGAATGCAACCAAAACTAAAGCAATAATCAACTAAATAGATTTGAGAAAGGGTGGTGAAGTGGAGGTAGGGGATTGTTGTAGATACTTGTGGTCAGAGAAGGAATGTCTGAGGAGCTAATAATTGCCCTGAAAGTTAAGAAGGTGCAAGCCACTGCTCCGGGAAGCGAGAAGGTTGTTTCAGCCAAAGGCAGCGATGAGCTTGGCATATTTCAGGAATGGCAGGCAGTCCGGTATGCTTGGAAGGTAGTAAGCTGAGCCTGGTAAATAGAGTTGAAAATGTAAAGCAGGAAGGGCTTACATTGTCAGGGGCATGCGGACCATGATTAGGGTTTATGTAGATTATATTTTTAATGTGATGAGGCATCTTTGGAAACTTTTGATTAGAGGAGCGACATGATTTATTTTGTATTTTTAAAAGAACATTTGGCTGCTATGTGAGGAATGAGGAGTTTATGTTCCCCTAAGTATTATCATAAGAAGTGTTTGCACAAAAATACTTGACTCGCTGCTGTGTCCGGAAGAAAGCATATGACGGTATCTATGGTATCGCTGGAAAGATACGGGTGAGAAGTTCTCATTTTTCACTGCTGAGTCATGGTAAAATCCTTTTTGACCACTCATTTCTCCCTCTTTCTTCCTATCTTCTTCCCCAGTGCATGACTTCCAATCACTGTGTTTATAGGAGCTATCTGCTTTTCTCACTTTCTCATTTTCTTATTCCGATGCCTTACCAACCTCATAGCATTACTGATGGTCCCAATATTAATCAGTCATGTTGCTAGATTTTTATACAACCTGCAAAGAGATAAAGAGTAGTTTATAGGGTTTTTTTTTTTTTAAGCCAAATTGTATCCTATGATTGACGGAGCAGCATTATTACGAGCCGTTATAAAACAGTAGACAGCCCAGAGGTACTTGCAAAGGTGGCAATGAAACAAAGCAACCTTTAAATTGATTTAGCAAAACACTTAGTTACTATTTCATGGTAGGCAAAACAATAATAAATCTTAAAGGAGGAATCTTCCTAGGACATTATGTAAAATAAAACTAGCATAAACTCATTGGCTGCTGTCAGCACTCATTTTTATGGTGTTTACATGAACAGTGGTAACAGAGAATGAGATAATTTATTTGTGACTTTTGGCTGACGTTAGAACACAGCAGTAGGGATCCTCAAGTCTGCCGTAGCCATGATGTTAGTTCACTTTGTCTCACAAAAATGAAATTGCATTTTGTTTACTGAAAAATAAGGAATCCTCTTGGCGGAACGTATGTCTCTGGTCTTCCAACGTCTGTTCCATATTGTGAACCGGGGCCAGTGGTGTGCTGGGGCTGGCTTCCAGTGGCTCTCCAGAGACGGTTGTTAGAACCTCTTCCCAACACTGTGCTTCGTGATCTGGGAGGTCATGGTGGTAGAGCCTGCAAGCAGCCACAGTGGGAGAATTTATACCCTGGAAATTGGCACAGGCTACAAATCTGGGGTTCTGTTCTCCCCAACTCCCCAGGAGCCAGTTGCTAAACATTTACCACCCCTTCGCTGCCTGGATGTTCCAGCAGAAACAGCGTGTTGAACTACAAGCTCCTGTCTCTCTTTCCACTCCTCCTTACTGTCCGCCTACCTCTCCTGCATTGCTTCTTTGTTGACAGACTTTAACCCCCCGCTCAAATCTCCAGAGGCATCTGTGACCCTTCCTTTTCCCTTTTGCCCCAACATGAGATCCTTTTCCAAATCCTACAGATTATCCCTTCTCCTATCTCATGTGCTTTCTGTCTCCTCGCTGTTTCTACCGGTATCTGCCCCCCCCCCCTCACAAATCCCTGGTTGTGTCTTTTTTTTTCTCTTGTAACCCCTGGTCGGTCATCCTCAATAGGCGCTTGACCCCCACCCCCTTTAATTCTCCATCTCCACCTCCTCCAGCCTACCTCACACACGATTATCAGCTCACTTTCCTGAGCTGTGTTATCTATTCTATCCTCTTTTCTGCTCAAATCTGTCAGTGACTCCTCTGATCTCCAAATAAGGCTCATGCTTCATAGTTTAGCATACAAGGCAGCCCATTATCTGAGCACAACCTATCTTTCTAGTGATTTCCTAAGACTTTTGTTCCTCCTCTGATGCTCAGGAATTTTCAAATGGCACACGTGGCATTTCAAACGAAAGTATTTCTAAAATACGGTTTTCTGAAAAGCCCTTTCTTCCTCTTTGGGTAAAATCAGCTCTTTCTTTTCAGATGTAACTCAAATGAAACCTCCTCCTTGTAATCTTTTCTAACTTCTCACTCCCTCCCCTCCTTGCCAGAATAATCTCTCTCCTTGCACTCCCCTGGTAATACTGTACTGCTCTTTATAGCACTCATCGATTTCCTCCTTTTATTACAATTCATTTTAGCACATTGCGTAGTTGGAGTAGAAACCCCATCTTTTTCATCTTTGCCCCAACTTGAGGCTGAACACAGTGCCCTGCTCAGCAGAGATTTGTCGAAAGAATAAATAAAAAGGAAAGAAGGTTTATACTTAAATTGAATGCCCTTTAGCTGCTAGGTGTAAAGAAAATAAAAGCACAGGAAGTACAAAATGGCATAGTGGCCGTATTTCTGGAAGTCCCCCAAAAGTTAACTTTTAAGTGGAACATTTTTTACTTCTCGTAATGCGTTTGAGGAGGATATCATATGGAAGCTGGAATAGAATAGAATAATTCCACAATGTAACAGAAGGTAGGATCGGAACAAATGGGTGGAAGCTACGGAACACATTTTCATTTAATATATAAGAAAACTTCTTGAGAGATAGAGGCTTAATTGTTTATCACAGGAATGATATTCCTAAAAACCTACTGAGCTATTGTCACAGACATGATGCAGATGTATGACCATCTGCTGGGGATGTTATAAAAGGAATTCCTGCAGCAAGTAGATGTTCACTAAGGTCTTTTAAGACTCCTGAATCTATGATTTGATGACTGTTTATGAGTCATCCAACCTATCAGTAGGATTTGTGAGCACTTACTGTCCTAAACCAAGATAGATTGCCACAGTGGTTGCTGTTAAGACTTTTACTATTCAGATGGGAGCCTTAAAATATTTAGGAAGAAAGCATCTAGAAAATCCGCCCAACCCCCAAAAAAGTGGTTTCTAAATTTGGGGTCCTCTGATGTGGGGGAAAATTGTTCCACCACTAATTTTAGATCATAAAATTAAGGTTTAAGAAACCCGCCGTATTATTTGTTTCTCTGTAGGAGCTAAGGACCAGTTTCTCCAGCACTAAATTTCTGCCTGATCAAAACTCTATCTTAGTCCTATTTAAGTTCATTTGCCATGGGTCTCCAAGGTCATGGACTGAGAGAGAGTGGAACTCTTATTCTCCAAAGGGGGGGATCTTGTCCCTCAACTGTAGCGCTTCTTCACCTAGAAACACCATTTGCAAATTTCGTGTAATTCTACCCCCGTCTTTGCTAGGTGTTTGCACTGGGTCATTGATCCTCATCCAGCTGTTGGTGTAGATGGTAGCCTTGATTTTTAACCCCTTGCTCCACTCTGCGGTGTGTAAGCAAACGGACTTGGCGTGAGTGTGTTTTCTTTTTACAGGAATTTTTTCCAGGGGTTTACTAACAACTGTAAGTGAAGAGAGGACCGTCTTTCTCCTACATTCTTGACCCCATCTTTACCTATTTTCCTTCATGACATTACTCTCGTAGTTACCTAACCCCTTCTCTTTAATTTCAACATCTTCTCTTAGACTTCTTTTTCCTTGGTGCCAAATATGTCCGAGTCTCTTTGATCCACACACACACACGTGTTCCACCTGACTTCTCTACATTCTGTCTTTCCATTTCTCTCCTCTTCACTGCCAACCTACTGAAAGAATGGCCTTCACTCAATGTCTCATATATTTCCCACCTTCAATACTTTTGTCCCCACCCCATGAAACTATTCCTACCAAGGCTATCACTGACTCCTGTTTGCCTAACCTAGTGCCCTGTTTCCAGATCGTACTCCCTTTGGCTGTTGGTTGTACTTAAATCCATGGGATGCTCACTTCTTGAAACTTCTTCAGATCATTGAACCACCTGATTCTCATTGTCATCTTAGAGTTTGCTTTATCTGGACTTGCCTCTATAAACATCTATAAACGATTCATTCAGATAAATAGGTCTTGAGCATCTCCTCTTGACCAGGGCTGGCGAAAGATGGTGAACAAAACGTGCCCTCTCTGGAGCATAGAGAGGTGGATGGAGTGAGGGCTCAATCGGACAAGAACATAGTTGCAGGCAGTGACAAGGGCCATTCAGGAACACCACGAGAAAGTCAAGTAGCAACCTTGTCTAGCTTGAGGATCTCAGAAGGTCCCCTGAGAGAACTATTGGCCTGCCTATTGTAGGAGGGGTAAGTTCTAACCAGGAGAAGGGGGTGGAAGGAACAGCATGTGTCGCATTAGGCACTGTGTTGTAGGGCAGAGAGCATGGACCTAGCTTTGTCACTTACTACCTGTGTGATATTAAAAAAACAAAAACCAAAAAACCCAAAACCCTTCTTGACCTCTTTGGGTCTCAGTTCTCCCTTCTGTTAAATTTTTTGCATTCAAAATTACACGTGCTTATATATGCAACACACCTGGCATACAGTAGGTACCAAGGGAATGTTGCCTTATCCCACTTCTTCCATTTTTGGGGCTATGAATGTTCTGGGGCCTTCAAAGCAATATTTTCAGTTGCTTCTAGGAAACAGGCCTCATGTTCCATCTCTCTGGGGCTTCCGTGAGGGTGCTATCATTTGAGAAGAGGGTGGGAAGCTGCGAGAAAGTGGTTGGCCCATGGTGTTCATGGTTTGGGAGTGGGGAATGTCTGGTCCCTGCACCTCTTTTCTGTGATTTGAGCATGGCCATGTGCCATCGCCCACTGATGGGAGTGAGGTGAGCCCCTCAGGAAGGATACTTCTCTTAGGTCTAGGGACTGAGTTTTCCCTGTACAGTCAAGCTGCATAGAGTATGGAGTGTGAAAATCCCATCCTAGTGCAGCGATTGGATATGAATACTGGTTTATTGTGGAGCCAAAGGCACAGCAGATGCTTGATGAAAGGCACCCAGCATCTGAGAAAGCTCACCACAGCACTGTATCCTCTGGGGGCGCAGCCACCACTGCGGCCCTTTTATTAACGCACGTGGTGGAGGGTTTGTGGACTTGGCAGCCCTCCACTGCCTAATGTGAAAAAGGCCTCTGGAAGGATCGACCCCTTTGAAGCAGCTGGGCTGGTGGTGGCTGCCGTGTATGGCCCGGGTGTGGCCTCCAGATGCTGGATGCCTTCACTTCCACGAATTTTCCTCCCTGCCCCTCGTGACCACGCACTCCCAGTGCCTGCCTCTCAGCCAGCAGCCGTGGTCTAGACCCGCACACCTGTCCTGGCATGCTGGGCCACCAATGGCAAGATTTCACAGGGGACTGTTGGGGCTGGGAGTCCCCGGGGATGGAGCTGAGGGGGGGGTGCCTCCCTCGAATGAGAGAAAGAACAAAGCACCACTTAACACGCCCTTCTCACGCTGAGCTTGGCTGGGCAAAGAGAGGAGACCCTGCTTTTCGCCTGGCTTCTACCTCTAGCCTTCATGGCCCTGTATGGATGAATTTCTCTCTCCTCCTTAACAATTAGATAGTCTGTTTTCTCACTTACCTTTAATGAGAACCCCATGAGAGATGACACAAGGAAAGGGGAGAGGGGAAAGACTGTACCCAAAGTGATGAAAGCTTTCGCTTTTGGCCTCACCTCACTGCCTCTCCAGTCTCCCCTACAGCTCATCCTGTGAGAGCATGTTCCTCTCCCCTCAGTGCCCAGAGATGAGTGGGGTGCCCTGGGAGCACAGTTTAAGGAGGGGCTTCCTCTCGGGTGCACTCCCGCACCTGCAGGAACCCCAGACAGAGCTTCCTTACTGTTCCGCCTGTGGCCTGCTGCCCTCCCCAGCCTCGCCCTCCCCTCCCCAGGACACTGTGCAAGTCCCAAGCTGAAGGCTTTCCTTCTGGATTCCCCACCGAGCCCAACCTGTTGTTTTGCACATGGTAGACACTCAATGAATGTTTGTCGTGTTGAATGGAACAATTGCAAAGGTGATGTGTATCTGTGTTGGGGGTAGAAATATAATGAGGAGGGCTTGCCACAAAGAAGAAAATTGGAAGATTTTCTCAGTAAAGATCCCTCTCTCATTTCTGGAAGGTCTTTCCAATTGTGAATATCACCTAGTTTTTAGGGCTCGCTGAGCGCTGGACAAGTCCATATTTAGGTTTAGAGTCGTAGAATGCTAGTACAGTAATGATTTAGCCATTTTACTAATTAGGAAACAGGAACATGACTGAACATAGTCAACACACCACACCTCTGGCCTTGATTGTGTTACTACCTCAGATGTGGTCCTCCTGCTTAGTGAAGGGTCCAGTAGTCTTTTGTACTTGAGATTCTTTTCAAAAACAAAGTAGGTCAGGCTAGATACAGTGCATAGGTAAAGTGAGATTCTACAAAAACCAAAAAACGTAGGCTTTTTCCCACTGATGCTCCAGCTCACCTGCCCCCTAGCAGGAAGTGCCTCAGATCACCTACCCTCCGAGGCAGGTACCCAGGAGGCTCTTAGATTACGCGGGGATATAGTCCACCAACCAGCTTCGACGTTGTTTCACAGTGAACGTGATGGTGATGAATTGAACATGTTTAAGAGAAAAGTGATTGATTTTCTGACAAGCAGCCATTTTTATGTTCTGCTTTATCAGCCAGGCTCTCCCCACCCCCACGCCGCACCCCCATAAGTGGAGTAAGATGCAAATGCTGGAATATGAATTGAGGTTACTTGGCACTCTACTTCTCAGCCACTAGAGGGGGGTAGTGACCAGGCTTCCCCTTTCTCCGGCTGGCTTGTGAGCTGTCTTTGCCAAACTGGAATAATGAGTTATCCCTGGGAGAGTGACAGCCCAGCAAATGTTTGCTAATCATAGTCAGCTCTTCCCCTCTGTGGAGCTAGTGTTTCATACTTGAGCAAAGACATCTCATTGTTCCCAAGAGGAGTATTTTCTAACCATGTTAGTGGTATAGAGTCTCTGGATTTGGCCTCTTTAAAGTTGTAACCCCGGAGCCTGGGGCAAATAGGATGGTGCTCACATCTTCCCCAACCCTAAGGCACAGGAAAACTTAACTATGAGCCTGGAGATTATGGTCTCCACATACAGAGAGATGGTTTTATCAAGGGAGACATATTTTAGGCTCCAGAACATGTGTGATGGTTGTTTGGTCTCTGCTCAGAGCAAGTGCAAAGGACTCCTGTTAAAATTGGCATTTATGGAAAATCATAAGCACTGTTATCTTTAGAGGAGGTCTCTGTGCCTCCTATCTTATTCCTCAAAACAATCTCTAGCTTTAGAAGGGTGTCCAAGCTGAGGACCATTTCTGGAACTCCTATGCCACGCTACTTCTGCCATGCAGGTAATGTCATTTGCCTTCTGGGGAACTGAATCCTGGAGGGTTAAAGCAATCAGTATTGTGCAGTATCTGGAGAGGGTACATTAGGTAAAAGTGTAGAGTCCCTAGGTTTTAAGTCGGAACTACTTTCATATAAGTAGGCAAATTGTGTACATGACAGGAACAGAGTGCAGGCCATCGGAAAAGAGGTTCATTGTGAATAATTCTCAAAATGGTTTGGTAGGTTTTTCCCTGTTACTTTGGTAGTTGGATTTTTAGGCAGAAAGAGAGCAGTTACAGAGGGAAGGACACCAGATGTCAGAAGCTGAGGAACACACGAGGCTGGGGTGAGGGGGGAGCTGGGGAATATCACTGAAGCGTCATCATGGGGAACAGGCTTGCTGACTGACTCTGTGGCTCCATGTCTCACCCCTATGAGTTCACATTGGTGATGATGAAGATTTGGATCCTTAGAAGAAAGAAATGTCTTCACAATAGAACGTGCCAGGCTGCTGTGTGAGGAAATGAGGTCTTCTGCGACAGGTTGTATGACTGTTTGTCAGGGACTCTTTTTTTGTCTCGTTTTTTAATATTGGAAGTTGGACCATCAAACATGAGATCTGATGATTTGAAAACTCAGAACTTCTCCTTTTGCCTGAAATTTCCTTTTCCTCATTCTGGAATGAAGCAAAATTCTACACATCCTTCGAGACCCAGCTCCCATGTCTTTCCTACCATGTGAAGCCTTCTGGACTTAGTCCTCAGTATCCCATTTGCACTAACTTCCTGCCCATAACAGCCTTTGCCATGTCATTTGGGGTTTGAAGGTGTGTCCGTCTCTGTTCATGTCTGTGCCACAAATGAAAGGGGCTCAATGAATTCATTCTTGGCACTTAAGAGTGTGGAGGTGGGGATCTGATGAGGGTGGGTATCCCCAACCAGAGAAGCAGCTAGACTCCCAGATTGTCCTGCCCCGTCTCCTTGGATTGAGTTGGTGAAATAAATAAGCTCATCCAAAAATACCTGGCGTTGCACTGCTGTCCTGGAAATCTAGGCAACCACAGAGCCAACATGTAAGCCAGTTTTTGATACCAAATATTCTCACCAATATTTAAGCCACCGTGGTGCCAAATTGTGGCTGGCTCAGGAAGGACCTGGAGGGAGCAGCACGGACTCCCTGCTGGCTGGCCTGCAGGTGTGCCCTGCCCTTATTAACAATTCAATATAGCAACCTCAGGTTTCCCATTATTGGATCTTTTGGCCCTGTTTTTAAGGCCAGTATGCCCAGTTTTTTGTGAATTGGTGAGGGTGCCCATGTGGTATTGAGAAGAGCAGAGGTAGCCACTACTGAGTTAGGAACGAAGTCCTTTTCTTAGGTATAATGTGACATGGCTATGCCTTCTTATGGCTGCTAACCTGGGGTTACTTCTATGTAACTCGGGTTAGGGAGGTCCGGGCAGAATTTCAAGGATAAAAGTGTAAGCGAATATATTAATAGTCTCTCGATAGTTAAACACACTTCTGTCCACCCAGCCAGGACTGTCTTCCGAATCCTCTCCCCTCCCTCTTCCCCATGGATGCCCAGACACTAACAAGCCTGAGATGCTTTCACTCACTTCTGTGAACTTCCTAGATACATGAAGCAAGGAAAGCCCCATGAACCCCCACATGGTTTTCTAGTCATCTTCTGGATTAGTAACACGTTGAACATGAACCACACGGAACGGCCAAGGACCCCTCCTGATGGCAGAGGGGAAAAGCCAAGCTCTGGCTCTGGCTCCCACATGGGGCTGGCTGCCGTCACTCCTGGCCTGCCCTTCTGGTCTCCCAGAAGCAGTGTGGAGAGTTCCCAATGGTTAATATATCTGTCTTTCAAAACTCTGTTTGGGCAGCAAACGCATGAACACTTACCTCTCTCTGACAGGGGTGGCCTGCATGCCAGAAAAAGCAGAGGGAAAACCACTTGGTATGCTGTTGCTAGGAAGCAGAGCGATGTTTGATGTTTTGATTTTAGCAGCATTGGAGGCTTGCCTTTTTAATAACGCAAAGAGCTATAGGTTGTTCTTACAATATTGAATATGTGCTTTTCTGAAAATGTGTTATTCAAGTAGACTACTCCGATCAGATCCTTTATTCTGCCATTCATTAAATTAAAAAGAAAGTCCCCTAGGATACAGGAGAGGGGTGCAAGAAGTTCAAAATACCGATGGAAGGTTCCTATGGAAGCAGCATCGTTCAGAGGTTGCTGTGGTGAGCAGCCCTGGGGCAAGGCCGCATTAGGCACTGGCCAGGGAGGAGGGGCAAGGACAGAAGTCACACTCTGCAGATATCAGGGTCCAGCTGTGACTCCCTGGAAGCTGGACAAAAGTCATCAGGCCATTCTCATTCACTCTTCTGCTGATTGACTGTATTTACTGAGCTGCGTGTTCGAGGCACTGTGCTTGGCTGGATGAACAAGACAATGGTTCCTCCCTCTCAAACTGACAAAGAGGTAATTAGGATTCAGAGGGTCTGTGCCAGGATAAAGATGCAGAAGGGATGGGACCCAGTAGGAAGGGGCCAGGCAGGGAGCACCGTGGAGGAGTGTGAACTGAGTCTTAAGGGATAGACATGAGATTGTTCCGGTGGAAAAAGCCGAGGCAGCACAGTCAAGGCAGGCATGGCAAGGTGGAAGGAAGCCTGAGAGCTAGTGAGACATTCCCTCTGACTGGGTGAAAGAACGCGAGTGGGGCAGAAAAAGGGGGGATCTAGATTGCTAGCAGCTATGAATTTGAACTTGCTCTGTAAGTGCCCAGAAGAGCCAGAGTGAGCCTGCACTGGATCTCGCAACATCTGTAAATCTCTCTGGAGAGAACAAGAATGGTTTCCAAGCACAGACGGAGCTGCTTGGTACCACCATCCAGTAGAACTTTCTGCAGTGATGGAATTTGTATAAATCAGCACTCTCCAGTATGGTGCCCCTCACCACGCGTGGCCACGGAACACCTGGAATGTGGCTAGGGTGACTAAGGAACGGAATTGAAGCTTTTATTTCATTATAATGAATTTAAATTTCCATTCAAACAGTTTCACAGGGCTAGTGGCTTCTTTCTAGAGCTTTGGCAGGAGGCAGTGTTTGTCACCTAATGGAGGGGAGAAGCTGATGGGGGCTTCCCTGCAGATAAATTGTGATAAGTTGGGTTTCAGGGAGGGAACAGATCCCAGGTGGGTCCCGACACCAGTACAGTGCTGCGCGCAGTGGGGAGAGGCCTTCGAAGAGTCTTCCTGAGACATGACACCCATACAGGAAATGATGAGACAAGGGGGCAGCTGGTAAGTGACAAAGGGCTGCCCAGCACGGCAGCAGCCTGGGAGGACGACGCAGTAGCTCTTGGCATCCTTCCTCCATATCGCTGCGGTGTGCGCAGCTGCGTGAGCCCCAAGGAGCAGGAATCCTGCCTGCACCTCTCTGCTGTCAGGCAAGGTGCCAGGAGCAGGGTGGAGAAATCAGAACATCATTTCTAGATACATTCACCAGCTCTTATGACAGAAGGCATGCTTCAAAGGGCTCCATAGGCAGGCGATGATCCTGTATTACCCGTAGAACTTTCTGGAAAAGCTCTATTGTAATGCAGCCTGTGTTTTCCCACTGGGGCAATGGGCGCCTATGTTTCCTGTGCGGGAACTCAACATGGAACAGAACAGAACTGTGACAGAATCATGTCATGAAAGCTGAGAAACCGAAGCCATAAATCTGACCACTAAAAGTGATAACATTCTCCTACATTTCCTATAAAATGAATATAAATGTGCAGTATCAGTGCATACTGACTAAGGAAAGAGCAACACTCTTCCATGACCACATAAAAATTCAACTCCACTTCTTCATAAATTAGATTGTTCTCATACTGAACTATTAAGTGTGATAAACACAAATTGAACACTTGAATCACAATAGCTTCAACCCTCCCTGAAATTTGAAGTGCATTTGAGGATGCCTTTACTTTTCTCTTAGTAAGTTCCTTTTTCTTAATAAATTCCTTCCAGCAGAAGCGTGCCCCATTATCCCGTTATCCATTCCAACCATCTGGATGTCAGGTCCATGGCGTCAGTTGACCAATGAGGCGGGGAGTCTGCGGATAACACCCAGTGACTAGAACCAAAGCCTGTGTCAGGAGGCTTGTGCTACACAGACTGGAAAACGTCAGCTGGAGAAATATTTAATAACTAAGACCTACGAATGGATATTTTAATTTCCTCCTATTCTTTATGCTTTACTTTCTCACTCTAGTCTCTACATTCTGACTGAAATACTAATATGTCACATGCTACTTTTTTTGTCGATTTAAAAATACACCGATTATATCTTTTTAGAAAAGTGGTATGTGTCTATTGTAGAAAATGCAGGTATGGAGAAAATAAGAAGAGCCACAATTCTACCTCCTCGAGTTGACTGCGGTGAACATTTGGGCGTATCTGTCTCCAGTTATTTTTGTCTTCTTATGTGTGACCGCACAGTATGGAAATGGGTTTGCTCTTTTTCAATCAATCCTGCAGGTTTCCTCATATTAAAAAAAAAACGTCAATGCGTCTGCAGGATATAAAGGTCACCTAGATGTATTTAACTAGGCCCCTGTTACAGACAATTCAGGTTATCTCCTGCCCTCTTTTTCATTCTAAATAGCATTATGATGAAAACCCCTGTATAGTGAGTCTCTGTCCACATGCATTACTATTTTCTTGGGTGTGAAATTTCCCTGCCAAAGGAAGGAGCTTCCTTCGGGCTATTTATAAGTATTGCCAAATTACTCCCTAGAAAGATCTTCTAATGCAGTTGCTATTAATATGGGTGCTGAGATGAGAAAGACCTGAATCACAGTCCTGGTTTTGCAGTTCCGGATCTGCAGTCAGCCCTGTGGCCTTGAGCAAGCTAACACCTCCCAGCTCCTGTTTCCCTGAAACTTAAGAAGACCGGCCTCAGACCCCGTTGCTGTGTGGACTAAATGACATAGGCCACGCACAGGCCGACGGTAGCAAAATGCCCGACGGAAGAGCTGAGAATTGTACCTTCTGCCAGCCGAGTCGGGACCCTCGCTTTCTCCATTCTCTCACAAACCTGGGTGCGATTTGGTGTAAAAATCATCACTTGACAAGTGAAAAAAAAAGACATCTTGTAGTTTTAACTTCTGTGACAAAACACATCTCTCAAGCCTTTAAATATATGTGAAATATTTCAAGCCAAGGGTGGCTTTGACAAATGTTTTTTCCTCCAGTGTTGTTCCTCATGAGTGCCAAGTAATAGAATAAGCTCAACTCCTCCTTCGTTTCGAAGGGCAGACCCATTGCTGACTGTGTGTGTGCCCCGAGTGGCCTGCTGTGGAGACGGAGTGCGGATTCGCGGTGGTTATTAAATGTGGGCTTCCACGTTTGCTCTTGACAGCCGCGCTGAATTGGATTTAGCTGTCCCTAGTTTATTTTAAATCGTATAAATAGCTTCCTAAGACAACCAGTAGAAAGAAAGAGAAAAGAAGGAAAACATTCACCAACAATTCTTCCACCCTAAACCAATTAAATTCTGTGTACCGGCCACACAATTTTACGGAGTCGCCTTAGACGTTCTTTCCAATCAGAGGGTGTGTTTCCTCATGCGGAGACCACCGCGTTCCCGCACGAGTACCATCATTTCCCCGGGCCCACTCGGTGCCACTCCATCCCGTCGCATCGGTGGGACCTGTGCCCAAGAGACCGACACCCCACAGGCCAGGCAAGTCCCCAGGGAGTGAAGCCGAGGTGGCAGGAGAGGCTCACGCTAGCAGCCGCACTCTCGCTGTGGAGTCTGAGCGGGAGTGTGATGGGTGTGGGTTGGTCTGAAACGAAAATGAAAACAGCAAAGGCGGTGGTGTTGAGGAGTGTTCATCCTCAGCCGTTTTAAGAACAGGCTTTAGTTGGCTTTTCTCGGAAGCCTGGAGGCTCTGCTCGAATTGAAAGACACAGCACTGTGTCTGGTACCGGAAAGGGCTCGCAAGTGAGCGTGGGTTCCCAGGTGGGAGGAGGTATGAAGAATCCAGTCGTGGGGCACGTGTGCGGTTCAGTCAGTTAAGCATCAGACTCTTGACTTCGGCTCAGGTCCTGATCTCAGGGTCCTAGGATCGAGCCCCACGTTGGGCTCAGTGCAGAGTCTGCTTGTCCCTCTCCCTCTGTTCCTCCCTACCCCGTTCTCCCTCTCTCTCCCTCTATTTCTAAAATAAATAAAATCTTAAAAAAAAAGAAATACAGTCTTTATTATTACAGAGGAGAGAGATCCGTTTTTCTGTCCTGTATCAGTCATCAAATAATTTTCTGTCTTAAGTATCAGTCATCAGATAATTTCTCACTTGATGACACAGAAGAGGCTCGTTAGGTTTCAGTACAATTGCTCTTTTGTCCCTGTTAGTTCATATTTCCGAGGCTGTGTTCTTGAGGGTTGGGCTGTAATAACTTTACGGGTACCTGGTGAGTCTATTGATTCTTTAATATGGTTTCTGCATTTAACTCTTGTTCCGAGCAGGCAGTGCACAGCCTTTACGCAGAGCTAGCTGGCCACTCTCTGTAATCGGATGTGTACACACGTTCCACGCCAAGAGAAAATGCTGGCATGTTCACATTGGATTAGCACATCCTGGTCACTTTTCAAGATCATCTGTGCTGTTTGTAATCTTGAATATTATTATTATTTGTTTTTGCTTTCAGCCTTGAATTAGATTCTGTAAGGAAGAGGTTTTGCTGAACAAGAGTATGAAAAATATAAGGTTTATAGTTAAGAGTATGAAAAATATAGTTTAATGTTCTTAATCTTGAGGGCCTCTTGCATGGATGTGAAGTTCAAACTGGGAGGGAGTGAACTTGTGGGAAGGTGAAGATGAAGAAGGTTCTGTGGCATAACCGGAAGAGCCCGAGCGTGGGAGGCTGTAATTTAATTCACTTTTTGCCACTTTTTAATGGGACTTTTGGCCCATCTATTCATTTGTAAAGTGGCCTCTTTATTTAGAAAATATAAGGACTTGGGGCGCCTGGGTGGCACAGCGGTTAAGCGTCTGCCTTCGGCTCAGGGCGTGATCCCGGCGTTCTGGGATCGAGCCCCACATCAGGCTCCTCCGCTATGAGCCTGCTTCTTCCTCTCCCACTCCCCCTGATTGTGTTCCCTCTTTCGCTGGCTGTCTCTATCTCTGTCGAATAAATAAATAAAATCTTAAAAAAAAAAGGAAAATATAAGGACTGTGTTTTGTCCTATGCAGCGCTCGGTAACAGACGCAAGCAGAAGCACTTTGTAAATGGTAATAGGACATACCAATGTAAGGTCATTACTGTGGCTTGGAGGTCAATGTGCTTGAAAATTTGTTGGTTTACATTTAAGCCCATTTCAGTTATCCTGATATCCTGGCCCATCACGTCCATGTTTAAACTTAAGCTATGGAGACCTTGGCTCAATCTTTATCTTTCAGTCTAATGAGGACTCTGAAAGTTTTGCTTTATTTGGAATTCATCACCCCACATTCTAAAGAATGAGGTTCAGTGTTTCTTAAAAGACTAAGATTCTAAGTTACTGCAGAAGTGACTCTTAATTGTATGTCTTCAGAAAGTCCTGGGATTTTATACTTTCATCAAGTTGCTCACTATTTTGGTTATATTGTAGTAGAGACTATGATTCTTATAGTAGAGTTATTCACAAAATGACAGCATTTCATATGATGACTATAGCCTAGGAGCTGCCTTTCCAACATGGTAACCTCTAGGCATATTGATTATTTGCATGTAAGTTAATTAAAATTAAATCAGATAAAAAAATTTGGTTCCTCACACACACTAGATACATTCCAAGTGCTCACTAGCTAGATATGGGTAGTGGAGATGCTTTGGACAGTGGAGACTGTAGAACATTTCCATCATTGCAGAAAGTTCTCTGGGACAGTCCTGCTCTAGAAGAAAGGGAACCTAATATCACGTTGCTCAGAGATACCCAGGAAGGCTTCATGCTGAACTTTTATGCCATTTTGAGATTTCTAACCTAAAATAGCAGCCTTTAATGGCCAATCAAGGTTTGACATCCCCCCACCCTCCCCTTTCTGCAAGTCACATTTAGGGTGTGTGATAATTTGATATTTTCACATGTTCATTTCTTTCTGTTGGGTTCCTTAGGTCCTGCGTGACAGACATGTGTGAATGTCCAGTCCATAAAAACTGTTACTGCGAGTCCTTCCTGGCATATACCCGGGCCTGCCAGAGAGAGGGCATCAGTGTCCACTGGGAGCCTCAGCAGAACTGTGCAGGTGAGAAATTCCTGGCGGATCCATCCATCAGAAGTTCCCTACAACTCCCAAAATAGCAATGGAAGAGACTTGCTGATGTGAGCGGCCACATCCCCCCGCCCTCTTGGCCAAAGGGAAATTCCATCAATAGTCCAACTGGATTGCAACTTGATAAAACACAAGGGCTTCCCACCAGGCAGGATAGAAAGCACTTAAGAGAAATGCTTTGTGACAAGCACATTTGAACAATTTAAGGATTTCCACTGTTGCAAAATCCTCCCAACCTCCAGCTACCAGCTGGATGTACTTAGCACATGGACAATCACAGCTGTGGCTTAGGTTATGTGTGGAGCAAAGAAGATTCATGATGATTACAGTCATTTAAGGTCTTCAGGATAAGTGCGATATTTTTGAAAGAGAAAGATTGTTAAACCCTAGCAGAATGTTCTTTTGCCTCTGAGAGATAGATTTCTATATTCCTAGTTATAACTCTTTGATCTCAGGAGAGTTAATTGGCTTATTTGAGATCTGTAAAATGGACTTCTTTGTTCATTCAAGAAATATTTCTCACCCAGTGGCTAAGTGCTGGGCATTGTGCTGAGCACAGTGGGTACTCTGGTGACTCTAAGAGAAGAAGCCCTTGTCACTGAGGTGCCCACAGTCCAAAAGGAGAACCAGACAAAAATAGTCACTCTACAACAAGTACTTGCTAAGTATGTTAAGTGTGATGAAGGCAACAAATAAGGCAGAGCAGTAGAAAGCAAATGGAGAGGGAGTGCGTGGCTGCTTAGGTGGTGACGAGGGACAGCTTCTCGGTGGCTGTGACATTTCAGCTGAGTCCTGAAGGATCAAAGGGAGTCAGGGCAAGCATTCTATGCAGAAGAAACATATTTGATGGCCACGAAGTCAGAATAAGATAGCATGCTCTCGAACTGGAAGGGAGCCAGTGTGGCTCAAGCATGGTGGGCAAGGGGAAGAGGACATAAAATGAGGGAGGAGAAGCAGGAGCTGGGTTGTGCAGGGCTTTTCCAGTAGCCTTTATTCTAGGAGGAGTGGGAGCCACTGGTGGGCTTTAAGCAAGCCTTTTTCTGCTTTCCAGAGATCACCCTGTGTCCAGGCTACTGTGGAGAGAATAGATGGGCTGGGGCCAGGCTGAAAGCAGGTGAGCAGGCCGGAGGCTGTTGCAGTAGTGGTGGTGAACTGTGGCAGCTTGGATTAAGATGGAGGCAGGGTATGGGGAGAGAAGAAAAGAGATTCCCGCTATAGTTTGGAATTTTACAATAATATCTATTCCGATAATATCTACTAATATCTATTAGTGATAAGCATCGGTGAGCTATATATAAGAAACATCTGGAAGAGTGTCCAACTCATAGAAGCAGCTGCTGCTATTTGGATTTGAAGATGAGATGACTGAATATTTGTCACTTACTTCAGGGGTTGGCAGACAGTTTTCTGAAAAGGGCCAGATTTGCCTGGAATGAAGAGACTGGAGTTTGTACTAATTCTACGCTAATCCTAATAACCTTAGCTCTCATGTTAGAAAAGAAGGCAGTTCATGGCACTGCTGACTCTAGAATGCCTGTGTTGGTGGAGGACACGAGTGGTCATCTGGTTAGAAGAGGGGTCAGGGAGAATTGCGTTGAAGCTGTGTTTTCAGTGCATGGCCATCTTGTTTACTTTGACCAGTGGGTCTCAATCTGGCTGGACACTGGAGTCACTAGGGAGTTTTAAAAAATAAACCAGAAACCCGTGCCTGGGCCCCGTGCCCAAATATTCTGCTTTAACTGGCCTTGTGTATCTTTGAAAACTTCTCAGGTGAGGGATGCCTGGGTGGGGCAGTCGGTTAAGCGTCTGACTCTTGGTTTTGGCTCAGGTCATGATCTCAGGGTCCTGGAATCGAGTCCCGGATCAGGCTCCATGCTCGGCATGGAGTCTGCTTGAGATTCTCTTCTCCTTCTACCCCCCCCCAACACACACTCTCTCTCAAATAAACAAAACCTTAAAACAAAAGAAATCAAAACAAGACAAACAAAACGAAAACAAAACCTTCTCAGGTGATTCTGACCTGCAGCAGAGTTGAAACCACAGAGTTGATTTTTGTGCCTATTTGGGTGGCTTTAAGGGGGTAGGATGACAGGTATTTGGGGGCTACTAAAACTTCTCCAAGCTGCCCCTTGATAAAATCACTAGTCCGTGTCCTTCAAAAGCACGAAGCCCCTTAACTTCTTGTGACTTTTCTTTTGGAATTTGCTCTCTCCTCTGCAAACCCAGGTCCAATCTTTATATCTGAGATCGCTTTCCACAGCAAGAGTGCGTCTATCAATGCCGCCCTTCTCAAAGGAGTACTGATTGATAAAAATAACTCACAGTAATGCCAGCAGGCCAGGCCAGAGGACCCAGAGGGGATCCTGCAGGACCAACCAAGAAGGTCCTTGGCTTCACGCAGGATGGAAAGCAAACGTGAGCCATCAGGAAGTGAGAGCAGAGTTTATTGAAGATGTGTAGAGAGAAGGTACAGACAGCATCTGGGAGACTCAGAAAGGAAATGGAGGATGAGTCTTATCTTTGCATGGGGTCTGGAGTCTTTACTGACAGTTGTGGTCTGGTGCACATGTTTTCTCAGGCATATAGGAACTAGTCAGAACAAGGACAGGGTCCAGGTGTCCAGCATGAGTCACTTATTCCCTGGAACCAGGGTGTCTTGGCATCTTCGAGAGGTCTAGCACGAGGGGTCTGGAATAAGCACGTGATGACCTCGCCCCGTCATTCCTTAGATATTATCTAGAAGACTCCAAAGAAATCATTAACTCCTTATCATTATCCCCCTTGTAAGGGGGACTTACATTAAGACATGTATAGTGTGGGAGGGGAAGGTCCTAGCAAGAATAGAAGAAAGAGAGGGAGCAAAAAGTAGATTTTTATGAAGTCCTTCAGTTTCCCTCTCTCAATAGTAAGGTGTGGCTGAGGCTTCTAGAAAGATGACGAAGTGGCTTACCTCTTCCCTAATGCCTCAGTGCAGGGTAGCATAGTATGGGTGATGTTTTTGAGGGACCAGCCCTTTCAGCGCATCTTGAATACTCCTGGTTCCCTTTCTCCCCTTTGAATCCTCCTTCCCTTGAATCTACCAGAAAATGAGTAAGCTATGTGGAGGCAAGCCCCATCCATCCATCCTCTGTGATTCAGAGCTCTGCAGGACTTTATAAACTTTATTAGCTGGGGTGGTGCTGTGGTAAGGCTTATATTAGATACACAGTCTAGGAACACTGTCTTCCTGGCCCAGAGCTCTATGTAGCACCAGCTGAGTGCACACACTGCATTTAAGGACTACACATTTCCCCCAGCATCCCGATTTCAGGGACCGAATCCCAGGAGCTAAAGTTACTTTTCTAATGGACAAGGAATATGGCTCTTGAAAGGTTCCATTTACCACTTAAAATTAATGGAACCATCTGAAGTGAAGCACAACTGTGCAGTTGCAGGGGAGCCTTTACACACGCACGTACACTCGCACACACAATGAGCCTCCGTAGATTGGCGGCTGGTACATCAAAAATAAATTTACAGAGACATGCAGCATCTTTCAGTCGGCCCACTTCCCATTGATCGGAAATACTGAAGACCATAAGAATACTCCTTCCTTGTTTTTAGCTCCCAGATCTTTCGACTTATGACAGCACTTAAGGGCACTTAATACAGAGGAGAGAAATTTTCCATAATACAAAGCTTGGAAGTTGAACAGATAGAAAGCCAGCCAGGCAAGAAACTCCGGATGAGCAAGTGACACTTGCAAGGCTAGACTGGATTTAGCACTATCACGACGCAGTGTCTGTGTGTGGCTGAAAGGGCTGATGGCAGTGAGGTTGAGCCTGTGAATTCCTGAATACAATGCACTATGCAAAGGGCCATGATGAGGGTCTGTAATAAAAGTTTAATAATAATCCTTTATATTAATATTCACCATTTTCTAAGCACTTCCTTTGCCCCAAGGACCACACTAGTACTTCTATGACATTTTATCTTGTTAAATCTGCATTATAATCTACGTGGTAACATTCTATCACCCACATTTTACTGATAAGGAGGTTGAGATCTAGAATATTTAAGTGATTTGCTGCAAGTCCCAGAGCTAGAAAACGAGTAAGTTGGGGATGAAACCCGGGTCAGTTTGCCTCACAGCCTCTCTTGTCCATCGTTATGAAAAGAGACTGGCAAGAGCATTGTGGAAAAAATATATTTGAATATGAATATGTATTTATTTGCATATTTACGTAAGCATCAATGAATTTATTCAAGCATTTGCTATGTAGATCTTTCCAATTTCTATTCATTTGTGTCTTATCACTGATGGTTGTCGCTTGGTAATCTCTGACTTCAGCTTTGCTATCATCTTGCTCCTGCGTCTGTCTCACTTTGCCATCCTTCGCAGATTTTTGGCCACCTCCCTATAGCTGATGTTAATTGTCACTGCACTTCCAGTAATACGTCTTGTAAGTGGGAAAGGTGCTGGGACATTCGAAGTGCCCTGTGTCTTTCTGTAGCACACCAGCTAGTCTGCTAGGTTCTGTGAGCATTTTCCGATTTTGTTTTTGTTTTTGTTTTTGTTTTCTACACATTCCAGATGATTCTAGCTCCTTTGCTGTAGCAACTGCTTTCATTATACACAGTAAGCTTTTCCTTGGCCAACTGGATGCCTCCTGTAACAGTTTAGGAGATAAAGTCGATCTGGTGATCTTCAACAACTAGTAGGGGGACATGGAGACAGCTGAGTTCCAGAGGGCGCAGAGCCTTGCTTGTTGAATTTACTGATAAAGCCAACACCGAGAGCTTTAATGGGTTACCACGTAAAGTAACACATAACGCTGCTTGTATGCGTTACACAGTGGCTGCTTGTGTGCCCCCTTGAGAATAAATACATGTCAACCCTAATCACCTTGCTAGTTTGCTGGGTTTAAAAAAATTCATTTAACCAGACAAATCCTTTTTTAAATGCATATGTGCACATCAGTCACATTTAGGTTTTAAAAAAATTGTCTTTTGCCTATTACATATGAGAAATAACTGAATTCACAGAAGAGTCAAACAGGGTCCAAGTCACTATTCACTTTCTAGGATCATACAAAAGTTGATGATCAGTTTGAAGGTAACCTAATCATGCCACCCCCCAGCTGAAACCCTTCCAAGACTCCCCTTTGCTCCCACCCACCAAACTGAGACCCTTGTTCCCTGATGGAGCCAAGCAGTTTGTTGTTGCCCACATCCTGCCCTTGCCTTCTCTCTACCCGGGCAGCTCTTCCCTCCACAGTCTGTCTGACAGTTGTTACTCACCTGTTAAGACCTAAGTGGGCTCTGTTCTCTGAGGTCTTCCTCGACGCTGACCTACCCTCAACATGGACTTGATGTCTCCCTCTTACTCCTCCACGGTACTTTGCTCTCATGATCTAATATGGTAGCTCTTACTAAGGCACCACTACCATTTTATTAAGAATCTGTTTACATGTCACCTTCACCTGCTTGGTGGTATGTCCAGACTCCAGTAACTGGAGATCAGAGATGATATCTTATTCACATTTGATTCCCTGGCCTGAGAGAATGCCTACCACATGGCGGATATGTGGGAGAGGTTTATTAGTTTGAACTGAAATGGAAGTGGTATTTGTTCAATGAAAAAGATCCCCCCCTTTTTTTCTAGTAGTTCTTCATTATCTACATTCTACTTTCTAGCCATAGATTGTGAAGGAAATAGTAAGTGTTAAGTTAGTCGAAGGTGAAATGTCACAGCAGAGCATCAGTAAGTTAGGTGGTAGAGCTAGAAAGAAGAATTGAGAGGTCCGAGCGGGGCTGAGACATGAGAGAGCTCATGTCTATGACAGCATGTGGGAAAAGGAGAGAATATGGGTGGGAAGAAGGAAATTCTATCGAGTTTTCATACTACAAGTGATCTTTGCAAAATTTAAAGGGAACCAAAGTATCTGGAGGGTAAAGTGAGTTCAAAGAGGCTTTCTGGAAGCAGCTGAGTGGAAAATGAACTCAAGGCCAGCCAAATGTAATCCACACTGGGAAATGAGATGATGGATTAAGCATCATTAAGATTAAATCATCATCCAACAGGCACTAACATTTATTAAGCTGCTCCTCTGTGGTTGGCCCTGTGCCCAAACCTTGGGTCATGGTAGACAAGGACTCTGACACAGGATCAGGGCCTCAGCAGTTCACTCTCTTCAACCCGGGGTGCTTGTCACTGGTAACTATGACAAGCACCCCCGTAACTTTTAAAATCTACAGCTACTTGGGCCCCACTGTAGACTTAGAGCAAAAATCTTTAGGGAATGGGGCTGAGGAATAATACCTTTTAAAAGATCCTCAAGGGACTCCTATAAGCATCTCTGATTAAGAACTACAGCTGCACTGAAACTGGGGATTAAAATAAATAACTGTAACATGAAAAGTGCTGTGGGGCGCGGAGGGAGGAAGGATATTCTGGGAAGATCCAGGAAGCTACTTGGAGGAGGCGCCATTTGAATTAAGACTTGGGAAATGATGAGGGTGGGAGGAGAATCAGAACTAGAAATTGGAGATGACACCGTAGTAGCTGATAGAAAGAAGGGAAGACAACGTAAGGGGAAGAGGAGAGCAGGCAAAGACGCCCAGGAGAGAAGGTGTTCTCAAGGTGTTAGAAACGGGGGAGTCCAGTGTCGTAAGGTAAAGTGGACAGTAAGACCAAATATTTCAGGGAGAGGTTACGGGAGAATGGGGCTTACCACGGTGTTAGTGGATATAGTCATTACTGAAAATTTTGGTGGCAACTGCTTCAGTAAAGTGGGAGGTGAGAGAGACAGGTCACTAATATTGAGGAATTGCAGAGGAATCAGATAGAAATGACTGTAAACTCTTTTATGAGGTTTAGAGGTAAAAAGAAGAAGAAAATAAGTCTGATACGTTAAGGAATCTTTTTTGTCAAAGGTTAGCATCGGTCTGAAAATGTTTGTAGTATTTAGAACATAGAGCCAACAGAGAAGAAGATAAATGTGCAAGGAGAAGGCCAGCTTGATAGAGCAAGTTCCTGGGGGAGACGGGTCCGAAACCAGGAGCGGCAAGTCAAGGCTGGGAGCAGATGGGAGGAGAGGCAATAGGGAGAAGAGTTAAGGGTGCTTATGTAGATGACCTGAATCCATCAACGAGGGGGATGGGCGCTCTGAGACTGCAGAAGAGCTCCGGTAGGGTTTTAGGGGGAAGATGATGGAAAACAGTAGGAGCTTCCTTTGTGCACTTACTTCCACTTTGGAAACAGTTGCTTTCTCATTTGCTGAAAAGGCATGAGTTTCTGCAGTGACTGAAGCATGAATATGAGGGTTGTTTATAGGATAAGTTCTCAATGCTGACTGCATAGGAAAATTACCCGGGCTAGGGGCTTTCTGGGGAGGGGGGAAATGTCAGGCATCAGGAAGCTCCCTGATGATACCAGTTTTCAGTTTTGAACACCACTGGTCTGTGGAAACATAACAACACAAGAATATAGTCATCGTGTGTGAATATGCCGTTCAGCTAGGATTTTCCAAATTAGTAGACATGAACAATATATAGGGTATTCTGTTAGCCACTAAAAGAGAAGAAAAAAACTCTGAAGGGATCTGTCAAAAGCCAAAAGATTATCAGAAAAGCGAGCAAGATTTAAAGGAAGAGTTACGTTGCTCTACGCACTCACTCATCCATATATCTATGCATTCAGTCACTCAGTAGTCCTCTGACTGCCTACTACGTATTAAACAGCACACGATTGCTGAAAATAAAGAAACAAAATAGTCTTTCCCTCTAGTAGCTGGATTTAGTTGGAGAGAGAGAGAAGACAAGGAAACCCATGATTATAACTGCGCGTTGCAAACGCAGGAACGGAGGTGGGCAGCAGGTGCTCTGAGCATACAGTCAGGGGACAGCTCATCCAGATACGAGAGGGGGGAGAAAAAGTTGGGAAGTGTCTAGAACAGGGGAAGATGGGGTGGATGGTCGTTAATACTCGCCAAGCTAGATAATGGTACTAGAGGGTGGGTCAGGCTTGGCTTACCTAGAGGAGGTTCTGAGTAGCCTAAGGAATAAAATTAAATTATGAAAAGCTGAAACAATAAAGTTATATGGTAGAGCTAATGTTAGGGAACGTAGCATTAATGAGTAGTAGTAATTTTTTACTTCTCTACTGTATCACGTGGGATCTAGCCAGAAAACAAATGGCTCACTCAAATTTACTAATTGCGGTAAGTTTTACAGATGGACTTCTTGAAAAAGAATAAATAGGGTGTAGGAAAATAACAAAGAAAAGCCCAGTGCCCTGGAAATGAACTGTTTTTACTCACAATATTTTGACACTAAATGTGTGTGGGTTTTTCTCATACCAACCAATTCTCCAACGTTCCAGAGACCAACTGGGTGTCCTACAATTCAATTCAATTCTGACACAAACTACACAGTTAGCATCAGACTCCACAGGCTCAAGGGCTCAGTGTCACAGGGCCGCCCTCACTAGAGATGCCAGTTGCAAGTATTAGGTCCTTGTTACCCTCACTTCTGTCTGCTTTGGCTGCAAAGTAGGGGGAGAGAGGTGTTCTTCCAGCCCCCCTTCCCTTTCAGACTTAACAATTAGCTAGAATGTCTCACAAAACTCTGGAAAACACTTTATTTACTATTACTGGTTTATTCTAAAGGACACAAATGAACAGACAGAGAGGTACATGCGGCAAGGTACAGAAGGTCCTGCCGCAGGAGTTTCGGTCCCAGTGGAGGAAGGACACCACCTTCCCAGTACCTCGATATGTTCCTCAGCTCTGAAGTTTTCTGAACCTTGTTGTTAGTCATTTAAGAGTTTTAATGGAGTTTCATTATGCATGATTAATGAAATCCTTGGCCACTGGTGATGAACTCACTAGCCACCCCCTCTCCCCTTCCTGGAGATCTGGTGGTGGGCCTGAAAGTTGCAACCCTCTAATCATGCCTTGGTCTTTCTGGTGACCAGCCCCCAATCCTGAAGCTATCTAGGGTCCCCTAGTCATGTCATTAGCATACAAAAGACACTCATTACTCTGAAGATTCCCCTGACTTTTGGAGCTGTGTGCTAGGAACTAGGGACAAAAACTAAGTATTTATTCTTATTATATCATACTCTGGCTCACAACAGAGGGGCTGTTACCATTCCCAGGCCTAAAGGGGCAAGGGCGGGGTTGACTATCAGAACTTGGGACAAAGAGAACTCCTGTCAGCTTATTGTAAGTTAGATATGGTCAAACGTGGAAGTCCTGTGGTAACTCCAAATGTCTAATTCGGGAGATTGAACTTAAGGCGCACTCGCCTGAAAACCAGTTCAATTTTTTGGTTTTAGAATAATGTAATTCTTGACGAGGTATTATTTTGCAAACTGTGTAAACGGTAGTAGAGGTATTTCAATGGCTCATCTTCCATTGTTATTAATTTTGTTTGGAGCAATGTCAAATGAAGGTTAGACTGCTGTTGGTGTTCTTGGAAAGTCCCTCTTCTAAATTACTATGTGTGTCAACATTCCTACTCATGAGGATGAGGGGTGGCCTCTTTGACCGTCATTGGAAATACCTCAGATAGGAAAATTTGTATGTCATAAAACTTCCAGAACGTTTGCAGTATTTTTTCTGACAAATCTATTCATGAATTTTCAGGAACTCTCAGAATATTGTCAGAATCATTTTAGCTCTACGGAAACAAAGATAGCAAATGGGTTATGATTTGGCTAGGTCATCGTTTTTAGAGTCTCTGGCCAGCCAGCCGCGTACTTCCCTCTCCCCAGGTACACGTCTCATTTTTCCTGTCTTGGTTTTTATCCCACTCTTGCTCTAATTTGCCTCAAATTGATCACTATGATTAAAATATGTCACGTATCCTTGGTACGGTTTTTTTTTTCCTGTGTGTGTAATTCTGTGTGTTTGAATATTGATGTGGTTGCATAAAATATTCCTAGTCATCACAACTTGATAGCTTTAAGCACTATTTGGAGTTGATTTTTCAGCCTGTTCTCAATAACCAAATAACCTCATAGACTTCCTGGTAGCTTCACTAGTGCACAGTTTGTCTTCTCTGGGAATAACAAGCTTTCCATTTGATTTTATTTTGAAGTTCACTAGACCAGCAGGTGGATCTTTGATGTTGTTTTCTCAGGTGCCGGTGATTCCCAGAGTGTTTGAGGAAGGTCAGAGGTTGGTCAGTCCTTCGTTAAAATGCAAAAGTGAATCAGCGCTGTGGAAGGGCCGGGGCAGTGGGTGACAGGAGCCTGCACAATGGCATCGGGCTGAGGTTGAACTGACGCGGCCATTTCTCCACCACTCACCCGTGTCTCCTTCTTTTTTTCCAGCCACCCAGTGTAAGCACGGGGCTGTGTACGATACCTGTGGTCCAGGATGTGCCAAGACCTGTGACAACTGGAATGAGATCGGCCCATGCAATAAGCCGTGCGTTGCAGGCTGCCACTGTCCGGCAAACTTGGTCCTTCACAGGGGAAGATGCATCAAGCCAGTCCTTTGTCCTCAGCGGTGACCTTTGTTCTCTCCTAAGACTTTGAAACCTGGTGTCCCTGACACCGAAGTGGAAGAGCCAACAAAGGACTGTAGTATGTGTGTGCTGGCTCTTCACGTACACACACAGAGTATATATGTGTACATATATAGATATATAGATATATTCCGAAACATTTCATCATTTATATGAACTATAGGTGGATTATTATATGTATATTTTTTGCTATAAGACATGTATTATTTCTAGGATCCTAACCTATAAGCCATTGGATACATTGTATAAATAAACCAGGTGTTTGTAATTTAATAAGGCAGCATGCAGACATATTGGATGGCTTTAACATCGCAGACATTTGTCATTTTCAAGGAGTTTTCTAAGAAACCCAAATTGCCTGCCTGCATTAATTTTAGCTTTGAATCAAGACTTGCAGTTGAGTGGAAAATGTGTTTCTCTGGAGAAGGGCAAAGTTATCTAGGGGCATTTCATGCTTGCTTCCAAGGAGAAGAATGTATGCTTGAGAGAGATGGCTGGTGATTGGTGACAGGCCCTAATGGTGCATGGAAAGCAAGGAATAGGTTGTTAGACTTTACCGAGTCATGGTCCAATATTATTTCCAAAACCGTTTGGCTAGTTGCCAAGAAATATATATTTGTCAGTCGAGCATAACCAAAGAATTGAATGGTTTCTTGCCATCTTTGCATATTCCTTGAGTCACCTAATTATACATGTGTGTATGATGGATGTGTCCATTTATATGTCACAGTGAGATTAAAGAATGTTTGGGTGACCATGTTAGTTTTATTGAGCATGAGCAGATATTGGGAGAAACTTTTGCACAACATGTGAGAAAGTAGCCATTTCTCTGAATCTTAGAGCAATTTAGGATGGGCAAATATAATGAGTTGATGTAAGCCAGCTACATTTTGTGACTATTCCATGTGTAAAATGAAAATCATTGATTATTTCTAGAGGATGCCTAACCCAGTGCTATTTGGTGACTGTTAGTATGTCATAATTATTATGCAGAAAACCTTTACTGACCAGCTGATTTAACATCAGTCCAAAGACTGGTCTCTGTACTTGCTCTAACTTACTGGGAGTTTACTACTGGTCATCATGTGAGCTTCCTGACTTTTGTTTTCAATTGAATAAATGAAAATGTCGACAAAACAACACCCACTGATGTCTAAAAATACTATGTTCTACAGTGTAGTAAATAAAGGGCTTAATATTTAAAACAATGCATTTTCTCTCTCAAGATGTGCTGTGTTATATTTCATAAGTAAGCCATGTTGACTTTGGGCTCATCAATTTTACAACAGCTTTATTTAGATATATTTTATATAACCTACACTACTTAATTTTTATAGAGTACTATTAATAGACAAGAGCAAATCCCCAAATTTTTGACAATCAGTGTATTGTCATTGCCTGTTATAACATTTGTGTTCCCTTTACCTATATCCATGACAGCTAAGGTATTAATTTGGATTCTTTACTGAGACATCTCTAGTTGATTGAGTAAAAGTGAATAAAGCACAGAGTATAATATTGACTGGCTGGGGCACCAGAGAATGTGGTTGTTATTGTTTTCCGTGGGTCCTAAATATCTTAATATCTGGAACCCAAGGTAGCCCGGTCATTGCTTTAGCGCTGCCCTTGGAAAGAGATCTTTTTAGGGGACTCGGGTTCTAAGTACAGCTGTGACCTTGTCCACACTGTTGAAGCATTTGGAGCCACACTTTTGCTCATCTGTAACACAAAGAGGTTGGATAGCGTATGAGCAAGGTTAAGAATCAGGAAAATGAGACGCCCTGCCTCTGGTGAGATCACTTGCATAGAAATCTGAGACACTTGGAGTTTGCAAAGCTCTTACATTTATAATCTCATGTATTTTCCCCTGTACTGAAAGGAGGGATAAGGCAAATCAGTGGACCTCTCCTGATTGGTTCCTTTTTAGATTATCTTTAATTCTTTTAGATTATCTTTAAATCCCTTTCCAGTTCTCTGGGTGTTCGGTCTATGAAAGAGGGAAGCAGAAGGGAAAATTGTGGATGCTTATTTACTGCACATGATTCATCCAAGGAGTGAGGGACTCTACCTGGTAATGCTTAATAACCTCTAGCCCAGCATTTTTAATCATGTCCGACCATGGTGAATGAGACGAAGACTCTTCCTCATGGACCAACTCTGGCAAGTTGGGTGATTTGATTCCAAGTTTGTGTGAGGTACTTTATCCATGGCTAGTCTAAACTTTGTACACTCTTTTCGTTCCTAATCCTAGAAGAAAGAGAAGGCAGAAAGGGCAGAGGGTTACTGAAGCCTACTAATCCAAGCAGGCAGCTCTCTGATGGGGGAGCATAGGGAATGAGCCAAATGGTCCATTTGCCGTGTTCTGGTTTTGGCCGTGGGCTATAGACGAGCAATGATTTTATTGAATGCTTGACCATAACGGAGATTAACCAAATGCTTCAATGGTAGTGGCCTCATCTTATTTACATGGGATATTTTCAATGGGTTCTCAAGGCCAAACTCCTGCAGAGTTAGAGAACTCAAAATGAAAATGTTATATTTCACTCTTTAATATATATAACCCAGGCTAGCAATTCATGTTGGTGCCATGGTACATATAAAATTAAAAGATGGGTTAATACCATTAATATCTACACATATAGAACCCCTATTTTAATTATGCCATGGGCTATGAATATTGACTTTGATGAGGGACAAATGCCCTTGATGAAGACCAAGCACAATTATGATTCCAGCTGCATGCAGTCGGCACTCAATAAAAGTAGGTCCTCTCCCCTCTCCCTGTGCAAATAGCAATGTTTAAAGATTTTGAACTAAAAGTTTTGAACGTGGAAGAAAAATGAATATTGGATGTGGACAACAGCAAGTATTTGTGAAAAAGTTGAGGATCATCAAGTCTTCAGGTGGAAGGGCTCCCCCTCTGAACTTACTGTCTCCTGAGTGTCTGACCACCAGCTTGTAAAGGGCATCTCTGAATGAAATGAGAGGAGCCCAGTGGTTAACTATTCCCCAGCTTTTGTTGAACATTGATAAACCATTTTGACTGCAAAACTTTTTCTCATTATGAAAAGACATATAGAAAGGTATAGAGAAAAATGTTGTAAACACCCATCAATACATGACCCTAATTAATAATTAATAACCTGGTAGGTAGTCAATAAATTTTTCTTACATAAATAAAATCAAGCCAAGCCTCATGGTTGCAACAGCTCTCTGTGGAGTTTTTCCGTGTTGAGTTTCCGTTCCCTTGCTGCTCTTTGTCACTCACATTCATATGGATCTGACAAATACTAAAGATGTGAGCTGGAAAGAAGGGGGAAGGAAAATGCCTTAGGGGACAGGTGCCAAGATATTTTAATTAGGTATCTCCTCCAAACATAACCCTCAGGAACAAGTGAAGATTGTCTCCAATTCTAAATCCTGAAGTAAAAACCTTTTCAGAAACCAGGATTTTAATTCTGAAAATTGAGAATGTTCAAGTGGCTACGAGTGAACAAAGAAGGAAAAGAAACCAATGCTGGTAATTATGCTGACCTTGAATTAAGAACCCAGACGGTTAGTCCTTTAAGGGGGCCTTTTGGGCTTTAGAGCCATGTTGCTATATTGGGCTTCATTAAACCGACTGAATGACCAACCCTTGCATGAGATCCATTTTTACTGTGGTTCCCTTTCAGATTAATGTTGAGCAAGCCAGCTTTGAAAAGATTAATGTGGGGGAGAAGCATGGGAAATCCACATACAAACATGAGCCTTAGAGGCGAATTCAGAGTGAGTCTGGCTACGCAAAGCAGGAATTGTGTTCCAGGGAGAATAAAGCACCAAGGCTGCGCCGGAAGTGGTGTGGCGTGACGAGAGAGAGAGTAAAGCACAGTGAATGGAGGGCCTCCTATGCATGCCAAGAAGCCTGAGTTTTATTCTTTGGGGCAGTACTTTCCTAAGTGCTTTATGTCGTAGTGCATTCAGAAAATAACATTTGTCTGGGTTGGGGTAAAAATACACGGCTGTTTGCTGCTAGAAATTTGGGACCAGAGCTTTGTCTCAGTGAGTGGTGTGTGAGGTGGGATTCTCAGTGAAAAGAGCAGGTGGGAGGTCTCTGAGATAGTCCAGGTGAGAGGTGATGAACCCCCAAAACTAGGATAAAAAGAGGAGAACTTTGTAACAGGTCGAATGGCAGATAGGCAAGTTTCTGGCTTGAGTGTTGGGTGGTAACAACGGATGCCAGTCTGTCACATAAGGAACATAGGTGGGGGGGGGCAGATTTACAGAAATTTCTATTGTAAATCAAAATGTTTTCTTTAGGTTGTGTTTGGTCCAGTTCCCTGGATATTCTGAGCATTCAGATGAAGACATGGGCCTTAAGACTGTGACAATCACAGTCTAGGTCTTGTGACTTGTGGTAAGCCAGAGGAGCACGCAGCTGGCCATGGAGCCCCAGGAAGCCCAGTTGGGGTTTTCTGTTTGGGAATACATGAGTGAAGTTTGCCAGAGACAGTGACTCCTCAGATGAGCCTTGCTAAGCTAAAAAGGCTCTACTTATTCCTTACTAGGCTGAACAGGCTCTATGCAAAGAGGGGTGTGTGTGTGTGTGTGTGTGTGTGTGTGTGTGTGTGTGTGTGTGTGTGTCAGCCGGGACCGTGCACTCTAAGGCCCAAGTCATTGCATGGATAAGGAGGAAAACAAGCAGGCAGCCTGGGCATGCAGAGAACAACAGGATTTTTGTACTTTGGGGTATAACAAATTCACAGAACTTTCCTGAGCTGTGACAATGTAGCTCACATGCCCTGAGAGATTTTGCAAACTTCCCTTGATTTCTAACGGGGTGAACACAAGCAGAGTTTGAGGAAATTCAGGCGTTTTGTTATAAGCCCTCTTTGCTTCCTGCACCTGGGTCTGTCTGAGTTTCCCTGGGGTGTCTTCTGAGCATCCAGAGAGGGAAGGAAGAGAGAAGAGGCTTCTAACGAGACTGTTCTATGCGACCTTCAGGGTTGAACTGCGTAGTGAGGAGGCGTCTTGCAGACCCTCTAGGCCCTGGTTGCTTTTACAGACTTGGTCCAAGGCAGACACACTTAACCACTGCTTTTACTGAGTTGGCTGTGGCCTGACGGTAGGGATAGCGGAGGCTTAGGGTCCAAACACTGGACCTACCAGTCAGCAGCTCTGGTCACACCGACAGGTAAAGGCCTGGAAAACACAGCTTCCCCGGAGTTCTGGTTGGAACAATCTTGTCATGTTTTAGCCACATTATGTCATAATCCAGCTTATGCTTTAAAAGCTGACACAAACTTCTTCCCTGCTGCCTCCAACTGGAATTTGGCTTACTGAGTAATTCTTCTGAGGGGTTCTTTCAGCAGTGAAATTTTGGGCTTTAGGAAATGTTTGTGGTGATGAAAAAGTTTCACTTTGGCTCCGAAAGTGTAAATACCATTTGTTATATTGCCATTTTCACCATGTTCCGACATACAATTTAAAGAATTGGATCCCGAGCAGCTCCTTCTGGCTCGGGTGCTGAAGCAGGCTTGAAGGGGCGAGACAGGCAGGAAGCCTGGCCAGATCCCTCCCTGCGCTGGGCAGGCTGCTCTGGGAGACTGTGATGTGAGGTGTTCCTGCTGGATCACCTGCACCCTTCTGGAAGAAGGCGATCCGAAGGATCCTCAGTACGGGTTCCCACTGCCCTCCTGAAGCCAGCCAGACCAGGGGGACCCTGTCTTAGGGAACTCCCTTGTTCACTCAACTTGTTCTCAGAGCTAACCAGCTATGATAGGAAATCGAAGTGGGAAGAAAGGGAAGATGACAAGACAGGTTTACCCCCAGCCTCTGCCACTCCTCTCCACCCAGAAAACCTCAGGGAGGACAGAGGACAGGCTGCTTGATCACGCTGAAGAGCATTCCCCACTCTGTTTCATGTGATGACGTTTGGGGAATATCTGTTTACACAGACAGAGCAGCTCAGCCTGAGGAATTTCATTTCCATGATGGATCTGCACAACTAAGTTAATTCTACGTCTCTGAGATGCACTGGGGAGAATCCTTCCAATGGTCTGTTAATGTACGAGGCCATCCCATTCAACGGCCCTGACAGGTGAACTGAGACCAGTTTTGGTTTGCCTGTTGAGATCCCCCATAATTCGTGGCATGATTGTCTTGTCCTTCTTTGCTTTGCCATCGGCTTGGACCACAGACTGGGTGAGTGGCTTTGGTTAAGGGAGTTAAACATGGCAGCTGGAGGAACATCCCAGAGGAACTGAATGTCCAGCTGAGCTGGGAGGTGTTTGCTATGCCCAGCCATTGCTGAGGATCAGAGTAGACCCAACAGCTTCACCCTTTTGCTTGGGAATAGAGAGGGCAGCAAGGGAGGGAAGGCTTTTTCCATATTAATTCTCTCTGAATTTGGTATTTATTTCCTTTGGTTTTACTCTGAGGGGAAATATCAGGGAGCAATACACATTTTAATTTTTTGTCTTAAAATAACATGGGTAAAATAAAAATTGGTTTTGAATTTTGGGAATTTTAGATTTCATTGGATTCAAGTTCTACCCAATATAATTTATTGAACATTAAAATTTTCATATTTAGCTGATTTCAAGAGCATTCATTCTGAATGCAATTTCCAAAGCAAAACTTGTTTTCCTTGAAATTGGTTCCATGATTTATTGTTCATATGACTCGCTCATTAGGACTCTCTGTTTTGTGACAGCAAATGTATGGAAATATCTGTCTAAATAATATATATGCATATTATTTTTCTCACATGACAACATTTATTATCTTTTCATCAGTAATGCACGTGACTTCATCTGTTTCTGCTCTTCCAAGCGTAAGTACACAGTCCTTTCTACTGTGGAGGAGAGGTCCAGGAGGAGACAGAGCAAGGCTGTGAGGCAAACAGCCGACGTGCAACAGATACAACCGTGTGTACGTTTTTGCAGCACAAGCTAAGAGGGGCTGCATCCAGCGAGAGTTGCACAGATACGGTTTCATCTCTGTTGCCTTCAGACACGTGGAAAGAAATAAAATCCAGTTTTGAGATTCTCATTGTATGAACTTCCTTGCGTGATGCACGTTGTCTTCAGGCACGTGCCTTTTATGACACAGGGGAGCAGAGTCCCCAGGTCTAAAACCCTCCACTGCACTCCTTCAAAGCTGGGATCTGTCATCCAGATGTCTAGGCGGCTGGGGCGGGAGAAATTTCCCGACGCACTGGCCTCCTTAGGCCCTGACTAGCTGCACGTCCGGGATTATATGGGCCTGTCCTACTTGGTGCTTGAACCGTGGGTATGAGCAGGTGCCCCAGGTGTGTGTACGTGCCTGGGGAGGGGTCCCGCCAGCTGTCCCCTGAGCCTGGAGGACTGCCTGGCCTTGGTCTTTCTGTTCAAGCTTCTTCCCTAGTAGAGAGAGGAAAGGTTTCCCTCACAGACCACGGGATCGCAGCATTTCCAGCCAAAGACCCCAGCAAGTTGGATTAGAGAGTGCGGGGTGAATGGCCATGCTTCCTCTAAGAGAAACAGATCACTATGCAGCTTCCAGAGACCTTCCATCAGGAATTTAAACACACGGTCCTGTCACCTGTTGACTTATGTCCCCTCCCTTCTACGGATGCTCCTTCCTCTCACCTTTCAGTTTTGTCCCTTGCTTTTACTTCTCTCCTCTCCCTAAATGAAGTTTTCCCAGGCTTCTCTCTCCATCTCCCTGGTCCCCATTTAAACTGGCCTGCCCTCCTGGCAGCATCTTACGTTCTAGTTCTTTCCCGGCACTTTTTTAAAAATGGAGCTGACCTGGTTTCCACTCCTTCAAGATTCAGTTTGTCAAAAATATATTTAAACTGCTCTGAGGTCTACTCATTATCAGTTTTAGGTACCATATTTTCATTTTCTTATCTTGAGACTTCCGGCATTTGACATCTTTAAGCGGTCGTCTATTTCTAACGTGGGTATTTAAGACACTGTATCAGATCAGAAGGGAAGATCTTTAGGGGCCAGGAGGACATTCTGTTGCCCCCAGCACCGTAGATGCAGTGTAGCCCCTACCTCCCTAGAGGACCGGCTCTGTTTGCCGTACGCCCTTTGAGACCTTTTTTGAAACCTTTTCTGGTTGTAGAACATTCCTTCCAGTTTTTTGTAGAATGTCTCCAATTTCTATGTCAAACATTCACTGAAGAAAGAATTATTCCATTTTCTCCGTTTTTGTGTCCTGCCCACATCTCCCTTCGGATGAACTATTTCCCCACAGCCATATGAGTGAATTTTGCAAAACTTTTCCTTCTAAGGGTCCTGGATGAAATTCCAGGGATATGGCATCAAAGGGCAACTCAGTAAAATCAACTTTGCGGCATGTCTTAAAGATAACGTCACTCAATCAATCCAAGGATAATACATGAAATTTATTTGCCATCCCTAGGTTTATCTCTCGAGCGAACTCAAAGCAAATTCGAGTTGTTGTTTGTGCGCCGTATGGGGGACTGTGAAGTCTTTCCCTGATCTACTGGGAAGAGGGCCATGAGCTAGTCTTCACAAGAAGGGGACCAGTTTTATCTGCCCTCCTGGACCTCAGCGATGGGCTGGACTCCATGGCTACCCAAGAGCCCCCTTTAATCATCGATAAAGACGTTCTAAAACCCAAACACACACACACAACGACAGAAATTCACTGCTTCTTTGGGAGTCTTTTGGAGAGGATTTTATGTTCCATTCGACCTTTTGTTTGAGATACAGAAATTCCTGAACATAAAAACGTAGGAAGGCAGCTCGAGCTGCTTGTCAAATTGCAAAGTGGAAACCTCGGCTTACTACAAATTGGTCTAATTAAGCCTTATTAAAATTGGTACCCTGGGGTGAATTTTTATCCCTTGCACAAAGGATGACATTGCAGATTTCCCCACACTTTGCAGGCGAGTCTGAAGCTTTTATGGGACAATTTTCCAAATGGGGGTGGCAAATGTGCCAGGGGCAGCTTCCCTGAAGCACAGGGGAATGTATAACTGCTCAGTAATCGTAGCTTTCATTTGGGCAAATTAAATGGAAGCGAAAACCAGAGCCATGTCCTGTCTCTGCAGGGTCTGTGTGAGCCAGGCTCAGGCTGGGGGCAGGGGCCGGGCTGTCACAGGTGCTCCTGGGAACACAGCTGCTCATCCCCTCCACTTCCCCCAGCTGCCCCTCATCTCACTCTGTGTTCTCCTTCCCTGAAACCTCAGGGGGTCTCAACGGAGGGGAGAGAATGCCATCAGACAGGGTCCGTCCGCAGAGGTGGCCACGCTGACATTTCCCGACAAGCTTTCATTCAAATGTGACTGCTCGTCTGCATGAGGACCCAGTGTCTGCTGGAGGTAGATGTCAGTGAGGAGGACACGGAGAGCCGTCGTCCCAACGCAGGACATGCTGCTGTCTGCTCCGTCCACCGAGCCCCACTTCGTCGTCTTCCTCAGCTGCCCTTGCAGGGCCAGGAGAAGAGTCACTGGCCGTGGGGACAGCGGGAGATGGAGACTTGTCCTCTGGGTGAGTCTGTGAACGTGGGGGGCGCCTGCCACACCCCGACACAAGGACCACTGAAGACAAATAGCCTGGTGTCTTCCGCACTCTGTGTTCTCACTTCCAAACTCCAGCTGTCCAGATGCCTCGTCACCACCTCCACTGGGAAGTCTAGCTGGTGTCACACACGACAGCTAAACTCTTGGTATCGTTCTCCTAAGTTCTCCTCTCCCAGTCTCTCACGTCTCAGTACATGGAGAATGCTGCCAGGTGCAGAGCCAAGGGCAAGGGCGCGGTTGCAGGAAGTTTATTTGGGGGAGGGAACCCAGGGAACAATAGTGAAGGATTGGGGAGAGTCAAATGGAAAGAGGGAAATCCCGTCCAAGGGAGTAAGGCTGAGCTGCTTACTGCCTGGGCTCCCGGGGGGCTCCCTTTCGGGGGAAGGGGTTCTCTCTAGAGAGTGTGCGTGTTATCCACCTGTTCCAAACCACCACTGGTCAAGAGTCGCCCCTGTGTTGGGAACCTCCTGGATCTGCTCGGCTTCCACAGGTCCCAGAATGCCAGGGGCAGAAAGGGCAGGAGATGCAAAGTTCAGCGAGGCCAGAGGTGAGGCCTTGCTGGCTCCGGGCAGTCAGTTGCCTTAGCAACCGGTGGAACAAAAAGGGGGGTGGAGAGGTTATGAGAGGCGCGAGAGCTCAGAGCGTCCTTGACATCACACTCTCTGTACCTCGTGTGCCACTCATGAGTAAGTTTTGTCAACTGGACTTTTAAAATATATCCCAAATCTGACCGTCTCTCACCATCCCACAGCTCCTGCCCTGGTCCGAACTGTCGAGAGTTTGCTGATGGCCTTCCCACTCCTACCCTCACTTCTCTTCTCCCCACCCCCCTCTCCCCACCGCCACCCACCACCCAGGGCACCCCGAAAGTAGGAGCCAGAGTAAACCTTTAAAAGCTCTATCATAGCATGGGCTGCCTCCTTTCAAACTCCAGCAACTACTCATCTCAGCTGGAATAAAATCCCGAATCCTTCCTCAGATCTGCAAAAGCCTATATGTTTTGACTCTTGGCTCCCTTTCTGACCCCACTGATTCCTTCCTGAAGTCCTCTCCCCTCACTCTGCTCCAGACACCCGGCTCTCCACAGACCTCTTTGCTGTCTCCAGGTGCCAGACTTGTCACCACGACCAGGGTTTTGCACTTGCCGTTTCCTCTTTCCAGAATGCTGTTCCCGCAGCTGTTCGTCTGTTTCACTCCTGTGACATCAAGTTGCAGAGCGTCCTGCAAGGCCGTGGGGTAGAGATAGGAGAGAATACCAGAAGCCCGTTTGCCTTCCCTGGGAGACGGTCCTCAGGGTCTGTCTCTTCTGTTTTTGTTGTCATTGTTTAGCCGTTCCCATTCTTTGCTGTCTCGAAAACTTTGAAGAGGCTTTGTTTTTTATTTTATTTTCTTTCTCCTACTCAAAGCACCCCTGTGTATTTCCAGTAGCATCAGTGGGGTTCCTGTAGCCAGCGCCAAGAGCATGGGATTTGCAGTTAGAGAAAGTAAGCTTCATATTCCAGGTTCCCTAATAACATGTAGTGTGACCTTGAAAAAGTTGCTTAATCTTTCTGAACCCCTGTTTCATCAACTGTAAAATGAAGACAATCCATCCTCATTAAATTGTCATGAGAATTTTAATGAGATTGTATACTTCCCCCCACCACTGCTTCTCTGCCCTTTATAAAAATAGATCACTTACAAATTAGATGTTTTAAAGTCTGAGGCAGTCTATTGTCATTTTCAAGAGATAAATTCCATATATATATATATATGCACATATATAGAAAATATGGGGGAGTTTATCACTCACTTCTTTTAGAACAAGCTCCCACAGGTCTGAGTATATTTAAAGCAGAAATGTGTTTAAATGTAGACATAGATCATAGGAGGACAAAATCCTCACACAGAGCCAGATGAAAGTCTATTCAATGAAGGAGCAGATAGCCAGGAATCCCTAGATGCCCGGGGCTTTCTCTCCATTGTATTTTCTCTGGAAGGCCTGTGCCAGGAGAATCACAGGGAAGCCAAAGTCCCTATCAGAGTAAACAGAAAACTCTAGATACAGGAATGAATCATTTTTTGTTTGCTGGACAACACTTCTACTTCAACGGCCATGAACCTAGAACTGTGATCTGGAAGCTTCTAACAAGATATTAGCATTCTTTGGGCCATAGTATGTGTATCATCCTTTTGAGGGAGCCCTCACTTCTTACAGATGAGCACAATGACGGTTAGAAAGGTGCAATGACCTGCCCAAATACATGCAGCTAATAGACGGCAGAGCCAGGAATTTAAAAGTCCGTTTGAGTCCCGTGTTTCCCCAGCTATTCTACTGAGTTCAAGTGTCCTGTTTATTACCCAAGGGGAGCAGAAGGTGAGGAGGATTAAGCCATCAGCGGACATTGCCATGGAACCCAAAGACAGTTGGGGAACCCATCCCCCTACTCAGGGTACCAAAGCACGGGTAGCAAGTGCTGGACGAATGGGACGTGGGAACACAGGTGTTAGCGAGGGAGGGAGCAGGGAGTCAAAAAGGAGGACATCAGAGACAGACTCTGCCTTCCTCATTGTCCCTTCCAGTTAGAGAAGAGACAGGCTACGCTTTACAATGAAAGCCCCAGGGGGTCACTTTCCAGCTGCAAGACCCAGGGCCTGGGGTTTGCAGGGGTGTAGTGCTTCAGAGAAGATGCTGAGGGGACACAGAAGGGGTCAGCCAGGGAGATGGGCTGTGTAGAGTCCTTGTTAGGATGGGATTGGAGGCTTGGTTCTCTACCAAATCCATTAATGTGCTCCATGAGAAAGAGCTGGAATTTGGATACTCGCCATGTCTCTATTGCGGAAAGTAAACTACAAATAGCACTAGTTATGTAAAAAAGGGTTTCTGTCACTTCCGCTGTAATTCTCCTGCCACTTTCCTAGCCAGACCCCAGCTGACCCCCCACCAGAATCGAAAACAAAGCAGGGGAAAATAGATATTGGCCTAGGGGGTCCAGGGGGTTAGACCTTCAATGTATGAATGGGGGGGGGACAAGATGCAGTCGCTAACAGCTGACTTCCTCTGACACTGCACTGACAGAGTTCTCTTGTTCCTGCCAGTGTGTGTGTTGGGGGGCCGTGCATGTTCTCCACTTGGCCCTACTGACACTCGGGGTGCAGGGGCAGCTCATGGCTACTGCTGGCAGGCATGGAAATTCAGGCTTCGCGCTAGACCTCTGCTGATACCACCAGGCTCAGAGAGGGGGCCCCTTCTTGTTGCTCCCCACATGGCCTCCACTGACCCTGGAGGGGTGCTCCTTATTACCACCAGGGGTAGGAATGTCCTCGTTCTCTGACAGCACCCAAGCAGGGGAGTGAGGCATCTCATTACAGCCTGGTGTGTATAGAACTCTGTGCTTCCCAACTGGCCTTTGCTTGAAAATGGAATCCCATCAATTCTGCTGTATTCTAGGTGTTAGAAGCAAATCACTACAGCCTGGCCCACATCTCAGGGAAAGGTTTTACAACAGGGGTCAGGGATCCCTGGGAGCCATGTCTGCAGCTGCCTACCACAGGGAGGAGAGCGTTGGGTAATAGTGCTTGACTAAAGGAATTACTCACTGAAGTCAGAGCCAGTAAAAGGGATCTGTGGGCACAGGAAGCACATAATCTGGAAACAACAATTGAGGCTCTTCTTTATCGGCTCCGTGGTCCATTAGGGCATCTCTGCATCTCTGATCTCTTCTGCTATTCTTGGCCAATTGGCTACTTTTAATTAGTCTTGCACTCCATTTGCCTTCTAGATACATTCTTATTCTTTCTCATCCTATTTTTTCTCCAGAAGTCTACACCAAAGTGTTCCCTTTCTATGTGGCTTTAGATCAGGTTTGGCTATTGTGTAGGACTGGCCAAAGTCTGGGGAGAATAAACAGAATAAGGTCAAGTACTGACTTCTCAGTTCCTCTCGTCCGCCAACTGAAGGTCACATGGCTGTATCTGTACAACTTTTTCTCGATTCTAGTGACTGTCCCTCTCTTGCTCCTTCTTACCTTTGGTTGGCGATGGTGTCTGCATTGTCTAGACCTGAGATATTGCATTTATTCCTTGTGGTTTCCTACCCCCACCCACACCCTTATAAATAGCCCATTTTAAAAACTGCCCTTAAAATGATTGATTTGAATATGCCGTCTGTTTTTCTGCAGAGACCCTAATCAATGTAGCCTTATTTGACTTCAATCTATCTTTTGACATTAGGGAATCAGTTTCTTCTGACTCAATCTCTCAACTTCTCTTTTGGATCTCCAAGAGCAGAATCTAATTATTCCAGAAATATTTTTTGATTGCTTCTGCCACTTCGGGGTCAAATCTCATTCCTTGTCTAATTAACCCATGGCTGCAGATTGAGGATGGGATGGGGGTCCCAGGTGCCTTGGGAAGTATAGGTTGCTTCAGAAATACAGATGTGCTAGAAAGGACATTATTGTCATTTCTATAATGAGGTAAGGGGACTGTAAGATCCCCTCTCTATAAATTCTTGTTTTCAATTCCTGATTTGACTCCATGCTGAGTCTACTCTTTCTGCCTAATGATAATGGCCCTGAGGAGCCTTTCATATCCTTTGTTTCTCTGATCCTCGTCAAGAATCAAGCGGAGGAGGGGCAGCTGGTGGCTGAGTCAGGTAAGCATCCGGCTCTTGATTTCAGTTTAGGTCATGATCTCAGGATTGTGAGATGGAGCCCTGCCTCCGGTTCTGCACTGGGCATGGAGCCTGCTTAAGATTCTCTCTCTCCCTCTGCCCCTNCCTCCCCCCCCCCCCCCCCCCCCCCCCCCCCCCCGCTCCCTTGCACATGTATGGGCACCCTCTCTCTCTCTCTAAAAAAAAAAAAATGAAAAGAAAAGAGTAAAGTAGAGGAGCTGTACAGCTGTGTTTCTTTGTCTACAACGAGGAAAACGAGGATCTGATTGGGAGTATGTCAGGAATTCAAGATCAATTGAACTTACTGTTACTATTTAACATATTACAGATCTTTCTCATATTCTTCACATGGATTGCCAGTTTCTGGGGGAAAATGTATCATTTCTTGTCTCTCCTAGGGTGTTTATACGTTACTGTGGAATAAAACCCAAGTGGTGAATAGGTGAAGCTATACTGGTATAAATTTAAGGGGTGAGGTTCTCCTGGGGCTTTTGATATCTCAACGGATGGACAAGTCGATGCCTATTATTGGGTCCGCTCTTGCCAGATAGGTAAAGGGAACGCTGTCTCTTCTACCTGTGAAATGGTGAAGAAAGTTTAACACCAACTCTCTGAGTCCTGCAGATAGGATGGAAGATAAATTCCTTTAAGGAAGGCTTCTCTCATTTCCTGAATTGGACATTGGTGCTATTTTTCCTCTACTCCCAACCACACCAACAAATTTCTCTAGTACAGATTCATCGTTCTCCAGTTTAATTAATGAATTAGGAGCTCCATGAGGCCCAGGATTGTGTGTTGCTCGTTTCTGTAACACTGAGGTACCAAGTAGTATCCAGCAGATGAGTTGATTCCATGAGATAGGCCTTTAAGGCTGGTCAAATAGAGTAGTTCCAAAAATCCCAGGCAAGAAAGCTTTTGATTGTGACTTTGCAGTGGTCAAGTCACTGGAAAATTTAACCAGGAGAAATTGGCTTTCAGATTACTCAAGTAAAGAAGAAATCGTAGGTGATTTTTCTAAGGTGGTAAAAACATTGGCGGAAGTTGCCAGATTTCAAAAATTCGCTTAAACAAACCTCATCAATGCCTAGACAATTTCAAAAATGAGCAGGTCACGTTTTGTAAGCCTCCTCCTATATACAGAGGATTATGAAAAGCCTAAGTAGAAAGATAGACTGTAAGAATTCAGAAGAATATATACTATGGAGCCATAGATTTCCTTTAGACTTTGGTAGCTATGTGACTTTGGGCAAGCAGCTTCCCTTGGAGCCTGTTTTTCTCATGTAATGGAAATAATGCTCTCTAATCCCACTGGGAAGATTGGTTTAAAATTTATGCAAGTTGCTTAGCATAGTGGCCAACGCATGCTATTCCTAAAAAATTGGGAGATATTAGTGCTATTACTGTTATAGACATCAACCATTGACTTAGACAGCCCAAATCTACAAATGTTAAAATGACAGCAAACTGCCTCGTGTCCACCACTGACAAGAAGTGGGCTACAGCCTCTAAAGAAATCTCCATCCCATGGTCAAGGAAGGTAAATGTTGGAGGTTTCTCCTATCAGAGATTTTTATTCCTGCCACCATGTGAACAGAGTGGTTTTCTTTTTCCTTCTTCACCTTCTTTTTCCAGGTGTCTCATGGGCCTGAAGCAGGGTGGTACAGGGTCCATATCTTACTCTGTCACTTCAGAGCTCATGGTTGTTAGATGGGTCACCTAACCAAAAAGTTCTCCCAACAAATATGCATTCCCCTCTGGTGTGACTTCTGACTCCCCTGCACCTGCAAGATGTTGCATCTCTGTGTCTGTTACACGAGTGTTTATCTTCTCACGGAGCCCTCAGAGTCCTACAGATTATGTTGTATGTGGGGGAGGAAAAGATATCTATGAAATCCACATTTTGAATGTTCAAGGCATTCAGGTAAGTTTCAGTGTTAGGAGAAATGAGAAAACAGATGGTTCCAGAAAGGAAAAAATAAACCTATCAAGCTCACCTCTCCACTGCACTATCACCCTGAGAAACCAGGGCAGAGGTGATGCTGTTGGTCACTTTATCTGGATTTGCATGGGTTTTGCAGGTATCAGAATTAGATAGACCCCTTATTCCCTCCACCACTTACTGGTTATTTGATCTTGGACAAATGCCTTGAGTTCTCCGAATTTCACTTTTCATCTGTAAAATGGGTGTAAAGGGAACATGATGTGACCCCTGAAGTTTCTTGCAGAAAAAGAAGATAATGTCTTCACAGCAAACCCTTCTTTCTTTATCAATGCTGCATTATTCTCATACTTCAGCAAAGATTTCAACTTCTAGAAATGGCTGGCACGGGGTAGACACCTATGGATGTATGAGGAGAAGGGAGGCTCTAAAATTATGCATCAGTTCTTGGCCTCGGAAGTTGATCTTAACTCTTTAAATTTTTAAAGGAAAACTGTAATTTCAAAACTTTAGAGTTTCTCTGTTTGGAGAACAATTTCCATAGTCTCTATTGATTGTGAACATTCCTATTCAAAAATAGGCCAGGTTATCTTCAGGCATGTAGCCTGGTTTCTCACATTATTATTTGGATAATAAATAGATGGATGTTTCTGATATGCTAAATAATGTGGGGAAACTCAGGTGACATGGATACACCAGGAAGAAAAATAAAATGATATTAAAAATAAATGACTGGAATGTTGCTTATATATAAGATTGAGTGGGGGGGCAACACCATTTTTTCTGCTAAAGTAAAAAAGTCAGGATAAAATATAAGAATAATAGTTTAAAGGCAGTGGGGCCTGCTGAAGCAATGAGAATTGAAAGGTTGAGGCTGGAGAGGTCAGAGCCACTGAGAGGTGACCTAAGAGTCTCTGCTGCTTTTGGCCTGTGGCTATTTGCCCGGTTCTGGGCAAGAACAGCAGGCTGGCCATCCAGCTGCCCTCAAGCAGAGAAAGAGAAAAATGGATGACAGACAAATGACCGGGGCTTTTTGTGGCCTTTGGGGCTGGAATGAAAAATTGGAGATAAGATAAAAGCATCTGAATAGTAGTCTTGTTGTGCAAAGAAAACAGTCAGGTTGAAGAGTCACTGACATCAACACACTAGACTCAGTTGAAAGCCCTGGAGAACCGGGGGCGCCTGGGGGGCTCAGTGGGTTAAGCGTCTGACTCTTGATTTCAAGGTCAGGCTCTGCGCTGAGCATGAAACTTGCTTGGGATTCTCCCTCTTCCTCTGCCTCCCCTCCGCCCCCCAAACTCTCTCTCTCTCAAAAAAAACAAAACTCTGAAGAGCTGTATGTTAGAAACAGGGTGAATCAGAAGTAGACTAAGCCTAACGAAACTTGCAGAGTTGCCCAGATTCGTCTCAGTTTATGACTGGATTAAGATGATCAACACCCCTCCCCTTCTCTGACAAAAAGGAGAGCGAAGTTTCTTTGGAACTCGACATTTAAAATAGAAAAGCTGGAAAGTTTTACCAGAGTAACGGAAATTATTTGAAAAAATTAAACCGAACATTCTGGAGCTTAAGAAGATCAATATCCAAAATTAGGAACTGTAAGGTAGAAGCAGAGAGACATGACAGAAAACACGATTAGTGAGCTAGAACCGGTCACCAGAAAATATCCAAACTAGATCATAACGTAGGGGAAAGATCGTTGTCCTGAACTCCAAGACAGGCCCTCTTGTCTCGTAGAAGATGGCCTTTTTATTCAGGAAAACTCCTTAAAGGACCTTGTGGGCATGAAACCATAAGCCCTTGGGTTGGTTTCAGTGGGAGAGAAATGAGAAAACAAAGACATCATTTATTCCACATAAAAAGTTATGCAGAAATTCATGAACTGTGCCCAGGTAGTCAGAGGAGTCCTACAAAGACGAATGGTGCCCAGGTGGGATGTGAACAGGAAGAGACTCTGCGGCCGAGTTGGTGTTGTCTTCACGGAGAGTCTGGGCCTGACCCCGCGGAGTGAGAGCGGCAGCGAGGAGCTGGGACAGTGGAGAGGTGTTGAGAGTTCAGAAGCCAGAGCTGGAATTCCCAGCAAGCCGACCTGGAGCGAGCCAGAGCTCTCGGGGAAATTCGCGATGATCTATGTATGTGCTGTGGGATGACAGGGTCCCCGAACTTCCCTTGGAGCTGGGGGCTTAAGCCTCTTCACTGGGAGACCAAAGTCGCCCACAGCACAGACCGTGGAGGCAACAGCTCTGCACGGAACGTGCTCCTGCCGCCGTGGCCCTCAGTCAACCCCACCACGGTCATCACAGCCATCCACAGAAAATGGAGTGGTGTTGAGTCAGTTCTTCTTCTGCCCCCTCTCGCCCTTCCCCAAACCCCACTTCTCCATCCATAAACTGAATGGGGGATGTCAGGTTAGGGATGATTATCTGGAATCGAATGCGAGGCTTAATCATCGCAGACAGAAACCACTAATGAAGGAAGCACAATATTGTTTACGCACGAGGCTGTTTTGATGGACGCTAATTTATGACAAGTGCTCTATCCTCCAGGCTCCATCAGAAAGGGCCTCTGTCCTCCCGGGTTCTTCCCCATCCCCCGCCCCTCCCACAGCCTGCATCACTGCTCTGTTTCATTAGCTCAATCTCACAGGAAATCAGAAACAGGAGATGGTGCTTTCCACACCTTTTACGGGAAAGGAAGTGATGAAGCAGCAGGGTTGGCTCCAGACGAGCTCACCGAACAGCAATGCTTTCTTTGGGAGTCTCTCACTTTTCTTCTTGGCTGCCTTTCCCTCACATCTTTCTCTTTCTGTCTCTCATCCTCTCATTGCCATTTACTAGCCGGCTGGTTGAAGCCTCTCTTTGGCCCTCACCCAGTCAACCTCTTCCACACTCTAGTTTCATAGAGATAAGGATTTGACCTGGGCTGGGTGCTGGGTGCTGGGGTTGGGAGCTGGGTGCTGGGGTTGGGAGCTGGGTTTTCTTGCCTACAGCTGAGAAGAGGACGAGTAGCCTTCAGGAGGCGGGGCTGGGGAGGTCATAAGGTTCAGAAAGCAAAACCCTTGGTGGAAAACCATCGGGGGGACTTCCTGGCGGGCAAACTACAGAAGAGGTTGGGAAGCACCAGCCAGTGACCAAGACAGAGAAATTTCCGGTAAATAGCCCTCTCCCATCCCTGTTTTCATAGAGCTTTTCTTCCCCAGCAGCTTCCCTGTAGAATCAACAATGAAACCCGCGCACTGGCCTTTGTAGACGCGGGTGGGCTTGGCCAAGGCACCCGTGTTCCACGCCAGTGCCCGGCGCCCAAGAGGACCTCCCCAGGTAACCCGGAAGCTGGCTGCTCCAGAGATGGGGGAGGGGTGGGTGGGGATGCCCAGTCTCTGGAGACTGTGACCCAGACAGAGGAGGGAACTTTGTCTAGGGCTAGGCAGTGCATCTCCTTCTAGACTGAATCTTCCACAACAGGGCCTCTTCTTCCCATTTTTATGTGCTCATTTCCTTCAGTCTTAACATATATGACAGGGGCTCCAACTTGGGACTGCAGCAAAAGAATAAAAGAACAAATAAATGGAGCTCTCTTTCTCCTAAAGTGATGTATACCAATATTGCACCTGGTATGTGTTGGTCTCTAATGGCGCTTGGCCCCTGGAGTTCGCACATGGTAGCTCCCCTCTTCCTCCCTCTGCTCCCTCTGTGTTGGCCGCTGTCAGAACCAGGGCAACCACGGCAACATCTGTGTCTCTTTGGGAAGAAGGGGGCCTGGCTGAGGGCAGGAGTCCAGGAGGACCATAGCGGAAGCCGATGGTCTGGGTAGTCCGAAGACCAGATAATGGAGGGTGAGCTGGAGAGGGCTGGTGGTCTCAGTCAAGGCCAGTCTGGACATGGCCAGTGTCCGGGGCAATGCCATGGATTCTGCCACTGTCAGGCTGCCCGACCTTGCGCCTCCACTCCCTTCTTGCCAGATGAAGCCAGAATGGCAGGAGCAATGCAAAGCTCCTGTGGGGGCGGAGACGGGGCGGGGACGTGTTTCATGTCACGTGCCACTCCCTTCAGTTGGTAATGGCCCTCTGGAGGGCTGGGTTGATTCCGTGGGTCAGATCTTGACAGGAAAGGGAACTCTGATCCCTTCACAGACCCTGCTCTTGGAAGTGAGGAGGTGGGGCTCTCAGGCCGTGAGTCTGCTGTTTCTGCAAAGCCTTCTTGATGTCTCTTACTGGATTCTGACCGCCGGGCCCACCGGTAGTGGTATTCACAAGTATTTCGGATGCCAGACAAAGTTGTTCTTAATGCAATGCCACATGAGTTGTGAATAAATCAATTCCACTTTCCCTTCACGGTAGGCAGGGAAGCAAGGAGGTCGAATAGTTATCAGTCTTCCATTTAGAGCTGAGATCGTTTTCTTTTCTTTTTTAAAATTTTATTTCCAGGGTGCTTAACACAGTGTTCTATTAGCTCCAGGTGTACAATATTAGTGATTCCACACTTCCGTACATTACTCGGCGCTCATCACAATGAGTGTGCTCTTAATCGCCTTCACCTCTTTCCCCCACCCCCTCCCACCTCCCTTCTGGTAACCGTCAGTTTGTTCTCTAGAGTTAAGAGATCATGTTCGTGTATAGGAAGAAAGAGCCCCAGAAATAGAAAGGGTCCATGCTCGGAATTCTCCCAGGCCAGGCTGGAGCCAGGGTGACCTCCAGCCCCTGGGGTAGGACTCGTGCTGCTTGGCCAGAGGCCGATTGCTTACCCAGGCCACCAGTCTGGAGCCAGCTCCCTCCCTGCTCTGCCCGTCCTGCTAACACTAGTTACTCACAGGGCTTGTCATTACTTCCAGATTGCCGAAGAGAACGCTGGCTTTACCTTTCTTTAGTTCTTGTTTTCTTTTTTCAGTGGCCCAATGAATAGGCTTCCGGAGGAGAACAGTAAAGCATGGATCTTGTTGCTGGATGGTCACACAACGGCTCTGTTTTTCCAAACTGATAGCCTGGCTTGCCAAGAATGAATTAAATGTTTCCACAGAATCATTTGCTCCGCTCCTAATCAGCTCTGTGAAGTATTTTCCTTCCTCCCACTAGTTTAAGACGGACACACTGACTCCCTTGGTCAGGCACCTCAGGCAAGGGCTTTTGGGAAAGAGAAATAGAAAACTATGAGAGGCCCTTCTAGAAATCTGGGGGGGTGGATGGAGACGTCTGGGCTGAGTATAGGCTTGGCCCCAGAGCAGCAGACAGGACAGAAGACACAGCAGTGCTCCACCAGCGCTGGGGTGACAGAGATGCTGAGAAGCAGGGATTTCCAGGTCACTGGCCCTGGGGCATCACAAAATCACCAGTGTAGTCACAGATCCCACTTCGGGACAGGCTCCTGCTGGAAGATCCTGAAAGATCCCTCCGAACCTACTTCTTTGCCTCAGAGGAGAGACTTCCCCGGTAACTCCCTCACTGTCATCTTCTACTTTGTGGCCTTCTGACTACCAGTTGTCATGGTGACCATCTGCATCTTGACAAGTCTGGGCACTGGCATTCCTGCTACTGTGATGCTTTTCTCTTCTCTGTTCTGGGAGACCCAGTGGGTTCTCTTTTCCAGTCCCAAGGCCCCACAGTGAGAGAGCAGGAAGAACTTCTGTCATCCCCAAGAGTGTTATACTTTTAGAACCACAAAGCAACACGACCTGTGTCTGGTCACGTCCAACTTCTTCTTTGGCTCTCCTCCCCCTTATAGCTCTCTCTTCCGGGGACTCAGGAAGCCCAGTGAGGCCATTCGGAAGGTCACGGCTCTGGGCTACAGCCTATCGTCCCTCGTGTCTGTCCTGGGGAGCAGGCCCTCACCAAGGTTTGCACATGGCTCTCTCCATCAGCTCAGTACCATTCTTTACCGGGTCATGCTTTCAGATGGTGGTTCTCCTGCCATGTAGGGGTCTTTAGGAATGAGGTTGACTGTGACTTTAGGAGTATTAAGGATGCATCTTTCTCCCAAACTTCTTCTTTTTTTCACATGAACAGATCATCACTGGGCTTGTCCTACCAGCACTGCATTCCAGACATCTATGCATAGCAGAGGGCTCATGAGTTGGTTATGACACTTAGGCCCTGGCAGCATTCCCACTTCTAGTGGACATGGCTAATGGAGCAACTCTTTTCTAGTGAGCCTTGGAATCCTTCTCAACACCATGCATCAGACTGCTACCACTAGTCTCTTGGAGTTGGTTCTTAGACTGACACCTTTCCACCTTCCTAGGAAAGGCTCCCCATTGAATCTCCCCTCCCTCCAGCCAACACATCTATGAATGGTCCAAAGTAACAGATGCTTAATGCCACATTGACCCTAACAGGATGTGCTCTCTGCTTGGGGTGGGGGAGCTTGCAGTTTGCCTCAAAAACATGAATACGATGTAAGCATGCCTGATTGGGGGTGGGGGAGGTGCTGGTACACAACTCTATTAAGGATAGAATTTGTCCCTTTTTGCAGCTGACGAATGCACCTCTTCCCACCATTCGTTTGTCTCTGTCTCACGGCTAGGTGAAGGGAGGTTGTGTTCTAGAATTTATTGGTCCAGATTAGCTGTAAGTGTCCTGGGAGGTAGAGAGGGCAACTTGAGGCTTATCCAACAACATCTCTCCTATAGTAAACCCTGTCATAACCAGGCCAACCCCTGGCCATAAGAGCAGCTGCTCTCACTGCAGGTCCTGCCATGTGGACATATTTTTCCTGATACAAAAGAAGAGGGAGGTGATGAATTGCAGCTCAATTATTTTTATGAGTTGCCTTGTATATTGGATTCATTAGTAGGTATCAAAGGTGGGGGGCACTAAGGTAAACAAAACTGGAATTTAATATGTGAAATAGCTAAGACGCTTCTTCATTAATGCATCAAACAAGTAACTACAAAAGCAAACAGAAATCAATAAAATAACATCCTCAGTTTTGGCCTGTCTTGAAATCCACGATTCAATTACATAGCTCATGGCTAGGAATCCATTCCTTCTGATTTACCCCCATGATCTCCTCACTACATGGGTTCTCTTACCCAATTATTTGGGACTTTAATATTTGATGGCATTGCTTCCCATGCTTCTTCATGCCTGTAGCACTTCTGTTTCCAGTTTGCTGGCTTTGCTTGGGTCCTGCAGGCCAGTCCCATGTTGTGCTGAGAGATCATAAGAATCCCGGACTTTAGCTCGGCTGACCTTCCTCTGACATTGGACCTCCCTGAACACTTGCCTGCTTCCTCCAACCTAGCCCACAGCATTGTCCCAGGCCTTGTAATAGAATTCTTACCTTCCTTCTCTGCCCATCAATCCAGTTGCTCCAAGGTTTGGGGGTCAAGTAAACTTTCCTTAGCCAGGAGCTGAATCTGGAGTCATTTCTCTTGCAAGCGTTAGATGGATGCGACAGCCACCATGTGGCTTTAAATTCAGGAAGATCTTGGTATATAGCCGCTGGAGACACTCCTCCCTAATGCATGAACCTAGACAAGTAGTGTCTTCAGAGACTCTCAGTTTCTCCATCCGCACAATGGGTTAATGGTAACCATCTCATATATGGATTTAAAGATTAAATAAGATAACATATGTAAAGCATTTGACTTGGGATAGTTCATTGAATTCTTGTTTCCTTTTCTTCATCCTTCCCTCATGAAACCCATAAGCATGCAAACTCTGTTTCCAATTCCTCTCTTTTAAAGGGAAGATGGTCTGTGATCTACCATTCAGTATTCAATCTTAAAATGGATTCCTGATTTTGCATTCCTAACGTACCAAAAAGGGCTGAAATTCAATACATTAAGTGAAGTGCTTTTAATGTATGAGACCGAAAGGGAGATTTAGCTTGTAATCCAAATACGCAGGAACATGAGGTGTATTCAGAGGAAGATGATGCTGGATGATAAGAATGAGAAAGCTTCATTCTGTGCGGGGCCATAATGAAATGATGGAGAAGATAGCGAATGATTTTAGGATGAGAGCTTTTAGCTCCAGACCACTGGGTTTTTTTACATCAGAAGCTCGTGTGCCCGTTGCTGGCTGCCGGGGCAGACTGGCCGGAGGCGCTGCCATGCTGTGGCGACTGCGCTCTCAGACCGAAGTCCATCCCCTTGAGTCAGTCTTAAACACTTGTGCAACTTCAGTTTCCTCACCTGTGAAATGGGTACAATAATAAGTACTGGACAGGAGTGTGAGGACAGTGAAATGAGGAACTGAACAACCAGGAATCCCAAAGAGGCCCGGCCACACGTGACTGTCCAGTACAAACTGAAATGGGTTAATGGGTTAGTTTGGTTTGTCTCCTTAAGAATTTGACCTGAATCTGGAAAAGCATATGCCCTTACATCTCTTAACTGTGACTAGATTTTTCTATAGGTTTTTTTTTTAAGGATTTATTTATTTATTAGAGAGAGAAAAAGAGAAAAAGAATGTGCACGAGTGGGGGGGGGCAGAGGGAGAGAATCTTAAGCAGACTCTATGCTGAGCATGGAGTCCAACTTGGGGCTTGATCCCATGACCCATGAGATCATGACCTCAGCTGACACCAAGAGTCTGATGCTTAACCAATTAAGCCATCTAGGCACCCCATTTTTCTGTAGGGTTTGAGGAAAATGGCTTATTTTTAGAGCTTTGGGGCCTTAGTATTTAACACCGACTGATTTCCAATGAGAAGTTCAGGGACACCCAATTAGCAATCCCCAGGACCCTCATCTGGTCTCAAAAAACACTAGTTTAGTGGAACTTTAATAGTTGTTTCTCCAAAAAATGGGATGCATGCTCTAACATCTTTGGGAATTGCTGAGTAAATAAAATGAAACAGATTTCTTTTTTTTTTTTTAAGATTTTTTATTTATTTATTTGAGAGAGAGAGACAGCCAGCGAGAGAGGGAACACAAGCAGGGGGAGTGGGAGAGGAAGAAGCAGGCTCCCAGTGGAGGAGCCTGATGCGGGGCTCGATCCCAGAACTCCGGGATCACGCCCTGAGCCGAAGGCAGACGCTTAACGACTGAGCCACCCAGGCGCCCCATGAAACAGATTTCTTACGCACAGCTTCCCAGATATTTGAATAAGCCAATATACATCTCCAAGATGGGGCCATGTCACATGCATTGTCTCTCAGATGTGTTTGACCACAGTCCCCATACTTTTTGTATGTGGGATATTTTTAGAGACTATTGGTCCTTGACAGGCTTTGGCAAGCACTCTTCTAATAATTTTTATGGATTTGGGAAAAAAATGTTTATAATATTAAGTGAGAAAGCAAGCTACTAAATTTCATGCACTGTAAAATCATGATTATGTTAAAATGTATTTAAGAGACTGGCAGGAAATATATAAAAATATTAACGTATTAACCAAAAGCAGTAATCTCAGGAGGGAAAAAAATTATGGGTAGATTTTATATTTACTTACCTATGTTTTCCAGTTTTTCTATAATGAACACGTATTACCTTTATTATCCAGAAATTTTACTTTTCTTTGTTCTGTTTAGTCAAACAATCTCAGAAGGGATTGTTTTTTTTCCAAGTACAATGTTGGATCCATCTGAATGAAATATGCCTTTCACTGCATCCTGAGAAGATGGAAGAAACATAAAAAGCCTTTAGAAGCCCTTGAGGAATTTTGAGGGCAGTAAAAGCAAAGACTGTAAACCAAAGGAAAACACCCAGAGTTCTAAGAGCAGTCAGAGAAAAGTAGGGGCAAGGGATATTGTGTGTCTAAAGAGAAAAAATACGAAACATAGCCTTTCCTGGAAAGGAAAAGAAAGCTCATGGTAAAAAACAACTGTGGGGTTTTTGTGAGAACCCACCAAGGTAAGGCAGAAGCCAGCCAATAGCCCGGAGCCAGATGGCCGACAGAAGGTTCCTAGCTCACAGCCCGCCTTCCTGCCGGACCACCTCTGAGTCATCATGGGATCTGTTTACATAAGGACAATACATGGGATTAGTTTACATATGGGCTCCTCAAACCCGCACAGGATCCTGAATCAATGAGGCCTGACAAGGAGCGAAGGGTGGGAGAACAGTCTAGGGCTCGGGCTAGATGAGTGGTAGGGAGGTGCGAACAGTTTTGTAAGTCCCGTGGATTCCAGAAGTGGCAGTTTAATATACTCTGCAAGCTGACTGTCTGGACTTAAATCTTGGTTCCGCCATGTACACGTGTGTGGTTTTGGATGCTTTTCTCAACCTCTCAGGGCTTTAGTTTCTCTAAAATGAGGATAATCTTAACAACGATCTTGTTTTGTTGTCTTGAGGCTTCAATGAAGTAATGTATGTAAAAGACTTGGCAGCGGGCCCTTTACAAGTGGCAGCATTAGTATTTTTTTTTTTTAGATTTTATTTATTTATTTGTCAGAGAGAGAGAGAGAAAGAACAGCAGGCAGCAGGAGAAGCAGGCTCCCCGCCAAGCAAGGAGTCCGATGCGGGGCTCCATCCCAGGCCCCTGGGATCATGACCCAAGCCGAAGACAGACGCTGCAGCGACTGAGCCACCCAGGCGTCCCAGTGGTAGCATTAGTATTAATGAAGAAGTAAATAACACCTGTAAATGATTATCCAGGGGGTCCCAGATTGTAGCTCATGGGAACGCCATCCTGATTTCTGGACGTCAAAGTACTTCTATAATGAGTGGCCCTGTTAGGCCATATTCCGGTCACACTGAGTGAGGGAAGTTTCTTCACTTGCCTACCCTGCTCTGTGTACTTGTGAGCACAATTATGCATTGAGTTTAACTTCTTGCATTAGTCAGGTTTTGCTGCAATTGTGCTATGGAACAACCTCGGCCTGCCCATAGAGGCAATATTGATTTCTTACTTAAAGGTTTGCGAGCGAGCCATGACTCTGTGGGGCTTTGCTGGGCTCGCCTGGGCTTGGTTTCAGGTTGTAGGTCAGAGCACACCGTCACTGCACTGCCGGGGAGCTCGCAAGTCTCTGCCTGCAATTATTTTAGGTTTAGAGATTTGTCAGTTGAAGGTCTGTTACTCTGGTAATTCTTATCCTTTTTGGCTATTGCACAGATATCTGTATCTATCTCTCTGTATCTCTCTCTCTATATACACACACACATATGGAGAGAGAGAGTGTGTATATATACATATATATATAGAGAGATTTTCTCTTTAAAGTATTCAACAAATAAATGATTAGGTGTATGAATGAATGACCTCTACAAAAGTACCCACTGACGGGAGGTGGGAAGCAAATGAAACCCGGTCCGTGCTTTCTAGACTCTCCTCCCATTCTCAAGCCGTTTATCTGTGATTATTTCCTGTTTCCTGTATCAGTCTTCACCCCTCTTCCCTGACCATTCTGTCGGTCCCAAAGATAGAGTCTAAAGCTGTGGAATCATTTCATTCACCTATATTTACATTATTATTTGACACCTAAATGAGTAAATTGGCCCCACTTGGAACATTGGAATTGTCTTTCAAGTTTCCTTAGGCAACAGTTCTTTCTCTGGGCAATGTCATTTGCTAAGTTTTATCCTTATGAGCTGAAAGAGCACATGTCCCATCCTGGGGGGGTGGGGTTCACTCCCTGCCCCTGAAAGCTGTCCCTCCTGGATATTCACTGCGGGCCCATTTTTCCAAAGCCTCTGCCGCATCCCAGGGCAGGGGTATCCTCAGGCTACTTCTTTTAGAACCCTCTGGTAAGCGCTGCCTCTCCAGACTCAGGAAGGCTCCAGCCAGCTTGTGAGAGTCACGTCTGTTTTATGCAAGCAGACAAGGTGAATTATTGAACTAACAGCTTTCTCAGGTATGGGTTCTGCAGTGTGATCCATTATGTATAATGTTTACTACGCGCCAGAGCGCTTCAAGGCTGCTGGACGCACCGGACTTGCCGGATACACGTGCTCCCCCCTGTTCCCCTGCGTATGTGGTGTTCGGCCCCTCAAGGTCCCTTTGTAAATTTTGTCTGATCTTATGATTTGCCTGATTTGTCTGATTACGTGCTTGGCACGTAACAGTAACAATGCTAGTAACAACTCCCGTTTTACTGAGTGTGTTAGGTGCTCTGTGTGCGATTAAATCCTCCTAACGAGTCCTTGAAGGAGGTCCTATTATAAGCCCCGTTTTACAGGGGAGGAAATGGAGCCTTGGAGAGTTTGCATAGCTGGGAAGGAGAAAAGTCTAGTCGGCCTGGCCCTGGAGCTTACATATTATACACTACATTATACTGCTCTTTGGCACTTAATACATTTTAATTAACGTTGGTGGAGTGAATAAATGGATGCATGAATAAATGTCAGAGCAAATGGTCTCACAGAGGGGATATGAAGGCAAAAGGCCCTGTCTGAAAACGGAAGGGGGGTGGTTATATCCCGCTTGATTTCTGAAGACCAAGAACAGCAGCTACTGTGTAGCCCCTGACCATGGGCTCTTGGAACTAAAGGCAGAGTAATAGAAGGTTCACACCCCAGCTTTGGTACAAGGCTGTCCTAGTCACCACACATGCCCTGTTCCCAGCACGATGGCTGGTACAAATCAGGAGTTGAAAATATCTGATGAATATGAATGAATGAATGAATGAATGTATGTATGTATGTTTAGGAATGCCCCATGTGATAGCCCCATTCTAAAACTATGTATAATTTCCAAGTACAGAGTCCTATTTAGACCTCTGGGTGATGGCGTTTGACAAATATGATGTCCTGCTTTTCAGAAAATCAACTTTAGAAAGGTTTCCTTCCTGCTTTACATTTGGAGGTGAAGATCGCTGGAGAACCCTCAAAAGATTTCTTGCAGAGCCAATGGCTCTTGAAGAGGTTTTTTTAAAAATGTTAAGCTAATGCAAAAGACACATTTTCCATGTAGAAAATTGATGGAGCCTCTTTTCCATCAATTTCACATGGCTTTTTTTTTTTTTAATGAGTTCATAAGCTTCGTAGAGCATCTTGAGAGTTTGGTTGACCCCAAAATATTCAAAATATGATTTGAGTCATTTGCCTAACCTATCTTGTCCTAGTCCTGAGTCAATAACTGATACACGATTTTCCTTCCTTCCTTCTTTTTTGGGGGTGGGTGGGGAATTATCATAACTAGCTTTGACCTTGAGAATCCTAGAGCTCTCCAGGTTGTCTTTGATTTTTTTTTTTTTGCTGTTATTAATTTTTACTTGGTAGCCAATTGAAAGGAGCCTATATGTCATTTTACTAAGATTTGGTGCTTTATAGCTCTGTCACTTGAATTATCTGAGCCTTGGTTTCTATTTTTATAAAATGAATATCAAGTGCCTACTTCGTGGGATTGTTGTAGTAGTACCAAGCACAGAGCCCGGTGGATAGTCTGCAGTCAATAAATATTCCCCTTCTCTCTTCAGCTGCGCAAAGCAATTAGGCCTGAGCTTATTGCCTAGTATCCTTCCAGCCCGGGCATGACCAAGCTGGGGGTGGACTTTAAGAGACAGAAGGCAGGTAATGATGTACAAATGCTCTGTGTACATGAGGCATTCCATAAATGCCTATTAAGCTCCAAAGGAACAGAGCAGTGGGCCAGATAAATGAAAAGGCAGTGCAGGGAGAGTCCTGTTCTCCATACACCAAAACATAACTGTGTTTTTCAGTTCCACATCACAGAATTGTTTTATATGAGACACCTTAATCACAAGGACCTCTTGCAGCAGTAGAGGAATGTACTGGAAAGACCTGGGTTTGAATCCTGCTTCTATTATATATACCTGTGAATTCTGGCAAGTTGCTTACCTCTCTGAGTCAGTTTATTCACAGAGCGTGGATAGCAGGGCTCCATGCATTGTGGGAGGATTCTGCAGCTAACTCGGAGTGTACGAGACACTCCCCTCAGTGGAAAACCTGTCGTAAGCACTCAATAAATGTAGTTATCCACTTCCTCCCCTTCTCTTCTTCTTTCTTCTTCCTCATAAGTAAAATGGGAATAATGGTAGGGCCTTACTTATAAGAGTTGTTACTAAGATGAAATGTAAAGCATTTAGACGCATGCCTTGTCCTTGGTCAATGCTGCATGGATGGATATTAACGTATTTTCATAGGGTACTTCTGTGATGGAGACCAGGCAGAGCAAGTCTGTGTTAGAAATCTTTTTCTACTTGGATCTAGACAAGAAATACAAGTGAAAGGAAATAAATAGCTCATGTATCTTAGCTGCTGTTTTCCTTTTAGGGCTTTTGGGTTTTTGGTTGTCTTTCCGTGGCATTTCAAGGTTGGTCAACTTAACTTGGAAATATTTAAATAAACTATGATGGAAAACATTTTCCATCCTGCCCTGGCCAGATTCTCCACTCGAGGGCTGATCCCAGATGCTACTGATATCCTCGGTCCAGACCAGCATTTCGTTTATTGAAACGTGGTGTCTGAAACTCAAATACAAGAAGATGTAAATGAGGAAAAGAAGCCCAGTGTCCACAGGGAGTGACCGAAATGACTTCCATGCTCAATACGGAAGACTGATGCTTGGTGTGTACGACTTCCCTGTGTGTTTCACAGCTGCCTGATCATGGCTGGCCCCCCAGCATGGCCACGTGGACTCGTTCCTGCTTGGGCGTGGGTATAATGTGGCTGAGGGATTGATTTGGAGCCCCTGGTTCCCTTTCTTCCAGGCTGTGTGATATCAGATAAGTCGGCTCCTTTCTTAAAACTGTTCTAAAAAAAATGTCTGCTTCAGGGTCTTCCTGAAGATTAAATAGGAAGGCCCATGGCAAGCTATAAAGTATTCTATGAACACGGGCCTTTTGCTCTGTGGACTATTTAGGTCTGTTCTTTTTTTCTGTTTTGGCTCCTTTCTGGCTTCCTCCCCACTTGTATGTTTCCATAACTTCCCAGAAGTTTCTCTGAGCAGCTCCCTTTTTTCTTCTGCCTCTGTGGCCCTGTCTCCCTGGAGGTTCATTGGCTGAGGGACTGGGGAGGGCAAAATCTGAGGCTGGAGATGGGTGGAAGGCTGGGCTATTTGCTCCCTGCTGCCTCTTTTGGAAGTGAGTTTAAAAAAAAAAAAAGTAGGAGGTATTTGCAATGACTTGGGCAGAGCTGAAATGGGGCAGGGGCAGGACCGTAAGAAACTTAGGCTTCCACAGCAGGCATCAGGTAGGCAGGCAGGTGGGAGGGAAACTTCCAGGCTGGTGCTAGTGAAGGCTGCACTTTCCTCTTATTCCTGCGCCAGTCTCAGTGTTAAGTCATCCTGTGCTCTAATTCTGTTGTCTCTGTATAGATCATTCTTATTTGGCCTGATACTGGGACTCTTCCACTCAGAAAAGACTAGCAGAGTCCTCATGGCATTATGCAATATGATAGAACAACATTTTGAAGATCTGTGTAATTTATACGAGTGTGGCAGAGAGTCCAATACACGTAGAAGTGTTGACTGCAGCACTGTAATCCACAGGCCTTCACCCTGCGTGTCATGCCAACCTGGGATCCACATGCCAAATCCAGCCTCTCCATCTCCTTAACCACCTCCACCACTCCAGCCCAAGCCACCAATTGCCCTCTCTGCACCAGCCCAATGGCTTCCCAGCTGTTGCTCCAACTTCCATTTCTCTCCTCCTGTAATCCCCCCCAATCCATTTTTCACAAGCAGCCCCCAAAAAGTGACCTTTTAAAAATGTAAATCAGATAATATTGCTGTCCTGCTCAAACCATCCAATGGCTTGGAATAAAAATCCAAGGTCTTTATTCTACCTTACAGACTTTTAAATCTGCCCTGTCAAATGCAGAAGCCACTGACCGCATGTGGCTACTGAGCCCTTGAAATGGGGCTGGTCTACACTGAAATGTGCTGTGAGTATGAGATATAGACCAGATATTGAAGGCTTTAGATGAAAAAATCTCAGTAATTTTAATATTGATTATATGTTGAAATGATAATATTTTAGCTATGTTAGGTAAAGTGAAATCTATTATTAAATTGATTTCACCAGTTTTGTAACATATATATGGCTACCAGAGAATTTTAAATTAGGTATGGCGGCTTGCATTATGTTTACATTGGACAGCACTGATTTCATGAATCTAAATCTTAGCCACACTGCTCTTTCTTTTCCATGAACAGGCAGTGCTCGGTTCTACTCCAGGGCATTCGCTCTCACTGTTAGCTCTGCATGGAATGCTTCCCCCTGGTCTGGGCATGGATGGATTTCATTTAGATTTCAGCTAAATGTCACCAGCTTTGAGATGTTTCCTCTAAACATCCTATCAAAATAGCGATGCTGTTGCATTTTATTCCCACAGCGTCCTAGTTATTCTCTGTATAACATTGGTCACGGACTGATGGCTCCCTACCTTCCTTTCCTTACCCCTCTTCTTCCTTCCTCACCTTCCCATCATTAAATCTGTAAAAGAAGGCACTTTGTCTTGCTCATTGTTGAGTGATGGTGATAAGAATAGATCCTGGCATATAGAAAGCACTAAAACAAAATTCGTTGAATGAATGAATACGCTTTTGAGTCATGGAAGCCATGGAGACAAAATGGCCAAAGAGGCATGCCCTAGAGTCAGCATGTCACATGTGTCAGAAATTGACAAAATGACTATATTGTCAAAACAACACAATGACTGTGCTATCTCATTTGGTTGGCAAGATGTGGTTTTGGGGGTGACTGGGTGGATGGATGGGTGGGTGCATGAGACAAAGTGAAGAGCAAATTCGGTTCACCTGGACTTCGTTAGGCTCTGCGCGGAATGAACAAGTAGTCAGTTTACTGGTTGTTCTAGTTTGCTGTTTTATAATCTCCTTCCGTTGGTTCTAAAAAGCATGAGATATCATCTGCTTGGTCTTCCATGACAGAACATATTAACCAGTGTTGTTTATTTCGTGACACTCAAACTATGAGCTGTCAAAACCAATCTGCCCGTTTAATCAATTTTGGCTTATTTCCGAAAACTGAAATTTAGCCTTTTACTGTTGTTAGCAGTTATCCCTCTTCCAGTTAATCTGAATTTTCACAGGTCAAGGTAGATCGCAAATGGCGCGATTCCATTGCACTAACATTCACGGGCTCTGAGTAATTGAGAGTTGTATCCACGGGGGCTCTCGGCTTGGGATGTGCTCTAACTTGTGGGTGCTGACATAAAACAAAACCAAGTTACATTCACAGGGGAGAGCAAGCAGGGTGGGAAATGCCAGAAATAGCTTCCCTTGTTGAAGGTTTCCTTGCTTGATAAATGCAGCATATAAAATGTATATATAGAAGCTGCTTGGGCTGCCTGCATTGGTTTGTTTCAACAGGAACACCATTTCTGTTTTAGCCTCTGTTAGCTCTGTCTGTGCCTCAGTTTGCAGCCTGCATCATGATAGAAAGCCCACCCCAAGTTGCTAACTGTGGTACAAGTGTGTGGTGTGTGGTGTGGTGTGTGTGTGGTGTGCATACGTGATGTGTGTATGGTATATGTGTGATGTATGTGTGGTGTGTGTGTGTGTGTGGTATGTATGGTGTGTGTGTAGTATGTGTGGGGTGTGTATGGTGTGTGTATGGTGTTTGCATGTGGTTGTGGGGTGTGTGTGTGTGTGGTGTGTGCATGGTGTGGTGTGAGTATGGTATGTGTATGGTGTGGTGTGTGTGTGTGGTGTGTGTGTGGTGTGTGCATGGTGTGTGTGTGTGTGTGGTGTGTGTGTGTGGTGTGTGCATGGTGTGATGTGTGTATGGTGTGTGTGGTGTGTGCATGGTGTGGTGTGAGTATGGTATGTGTATGGTGTGGTGTGTGTGTGTGGTGTGTGCATGGTGTGGTGTGTGCATGGTGTGTGTGTGTGTGTGGTGTGTGTGTGTGGTGTGTGCATGGTGTGGTGTGTGTATGGTGTGGTGTGTGTGTGTGGTGTGTGCATGGTGTGTGCATGGTGTGTGTGTGGTGTGTGTGTGGTGTGTGCATGGTATGGTGTGTGTATGGTGTATGTGTGTGCGGTGTGTGCATGATGTGTGTGTATGTGTAGGTGAGCTGAAGGGTCGGAGAGCCGGTGGGTGGTGCCTGGAAGCATTGGCACCCTGACTCCATCTCAGCCATGTCTGGTGTCCTGCCTGCTCTGTTATGCTATCCCTACTGGAGAACTGGCTTCTGGAACAGCACCCTGCATGACATCAGCAGAAGGTCCTTATTTATTAGGAAAGCCTGGGGGAAAGATACAAGAGAGCCCCTTCCAGTTCCAGAGCTTCTTTAGGAAGCAGTGTGGTTTCATTCCTGCTTTGATGGGGGCATGGAGGGGACTGTGGGTAGGCAAAGCAGAGCACGCAGTTTCTCCCTCTGAGCACATCAGCCAAGAAGCCGCCTTTCAGCAACTTGAGGGAACGCACTGTCAAGACTGTTGTCAAGATCACAGTGAAAGGAACCAAGTAAAGGCTCTGTGGAAACCAGAGGCGCCCAAAGGAGGCAGTCAAGGTGGCACCTCCCCCGAGGACACAGGTCCTGCCCACAGGCTGGTCACCGTCCGCCATGTTCGAACTTGACGGTGCCTGACCTCAGTGCCAACCTTCCCTACAGCAGGGAGGACTGGGTCTGCGTGGGGACAGCTGTTTTCTAACCCAGGCGCCGTGAGTCGGCTGCAGCAGCCTTGGCCCTGGAAATGTCACACTGCAGTTCATTACCATTACTTCCTCTGGGAAAATTTTGACCTTTTAGGGTGATTACTTTTAGAGTGCCCAGCACCCCTGGAGGCGGTGACAAGACGCCCGCCGTGCGCTGGTGCGTCAGGCCGCACCTCTCTTACGGGCTCGGCTCTAGGCACCGCCTGGAGAGGGACCACAGCAGCCTAGGGAGGGTGCGGTAGATGCAAGAAGGCCAAAGGCCAGGGGGTGAGGATGGAAAGCAACGTCCGACATAGTACATGTTCTGTGCGGCCCCAGGGAGCGGAAATGGGCCCCGGGAGCAGGCGTTCAAGGCCACGGCCACTCCGTTGGTGTATTTGGTCTAGTTGAGAACTGTTTCTTATTAGAGTGGACTTCATTGGAGATAAACATGTTGCTGTTGCTTCAGGCAGAGGCCGAGGTAGGGAAGTAAGAGAGGTAAACGAAGGTCTCAGGGATGATCCAGGGTGTGTGAGGCCCAGAGTTTGTACGATTTGGGGTGCCTCTTAAAAACGGCCAAAACACAAACATGCAATTAGACATAAGGTAACTATTTATTTAGAATGTGAGAAGAAATCACAACAGATTACTGGGATCTTGGAGGTTCATGTCTCTTCCCTTTGAGATCTTACCAGGCAATTTACCAGGCATACTTACCCAGAAACCCTTTTGCTTGGAACCTGTCTTCCCGTGTCCACGTAGAACATTGCACAGCTTTCGGCAAAACTTCCAGCTCTCCAATGGGCCCCTGCAAGCAAGAGCCCTGAAGCTTAAACCTCATGACTTTGGGGTCCATGCTCCTTGGCTGAGCTCGCATCTGGGTTTGGAGTTGTGGGCGTGAGCAGTGGCCGGGCCGACCACAGCCTCCTGCAGGGAGGGGAATGGGCAAGTCGCAGTTGGTGCGGGGGCCTGGGGAGAGAGAGCTGATCTTGCTGAGTTCCTACCAGGAGTCTGGCATCGTGCAAGTCAGTCCGTTTTCTCTGTCTTCCTCAGCTATGGAGGAGGTTAGGCTCTGGGATGTTAAGAGACAAACCTGGTTATGTCCCAGTCAGTGTTCTTTTTCTCCCCTGCTGCTGCTAAAGCCTTCCTACTGGGTGGGGGTTTCCCTGGTAGGAGAACGATCTCTTCTTGAGGACAGACTGGACTCAGGGCAACCTGAGCGTCTGTCCAGCATGAACCATGATGCACATGCCAGCGTCATGCCATCCACACACATACATGTTCCCACCTCAAGGAAGATGCTTGCATACCCAGAGGAAGGATTCTCTCTGGGGCCAAATGGCACACTGTCGAAGTTCTGTATGATACATTGACAACTGACGTCCATGGGGAAATCAACTTTTATTCAAAACAACAGTCTGGGATCTGGCTTTTTTCCCCCTCAGGTCTGCCTCTAATTCTTCCTTAAACCCAAGAGAAAATTTCATTGCCTGTCTGGCCTCATTCGCTCCCCTTACAACACAGCAGTCCTACAGGTTCATTGTGAAGAAGAATACAAAAGGGGCTTAGCCTTTTAGAGACCCATTTGGTTACAGATCGCAGATAAAAAGGCATTGGTATTCACGTTGTGGTTATTGAGAAGAACAATCTCAAATAATAATATTAATTTAGTTACAAAATAATCCAATCTCCCTTTGATGGCAGTGAAAGAATGTGCTATTTTTCTTTTTTGTTATACATATTACATAATTAATTTATGTTCATTATAGAAAATTTAGGCAGTACAGATAAATCATAAAGAGAAAACCCCTCACAATCTCACCTCCCAGATATAATAAGGCTAATCGATCATTAACCTTTGGGTGCAAATTTTTTCCTTTGTTTCTTTCCCCCATGTGTGTGTGTGTGTGTATAAAACTTTCTAGTTTTTACCATTTTTTGAAAGGATATCATACTATATACTCTTTTGTAAAATGCTTGTTTGCATAGTAATATATGGTGAACATTTTTTCAGGTCAAAAACATGTATGTAATCCCATCTTTATTTTAAGTGGCTGAATTATATTTCATTGTATTGGGTACCATCACTTTTTGAAATAATTTTTACTGTTGGAACGTAACCCAAAAAATCAATCATCATGAATAATGATGCAATGGACATCTTTTGTTTGCTTGTCTGGTTGTTTCCTTGGGAAGCTATCCCGGAAGTAAAGTTATGGGACCAAAGTATATGTGCATTTTATGGTTCCTGACACTCAGGCCAACACTCCTTCCAGAAGGCTGCCCATGTGCTACTCCCACCAGAGTGCCAGAAACAGCCAGTTTCCCCAGGCCTTTGCCAATAATAGGCATTTTCATTCTTTTTAAACTTTGCCAATTTGAGATGCAAAAAAAAAATGGTATTTTGTATTCATTTGCATTTCTTGCTTAGTAGTGAGCTTAAACATTTTTTTCATGTGTTTCTTAGCCATTTGTATTTTGTCTATTTCCTTTGTTCTCTTTTTTTCCTAGACTGTTTTTCTTTTATCTAATCTTTCCTGATAAAATCTACTCAGCAATACTTTCCCTAGCTAATTTTAGGATATTGAGGTTCAGATTCTCTTAAAATATAATTTCTTCAATGCAATCTCTCCTCATTGAGGAAAGGAAGGCAATCATTTTAAGAAGCAAAACATACTGGCACTGAAATTTCCACAAAGCATATTTGATTTTTTTAAACTAGCATTTTATCCCTCAATTTTTAAAATATGGAATTATTCCGTGTGTGTGTGTGTGTGTGTGTATCACATTGTATTTTTGGTTTGGATTCTAAAATAAATAGGCTATCTTTTATGCTCATTTTGAGTCCAAGAATCTTCTATAATAATGTGTCTATCTGTGCATGTGGGTGGGTGGGGATTGGGTATAAACCATAGTGTCAGAAGGTGTCTGTTTACATCAATACCTGGAGGGCTTCTGCAATCCAAGCATTTATGGTAACAGCACAGGCAAGTTGTTGAAATTGACAGAACCTGTATTTTGGTACTAGAATAAGAGCTATATACATAATTCACTATAGGGACAATTTAAGGAAAATTACACATAACACATTATAAACGACACATAGTAGCTTCTGACATAAATTGTTAAGTCTCCACCGAGAACTGCAAAATCCTCTGTTCTGCCTGGTTCTTCTGTCTCCTTGGATCTCTTTGGTCTTTCCTCTTGTCCCCTAGGTCCTTTCTCCAATCACTCTATGCGATCGTCTCTACCGTCGACTCGGATCCTCTTCGTCCATTCATTCACTCTTGAAATGGAGCCGTTGAGGCTACTTGCGGAACACCTGTCCTGGTTGTTGGTAGCCAGGACTTCCTGGTCCCGAAGTGTCCGGTCTTTCCGAGGACACTGTCTGCCACCCTGGGCTTCGACAGCATGGCTCCCCTTTCCAACCGTGCAGTGGCAGCGGCAGCCGTCTTACTAGGATTAGCGAAAGACTATCTTCCAGGCTGGAGCCTGGTTGAAAGTTATTCCCCCAGTCTCATTATTTAAAGACATGAACACTGTGTGTCATCTCAGTGAGACACCCATAAAGAGTCTCTCTGACTACTTAAGCATGTAACTCTCGAGATTATAAGGGCTATTCGTACCACAAGATGTATCGCGAATCTTGTTTACTTAGAACAAAACATGCCAGAAGTCTCTTTCAAACCTCTAATGAGCTATATGTAGCTAATAATTTGAAAATATGCATCAATCCTCTGCCTCCATGGGAGATTTCCTGTTTCCTTTTGGTAATCCATCAGTTCACACATCTGCAGCTGGGGTAAGAGATAGACTGACTTCACCCAAATATGGACAACCGCACATTTAAAATTATTCCCCCAAACCATTACTAATACAAGGCAGGTTGTATCTAATTGACTTCTATTGAAAATATTTGGGGATATTAGAGAGATTACAGCCCAGAACAGGAAGCCTCTAGTTGCACTGTCAGGAGTCACTTATTCCTTTTTTTTTTTTTTTAACATTTATTTGACAGAGAGAGAGACAGCCAGCAAGAGAGGGAACACAAGCAGGGGGAGTGGGAGAGGAAGAAGCAGGCTCCCAGTGGAGCAGGGAGCCCGATATGGGGCTCGATCCCAGGACCCTGGGATCAGGCCCTGGGCTGTAGGCAAACGCTTAACAGTCGTTAAGCACCACCCAGGTGCCCCCACTTATTCTTAATACATTATGTGCATTCGCTAACCCACAGAAAACTTTTTTTTTTTAAGATTTTATTTATTTATTTGACAGAGAGAGAGACAGCCAGCGAGAGAGGGAACACAAGCAGGGGGAGACCCACAGAAAACTTTTGCTATGTCTCTCCTTATGGGAGCTGCCTTCCCACCACCGTGCTGACTCCTCTGTCTTCCCCCACGAGAGCTTTCTCCTCTCTCTTCTCTCAATCCCTGGGCCCTTATTTCCTATCAAATGTCCAAGATTCCCATTTCACTATTAAGCAGAACAAGCAATTCATCTTTGCTTTGCCTTAACCCTCTTCTCTCGGGCTATGCCAAAGCCTTGTCTTCCATATTCAATAGGGCCATTCATAAGAGAGCCACTCTCCATGAGATTAAGCTCTCTGAACACAGAATTGATTACAGTCACTAAATATACTAAATGTGCCCTCTACCCCTGCCCCCTGCCAGAACATTAAGCAACACAGCCCTTGGAGACTGGCTCACCCCAGCTTCCATCTTGGCTATCAACGTTCCCACGTACTCCTCTCATATTCTTTCCATCCGCCTTCCGCTCTCCTTAGACAGCCAACTTTGCAGCCCTTCCCGCTTTGCTGGGACTTTAATCAATAGACCCAGACATCTGACCTCTCTGCTTACTCTTGAATAGCAGCCACGGGGCCAAGATGTTTAATGCCATTCTCCTCAACGCGTGTTATCAGCCAACATCTACTTCCTCTGTTTCCATCTCCTCTTGCTCATGGGGTTTCTCGAACTGCTGCAGGCAGTCCAAAGGGTACAATATCCAGGTCTCCTCTAGGTTTATTTTTCTCTTTCTTTGACCTGCATCATTTAGTAAGTGATTGCCTTAGCACGCCACACGGTCGAAGCTGCCTCATGGAAGTGCTTCGCCTCGTTCTTGAGAAAATCCAATGTGATGTTTGATGATCGAAGGAGGCCTTCGCCATTGCTGCCAAGTGCTCTTACCCTGTTCTCCTTCAGAAAAGTCATACATCATCTGGCCTGGCCCAGTGCTGTTCAGCCCAATGCTGTAATTCCGCTGTGATTACCTGCACTGGCCCTCCTGCCTGCCTTAGACGCGATCGTTTCTCCGGAGTATAATTCATTGCCGTCAGAGAGGGCTTGGAGGTGATTCATTTCTACTGTCTCCTGCGGCTCCTAAATAAAACATTTTAAGCAAAGAGTAGACAAAAGGGGAGGCCGAGAACAGTGATGAATTCCTACATCACTCCTACCTGACATGTTCCCCTCCCAGACCAGGACTAGTGCATTAGGAGTAAAGAGATCACTCATACCATGATATTTTTGTAATAAATTACGATGTTCGCAGTAGTGTGATTGAGCCTTTTTCAAGAAGGATGCTATTGAAATGAAAAAGTTCTCCCTCATTTCACTTAGGCTTATACTGGCCTTTGGAGAGAAAGTCTTACTGGTTAACCTGACGACAAGCATTCAGCCAGGAGGACGCTTCAGTCTAAGGTGCCCGGGCCCTAGTACCACATTGATGCATCTTTGCTTCCCCTACACCTGGACCCCAGGAGATCACCCCAGAAAATGATGGGTCTACCAAAGATGGGCCTTGGGGCTGGCTAATACAGGCTTCCCCCTTGCTGGTTACTGCCAGGTATGCCGTCACTTTATTCTTGCGGTGGAGGAAATGCTCACCCTACGAAGCACTCTGGACAGAAAGTTGGAGGTGGGGAGAGCGTGCTCCGGAAAGGGGAACAGACATGACTAGGGATGAGAGGGTGTGAGGAGGCTTCCCAGGCTGTGCTACTCAGTGAGTGGCCGGTGGACCAGCAGCATCAATGTCATGTGGGAGCTTGTTAAAACTGCAGAATCCCTTCCAGAACCATAATCTGCATTCTTGATTGGTCTAATCAGTGTTTTGTAAACAGTGATCCTGGGGCCAGAAGCATCCGTATCACCTGGAAAAAAATAAGCTTTTTCTAAAACTATAGCTTTGGACTGGCAAATTCTTTGTTTCCACCCCAGCCCTACTGAATCACAAGCTTTAGGGGCCAGGCCCTCCAGGAGATTCTAGGGCACACCTACGTGTGAGAAACATTGGTTTTACAGCCTTGTCTTTGCTGAGAATTAGTTCAGAAACCCAGGCCTAGGCCAATCAATGGCTGTGGGATCGCTACAGGAGTGTGTATGGGACCCCAAGACAGGCCAGAAAGATGCCAATGGAAAGTTATTCAAGTTTCTTGAGAAAATTTTTGTCACATTTAAACAGAGCCTTAGGAAAACGTGGTTTCTCTCCCTGTAGAGGATGCTATGGACATGCAGAGGGCAAATATGGCTACAGCCACCTTGTCGATAGCCCGAAGGGGAGCTGGCACAGGGATGAGGGCAGACGAGAGGGAATAACAGGCAAATGGCCTGGGAGCCAGCCCTCCTCTAGATTATCCCTATGTCAACCACTTTTCCACATTTCATCCAGCTTCAGCTGGCTGTTTTTCTGTTATTTACAGCTTAAATCATCTGACAGAGTTTGACGCGGTGAGTAAGCTGCATTGGCCTCATTTTGCTAATGGCCTCAACACTCTTCAAAAGCAGGAGTGATATTCAAACTGTTTCATAGCCGGGGCCATCCGGGCACTGACCAGTCAGAGGGAGAGGCTGCAGGGACATTCATGCTATTCCCGTGGCGGGGCTTACCCAAATCAAACCTTCTTCCTGTCACTCCCGTAGCAAAGATGGCACCTCTTCTGTAATATTTCATCAGGTGAGATCCTGAGTGTTCCCTCCTTTAGTGACCCATTGGTGCTTTTCTGAAGTCCTCTGGGTTGGCAGGCAGTCACAGGGACACTTCCTACCGAGAATTTCCTTACTCTTTTTTACTTCCCATTTTTCCTATGAAAATGGAGTAGCTGGTACTCAGATCTTAACAAATCATAAGACACTTCCTTCAACTCTCTTCCTCCCTTTCTTTAAGATTCAAATTTTTAAGAATATAAGAAACTAATTTTTATATATAAGAAACAAATTTTTAAGAATATAAGAAACTAATTTTTAAGAATATAAGAAACAAATTTTTATATATAAGAAACAAATTTTTAAGAATATAAGAAACTAAAAATTAATAAAACAAAATATTTTAAAAGATGTATTAAAATTAAATCAGGATTTTAAAAGTGTACACTAGAAAAATGTATATACATTTAAGGTATTAACTTTTTTCAGGATTATTTTAGTGCTGAATTGATTTTATGCTAATTCTCTGAAAATTGGTAATGCCCATATAGTGTGTCTATATGGTATTTATTAATGAGGATATTTGATTCACCAGAAAATAATTGCCTATCTCCCAAACCAAATAGTACGGGATTTTAATATATTCTATAAAGAGATGGAGAGTGGTTAAATTAATTTATTAAAATCAGAATCCAGGGCCTTAAACAGAATGATCATGGGTACTATGGTGCATGAAATGAGACCACATGTTTTCATACAATTTTTGCATTCACAGCTATTGGTAATAGCTAGAGCGTGATAACCTGAAATTGCAATCTGTTCGCTGACTCCTGTTTCTCCTGTCCACCAAAGGTGATCAGTTTCACTTGCGTATAAGATGGGAGCAATGAAGACGCCAATAACTAACAACTAGATCTGTCTTCTGGAAGCAAATAATACCAAATATATCATACCTTGTTGTTTTCAAAAAGAAATGTCATGGTGGAATTCTACTTTAACTCAGATTTGGATATAACGCTGATGACAAAAATAGCTGTATAGACACAGTGTGGTTGGGTAGAGCTGAGTGAATCATGGTGACAACAGCTTCACTACTAAACACTTTGCCTTATCTCTCCATAATCAGGCACATATTCTGGTCCCAATGACATGACAGTCTTATCAGACAGGTAGCTAAAAGGATCTCCTTTGGGTTTTGATATAAAGTTAAAAAAATAATAACCTGATTTTTAAAAGAATCTGTGTCAAATCAGTTTCCAGTATTCCAGACGGATGAAGCATATCACATCTAGACGCTTCCTTGTGACCCGATAGCCTGTACCTGATGGCCATGCTGTGTCACTAACAGACGATTTTGCAACGAGGTTTCCTGGTCGCGTTACAGCTGGTGTCCAGTCTTTTAGAATGATTAATCAGAAACTGTAACTTAATCCAGCTCTCTGAGTCTTGTTCTTTGCTCCTAAGCTTAAGAAGAACATGACTGGTAGAGGCTGGAATTTATGGTCAAGTTTTCTAGAACCACTTCTTTGTAGAGTCCTCAGGCAATTAAGAATGGGGCTTTCAGCACCTGTTGTTTCTTGTGCTGCTTCAATGATAGAATCTGGAGTAGGACGGTGACCCCTTTAATCTCAGGGCCTCAGGGGGATGTCTTTTTATTTCTGTAATCCTCAATTTCCCCTATCGCTTCGATCTTCTCCCTCTAGGTTTCTTCTAGCACATGCGTTGGCTCTCTTGGATCTATTCTCTATATATCTAATATCCATCCTTTCCCTTCAAATTCCGCAAGAGCGAGCCAGACTTTAACTGGATTGCCAGTGTCTACCATTCAGAATATTTCTCTCCATTAGAAATGTTTTAAGCAATTGTGTGGATGGTCCGAATGCAGCATTGCCTGCCCTTGGGTTAGCCCTTTTATATTGATGCAGGTTCCCTCAAAACGTGATGCATGGCTAATGTTTTTTATTTCATGTGTGGATTAGTTCAGCTTCTGTGCTCATACACTCCAAGACAGGAGTAGATATTAAAAAAAAAAAGAAAAATAAGGGGAAATGCCTGTGAAGGATAAAGGAGAGGGAGCAGGAGATGGTGGGAAATGGCTCCAACCATGAAGTCTGACCCCTGTGCAGGAGGAGGAGGAAGGAGAAGAGGGCTCTAGGGTTACAGCAAAGCTCTAAGAAATTTTTGGTGAGGTGGACGGTGAGTTCTTTAGCCAAAGTCACCTGTTAAAGGAGTCTCTTGTCTCGCAGGAATAGGCCTGTGTTAGTGCTGGAGTAGCCCATGGGAAGAGGTGTCTCGGTGTGAACGCTGTGGTAGATCTGGAGAGGCCGTGGTGCTCATGCAACAGGAGATAATGGCTGCTGCAGCGCGGCACTCAGCCTTGACCAGTATGTTCTCTTTGACTTCATGAGTCTTACCATGTTGGATGATTTCTCTTCCTTTGCTCAACTTCATTAGGTGAGGCATCCCTTTTCCAGTCTGGGAGATGAGGGGATTTCACTCAAAAATAGTAGAGGGTCCTTGTCAAAGAATACAGGTCCAGACAAAGACCAAAGGGAAACTTCAGATAGACCTCCAGATAGACTTTGTGTGTAGATGCTCTCTACTTAAATAGCCTTGTCTCTTAGGGTTAGGAAGAGAATGAGATTCAGAGGCACAGCTCAGCAAGATTCCTGCTACCTCAAAGAATTTGTCTTCAAGTCAAAGTTACTTTGGGCAATGACAATGCCCCTTTTGTACTTGGCATGACCATGGTGGGCTTGTCATGTTTTATTAAGCTTGCTCTCTTCCCTAGGACTAAGCTGGGAGTGAGCACTGCAGTTAGGTACTTCCCACACTAAGCTTGGTACGCTTCCCCAGAGACACTATAGTCTCCTGCTTCTCGTAGGCTGCCTTTGCCTCTAAGGCCTATCACTTTGAGGCTGGTCATATTTGGGTGTGTCCTGTGGGAAGTACTACTCCACTTCCTTTCCACACACACTATTCTTTGTGAGAGGTACATCTTGGGCTTATCAGTTCTTTCCTCAAGCCAATCTTTTCTCCGCGAAATCCTACCTGACATCCCTGGTATTTAGATGGCACAATTCTCAGTTTCAGTTCTGACATAGAATTTCCTTTCCTTTTTTGTTTTATTGCAACAAGGATTGACACAGAGTGAAAATGGTTTTGGATTTGGCTGGGGCGATCCCCTCTCTCACACCTCTTTGCCCTGATGCTTTGTATAGGAGGTTGAACGGGAGAGGGACTAAAAAATAAAGTTTGAATTCTGTGTCTATGCTGCATCCAGGGCGATTGGTGGCAGCATGGGAGAAATGGTAACAGAAGTCAGGTGGCATGGAGGGAGCACTGTGCTCCTGGTAGAGCGTCCACTCTGCTTGAGGGAGGGTGACAAGTTGAGCCAATTGCAGCATAAGGCTCCCTGAAGGAGGCGGAGAGCTGGGGAACAGGAAATGAGCCAATGGCACTGCGGTGCCTGCCCGGTCACTCTGGGAGGATGCAACATGGCGGAAGAAAGGGCCCCCGGTCTGAGTTGGAAGGTCTAGCTCAGTAGATCCCTCCACACTTTAGAGTGGGCACCAAACAATACCAGAATAACCTTCCTCCTCTCTGTTCTCGAAAGATTGATGAACCTCCATGACCCCATGAGAACTGAGGCAACAGGGGAAAATCAACAGGGGTCATTAATAGAGACAGAAGCCCCACACTGGACAGCAGAAGCCTTTGGCCATGTAGACAGTAGAGGTGAGTACCAACATATTTCTGGATACACAGAAGGCACCTTTTAGGGATTCCCAGAAATTCAGTCAGGGTGGGAATAACTTTAAGAGACTGAATTAAAACAGGTATTAAACAGAGACTTGGAGCTATCTGGATTCATGTATAAATATGAATGTGACCTTATTAAATTTGTTAGTATAATTATTTGAAACATATAAAAGAATCTTGATAATATTAATATGAGTTTGAATCATGATTTAAATTTTGATGACCCACTACCCATATCAAAAACTAACATTATGGATTACTGTGGCCAAGTCATAATTAGATTGGTAATGATTTGTATAATCCAAAGAAGTGTTTTTGATTCAATGATAAAATGGAAAAGAATGGTCTCCATTCTCTACTTTTGGTTTTTATTGGTAATGGTATTACATTTTTAGATCAAAAAACTTATTTTTTAAGAAAAAACCATAGCGTTAATAATACCATGGAATATATTGCTTCCCCCCCCCCTCCTTAGGTAATAACTACCTTGAATTTTGTATTGATAGTATCATTTCCTCGCTTTTTGAATGTTGTTTCTATGTATTGTTTGAATTCCTGAGCAATGTAATTTTTAGTTGTCTCTGTATTTGAACTTTATAAAAGTAGTATCAAATAGTCTTTAGTGTTCGGCAACTTACTCTTTTTATTCAATATTAAGTTTCAAAGGTGCATCCATGCTGTTTATTTACCTGTTCTCCTATCCATCATATTTGGATTACTCTTTTTTTAAAAATCTGCTATGATCATTCTTTTACATGTGTCTTCTTGCACATATGGAAGTATTTATTTAGAGTGGAAATGCTGGGATTGAGGGTATATACATGTACAACTTTAAAAGAAAATGCCAAACTATCCAATTTGTGCTACCAATTTATTCTCCCTGAGAATGATTAGTTTCTTATGCTCCAAATTGTGCAAGGTTTGGTATTGTTAGAATTTGATTTTTGCCAATATTGTAGCTATATAATGGTTTCTTGCTGTGACTTGGTGTGCAATTGCATGACTATGAATAAACTTGAGCGTATTTTTATATTTATGTTGCTTTTCCCTGACGAATCATCTATAAGCACACACGATTCCACAGTGAGACTTTGTTCTCTTCAAGAGACAGCACAGACTGGTCCCATACGACTCGTGTATTTTGTCCTTACTAAAAGGAATTCCCTCTACTCTGATAAGGAGTGTCTGTCTCCTTCTTAAGGATGCTCTTATGACATAGGTCTCCCCTTAACTCATATGGGCCACCTGCTCCATTTAAGGGGAGTGATGCCAGCCTCAGACAGAATTTTCTGGTAGCAAACCTCTCCCTTTAGTGGCACCTGAAGTTCATCGCCCCGCACCATGTTGCTAAATCTACGGTGTGGGAAACGTGAAGGCAGCAGAACTTGGCCTCAGCACCCCTGGCCTCCCTTTCCTGGGCCCCTTTCTCCCTTACCACATCCTTTCTCCAGTGCTCCTAAGCCACCCATTCTTCCCACACATGTTCTTGTGGTTCCTCTGGTCAAAAGAACAGATGGTTAAAATTTAGAATAAAGTCAGCTCACTGGCGTTTTTCATTTCTCAAGGAGAAGCACAAGGGTAGATGTTTCAAGGAGCGGTGTCTAAATGATAAAATGATAGCATTTCAGATACCGCATCCCTGAGGAACTTTCCTCTATCACACCACTTGGTTTGCTGCCCCACACGTCAACTAGGAAGTCTGGGTCTGCTGATGGAAGGGCTAGATCCTAGAGTCTGAGCTACAGGGATCTTGCAGCCGCAGGCAATCTCCTACTTCCTGTCTCTTATCTGCAGCCCCTCCAACTAAGGAACCTGAGATTCAATTCCAGCTAACCCGTAAAGCACACCTATTTTACATGTTATGTGCTTCTGCTCATCTTTTCTCATCTTTTCCCACACTATTTTACGTTCTAGAGAGAAGGTAGCTGAACATCTCGGTAGTTAGTTGACTTGGGCAAAGCCACACAGCCAGTAGGGATGAAAGCAAGAGCTCACCCTGAACTCAGCAGTGGCTCTTTCTCCATATCTTATAGTTGCAGAACTTTACATTTGTCCCTTAGTCTTGAAGGGCTTGCTAATAAAACCTTCTAGGTTCTGAGTTATGCTTTCTTCTGATCCATTTTTCAAAAAAAATTTCTTGAGGTTTCCCACCTATAGCAGTTATGGAATCAATCTTCTAAGCTCATCATTGCAAGCAGGGAAGACCCTAGAACATTCCTGCTACCGTTCTGATCTTCAGAAGGAGTCACGGGATCTCGATACCTTGGCTTCTTCTCTTATCATATGACCCTTTGAGTCATAAGGAAGCTCTTGTTATACCATATATTCTAGTTGAGTGATTTCCAAACATGGTTCCATACACTGATTGCATGAGAATCACCTGTGGAATTGTTTTAAAAATACAGATTACCAGGCCCCATCCTGAACGTTCTAACTCAGGAGGTCTGAGTGGTTTTAATGCACAGCCATGTCTGGGAGCTCTTGGACTGGTTAAAAAGTCTAATCTCTGTGTCTGAGACTGCAAGTTTGGCTCTAGCATTACTACGACTCCCTGGGGCTCAGTGTGCTCACTTGTGAGCTGGGAACGAATAATTCCTGCCTTTATACACCCTCTGAGGCTGTGTACGAGAGCAGATTATGTCATGGGTATGAACACATGTGGTAGAAATGCTTTACAAATAAGGCCTTATTTCTGTTCCTCTGCTCAACAGGCATTGCCAGGAGAGCATCCCAAGCATGTATCAATTCAATATTTAATATCTATCCCGTTTTTGTCAAGCTGGTAAAGAGGCTGTGACTCCTTCCTCCTAAGGGGCTGAGATTAGTCTCCTTGAGGTCTCCTAGCTAATCTGTTTATCAGCACCTAGTCTGCAGGCCGGCTTCCAACTCTCAAACTTCATGACTCACTCTTTTAGCTTTAATCCCACTTTTACACCAGCAAGGGAGAAGCTTCCTTTGCCTTCAGGGAGATGCTCTCCAAGCTCCTTTGTCGGCAGCTCTTTCTCCATAAGCCTCCAGGATCATCGTTCCCCTCTCAGGACTCAGGCTACCCTACTTCTCAAACTTGAACGTGCGTGACAAGGGCCTGCAGAATTTGTCCAAAGTACAGCTTCTCTGGTGCTGCCTCCCACAATTTTGGCCCCCAAGGGCTGAGGTGATACCCAGAAAGTTGCATTTAACAAGCCCTCCGGGGAATTCTGTGCAGACGATCCAAAGAGCACATGTTAGGAAATAGTAGGCTCCCTCTTCCGTGTTCCCATGAAGTCGGTATGCATTCATTTTGACTCACTGAGGTGGGATGTGGGGCATTTAGACAGGATTGGCCCGAGGATGGTCTTTTTTTCTGTGAAAAAAAGTTTAGCTAAGCACTCTAGAGCCTTGCTACTCAACTCGTGCTCTACAGAACAATAGCCTCTTCCTACCTGGAAGCTTGTCACCCGTGCAGAATGTCAGGCCCCACCCCGGACCTTCTGAATCAGAATCTGCATTTTAGCAAGACCCCAGGCGATGCGTGTGCTCATAAAGGTGTCAGAAGCACAGCTACGCCGCCAGAACGGCATGGGTTTGGAATGAAGCTGACTTGGGTTTTGTTCTGCGTGCCATCCTTTATCAGTTCTGCGAACTGGCTTAGTGGCTTCGCCTCCCTGACCGTCTTTTTCCTAACGAGTGAGACGGAGGGAATAGGGACCGCAAACATGGTTTGACTTAATCCCACTACAATCTTGAAGGAATATTGTCTCAGAGAAATCCTGACAGAAAACAGTGCTTCGTAAATGGTTGTTTCTTAGCCCTTTCTACCTTTCATTCACTAATAGTGTCTGAAATTTATGTGGCGTATATGAAATTGGTGAAGAAACCAAATTATTGTTTAAACACTGCAGGTGGGTAATTTAGAGAGACAGAGTTAATACAGGGAAGCATTTGCATGACCTGAAGGACTGTGTGAGAAGAGCAGGCCACAGATCCTTTTTGTGTGACTAAAAGACAGGAAAGGTGAGACTATGCAAGAAAAGACACGGGGGATGGGCACCAGAAAGGATGGCGTTTTCCTGCCCCACCAGGATTAGGCCATGCGGACTCAGAGACTGAGAGAGGAGGCCAGGCAGCCATCCATGACAGCTTGCCTGTTACTTTCCGGCAGGTGGCTGACAGGTGGCAGTTATGCCGTGAGTGAGTCATGAGAGCATTTTTCACCCAATGCCATGTCGCAGCGTGGGCAGAGTCAGGGTGAAGCCTGAGGAGGTGGTGAGCTTCCTAATTTTATGATAATAGTGCTTGTCTTATGATTTAGTCATTTCCGGGAGAGCTCAGAAAGGGGAATTTGTATCCCGTGATAGTCAGTGAGGCTAGTTACTCAATTCATGAAAAATTGCCCTGATAAAGCTGCTTCAGTTCTGTTATCGCTCTGACTATCAGCAAGGCCTGGTAGAGGGAGAGAGGCCATCTCTGTAACTCACACTCCCCCATTGTCATTTCTCCCTCTGCTGCTCAGAGAAAGTGGGCCTCGTGAGGGGGTCCAGGTGCTCCCCTTCTGCTCCCCATCAGGTGACTCCACCTGCCGGCAGTCTCCCGCTGCTCCTGCTATGCAGATCTAGGCCAGGCGTTCTGGGTTCTTGGCTGAAAAAGGCACCTCCTTCCTTTAATTCGATCCCTCTAGAAAACATCTAAGGCGCTGCATCTTTAGTGCGGTCAGAAACTGATTACAAGGCTCTCTGATTGTAGAGAATGCTTTTATAAGCCATTCAAAAATGAATCCAACTGAACAGTGGCCATTTCTACTAGGTGGTTCTAGAATGTAAGATGACATTGATATCATATAAAAGACATATATTAAACTTTAAGGGGGAGGATTAATTTCGGTCCTTCACATTGTCCCTTTTAATAGGACGGGTTTTTCACTGTTTGGATGGCAGCACAGGAAACATCCAAACGGACAACCAAACGGTGTTGATGACCACGGTGGCCGCCACCATGGTCATCAGCATCCTCACCATCACCTTAACATCGTGACAGGGACTCTTTGTTGAGCATCAGGCACTCTGCCAGGAATTTTTACGTACGAAATTGAAAGTTTAACATTAAGCATTTACTTCCTGATAAACTCTTCAGGGTAAATACTTGTAAAACTGTACTATGGGCATAACTAAATAATTTAATCTGCTACTAGAAAAGTGAATATAAATCTACTGAACCTTGGAGGATGTCTGCCAAACCTAATGATTTTGGCTTAAGGCTATTACCCTAAGCCATTCTTTTTGACCAGGATCAGATAATAATGCAAATTATATATGGGGGCCATTTATATTTTATCATGATAAAAATAGCAGAGACAGAAAAGAATGTATATGTTCTTGAGAACAGAAAAGAATATATACCTATTCTCAAGCACAACTAAAAATAGGATCCAATCATTCAGATATGAGTTAAAAGGAACCGGGGCCTCTCAGGAAGCTCTGGTTCTCACTGCCAAGAATTATTGTTAATCTGTCACAACTGCTTCCACCAACCCTGACCACCACCTTGTTAAAGAACAAACTTAGTAAAGACATCAGTAACCTGGGTCAGTGTAGCTTCACCAAGGCTGGGGAAAGATCCATACAGACTGACAGTAGGTTACGGAATCATTTTCTGACAGATTGCTTCTCAAGGTGATAAGGAAGTGTAATGGTGGCCAAGCATAGCAGAGTCATACTTAAAGACTTTTTGCTCCTTAAATTAAGTATTACCTTAAGACCCACCAGTCTGCCCTTAGCTCATGAAGCGACTGGCATAAGAGGCTGGAGGGAGAAGAGGGACATCCAATAAACTGTTTGGTTTATGGTTTGGAGGGCAGAGAGGAAATGTTATTCAAAAGGGGGAATAATTACCCTTGACCTACAGAACTAGGTCTAACAAGTTAGTGAAGGGAGGGCTCAACGTAATGCCAACATTCTGGGGACAGAAAGTCTTCACTAAACAGGTGTTAAAATTTGAACTTCTTAATCACGAATGTTATCTGAAAACCAAACAAGATAAAGGATTTGGAACTACAAAGTTCCTAAGATGATGGATTACGTTGAGAAAATGGGTCTTCTAGATATCAGATACGATCTGGTTTCTAAGATTTTGTTTACCAGATTCATGGATAGCTCCCTTAATCTGCCTTTATTCTCAATTTTCAGTAAGCCCAGATCCTTCCAGAAGTGCATCTTATATGTGTGTTGGAGATAATGGTGGTTTATAATAAGATTGAAATTTAACACTACTCTGGATTGACTTTACCAAATTCCTTTCTCACTTCTGTTTCATCTGTCACATCACCAAGCGGGCCTGTTTTTATCCAACTTACTGACAATAATTCTCAAACCAATAACTGAAGGAGTGATAATAAAATATTACCAATAGAAATGGAATGTTCCTCATTCCAATCCAATTTTTAATGCTCAATACTAATCCTTGTCCAATTATGCATACACGTAAACATGGGAGCAGCTATGCCAAGATGGCACTGGGGGATTGCACTTCGGTCAATTCAAGATGCCAACCCTTGAAAGAGCTAGCACAACATTAAGCCAAATTTCCTCTGTCTACCAAAAATGTTACCATTCAGCAGAACCAAATTATGGATCACCATCACTTCCTTCTTCAGGGACTCCACATAGAGGCTTGTAGAGCTGTTCATCAAGGATCTTTAGCACTGTGAGATACATGGAATATTGATCTGACATCAAAGATCACTTTTTCTGATGGAGAAGTTGTATCAGAATATTGAAACAAAGCACTTCTACCTTCTTAAAGAACTGAACTAGCACCAGAAGGAAAACACCCCTTTGGCATGAGCTGAGGGGCTTAACTTACATTTCCTTGATGCTTACATTCCTTTAAACTTGCATTTCCTTTAATCTTTAATATGAGGCTTGGCCAGTCTACCCTAACTCCAAAAATGTTTCTCTTTATAGCTCAGGATAAAAAAAAAAAAAAGTTGCCTATATCATAATATTTAAAGAAACAAGTTTTTTGGAGCTGAAGTGTTATAATAACATGTAATGTTAACCTCCATTTTGAAAAAGCACATAATAACCTTTCTTTGGGATTCCATCTAGGTCAGTTTCAAAAGAGGTATCATAATCACTGGAAAATATGTGCTCTTGGAAATCAACCGGACATAAAAGAAGATAATCACTGTGCAAGTTGAGACACCGAGCTTGAACTAAAATTATAGCTGCTTAATGGGTAATCTGATTTGCAACTCTCTAATCCAATCCATTCAAGCCCATAGAGTTTGTCTCTTTATGGCTAACTCAGGTCTCACTGATACCCATGGTTCCAGGGTGTTTCTTGAGGTGCTGTTTCCGACTATGCTTTTAGCCTCCAGCATCATTTTGTTTCTCTGTCTTCTATTTTACTGGATTAAACCTAGGTTCTTCTTTCCTTCTCAACTCTGTAAGCTTGCTGTGCCATGTAGATAGTGTGTGCCTGACTGGTTCATTTTGCTTCTCTCTGAGAGGGCGCCTCTTTCAGCTCTATACACTACAGCCTGTGGTCGGGTACACCAGAACTCTCCACAGACGCTAGAGATCAGCTGGGCTCCGGTGCCCCCAGGTTGGGGGTCTAGGAATTCACTTTGTGTATATCAAGTCCTATGTGCAGTGTTGGGGTTGGTCTGGCAGAGGGCAGTAGTTCCACTTGGTTAAACAATGAAAGAGGAATCCTGATTAGACCTACTGGGGGCACCGGCCTGTTATTGGAAGACTGAGTATCACACTGGAATCTGATTGTAGGGTGGAGGGCATATTCAGGCAGAAAAAACCACATTGAGAAGATACCTGCATGGGAAATAGCATTACTTGGTCAGGAACCTACAGCACATTGACATGGTTGGTGTGGGGGGGTTATATGATGGGAGTGGGTTGGAGCTGAGAAGACTAGGAAAATAGGAGCAGATAGTGAGTGATCTCCTAAGCTGTGGATAGGGGTTTGACTTGACCTTGTACACTTAGGGAATACTGTATATTAGGGTAACAAGATCAGAATAAAACCTATTTCCTGGTAAAATTTGTAGAGTATATAAAGAACCTTCCAGAGATCTTAGTGATTAAAGCGACTTTACAGGAATATAAATGTCACAATTCAAAGCAGCTATGAAGTTAGTACTCTCCGGCTCATCTCCTACCAATAATGCCAAAAACGTCTACATTTGATTTTCACAATACAACTGCTCTACAAATCATTGTTTGAATTTTGCCAGTATGTGTGCTGATAATCACGCCGGCTTCACTTGAAAGTACTTGGGGTCTTCTGTCCACTTGACTCCTGTGTCTACCCCGGCTCTCCTTTTCTTGCTATCTCTCACTGCAGCTTCTCTAACCAGCATTTAAAGTGTGACCTTTAAAACAAGCACTTAAAAGTCTTGCTGTGATTTACATTCTGAGCATGAACCAGCTGTTTTTACCTAGGCATGCCGTGGGTATGAAAAATTGCTAGAGCAATTTAGGATAGAACTTTCTATTTCCAGTCGGTGGCAAAAGATGATGGGTGAATTATACTTTTTATCTCTCGGTGTTTTTCCATTTTTCACAATTCATACTGTGTCAGAAAAAAAAATCAGAATTCACTCCTGCTGCATTTTGATGCACTTCCTGAAAGATTATTAGCCAAACCAGTCATACTTTCAGAGAGATGATGAGGTCCAACATATTCTTATAACTTAGAGTTTTGATTTATTTTTCCTTTGCTCTCTTCCAAGCTATTATTTTACTGGCAGTAAAAAACAAACAAACAAACAAAAAAACCAAAAACAGAAAGAAAAAAAAAAGCAACAACAACAACAACAAAAAAAACCCCAGACCTGTTGAGCTCTCAGATGTTACTCTGGGACCTGTGTTATTTTCACATTCATAAGGTCTAGCTAGGAAACATCAGCAGGATTATCAAAGTAGTATTTATAAATGACTAGAAATGATTGGAAGTCCTAACCAAGGAATTCTTGGACTCAACTAGGGTAATGAATTATGATTTAATCTTTATTTTGAAACTGATTATCCTAAACTAACTTCCAGGTCATATCAGAGATTTCAAAGAAAATGGGATATGTTTTACATAAGGTTAGGCACCTGGCTTCAGTCAGATAATCCTGCATAGTTGCTGGTTACATCCCCTGAAACACATGGTCCTTGTTACTGAAAGAACGTGAAAAAAAAAAAAAAGAAAGAAAGAAAGAAAGAAAGAAAGAAAGAAAGAAAGAATTTGCCTTTAGTAGAGTCTCAGATTATTGTTAATCTTATTACTCTTATGTAGTGAGGGCTCTAAGGGTGTGTGTGTGTGTGTGTGTGTGTGTGTGTGTGTGTAAATAAGATGGGTGTCCTACACAGAACCCTGGCATGACACGTCAGGTGAAGATGGGCCTCCTCTGATTCTATTCATAAATGGAATCCTTGAGTCTTTGGGTAGAGAAAATGGCTGGGCACATCCAGTCTGACAGTAGGGTTTGTGGATAAGAACTGTGACAAGAGACATAGCCTCCCATATAGAGTGCCCTTAGCTAAGCAGCGAAATTACCCTAAGCTCAGAAAGAATCTGGTTTCGAGCTCTGTCCAGGAGCAATGGTAGGAGAAGAAGACCTTGGGTATAAGAGGTGATAGTACCACATACGTTATTCTTCTGCTCATGTTAAAACTTTTTAAAAAGATTTTATTTATTTATTTGAGAGAGAGAGGGAGAGAGAGAGAGAGAGAAGAGAGAGCAAGCACAGAGGGAGAGGGAGAGGGAGAAGCAGGCCCCCGCTGAGCAAGGAGCCTGGTGCAGGTTTCGGTCCCAGGACCCTGGGATCATGACCTGAGCTGTTGGCAGATGCTTAACTGGCTGAGCCACCCAGGTGCCCCTGCTCATGTTAAATTTGGTTCCAGGTTCTTTGTAAGAATCTGGAAAGGCAACTCAGATTAAGGAGTCGACACACAATAGTGAGGAGCTGAGATAGAAGGGTGTTTGCTTGGTGTTCTCCGGTAAACTGTTATCAGTAGAGGTTGGCAGGGCCTTCTAGGATCTCAGCCAGAGTGGTATAGACGGAAACAGGAAGGACAAAAAGGACTGTGAGGCACGTTCTAAAGAAAAAATTCACAACAGCTGTGTTTTCAGTTTCAAAGGGGAAAAAGCGCTTTATCGATATTACAAAGTAAAGCCCTGTGAAAATAGAAGAAAAGGGAAATCTGCGCATAGATGAGGGCAATAGTAAGCAGTAAAGGAGAATAAGACAAAGTTACATCAAACCGGGTACTTACGACATCCAACCTCATTAGCTGGGGAGGCCCCGTGGAGACAGCTGGGCTGGAGCCCCGCCCGATTGAGTGGCCTGGGCTGAGCGTCCTCCCCTCCGGTGAGATTTCTAACTGACCATCCCCATAAGGACTGTATTTATAGGGCAAATGATGGGGTCTGCAGTTAAGCATTTGTTCACCTACGTGCAGTTTGGAGTGAGCTGCGTTCCTATGTTATCATGTCTGTACAAGTTCAAGGAGCTTGAGCCATATGGGCTTGCCTCCTGTCCCGGATTCGGTTCTGGGGAGCCAGCCCAGCCTGGAGCCAGAGGGGATGCAAGGCAAATCTTGCATCTCTTGGTGTCCAGACCAGAAGGGCGCGTTCTACCTGGAGGCTGCCTAATGTCAACAGACCAGGCTCCTGAGGTCACTCATGCAACAAAAGTCTCACACCCAACATCCTTAACCTGCCTTCAGACGTGCAGCTCGGAATGGTCAGTTATGCAGGACAAATCACAGAAGCCTCCATCCAGACAACACAGGCACCGACCATACTCTTAGTTCTACTTCCGGTTTCCTGCATCTCTATCTAGAAGTCCATTATACTTTCTCACTCAATATGTCCTGTTGTTACCACATTAACTCCTCGTTTCCTCTCTTAATTCTTATTTGTCGATGAGATACCCTTTCATTCTCCCAACCCCCAACTGCAGAATCATCTTTCATTCTCCCCCTAAAACTCTCCAAACCCATAAAACAATATAGCCTTTAAGTGTTCTGACTATTCTTTTTTTTAATATTTCAAGTTTTTATATAAATTCCAGTATTGACATATAGGGTAATATTAGTTTCAGGCATAGAATTCAGTGATTCATCACTTACATATAACACCTGGTGTTCAACACAAGTGCCCTCCTTAATCCCCATCACCCATCTAGACCAGCCCCCTGCCCACTTCCCCTCCAGTGGTCATCTGTGTGTTCTCTATAGTTAAGAGTGTTTCTTGGTCTGCCTCTCTTTTTTTCCACCATGTTCAGTTGTTTTGTTTCTTTAATTTCACATAGGAGTGAAATCATATGATATTTGTCTTTCTCTGGCTGATTTATTTTCTCTTAGCATAATACACTCTAACTCCATCCACATTGTTGCAAATGGCAAGGTATCATTCTTTTTAAGGCTGAGGAATATTCCATTGTACTTTTACATATACCACATCTTCTTTATCCATTCATCAGTGGATGGACATTTGGGCTCTTCCATAATCTGGCTAGTGTTGATAATGTTGGAATAAACATCGGGGTGCATGTGCCCCTTCAGATCAGCATTTTGTATCCTTTGGAAAATACCTAGTAGTGCAATTGCTGGGTCATAGGGTAGCTCTGTTCTTGAGTTTTTAGGAACCTCCATACTGTTTTCCAGAGTGGCTGCACCAGCTTGCATTCCCACCAACTGTGGAAAAGGGTTCCCCTTTTTCACACCTCACCAACATCTGTTGCTTCCTGTGTTGTTAATTTTGTCACCATTCTGACCGGTGTGAGGTGGTATCTCACTGTGGTTTTGATTTGTATTTGCCTGATGTTGAGTGATGTTGAGCATCTTTTCATGTGTCTGTTGGCCATCTGGATGTCTTCTTCGGAAAAGTGTCTATTCATGTCTTCTGCCCATTTCTTAATGGGATTATTTGGTTTGGGGGTGTTGAGTTTGGTACGTTCTTTATAGATTTTCGGATACAAGCCCTTTATCAGGTATGTCATTTGCAAGTATCTTCTCCCGTTCCGTAGACTCCCTTTTAGTTCTGCTGACTGTTTCCTTCACTGTGCAAAAGCTTTTTATCTTGATGAAGTCCCAGTAGTTCATTTTTGCTTTTGTTTCCCTTGTCTCCTGAGATGGGTCTAATAAGTTGCTGCAACCCAGGTCAAAGAGGTTGCTGCCTGTGTTCTCCTCTAGGATTCTGATGGTTTCCTGTCTCACAATTATTCTTAAAATGGGTCAATGTCTTGTTCTTTGTTGCTGCCAAACAACCATAATTTTTGCTGATGTCGCTCCCTCTACCCCGTCTGTCACTGGTGCTTCCACGTACCCCTCAGCGGTTCAGAAACTCAGTGTGCTTCCCCAGCACCTGAGCAGTCCGGCCCAGTCTCACGTCCCCATCAGGGCTGCATGGCCCGTACTTCCCAAATAGTGAAATCCTCACCTTCCTCAGTAAACACCCTCCACTCAGATCAAAGTCTATGCAGATCCCACGCATTACTGCATCAACACAATTGCTTCGCTAATTCCTGTAACTGGCAAGTCTTCATCCTCTTCCTAGTCGTGGCCTGGTTATTTTCCACCACCATGTAAAGGCTATTTTCATTCTCTCCACGTCGCTAAAGTGATCCTTTGTAACTTTTGCTGCCACCAACCTTGAACAGCTCTGAGCTACACATTTTTTTTTTGGCTCATAGTGGGCATTTAATAAGCATTTGAATTAAATTACATTTTGCCATATTAATCTCAATCTCCTTCATGTGTGAAAGTATTGTCCTTTAAACTGTAGTAGAAGGTCTTTGAATTTAATAAATACCTGCCAAATTGAATTGACTGGCTCATAGGTTGGCTTATAATTTTAATTTTTAAATACGTGCTTGGGCATTGTCTATCAAAAGTGGCCATTTAAACAGAAAGGAAATTTAAGCAAACATTTCTCTTCCACAGTTTATGCGAGAGGAGGAGAATTGATGTGATTCCTCTTTTTCCCTTTAGGGTACATGCTATTCTCTTAGGAGTCAGGACGAGTTCTGTCATTTTTATCTTTCAACAGTATTATTGAGCACATACTTGGACGCACAGCTCTGCGTGGGAAGACAGTTGAAAGAATGGTCTCTATTTTCTGGACTTCTACATTCTCGTTAAGAAAAGAGTAATAGAATGATGCAAGACTTTGCTCCAAAATAGATGTTTTTGGCAGTATGCTAGAGAAATGCACAGGAAGGAATTATCAACGGGTACAAAACAATCAGAGAGAGGCTTGCAGGGAAGAGGGGCCCTAGAGATGAGCCTTGAATAAAGGGGGAGTAACGAGGGTTGATGCAAGTCAGTTATGTTCTGTGTCTCAGGATCCCCTTCTATAAAATGAGGGGCTTGGGTAAGATTATTTTCTGGGGCTACTTTCCAAGGTAAGGAAGTGGGGAGAGAGGGGTCATACTGGAGGAGGATCACAGCAAAATAAGTGGCTGAGCAAGACAGAGCAGTGAAGTGGTAAGGGTTAGGAAAAATCTTTCTGTAACATTAGGTCTTGAAGAGATAGATAGCAGGTGCCAGGGGTTCAGAATATTCCAGGCAAACAGTTAAAAGTAGGTGGGGCTAAGGATACTAAAATAGTGATTCGAAGGGGCACCTGCACTCCAGTGTTTATAGCAGCAATGTCCACAATGGCCAAAATACGGAAAGAGCCTAAATGTCTATTGACAGATGAATGGATAAAGAAGAGGTGGTGTATACACACACACACACACACACACACACACACACACACACACACTGGAATATTAGTTATCGAAAAGAGTGAAATCTTGCCATTTGCAACAATGTGGCTGGAACTAGAGGGTATTATGCTAAGCGAAATGAGTTAGTCAGAGAAAGACAAATACCATATGATTTCACTCATGTGTGGAATTGAAGAAACAAAACAGAGGAACATAGGGGAAGGGAAGGAAAAATAAAATAAGATGAAAATAGGGAGGCAAACCATAAGAGACTCTTAACTCTTAGAAACAAACTGAGGGTTGCCGGAGGAGAGGTGGGTGAGGCGATGGGGTAACTGGGTGATGGGCATTAAGGAGGGCACTTGATGTAATGAACACTGGGTGTTATATGCAACTGATGGATCATTAAATTCTACCCCTGAAACTAATAATACACTATATGTTAACTTAATTGAATTTAAATGAAAATTTAAAAAGTAAGTAGGGCTGTATGACTTCTCTTGGTCAGGTATAGCTCATAACACCCAAATCCTGAGGGTCCTGAAACTTGGAGTTGTAGATAAATGTGTATGCTATGGGGGAAAAAGAAAATTGCCCTGGCTAGATTGTAAAACTCATTGTGAAGAAAAGAGTAAAATAAAATCATGCTAGCTACATTTCAAATGCTCAGCAGCCACATGTGGCCAGTGGCTACCATATTGGATAGTGCAAGTGTAGAACTTTGCCGTTACTGCGGAGAATTCTATTAGACAATCTGTGCTCTAGATTTCACAGTGAGCTCGTTCCAAGTTCCAGAGTGAGGTCAGAAAAGAGGAAACACTTACCCTCCTCAAGCTATCTTTGGTTTTATGACACTTCAGACATTTCCAGAACACCTCAAAAAAATGCCACCAAATTATTTTGAAGTTAATTCATTCCAATTCAAGTCAGTTAAAACCAAAAAAGTCACACTCCATTTTTTTTTTTCTTCTGTGAAGAGCAATACTTTTCTTGTTCACATCTTCTCAGAAGAGCTATTTGAGCAGGTCTGAAAATAGAACCTTTTAGAGCATGCAGGCTTGTTTGTTCTTCCAATGACATCACCAGCGCGGTTTGGAGACAGCAACATGCACTTGGCCCCTTGGTGCTACTCAGGTGTTGTTTCATAGTCCAGAACCCCTTTGTCACCTCTCCCCTTGGGTCTTCTGCCTTTTCTGTTTACACTTTCTGGTGCCTTCCAAGCAACAGCATCGAAGATCAGCTGGTGAATAAACAGTAAGTATGTCCTTCCACAGGAGACACAGGCATGTGGATGTCAAGTTGGCATGGGGGGAAACTTCCCACCCAGACTTGGTTCTTTATAAAAAAAATTGTAATCATTTTTGGGACCAAACTTCCTCTCCTTGACATATGACAATTTGGGAAAGGTGTTTCAAAACAGAATTAAATAATGATTCTTCGTGTCCAAAGAACCTAGAGAGGGACTTTTGGGGGACGAAACTAGGAGTTTGCAAACTTGCAGGAGTAAACGGGCAAGGGAGCTGAAGATAGCCCCGAGAAGCAGAAATGAAAGCAATAACATGAGGTGCGGCTCGCACCTGCCCATCCCCCTCCGGCGGGCGCCATCTCCCTCTCTAGTCCCACCCTCAGCGCGTCTGCTGTTATTTCACAGTGCAGGGGCACCCATCTTTAGCCACAGAAAACAAGACTTTCTGCCATGTTCCGTTTGGCTCATTATGGAGCAGAGGAGAGAATGAGGCATGTGGCTTTGATTTTCTTCTTTCCTGCCTCACCTTAGTATAGCTTCTTTGAGCTTTAAGGTACTTCCCTCAATCATGTAGTTACTCGAAAGCAACATTGTGTTCAGTGCACTAAAGAAAGCACCAAAGATACTAAGATAAAAAAGATGCGGTCTCTGCCCTTGAGGCGTTCAGAAACAATTAGAGTGTTGTAAAATATCTGTCATGGATGTCACCACTTTCACCTCCCTTACCATCACAGACATTGTTCATGGATCCCTCATTCAGATAAATACTAATTGAGTGTCTACTGTATATTCAGACTGAGCCAAGCACTAAAAATACCAAAGTATAAAAGTCAGGGAAGGTCCCTGCCCTTGGGAAATCTGCATTCAACATTCTCCTTGGGAGCTCCGATAGGGCCTCAGAATCCTTCTCAACACGGTGCTCTGGGTAGTACCACTGAGTCCTGAGATGAGTAGAGAAGAAACTCAATATCGAAGCCATAATCTGGCGAGTGAGACAGATTCGTGCACAAATAATGTAATGCTGAGTGATAAACCTGGAGCAGAAGTACATGTTATTAACTTGTATGGGAATATAGAGAGTGGGTGACTGAGCTGTGCCCAGGGAAGTCAAGAAAACTCCTGAGAGGAAATACAGCTTTCCAGGACTTGAAGGAAGCCTAGGAGTCCATAAAGCAGATCAGGAGTGGTTGGTACAGCGAAGGGGATGACTGCAGGCTCAGGAAGGAGCGAGAGCAGAGCCCAAGGCAGGAAAGGGCACAGGTGATGTTCAGGGAACACAGGATGAGGATCCCGCGTGTGGCCGTGTGGGTGAGGCGCTGAGGTCAGGAGGTCAGGAAAGGGGATGCTGTAGAGGTAGGATTAAGCTCCATTGCCGAGGGCCATCTCTTCCATGTTGTGACGTTGGGAACTTATTCTGTGGCAGCTAGGAGCCCGAGAGGCAAGAGGAGCGCTTTAAGTGGAGTGACAAGCTCAAGCCTAAAAATAGAAGCAGTAGGATCTCATGTGAGAGCACGCGGACACTGAGCACAGAGCCTGGGTTTGAATCCGCATGTCAGTTAGCCCTTCTGTGCCTCAGTGTTCTCATCTGGAAGATCGACATGATAATGGCGCTCACCTCACTGTCAGAATTAAATGAGGTAATGTGTGGAAACTGCCTAGAACACTGACTAGCCCACAGAAGCCCTCCATGTGGTCATTTCCACGCTTATCATGCTGTTTTGGCAAATTTGGAAGCGGAGTCGCAGAAAGACAAAATAATTGACTCAGGATACAATGCTCTTTTGTGGTGGAGACTGGATACCTATCCATCACGCCAAACTGCTCCGAATGTGAGCGTTATCAAACACTCATCTCTCCCAGCGGATCCTAGCGGATACATTTTTTTGTTTGTTGAGATGATGAAGAGGAAATTAATTCTTCTTCAAACTCTTTGTCGTTTCTGTTTCGCCCTTTTATCTTAAGATGCTCCAGCTGCTTCCCATATTGTGTTCTTCCACTCTGTGGTTCTTTTATTTTAACATGTACTATTTCATTTTCCCAAAACACAGTGCAATTTATCATAATGTAAAATAAATAAATAAATGAACCTGAGTGGAAACACAAGGCACGTTTTTCTCCAGGAAACCTCCCTGTTCGCAAGCACAGGGGAGAGAACCCAGTGGCACCTTCAGCAAACAGATGCATCACCAAGTGCATTAATCATATCAATGTACGACACCGGCCCAGCTCTGCTGGAGTCCTCTGCTTGCGAGTGAACGAGAAAGCACGTCTTTGAAGATGGGCCGGATCTGTCCGGTCACTGCACCAGTCCAACGCGCTCATGTTCGCACTGCTTCCCACTTTTGCCAAATAAGCACATTGGTTATTAAACTGTTCTCACGGAGGCATTTCCCTAGGTTTCTATATATAATGAACAAAATCCTTTGCCCCTCAGATGAATGCTATAGTATGGGATCTGTGGTCAGAAGTGGAGACTTAGCACCACGTGGTGTTAAAATCAGGCTGTGTCTGCCATTCTCAAAGTGATGTGACTGGTTAGGAGTGGGGCTCTGTGATCAGGAATGAGAAGAGGAGTCAACGTGGATGGGAGAGAAGAAAGTGATATTTTTTTTTATGTCATCTCTTTATTTTTTTTATAATGATTTTTTTATTATATTATGTTAGTCACCGTACAGTATATCCCCGGTTTCCGATGTAAGGCTCGATGATTCATTAGTTGTGTATAACACCCAGTGCACCATGCAATACGTGCCCTCCTTACTACCCATCACCAGTCTATCCCATTCCCCCCCACCCCCTCCATAGATGAGAGAAATCATATGATAATTGTCTTTCTCTGCTTGACTTATTTCACTTAGCATTATCTCCTCCAGTGCTGTCCATGTTGCAGCAAATGTTGAGAACTCGTTCTTTCTGATAGCTGAGTAATATTCCATTGTATATATGGACCACAACTTCTTAATCCAGTCATCTGTTGAAGGGCATCTCGGCTCCTTCCGCGATTTAGCTATTGTGGACATTGCTGCTATGAACATTGGGGTGCATATGGCCCTTCTCTTTACTACGTCTGTATCTTTGGGGTAAACACCCAGTAGTGCAATGGCTGGATCATAGGGTAGCTCAATTTTTAACTTTTTAAGGGACCTCCACACTGTTTTCCAGAGTGTTAAAATCAGGCTGTGTCTGCCCATTCTCAAAGTGATGTGACTGGTTAGGAGTGGGGGTCTGTGATCAGGAATGAGAAGAGGAGTCAACGTGGATGGGAGAGAAGAAAGTGATATTTTTAGTTGTGGATCTTTGGGCCAGATAAAGGTTGTAGAGGCTTAGTACGTATAGATCTTACAACACTAGGTTTTTGCTTTTTGCAGAAGGAAACAGCTGAGGCTTATTTAAGAGAAACTGATGTAATGGGGTGTATGTTTGGTATATTCTAGTATTTTCTAAAGGAAGAGTTTTGTGAGTGAAATGCAGGCTCTGCAACTCCATGGGTCAGAGAAGGATTCTGGATGTCCGTTGAGTGAGGAGTCTCCATCAGCATTGCTCTGCCCCGTGGTACTCAGTACTCAGTGTCCAAAATGCTCTAAGCGTCTAACGGACGCAGTTATAGTGTAGTTGGGAGGTGGCGTCTCCCAGCCAACAGGTGGTTTGAAGAAACAAGGACATCAGCCAAGTGTCAAGTACAGCACATCTCTGCAGCTCTCAAGCCTGGGACACATTGGAGTCTCTTGAAGATATGTATTTTTTTCTTTTCTTTTTAATTTTAAAATATAGAAAGGTAATAGATACCTAGTAAAGTACAGAAATCCTAAGTGTATCTCTTCGTGAATATTTAAAGCCATCTCACCCGTACATCACCCGGATCAGGATATAGACCAGTGCCAGCACCCCAGCCGCCCCCTTGAGTCCCTTCCTAGTTAGTGCCTGCTGGACCCACGAAGAAACTCACCATCAGACTCGCCTCACCCGAGTTGCTTTGCCTGCTTCTGAATTTTATCTAAATGAGATTATACAGTATATATTCTTTTATGTCTGGATCTTTCATCAGCATGAACGTCTACGAGATTCATTCATGTTGCCACATATGGGAGAGTTTGTTCTTTTTCGCAGGCGTATTATATGGTTATGTTAATAGCTGTTCACAAACTTGTATCTCATTATATCTTCTTGTTGAATTATGTTATTTTATATCTTACTGAATTGAAATTTTTATTATCATAAACGTCTCCTTCATTTTTGGTAATATTTCTTGCCTTAAAATTTGTGTTGTCTGATCTTAGTAAAGTAATGCCAGCCTTTCAAAAATATATGTATTAGAGTTTATATGTGTTTTTTCCTATCCTTTTCAACATTTTTGTGTTCTTATGTGTAAGGTATATTCTTATAAGATACGGTATATTCTCTCTATATATTTATATTTATATAGATAAACTGATGATATATATTTGTAAGATATATCCGTATTTTGTTCTTCTGTTTGGATAATTTAGTCTATCTACACTTAATGCAATTACTGACATATTTGGATTTAAATATACCATTTCACCATTAGTTTTCTGTTTATCCTATTTTATTCTTGTTCTCTTTTTTTGCCTTCTTTTGTATCAGTCTAGTTTTTTTGAATCCATTTTTATATCTATTAGCTGTATCGCAATGTATTATTTTTTCTTCTCAGTGATTACGTATAATGCAGTCTTGACCTAATAGAATCTACCTACGATTAGCACATTTACTACTTCTTAGATAACACAAGGACTTGCAACACTCTGGTCTATTTATACTTTCCCCCCCATTTTGCTATTGTTACCAATTCCTTTAATTCTACATTTATCGGAATCCTCATTAGCCATTACTATTGTTACTAAAAAGGAATATTCATTTAATTTACCCACATGCCTCCCATTTTAGTTCTATCCATTTCTTCCTACTTTTAATTGCTTCCATCTGAGATTATTTCTCTTCTGCCTGATAAACTCCCTTTACTATCTATCTTTCATCTATCTATCTATCATCTATCTATCTAATTATCTATCATCTATCTATCATATATATATGATATAGGTAGGAAGGTAGAGTCCTGCTGGAATGAATTCCCTTAGTTTTGTTGGTCAAAAATCTTAATTTTACTTCATTTCTGAAAGATATATATTTTTAAAGATTTTATTTATTTATTTGACAGAGACAGCCAGTGAGAGAGGGAACACAAGCAGGGGGAGTGGGAGAGGAAGAAGCAGGCTCCTAGCAGAGGAGCCTGATGTGGGGCTCGATCCCAGAACGCTGGGATCACGCCCTGAGCCGAAGGCAGATGCTTAACGACTGCGCCACCCAGGCGCCTCTCTGGAAGATATTTTTGCAAGCTATAAATTCTAAATTGACAGGTGTCTTCTTTCTACACTGTAAAAATGTCATTCTCTCATTTTGTGGCTTCCATTGTTTCTACTGAACATTTAGGTGTCAGTCTTATTGCTGCTTCCAGAAGGCTGTGTGTCTTTTATCTCTGGAAGCTTTTAGGATTTTCTCTGCTATTATGAGATGCCTAGGAGTGCTTTTCTTTGTATTTATCCTGTTCAGGTTTATGGCGATTCTTAAATCTGTGGCTTTATATTTTTCATTAGTTCCAGATTATCCCCGGACAGTTTTTTTGCACATATTTCTTTTGCTCCATTCTCTCTTCTTGTCTTGTACAAAGGAGGCATTTTTATTCTGTGCCATTTGAGTCTTGCCCTTTTTAATTTTCCACTCTTTATTTTTGCAATCTAGATATTTTCTACCAACTACCTTCCAGCTGCTTAATCCTCTTTGCTGGTTTGTCTGCTGTTACACTCATCTACTTAATTCTCACTTTTAGTATTGCCTTATTTGTGGTCCTACACTTTTAATTTTCTGTATATTTTAGTGCACCGAGGAAATCACCCATCTCTTCGTCTACTTCTTGAACCCATTCATTGTAGGTATTTTAAAATCCGTGTCTGATAACTTCAATATTGTGATCACCTATGGTCTGTTTCCCTTCCATGTTTTTGTTCCTCTTGCCTTGTACTCATTTGGTCCAGTTTCCTGGCATGCCTCTTAATTTGAATGCCAGGCATTATCCATGAAAAATAATATGGGGCTCTGGAAGATTTTATCTTCCTCCAGAGTGGATTTAATATTCTTTTGGCAGGCTGAGAGAATAGAGGCGAATCACCTTAACACAAGCAGCCATTGCCATGATTTTAGGTTTTGGGAGGCACGACTTTCTGTTTGTCTTTCTAGGGAGTAGCTCTTGGCGAGTATGGTAGGGAGGGTCCCAGCTAAAATCCCAGGACATTTTATCAGCCTCACCTCCCTAGCAGGCCCACCCCCACTTTAGTCTCTCCGGTACCTAGAGACTGCCCAAATTCCTGTTAACCTTTTAGCCTCTCAGCTTTTCACTTGGTTTCTGGGTCTCTACTGCTACCCACCTTCCCTCCCCCCCCACCCCGGTGCACTATTTAAGAAGCATATTTTTCATAGTACCTTTTAGAAGCATTCACGTCTCTTAATAGTTTTCAAATCTGCTTCATGTTGCTGTCTCCCTTGTTTTGCACAGAAAGAGATGGTGGGAGTCCTAGCCCCAGGTACCTGTGAATGTGACCTCACTTGTTAATAAGGTCTTTGCAGATGTCATGAGTTAAGATCACAGCAGATTAGGGAGGACCGTTAATATAATATGACCGGGGTCATTATAAGAAGTAGAAAAGGCACGAAGACACAGACACATAGAAAGATGGCCACGTGATGACAAAGGCAGAGACTAGGGTTGTGCAACTGTAAGCCGAGGAAAGCCAAGGATTGGCAGCAACCACCAGAAATTGAAGGAAGGATCTAGAGCCTTCAGAGAGAGCATGGCCCTGTTAATACCTTCACTATGGACTTCCAGCCACCATGACCGAGAGAATAAATTTCTGTTTTCAACCGCTCAGCTTGTGATCATTTGTCATGCAGCCCTAAGAAACGAATACTAATGTTGATTTATGTCCTGTAACTATTCTTGATTAGATTTGTTTATTTGATTAAGAATTGGAAAGAAAAATGTTCATTTTTATTTCTTTTAACTCATTGATTTATGCTTGTATTATTATTGTTATTTATTATCATTTTCTTCTTACTGTTCTAGCTTTTTTCTGACTGTATTCTTATAATTTTTTGAATTGAGTACTTCATGCTGCTAGGACACACTAACTCCGGGGGTTGAACCTGAACGTGGAAAGTCCGGTGAGAATTGGCCAGCCCTCCCTGTAGTTCTGCCATCTGACTAGCGACCGTGGTTACTGGAAGAGCAGAAGAGAGACAGAAGGGGACATAGTCTCCTACCAGCCTCATTCCTGGAGAGAAACCTCATCCCCTTGCAGCTCATTGGCCAAAAGTAGTTATAAAACCGTCAGTGTGACCACAGGTAGGATATGGAATGGAGGGGAATATTTGAAAAACATATTTGGTACTATGTCTGCTGCAATTCAGTTGAACTTAGAGATCGTTCAGTGAATAAAGCTGTTTTCCTATGAATAGAGCTTAGGTACATCTCATATATTTTAGACTGTCTTCAGCTAGTATCCCTTCGAATATATATTTGTCTCCAATTACACATATATGAGATCATCCACAATTGTCCCCATAGATCTCAGATGTACTTTTCGGGTTTTTTTAAAAAAATTTTTCCTCTGTACATAAGTATCGATAATTTGACCATCTTAGGTTCAGTGACGTTTTCTAGTCTCAGTGGAAAGCCTAGAGTGTTGACCAAGAAGTCTCTCTTCCGGTGGGTCAAAACTCCAATGTTTCCTGGCCCCTGTGTATCCTCAGAAATCCCTGTTACCCCTTGGCCACCAGCAGCTGCCCTCTGGTAGGCCCCCTGAGTCTGGCTCAATGCCTGCCCAGTTTAAGATTCTGCCAAGGATGGAAGCCCCTATGACTTCTGGGGCTCCTCAACAGCTGCCTTCTCTCAGGAGCCTCGACCCACCATCCCAGATACTTTAGTGGCCCAATCACTGTTCCCTTCCTCCAACCAGACCTGGCTCTGCACTGTCTCTACTTTCACTTGGAAAATGCCTCAAGAAGAAACCCAGGATGGGGCTAAACTCTGCACTTCTCTCCTCCAGCAATTGCGTCTTGTGTGGGCTGCCACCCAACCCCTGAGAAGAGTCACGGAGCCTACCTTATTCAGCTGCCTCGCTGCTTACTGCCATACCAGCGGCTCTGTCATCGTCAGGATCACAAGTCTGTATCATGTATATTTTTAAATGTGATATTCTCATTTTCAGTATCTTCCAAAGAGTGTAATTCTACTTTTCATTTTTTATGAAATGAAATGGTTCCTTAGACTTTTCCCCCCCACTTTTTTTCATTTTTATATTTTATAGTTCTACTATCTTGACATCAAATAATACAGCTTATGCATTTACAATTTTGATACAGATTGAGACCCATTTTTGGTTTGATAGATCATCAGTTTTAAGAGAATTATTTTATAGGTCTATGAAAGGATTATATAACCCTTATAAAATTTAGTATTAATCCATTGAATCATTTCAATTATATTATTCAAAATTTCTACATCCTTATTTGATTTTGGTATATTTTATCATTCAAGCACAAATAATATTGTGCTAAGTTTTCTCACCGTTATTGTGTTTTTATAAATGTATTTTTCTTTTCTTGTCTTTTTGTTTTCTTTTTTTTTTTTGCTGTGTATTTTTTTATTTGCATCTATTTTATTGGTTAAGCATGAATTGTTTTATTAAAATAGGTACTTATCAAATGCTGCTGTCATGTTTTAAAATGAGGAACTGAACTATAAAGAAATAATTCTAGTTTGCATGATGGCAAATGACATCAAATGACGTTAATCATTCACGCTGGTATAACATTATCCTGAATTAATAAGGAAACCACATAGTGGACTTCCATTAAAAAAAGATGGGTCAATGTAATTTATTTTAATGTGATTCATTGGGTGCCTACTATGTGCCTGATTTTTCTTTCCTGAATGAATGATACTTCAGGTCACAGGAAATATTTGACTAGTTATGGTCAAACAGAATTTACTGAACATATTTCATTATCTTACCAGTTTTCCTTTCACAAAGGTAGAAATTGTATTTTCTTGCTTTCCATACAGCTACATTTAAGTCACGTTCACAAAAGCCGACTCATCAGCAATTTCACCCTTAAACCAGCGGAGTTTCTCCACCTGCTCAGTGTCCACCACCAATAATCGTTGCTAGGGCAGTGGGTGAGGCTGTAAACTACTAACACAATAGCCATACTCCTAATTTTCCTTACTAATAGAATTTCAGTGCTATTTGGGGCACCAACTAGATATTGCTAAAAATTACTTCTTGGATTCCCTTGCAATAAGAGGTGATTGTGCTGCTTTATATATGTTGATGTTTCGTTATTGGTTGAATAAAAATTTATGCCTTTCATCTTAATTTTACATTTTCACCCTAAATTACAACTTTTATTAATATGGAACAATCTTCCTTATTCAATTTAAATAATTTTTGCCTTGGTTCTAGATTGTTCAAAATTAATTTTGCCATTTCAATTGTTTGTTATTTATTTTTGACGGATAAATCATTGTCTATACTTTTTTTAAAAAAACCTCAAGTCATTTTGTTTTAGATCTGTTATTTTAGGCAGTGTATAGCTCAATTTTATTTTTTAAAACAATCCGAGTGCCTTTGTCTTTTGACAGATGTAGTCCGTCATTGAAGTTTCTGTTATAACTGGCGTGTTTGATCTGACACTGTCTTACGACATGCTCTGAGTTCTCGTTTAATGCCTATGCGATGCTTCATAATCCATTTTTGTTATTAATGTTTACTGTTTATTTTCAGTAAGTGGTAGCGTTTTATTTTCTTTTCTTTTCTGTAGTGATTTATAAGGTACACATCCACTTAAAAGTGCTACTAATGGTTATCTTTAAGTTACAAAAAAAACCAAAAACCCAAACTTTTTATAGTAGACATTAATGGAGGTGGTAGGATGCTACCTGGTTTATATTTCTTTTTCTACATGTATTTTCCTCATACAGTCACCTAGCACAGACCTTAACTGGGACAATTTTGCTCCGAAGATAGTTGCCAATGTCTGGAGACATTGTGGTTGTCAAAACCTGGGGAGAAAGTGTGCTAAGGGTATCCAATGAACAGAGGCCAGGGATGCTGTCGAACATTCTGCAATGAGGAGGGCACCGCCATCCCCCCCCCAACAAAGAACGATTCAGCTCCAAATGTCCACAGTGCAGAAGTTGAGAAACCCTGATCTGGTTAAACACTTTAATCTTACAATATGAGGAGTTTGAGACTCACAGATGTGCAGTGTCCTGTCCAAATTCAGTGAGCTAGTTAGGTGCCAGAATGAAGACAATAATCCAACACTCTAGCCTTTTCTGCTGCAGCACCCTACGTCTCTAACGGATGCTTATTTAGTACAAGCTGCTCCCTGTGTGTGTCACAGAAGTGTGTGGAAGATAAAAGATGACAGCAGTAGCTTCTTTCATAGTAAATCTGAGACCGTTTCTGCTTATTCAGCTTCTCGGCTGAATAAGATCAAGTACAACGTGGTTGGTACTACAAAGCTTTAGTGAGTTAAAACAGCCATGTGATCAGCGAGCACTTTTGGTTTTCTGCAAAATATTAAATGTAAAATACACAGAATGTGAGAGAAGGAAGTTTATTTTGAGGTCATCCCATTCCACTTCTCATCCATCATGGTCCTCTAGACTGACTGTGCTTGGACAATTTCAGGGAGGGGAAGCTGAAGACACTCAGACGCAGGTTATAACGATGATTACTCTAAATGCAAGGCAGAATAGAAATTACAACTGTGATTACGGTGACCATAAGGTAACAATTGAATTTATGTTCATAAATCAATCAGGAGAGAGTTTGTCAAACAGAACAATGTGGGTGTTGTTGTAAAAGAGATTCTAAGAGGGTGCGGAGAAAGGTATGAGGTTGGGAAGTGCTTTAACCTGACAGGTGATACAATCACACTTTCTGAGCTCTACAAGGAGTCTCTGCCTCCAAGGACAAAGGAGCCAACTCACTAAGTTACCCAAGTTCCTGGATCAGAACGATTACTTCTTCAGGGAAAATTGTAGGGAGAATTTCAAGATTTAGGCATGATGGCTGACTGAACTACCAATGACTGGCTGCAAGAGGGAGGAAAATCCAAAAGGTTTCTGGGAAGGAATCATGCTGATAAGTAGATCTCTAGAATATTGCCTGTCACCTATGTGGCAAAGGAAGAGGAGTAGAAAACACTCTTTACTTGGATCAACATTTTGGATATGGACAGAGATAAGGAAATCAGCAAAATTAGAAGAAAAATGTGAATTCTGGTTTTAAAAAACTCTTCATTTATCGAAGTGGACTTTGTTCTATCATTGAATTTTGTATTTTATTCCCACCCCTCCCAACCTGACCTCCTCCCCACTTCCCCTTAGTCTTCCCCCAACTCAATTAATGGTACTACCATCTACCTGGGTACCTTTAAGCTGACAGCCTTAGAGGTTAGTCTTGATTCCTGGACCTCCACATCCTCCGCAATGAATCTGATACCATATTATATGGATTCTATCTCCTGAAATCATCTCAATTGCAGACACTTGAAACATTTTCACTGCCGTGATCCAGGTACAGGCTACCACAGTCTCTTATTTGGAAAACTGCCACGATTTGTCTGATTGCCCAACTCTTGACCCCTTGTCATCTATTCTCTACACAAGCAGCAAGAGGTGGTTCTTTGTTTTAAACAGAAATCAAATGATGTCTCAGTCTTCTTCCTGGATATGGCCAAATGTTCCATCAAGAGCATTACATGATAACGATGATAATACTAATGATAATAAAGTAATCCTGCCTTTAATTTAGGTACTATTGTCAGTTGGTCCAAACAGGACACTCTGATGTAGTTCTCACTCTGTGAATGAGGATATCCATGTGCAACAAGGTGAAGGAGCTTGCCCGAGATGACGGGATTCGGGAGCGCTTGAACGTGATGCAGGTCTGTTTGTTGTCCAGATTATGCTGGCTGCTCTTGCTCCTGCTCTGCTCTTGGGAAAAGGCAAGTCCTCTCTCTTCTTCTTGCCAGGAAGTGTTTTTGATGTGTTTCCATAGCTGTCTCTCATAAACACAAGGGAGAATTCTACTTCTTATGTTTTAATACTGGGAATGTAAACTGGCGGTTGCTAAACTTTCAGGAGTTCTACATTATTATGTAAGAAAATAACAGAAGGAACAAGAAAAATAATTATGGCATTTCTGAAGCTAAGCTTCAATGATTCTTTTCTTACAATGAAACATAATTTTAATTTTTCTTGAACAAATGGGTTTTAACAAAGAATATCAGCCTAATAACGAAAAAGTGAATTTTAAAATGCTTCAGCTTGTTTTTCAAGTGTACTTGGGACATTATTATCAAGAAAATTTCATTTTGAGTGGTATTTTGCATTTCACATTCAGTTAAATTCAATGCAAGTAGATGGGGAGGAGAGGCTTTGGAGGAAAGGAAGCTGATGTTCAATGGTAAACTGGATTTGGGCCAAAAAACCCATGTTTATCACCTACTGAGCTAGGAAAAAAATATGTCAACTGCTTTCTCTAAATATCCATTAAACTCACTGAACAGTGGAGGCTAATTCCTACCTCTGAAAGTTCTTGTGGCCGCTAACTGCGACAACATCTTCTAAAGCGCCTACCATTACACCATGCCCAGGCCATAGAAGAATTTCAAAAGAATGGGCTGTATCTGAAGTATACCAGGTGCCCAAGCAATGCAGGGTTATAGAGAGTGGAGGAGGTCATAGTAAATGAGTGATATGGGGAAGATTTCATGGAGCAGGTTACATTTAAGTTGGCATTTGAAGAATGGTTGAAATTTCAACAGGTGGAGTTTAGTGATAACAAAATTCCGGTCCAATACATGGATTAAATAAAGGCGGAAAAGTGTAGTGATTCAAGAATCACTCGTGGTGAGGATTGGCTTGGTATAAAAGGTTAGCAGGTGGAGAGATGAAGAATTAATACTATGGTTAGATTGATAGATTCCATTTCAACCAAATCTAAAAAATACTATCTACTGTAAGATGCACTATTCTTTCATGCTCCTTCCAGAAAGAAAAAGAAAAAAACCCAGCCAATGAAGCAGCAACACAAAATATTGACTTTATTTAATTGATAGAGCTCTCTTAGAATTGGACACCATATGCTATTCTCATATGCAGAAGTAGGAAAGAAAACAAAAAAACAGGAGAAGCTGGTTTGAGAATGCCCCAAGCCCCGCCGCTTTCAGCATCCCGAGTCATGCGTCCATTCGGTACAATATTGTCCTCTGGGCCCCCAGGAGCTCTGAGAATGAGGGGTTTCTTGAAGGGGCGCTCTGCTGTTGTCATAGGTGCCGGCACCCCGTCTACAAGTTCTGCTGTGTGTTCTCAGGTAGTGGCTACCGTATTGCTCCCACCACATGGCTGCCCGAGATGTTAAACCACAAACTGATTCCAGAGATGTGAAAATGTGGGGGTAAGTGTGCTTTTTAGAAAATCTTTGCAAGTCGGTGGCTGTGAAAGCCCTGAGAATACATTATGCTTCAAGTCTGTGCTTTCATCTGTAGCCAATCAGGAAGCATGGAATGCTTTTGAATCAGATGGGCTTTGGGTGATTCATTCTAGCAGCAGGGTATGGGTATGGGGCAGGGTGCAAGAGTGGGGAGCTCCGAGATCCGTGGGTTGGTGAGAGATGAAGATGGTAGCAGAAACAGGGATAGGACCTGGTGGGTTTTTCTGCTCAGAATTCAAATCTCTTTCAGCAGGTGGTTTTATTCCTTGGTTCCTTCAGGGCAGGGTATGCATAGAGAGAGGCTCCTAGGTCAGGCAGTCCTCATGGAGACAAGCAAAACCCTCACATCGTTTGTACGCCCTGTCTCCCCGTAAGGGCCCAGAAAGTATCAAGAATACAATGTAGGCTTGGACAGTGCTTTTTTTTTTTTTTTTTTTAGTATGAAAGTACCTATTTTATTTATTTATTTTTTTAAATGATTTTTTATTATATTATGTTAGTCACCATACAGTACATCCCCGGTTTCCGATGTAAAGTTCGATGATTCATTAGTTGCGTATAACACCTAGTGCACCATGCAATACGTGCCCTCCTTACTACCCATCACCAGTCTATCTCATTCCCCCACCCTCCTTCCCTCTGAGGCCCTCAGTTTGTTTCTCAGAGTCCATAGTCTCTCATGTTTCATTCCCCCTTCTGATTACCCCCCTTTCTTTATCCCTTTCTTCCCCTATTGATCTTCCTAGTTCTTATATTCCATAGATGAGAGAAATCATATGATAATTGTCTTTCTCTGCTTGACTTATTTCACTTAGCATTATCTCCTCCAGTGCCGTCCATGTTGCAGCAAATGTTGAGAATTCGTTCTTTCTGATAGCTGAGTAATATTTCATTGTATATATGGACCACAACTTCTTAATCCAGTCATCCATTGAAGGGCATCTTGGCTCCTTCCACGATTTAGCTATTGTGGACATTGCTGCTATGAACATTGGGGTGCATATGGCCCTTCTCTTCACTACGTTGGACAGTGCTTCTTCCCCTCTCGCTCGGAAGTCTGAGCTCTAGTTGGAGACCTCCCCTCACCAGCACCCCACTGCTCTGGGACTGTGCACTCCTTAGGGAGGAAGAACATGCAAGCTGTTCTTTTTACAAGCTGATGTGTCTTTGCCTTGTGGGACAAAATTTACCTCTTGTGAATTTACTCTTACTGAGGCAGTGGATTGAATTTTCTGCTAGATCAACATGTGTGACTTGCGCCCAGAAGAATTTCCAGGGAGAGAATGTGGCAATGGCTGTAGATTCTGCGGTCTTGAGTCATTATGCCAGTGATTGGTGTGGTTCTCTGCAGGGTTTATCTCCCTGAAGAAAACCCCAGATTGGACATAAAGATGCTGCTTGAGGCTAATCTTCTGTCAATGACTGAGAATAGCTCTGCAAATATATATATATATGTGTGTGTGTGTGTGTGTGTGTATGATGCTAAAAGAGGGAGTATGGAAATTGAGAATAAAATTTGCCTAAATTCAGCATCCTACTGATGCTTAGATATTGGTGAAAGAAATAAATCTCTTTGGTGGAGTTATTATCCATATGTTTATGATATTTTATATTTAATCTTCTATATTTAATGCTGAAGAGAGTTTCTAGCTAGGGTAAATCCAACTGTGGTAATGAACAAATGGCAAAATACAAAATGGCTCAATCCAGAATGACTAGAGAAGTCTATTTCTTACTCACATGGAGTTCAGAATGAGTGTTTGTAATGGGCAAGCAGCCATCAGTGACCCCGGTTCTCTTGCTGTTTCCAGATTTACTGTGTTCACTTACAAGAACCTAGCAAGCAGACAAAGATACCAGGGTTGATACATGGGTGCTTTCTGGGGGACAGGCTTGACAGGAAGCCATGTCACTTCTGCTCACATTTCGTAGGTGAGAACTCAGTCACCTATATATACTGAACTGCAAGGGAGCTTGTGAGGCGTGGACTAGTTGTGTGTTTAAGAAGTAGAGGAAATAGCTTATAGCTTAACACTTAGCCAGTCTGCCATGGTTTGCCCTTCTGTTCACCAAAGATGCTATCTTCCCTCCATTCTTCTCACATAGAAAATACACTCTTCATCAAGGGAGGAAGCTAAAGTTCCCCACTGTCACCACATCCAACTTTGATCTCTGTGTGGCGTGCAATCCTCTCCACGGGTCTAGATGACCCCGTGACTCCGTTACCTATGAGTAAGTTATTTGAACTTCGCACACTCCACAAGCAACGATGGAGCATGGGAAGGGTAACAGCAAAACTCCCATTCAAAAGAAGATGCTTGTCTCGTGCCAGCCCATAGTAACGATGGAATACCGCTGGCAGGCACGGTGAAGTTCACCTAATTTGGAAGTTTCTCACTGAAGCCCCGATTCTGCTCTATAGAAGGAACACCATGGATCCTGGGACCACCCCAGGGAGATCTTTCTGACATGCATTCCTCTTCTACATCGAAGCGGGCATTGGAGAGCAGGCCTTCCTCGAGGGAAATAGGGCTTCAGAGCCCATTTTCCGCTTGTATGAGGTTGGTTGCCCAAAGATTGTTTCAAGGGTTAAACTGTCAAAGAAGGTCTTAAGCCCGGAATCATGGTCTCTTTGACAACACGAGTCCCACAAAAACTGTGTGGGCTTTTGATCCATTTGCTTCAGTAAATCTCATGTGTCAGTAATGATACCCAAATTTTTCCTAGCCAAATTTTTTAATCAGCTTTGTTTCCTTCTCTCTCTTTCTCCTCCTTTCTTGTCCCCTCTCCTATCTCTCTTTCTATAAAGTTAAAGGTAGTCATATTGAGCTATCTAAAACAAAGATATGTTTTGGGGAGAAGGTAACATGCTTAATCTGATTTTTGCCATAGAACTTGGTCACTCCGTGCTGCTACCTCTGGACACTTGATGTTACTGGACAGCTGGGCTCTCAATATCACCACCACTGTGAATAATTTCTCACCTAGTCCAGTGTCTTTTGATTGGGAGCCCTGATTGGGTTCAACTCCTTTCTGGCTCTCAGGGAGTCTGGGAAAGGAACCAGTGGTCTCATTGGCTTCCTGTGTATTGAGAAGTGAACCTCTGCCTTGCCATGACTCAGCCCTTTTATGAGCCCAAGCACCATATGTATCCTCTTTTTCAAAACCAATGTTCTCATATAACTATTCCCCTTAGGGAAGAAAATTTGCCCAGAAGTTCCCCCACCAGTTACATCAAGTGTTGCATCCTGTTCCAGGTCTGGGATCTCCATATTGTACTCTATTTCTTTCATTGTTCATCTACAGCTAAAACGAAATTGGAAAATTCACCATCAAGAACACATAGAGGGAGAAAGAAATGAAACAAAATGGAATTTAGGTAAAATATATAAATACATGTACTTGAGAAAATAGAGAGGGGATTTCTGGTAGACGGTATGCTTCTAGGCAAGCATCACGGAGCTGTAGCTGGCTGGGCTGGCTGTTTCTTGCTCGCCTACCCGGTTTCGTTACACCTTCACCGCTGGAGACTGGAGCCCAGGGCAGCCCTGCTCTTGTAGTGCCACAGTACTTTTCTATAACCTTTTGCTGGTAGGGTTGGTAATATAAGGACATCATCTGGGTTCCAGTTGTATCCCTCTCTAGCTATAGCATGCAAAAGCGTCCTTGATAATTATGGTCAATAATTAGAGTCAACACTGTGACCTCCTTTTATGTCTATTTACTTAGTGCTTGAAGAACCCCAAATGGCCATGTTCCAATTCAATGGAATCATTGCTGAGTCTCCTGCTTAGAAGCGTTACTCCTTCGTGATTCTATATATTCAGTAGACCAATGTATCATTGACTTGTGAGTTAGTGGGATGGTAAAGCTCCCCAGAAATAAATTGTGGCACATCTGCAGAGGACAAGTAACCCCGAGACAAAACATACTAATCCCTGTCAGGTAAAAGCATACTGCTCTGGTTGTTTGTCCTGCCACTTTACTAATTGTATACCAGGTATTGGGGCTATCTCCCTTGTGCCAATTCTCACCTGTCATCGAGCCATCCCACGTGATCAACCTTATAATAATCCCCTCTTTCGTAGACCACTGTAAGTTCTACATTTTTAACTTGAGATCACTGGAGACATGCAGGAAGTCACCACCCCTGAAAACCCCAAGTTTTCAGACTGAACATGGCACTAACTCTAAATCACACAGGGACGCAGTATTGTGCTTTTTGTTTGTTTCGTTTGTTTGTATGTGTGTGTGTTTTGTTTTGTTTTGTTTTTTACTTATTTAACATGAAGGAAGAGCTTCAGGGTTCCTACTTTGTCTTTCCTACCACAAAAGCTTCACTCAAGGATCTGTGAATCAATGCAGGAATTCTGCTCCTGGCTAAAGAATTTATTCCCACCTCTGCTCTTAGGAACAACATGAATTAGGTCTGGGTCTCCCTTTGCCTACCAGGGAGGTGGCCTAGAGTCACAACTACTCATTATTTGATTTTCATAGTCTCTCCCACATTTCCTTGGGAAAGGCTAGACTATAGATTCCTAGTTTTTATTTATTTATTTATTTATTTATTTATTTATTTATTTATTTATTTATTCATTCATTCATTCATGATCGTGGTTCTAGTATCCCTTCTTAAAGGTAAATGCTCAGCTCCATTTAAGGAGTTACAGGCCTGGGAATGGATGAGGGGCCATATTATTAATTGTGTGGATTAGCCACTGTGGAAAACAGTAAGGAAGTTCCTCAAAAAGTTAAAAACATAAATACTGTATAATCTAATAATTCCACTGCCGGGTCTTTTTCCAACGAAAATGAAAACACCAATTTGAAAAGACATAAGCCTCCACCTGATTTTCAAATTAATGCCCTTCCCTTCCTCTTTTGATAAGCGCCCTCAGAGAAAATCTCTCTCAATATTTCTTATTTTTGCCTATCAAAATTAGCAGTCATTAATGGTTTTTTAGCAGTTTACTACGGAAATTTTCCAGTAGAAAGTAACAAGGAAAGAATTCTACAGTGAACACATGTATACCCACTATCTAGATTGTATCATTAACATTTATCAGGTGTTTCATCACCTGTCTGTTTCTTACCCCTCTTGCTTTAATCTATTTTTCTTTGATGCATTCATAGTATATTACGGATTGATACATCTCCCCCTAAATAGTTTGGCACCCACCCAAGTTTTGACAAATACATGCACTTGTGTAACCCAACCTATTTATATATAGAACCTGGGTCTTTCATATGTAAGTTTTCCCTTTTTGAGCTTAATTTTGTAATGAGCTCTGGAGTATGTTGAGTAATTAATTTATTAATTAATTCACTGACCTGGGGACAGTGAAAAGTGGGTATGGACTGGGGTATGAGGAGAATCGATTTCCTCTTATTTAGCTACTTACTCAGGCCGGGGGAACCCATTACTAGAGCAGAGGGTCTGCTTCAGCAGGCAAAGGAAGGTCAGATTTTGTATGTGAAGTAAGATTCTGTTGGACAGCTTATCATTTGGTCTGCCATTTTATTTCTCTGGTTTTTTCTGTTTCCTATCTTCCTATGGGTTGCTTGAGCCTTCTCTTAGAATCCTATTTCATCTATGGTGCATTTTCGTGCATCTCTTTGTATAAAATTTTGTTATTTCTCTAGATATACTAAACTTCTCTCTCTATATATAAACTCTAATATATATAAATGTCTATATTAAACTTACATAAGTCTGCAGGTGACAAATTCTCTTAGTTTTCCTTTATCTGAGAATGTCTTGATTTCTCCTTCAAGCCTGGGGGATGTTTTTTCCTGGATCTAGAATTTGGGCTTGATAGCTCTTTCCTTTCAGCACTTAAACAGATTATGGTGCCTCTACCTCCTGGTTATTTCTGACAGACATCTGCTATCATTTCGATTATTTCTCCCCTGTAGGTAGGGTGTTGCTTCTCTCTCACTGCTTTCAAGATGTTTTGTCTTCGGTTTTTAGAAATTTGTCTCTAGTGGGTCTTAGTGAACATTTCTTTCAATTTATTCTCATTGGGGTTCAATAATTTTCTGGAATCTAGGTTTATGTAATTTGCCAAATTTGGGTAATTTTTACTTGTGATTCCTTTGAATTTTTTCAGCCCCGCCCTCTTTCTGCTCTGCTTCTGAGACTCATGACACGAATATTAGATCTTTTGTTATAGCCAAAGACTATGCCTTTTATTTCAGTGTATTTTCTCTCCGTTATTCATACTAGGTTATTTCTATTGTTCTATCTTCCAGTTCACTGATTCTTCCCTCTGTCCTTTTTATTCTACCGTCGAGCCCATCAATTGAGCTTTTCGTTTTGGTTTTTGTATTTTTTGGTTATAAATTTCCCATTTGGTTTTTCTTCATGTCTTCCATTTACTTGCTGATATATATTTTTTTCTATTTCATTTGTTCCAAGTCTGTTTGTAATTACTTACTAAAGCACTTTTTTTGTTGGTTGCTTGAAAATCCTTGTGAGATAATTCTAACATCTGTGAGAGCTTGGTGTTATGTGTTGATTGTCCTTTCTCATTCAAATTGAGATTTTTCCTGTTTTTAGTGTGACAAGTGATTTCTGATTGTATCTTAGGCATCTTGGGCATTATGTTATGAGACTCTGCATCTTATTTAAATTATTAAATCTAGTTTCAGCGTGCCTCCTCTGACACCAGACTAGTGGAGGGAGGGAGTCCCCCCCTTTGTTTCTGCCCTATCCGATCTTCATTTGACTGTGATATAAGTGAGAAATTTTTATTCTGTGAGGCCACTAAGACGGAGATTATTACAACAGCTAGTATAAATCTAATCCTTTAGAAAAACATGAATTTGTTTATCTGATCTATGTAGATCACTGACTCATTTCTCATTTTTTTCATTAATGGGCACAATATAGTGTGTGGGTAGGAAATGTGGGAGTGTGGGTGGAGGGAGGGAAATTTGGAGGAGGGAACATCTGCTTCTATCTGTGCTTATTCAGGTGTATTGAGTAAATTAGCATTTCTTTACGGAGCCATAAAGCTCAGTGTGATGGTTTCTCCTGACCACCTCCCCACCCCAACCCAAGAAGAAAGTAATCTCTGGTTGTGCACTGGTGAACATTTGCCTTCTGGGATACTCTTCCGTCCTTGGCAGCAGTTCTCATGGTCTGAAGAGAAAACGGTATACCCTGCATTGAAGAATGTTCTCCTCCCCACAGGATCCAGCCTGCTGTTTGTAATAAACTCTGAAATGTATGCATAGCAGATGCTGCTGACCCAGGAAGCATGTCATGAAGTACAATCGTACGGCTGTGGCCCGATGGAGCAGGTGAGTCTGTTAAATGACACAATCTGCTTCCCTCTTCCACTTGGGCACTCAGATCTTGGTTTCAGGAGAAGCCACCAGAGCCTTCTCCTCTCCAAACCAGATTTTCCTCTTACCCCTGGTTAAAGGGAGAGAGTCACATGAGTTCGTCTATCCCCTCTACCAACTCCGCAGTCCAACTCTGAGCAGAGGGCCCTGGGCTTCAGATCAAGTGACATTAGGTAGGCAAAAGCCTTTTGTCATCTGAAACTCTCAAATATGCATGGTGTGAGGGAACATGGCGTCGGAGGTTTTGAAGTCAGACCCACTTCTTATTCAAATCCTGTCTCCACTGCCTTCCAGCTAGGAAATGTTGGGACTATTCCTTGACTTCTCTGGTCTTCCAGTTTTCTCCGCTCTAAAATGGAGCTTCTAAGACCTATTCCTCAGGGTGAGATAAAGAGAAATAACATGTGAAGCCCTTAGCTCTGTCTGGCACATAGTTAGAGCTCAATAAATGTTAGCTCTCCTTCCTATTCTCTCATTCCTACCCACGCAATGTCCTCTATGTTCAGCACAGAGACAATTCTTTCCTGTGCCCCTGCTCGCCTCAGTACATTTCTCGGTATCTGAAAACACCACAGACTTTACTGGATCACGACAGAAGAAAGGCAGTAGAACAGACAAGGTGCTAGACTAGGTGTCAGAAGACCTTCATAAAGGTCTCCTTTCCAGCTGTGGAAGCATTGATTAAATTAGAAATGTCTCCAGATCTCAGTTTACTTGTATGGAAAATGGTGGCAACGGCGTCCACAGAAAACTTTGTGAAATACAAGACCTAGGACACATATGAGGTATTTTGGTAAGAATACTTTTTTGTATGCTTTTTTTGCTTGCCCAGTTTTTCTGTATGTCCAGGTATCTGTGCCATATGCATCTTCCCCAGATCCTGGGAGAGCTGTGTCCTGTCCACAAGGGCCATGCTTTGGCAGGGCCATCCACCCATGCCCCTGCACTCACATCATCTTTCTTTGCTCATGTCAAGAAACTTTGGTTTAAAAAAAAAAAAAAAAGCAACTTTGGCTTCAACGTATGCTACTTTAAAACATCCCTATCAGGGGAGAGCAGAGGGAGAATGTTCTATCTTTCCACAAGATTTTATTTTTTGTACACTTGTTTTGATTCAACCACAGATCCCAACATGAGTTGTACATCTTTGTTAAAATTTACCACTCTCCCCTTAAGTCAGTGCTGGCCATTTTACAAATAGAAAAGTCTAAGAGTTAACGTAGCCAGCAGACATGAAATACACATATGGATAAGGTGTCTGAGATATTGTCACCAGGGGAGTCATCTGTTTGAATTTTCTGACTTGACTCAAAGAGCCTAACCACCTTGATATTTGTTTAAACTTGAATTCAATTCCATGAAGGTGTAACGTTCCCGTTGTCTCCTTTCTATGTTAACAGAGCTTTGGTACATTTGAGAATGTATTTTCTTACCGTCGGAGGCTTTCGAACCTCTGCTTTATTTCACAGCTGTCTACACTTGAGGCCACGTTTTTGGACATCTACTTTTAATTTTCCTGCCTTCTGCCTCTTTGGAATCCATTCAAATTCTCCTCCAAAGCTATATGGGGACTCACTTGGGGGGCACCATACATTTTTCCAAGGAAGAACACTGAATTTTGAAAAGGGAGTAAAATAACATTATGGAAATCTTATGTTCCAACTCTGTTCTGACTCATTAATTCTCTGTGTGATTCCTCAACGATCCAAATCATCTATGCGCCTTCAAATAGGCTTTGCTTTCTTGAGTTGAGTTTGGTTCCTTTGTATGTTTCCCCTGCCATCTAGAGCGCTTTCCACAGTCCTTGGACTTTGACACGATGTAAGCTCATGTTTGACTCCTGCCGCTGCTTTTTTTTTTCCCCCCTCTCACTTGGGTCTCCTGAGCTAAATGGATCCTGCACAATTTATCTCATGCCTTATTGAAGCTGTTACCACTTTGCTCCAAAAATGTTTTCCTCATATTCGATTACTTTGTCACTCAGGCTTATCGTTATGTTGACATATTATTCACTCCTGTGTCTCGTTAACTTAACATTCTGATGTGCTGTACAAACTAGCAAACGTACTTGATGTCTTGAAGCTGCAGTCCTGTGTGGAAAAAGGGTTTATTTGTAAATTTGTCACTCTAATTGAATACTTTGCAAATCTATTCTACCACCATTTCGTTTCTTTTGATTCTGTTTAAGAAGCAAAGAATGCTTTATTTCTAGGGACTAGTAAAATTCTTTTATGCAGCAATAGATATTCCAGAAAGAAAAAGAGTCCATTCATCTCTGTTTCCTTCCTTTATTCTCTTTACCTGTTTCCAAAGGCTTTCTTAGGATGCCAGCAGTATATGCCATGATATTTGTCAAGATTTATTTTTAAATTTCTTTAACTAAGGAGGAATCTCTCCCCTTTGAGAACAACTCGATATTCCATTAAGTTCTTACTAAGGGGAACTATCTCCCACAACCACCCTTAGTTTTAATGTTCTTAACGTTATCCTGTTGTTTCTGGTTAGAAACTGGAAGAATTTTACCTTGTTCTTTGTTCACAGAATCTTAGAACTGGAGGGAAGCTTCGAGAATGTCTAGTCCATCTTCCCAGTTTTTCAGATACCAGAGTTCAGGGTGGCTGAGTGGACTGTCTGCTGTCACAAAACTGGTCTTAGCAGAACTGGAAGCAAAGCTCCTGTCTTCAGATTCCCAGCCTAAATCTTTCCACCTCTATGATGTTCAAGGACCCTGAGTATTTTCACTTATTATTGTCGAGTTTTGTGAATTTTCTTCTTGGAATGTGTCCCTTGGATGTGCCTCGGGCTCCATAATGCCCTAGTTAGTTAGTGAATTCCCCTTTTCAGTGATGGGACACTTGAATAGATAAAGACTTGAGAGGAATTGACTGGTTCATTCACTTCTTGAAGCCAGAAACGGCATCATCTTCATCGTGGTAGCTCTAAGCTGAGAACCATTCCTAGGACCAAGAATGTTGTCCACAAATAATTGTTGAAGAAATGAATGAGTGAAAAAAAAAATCTCTTCTCTTACAACCCTGTGTGAACTATGAGACATGGAAAAAAATGGAAAAAGATTTACTGCCAACCATGAAAATGTAATCTTGAAGCTGCAAGCACAGGTGGGAAGTAGCAACGTAAGAGACTACATTTAATTGCCAGAATACGAGTGCTGTAAAAGTTCATAAATGAAAAACTAATTTAGCCAGAGTCTATAAAAATATAAGCAGTGTGGATAGAGTCAACACCAATATATGTTGTAGAAAATAGGAAATGTCTATAGTTTGAAGGGCATATCTTCTTGACAAAGAAAGAAAGGAGAAATAAAGGAAAGGTGGTTTCAACACAGAAAATAGAGAAAAACGCTAGTAACTTAGGGATGAGAGAGGGAAAGCACACACTGCTTGACTAGTTTAAGTCATGTCATGAATAATAGATTCACAGCTTTTAATTCATGGTTTAAGAATGTAAATCATTTTGTTATGTGGGTTTTAAAAGCATCTCATGAACGTACTCCAGGGCCTATAGTCTCACTACTGAGACCTTCTACTAAGTAGGGCAAATAATTTTCCCAATTAACTCATTTATTATAAGCTAAATTCTCATTAATTTTTAGAATTGAATTGGGAGGGGCAAATGTATTTCTTTACTAATGATTCAAAACATAAGGTCACTACTTAACTTGGTAAGTATGGTAAGTAGTTTAGATTTTTTTCAGTCACAGGGGTGCCTGGGTGGCTCAGTTGGTTAAACATCCGACTCTTAATTTCAGCTCAGGTCATGATTTTGAGGTCCTGGGATGAAGCCCTGCCCAGCACGGAGTCTGCTTAAGATGTTCTCTCTCCCTCTCTCTCTGCCCCTCCCCCCACTCTCCCTGTCTAAAACAAATACAATAAAATAAATAGATTTTTTTCAGTCACAGATGGAGCCTCTCTTTAGAGAACACTGGACGTTGATAGCTTCAGTGTGGAGGCTCGCCCACTCTCAGGGTCTGGGTTATTCCTCAAGGTGGCAGCACCCCCCCCCCTCGGCTTTGACTTCCCTTTCCCCCCGTCTGAAAACCAAAAATTCTATCCCAAGGCTTGCTTCTCCTTTGGGACAGAGGAAATGCATTGGGCTGAACGCAGAAAGCCCGGGCCCTGACCCTGCCCGCACACCTGGAACCATGAAACTCAATGTCCTGCAACCTCAGTCTCCTCCTGCTCAGTCAGAGCTCTATTCTGAGGCTACTTGCCCTCAAAATTTACTATTAGTTAAGGCTCTGGTTGTAAGCACCAAAGGAGTTCGCGGAGAGAGAGAATGGGAGTATAAAGAGAAGCCACATAAGCAGGCTTCGGAAAGGGGGGCGTAGGGAGGGTGGAGGTTCGCGGGAGCAGGAGGTGAGCACTCCCGCCCTCAGCATTCCCGGGGGGGTGCCTGTCACACCTCAGCAGCCTCAACTTCCTGTGACCAAGCGCTCGACTGTCTGAGACTCACTCCTGGGCCAGGGATGGCCTCCAGGCCTGGGTAGGCCTAGCCAGTGCTCTCCTCCCAGACGGAGAGCTTCAGGACAAATGACGGACGGAACATAAAAGTAATGAGATATGCTTTCAGGGGGGTCAAGGCTAATTTTAAGGAGCAAGTCCAAGGTCTTGTCTCCAAGAGACTCTAACATGTATTTCCTTTTTCTTTCTTTCCTTTTCTTTCTTTCTTTCTTTCTTTCTTTCTTTCTTTCTTTCTTTCTTCTTCCTTTTTCTTTCTTCTTTCTTTCTTTCTTTCTTTCTTTCTTCTTTCTTTCTTCTCTCTTTCTTTCCTTTTTTGGGGGGACACACCACAGGACAGGAGGAATGGCCTCAACACTGAAATAGACACAGAGAGGAGCCCACAGGCACCCACAGAAAATAGTGACACGCACATGCACAGACTCAGGACACACAAGCACACAGAGACAAGCCCAGGGGCACAAGACACACAGACACACAGGGAAGCATATCGAACCAGCACACCTCTCCACCCAGCAGGTGTACAGTCGTGGGAACGCCAGACACACAGGCATATACACCCAGAATAGCACACACCCACAGAGCTATGCCAGGCACACCATCTCAGGGGCACACGCACACACGCAAGTTCACAGACACACAAATGCAGAGTATAATGCTAAGTGAAATAAGTCAGTCAGAGAAAGACCAATACAATATGATTTCACTCATATGTGAAGTTTAAGAAAGAAGACAAATGAACAAACAAAGAAACAAAGAGACAATCCACAGCAGCAGAACTCCAGACTCCTAAATACAGAGCACACACTGGTAGTTGCTGGGGAGGTAGGGGGGGGATGGGTGAAATAGATAAAGGGGATTAAGACTACACTTATTCTCAACATTTGCTGCAACATGGACGGCACTGGAGGAGATAATGCTAAGTGAAATAAGTCAAGCAGAGAAAGACAATTATCATACGATTTCTCTCATCTATGGAACATAAGAACTAGGAAGATTGGTAGGGGAAGAAAGGGATAAAGAAAGGGGGGGTAATCAGAAGGGGGAATGAAGCATGAGAGACTATGGACTCTGAGAAACAAACTGAGGGCCTCAGAGGGGAGGGGGGTGGGGGAATGGGATAGACCGGTGATGGGTAGTAAGGAGGGCACATATTGCATGGTGCACTGGGTGTTACACGCAACTAATGAATCATCGAACTTTACATCGGAAACCGGGGATGTACTGTATGGTGACTAACATAATATAATAAAAAGTCATTTAAAAAAAAAAAAAGACTACACTTATCCAAACGTCTGTTTTCATCCTCAGGATATGCACAGGTTTGCTAGAGACAGTAACCAGATTGGGCTTTAGGGAATGTTCTTTCCCCATCAGATACAGCTTTGGAGATGTTTTAGCAATCTACCACAGCAAAAAAAGCCACCCAAAACTTAGTGGCTGGCTGAAGACAAAACCATGACATTGCCCGTGATTCTTCGCGGCAGGCCTGTGGGCAGCACTCAGTGAGGATGGCTTGTCTCTGCTCCATGTGGTGTTGGCGCTGCAGAGGCTGCGCTGGGGCTGGGGCGGCTGTCCGCAGTGGCCTCCTGCAGGCCGGGCAGCTGGTGCTGGCTATCAGCTGGGAGCCCCAACCACATCTGCGCTTAGTTCCTTCCCCTCCCCCGCCTGCATCCTTTCACCAGTCCCCATCTCAGTCCCTGCTTCTAGGAAACATGGCCCATGTCCCTGGGCTTCCACGTCCTCTCCCGCACATGACAGCGGTGCAGCTGAATTGTATGTCAAGGCCCTTCAGGCTGGGCTTGGGCGCGCTGGTCTCTCCTGCTCTCTGAGTGAAGGGGGAGTTTTCTCCAGATCCTGAAATCCACAATGTCAATGGGCAGGAGAAGGCTTTGTAGTCTTCCAAGTCACCCAGATCTAAATTACTTCTGGCTCTGAGGCCACGGACCTGCTCCTTAATTTCTCCGAGCCCTAGTTTCCTCATCAGGAAAATGGCAGTATCATATCTATCTCAGAGGATTGTTAAGAGAATTATCTGGAAAAAAACCCCACAAAAACCCAACAACATACAAGGCACAGCTAAAGGGCCTGGCACACAGAAGGTGCTTAATAAATGTTATTTCCTCTTTCTTCTTTTGCTCTAAGACTCCATTACTTTATTACATTCCCCCAGGAAGAAAAATAATCCCGGTACCATGTGTTTTCCCCTGACATACGTGGCGTGAGGGCTAACATTGCTTAAATGATGTCCTTGGGGAGTACAGTGACTTGGTGTGAAGTGTCAGCTGCCGAGATTTGATCCGGACACCTAACCCAGGGCTATGATAGGGTCTTGGGACCCATGATTCCCTAGCGTTTAAAGGAATAAAAATTACATTAATTTCAGCTGTTTTGTTTCCAAGGTCACAGGATTCAATTAAAAAAAAATGAGAAAAGGGATTTCTACGTTTTTCGTATTTATTAAAAGAAACCCATGCCTACCAACCTCATTCCTGCCGCAATTTAGGCTGAGCAGGATGAAAGTCAAAAGCTATTCAGACTCCAAGTTAGAACTTCATCCAATGATTTACCTATTTGCTTCCGAGTCAATAAAAGCTCAGCACTAAACCTCAGAAATGAAAACCACAAATTTGTTCACTTATTTTACTACCAGTCTCTCAGCTTTTATGTCCCCTAACTCATAAGCCTTTTCTAAGTTCTCACATTTTTAATGTTTTGCCAATAAAAAGTGAGCATGACTTCTTTCTTCCTGCAGGCAGCAAGCCATGGGTACATTTCAGCGAGGGTCCGGCCGCCTGGCTCTGGCTGAACGCACGCAATCCTCGTACCATCCATCGTGAAGGATGGCCGTTGAGAGCCGTTTTCCATAATATGCCTCGTGGAGATGCTGCTTTCTTGCTTCCGTGGCGTGCCTGAAAATTGGAGTTGCCTTTCTTCACTAAAGAGCCACAAACCCTAATTGTTCAATTAATTTTACAGGGAGACCAGCATGGGATTCGCAAGGGTGTTGTAAGATCATTTGTTAAGCGCCACGTTTCACATACCAGATAGCAACCTGAAGCAACGTTCAAAGCGTTTAATTTTATTTACACTCATTGCAGATTTGCTCAGCAAACGAGATGGAGCGTAGCAACCTGGAGGTCGGGTAGATGTAAGAAACCATACAAGGGGGCACCTGGGTAGCGCAGTTGTTAAGCGTCTCCCTTCGGCTCAGGGCGTGATCCCGGTGTTATGGGATCGAGTCTCACATCAGGCTCCTCCGCTGGGAGCCTGCTTCTTCCTCTCCCACTCCCCCTGCTGTGTTCCCTCTCTCGCTGGCTGTCTCTCTCTGTCAAATAAATACATAAAATCTTTAAAAAAAAAAAAAAAAGAAACCATACAAGGTTTTGTGTATGATTTACATTATAATGTCCATAATTTAAGGAATCTTCATGCTTAACTCTCTGCTTTGCTTGAAGACAATGCACAGAAAAATAAATGAAAAAGATATACTAATAATCAAAGAAATACTGCTTGAAATAACTACCATATTTCTGACCATGAACTTGGCAAATGTAAATCATAAGGGGAGAGTATGCGGAGGTGGGCATCGCCAGACACTTGTGACCTGGTGTAAATGAGGAATAGCCATTGTGGAGGGCTCTTTGACACTCTGTGTCAAAACCCTTCAAAAGAAAACCTTTGGCCCCGAAAGAAATAGCCAGAGACCTAGTCAACGATCTTTTGGCAAACGTGCTACTGAATATCATCCTTAACAATAAAAACTAGACAAAAATGACCAACAGCAAAAAATTACTTTGCTACCCTGCAACACAACTGTTTAATGAAATACTGTACACCTGTCAAAAGTGATTTTCAGAGGAGATGAGAAAAAGAATTATTACAAGAAAAAGAATACATAAGGCCACAGCATGGTGGCCATTTTATTTCAAATAAACAGAAGAGCATGTTTCTATGTAGGTATGTATATTTGTATGCGTGCATATAAACGCACTTATTTATTCACATATGTGTGTGAGCTTAACACATTATATTTTTCCTAGACCACTCGCTAAACTCATCCTCCTGCTTCCGTTTCGTTTCACTCTAGTTAATTCTCTACAAAGCAGTAACAGTGATCTTTTTTTTTTAGATTTTATTTATTATTTATTTGAGAGAGAGAGAGTACAAGCAGGGGGAGGAGCAGAGGGAGAGGGACAAGCAGACTCCATACTGAGCACAGAGCCCGATGCAGGGCTTGATCCCGTGACCCTGAAATCATGACCAACTGAGCCACCCAGGCGCCCCGAGAGGGACCTTCTTAACTAGATCATGGCACTGCCTTGCTCTGAATCTCTAGGGCATCTGTCTACACTTAGAATAAAGCTAAACTCTTAACCAAAACCTTCAGGGCCATGTGTGGTGTGTCTCCTTCCCATCTTTCTGTCCTCATCTCTTTAACTCCCGGATTGTCTCTGTGTCTGTACGAACCATGAATACCATTCTTTGCAAAACTGCTCTGCTACTTTGAGTGAAGCGCCAAGCTGAGGGGCACTGTCCTTCGGGTGTGTTCGGTCAGAGATGGGCAGGAGCATTAGAGAACTAGAGGACGACTCACTCAGTTCCTCTCCTGTGTCCCCAAGGAGTCAGTGGTGCCCTGCAGTGAGGCTGGGATGGGGGTGGGGGAAGAGGAACAGAGGCCAAAAACCTTATGATCTCTCTTCCCAACTTGCTCCTCTGGACCTGGCAGGAAATCTCAGGGGGATTGTAAAATCAGCTTTCAAAGATTTCACGGGTCTGCTCTGAAAATGGAGGGGGCTCGTTAATATCATCTTTCTGCTACGGGAGAATCTTATTTAGCTAATGTTACTTCTATTTCCACAAGTTCCCTGACATTTTCAAGTCAACTATTAACATGAACAAAGTGCCATTTTGTTTCTGTTTTTTAAAGCTCCATTTCTTTCATACTTGGGCTTTTTGTCCCAACAAGCTCATCTCGTTGAGTATTTGCTAAGTAAGGAAAGAGGGAAGAAAGAAAATTAGAAGATATGGATCTTCACTTAAATTTCCCCTAATCTTACCAACCAGAGATAAGCACATAGGCATGTATGATTCCAGTCACATATTTGTACCTGTGTGTGCAAATACATATATTCACAACAACACACATACCATACGCATGTGTATAGATAGATAGGATCGTGTGTATGTATCAAAATGGGGTCAGATGGACCCATTATAAGGACCTCCCATTTCCAGGATAGTACAGACTCCATAGGGAAAATCCAGCAAGGTCATCAGGCTGATTTTTCAGTTTTTCTTCAACTTTTCTACATTTCTGCAGAAGGATCTTTCCCTGACCTCCATTGTAATGAATGGTCATAAAGGACAAAGGCCTAGCTAGACATTAACCAAGGCTAACCTATACTTTGAAAAGCCAGAAATTTACCTCTTGATTTAGCCAAATGGAATGTGCTCCACAGTTTCCAACCTCTGACCTTTTGCTCTTGCTTCACCTTCTGCCTAGACCGCCTTCCCCATCCATTTTTTGCATGTTAAAATCCTATCTTTCTTTCAAAGTCCATCTCAAGTGACCCCTCTGCATGGTTGCCTTTTCTGGTCCGAATCCCATGCCTTTTCTTTGTGTTTCTCTCGGAAGACTTACTGTAAACTGCCTGGTGCCAGTGGATTCTCTGTTTGCTCGACGTTCCCCTGCACAGCGCGGTAAAAGCCCCTTCGCTCTGCCCCTCAGAGCATCACCAGCCTTGCTCTGAATCTCCGTATTTCAGTTTACCTCTTTTTACATGTTGTGTTGGATTCTGGTGTGAGAGGGACCTGGAAAAAGAATTACTAAGGGGGTGGATAGAAGGAGCTGTAGGACCTACCTTGCTGGGGAGGGACTAGTCCCCAGTGAAGAGAGACCAGCAAGGAAGACAACTCTGTGTGTGTGTGTGTGTGTGTGTGTGTGTGTGTGTGTGTGTGCGTGCGCACACGCGCGAGTGCGCACACGCGCATAAGTCCTGGCTTCCCAGCCTCTGAGTTAACTGCAAAAGGAAGAAATCCATTATTGGAAACACCAAATTATCAACACTTATGAGGAGTCAGCCCTAGTACTGAGTACTTAACCTATATCATCTTGTATAATCCTTTAAAAAACATCACAAGGATAATCATTAATCCCATTTTAGAGATGAGGCAACTGAGGCTCAGAAAGGTTAAGTAACTTTTTCATAGTCACTCCGCTAAAAAGCAGCAAGCTGGGAGGTAAGCCCAACTTTATGAGCTTCTAAGCCCCAGGTCTTATCCATTTCATTGCACTGCCTCCCAGCGGAGACGGTAGCGCTGGAGGTTTGGCAGTATTTCCTGAAAAGAGGCAGGGTGGGAAGTAACCTGTTGCAAGAGAGGCAGTGATGGGCCTGGAGCAAGACATTTGTCCTCTGCACGGTAGCGGGGGTGTGCATGTGTGTACGTGTGTGCACACGGGGGCAGGGGGCGTGTGCATATATGTATATTAGGGGGCAGACAGGTGGCCAGTCCCTGCAGCAGCTCTGCCCTGACACTTTACCAAGGTGCACACGCACTTCCTGGGGACGTGGCCGGGGAGACACATGAAGACTACAGCGAGTCAGAGCAAAGTTTGAGATTCAGCTGGATCCAGTCCAGTGATGGTGGCTGTCAGGCAACTGGCAACTTCGACAGGAAGCAAAGCTCTGGCCAGGAAAACAGGGGAAATCGGAGTGTCGCTGTACAGGAAAGGTGCTGGCTCATGCCTGAGCCAGGAGTCGCAGTCCCCAGGAAGCTACTGGAGAGAAGAGGTTGTGCGGGTGGAGAGAACTCTGGTTCTTGCTGCTGAGTTGGTGAGTTGAGCTTAAATAGCTAGTTCTGTGTGACGCTCACCATTTAAACTGTGCTGCTCAATCCTTGATATTTGGGTTTCTTGTGCTGCCAGGGTCTACACGAGTATCTCTATTAAAAGAGCAGAGGGGCCCCTGGATGGCTCAGGTCATGATCTCAGGCTGGTGAGATCAAGCCCTTAGTCAGGCTCCAAGCTGAGGGTGAGTCTGCTTGAGATGTTCTCTCTCTCCCTTTCCCTCGGCCCCTCCCCCCATTCAAGCACTCTCTTTCTCTGTCTCTCTTTAAAATAAATAAATAAATCTTTAAAAAATAAATTAAAAAAATAAAAAAGAGGAAAACCCCCTAACCTCCATGTGGTTTACTTTGGAATGTAAGAGAATAGAGATTCCAGCGTGGCCTCCCGGCCCTGCACACCACTTCGTGCTGATAGGGTTGGGAGGAGGAAAGCCCTCCAACTTTGACCTTGAGCAAAGCCTAAAAAATTAATCAGAGGTTTGGGAGGTTGTCAAAGCAAAGCTCAAGTGGAGAGCCCACAGACTGCTCATTTGGTCCAAGAAAACATATTAATAATTCTTCCACTAGGAAATGGAAGAGATGGAAGGTGATAAAACACAGGCGGCTAAGTGGTTACCAAATAAATTAGTAGGAATTTTGAATGTTTCCCCTGGTCAGCTGACGTGACAAGCCTTTATGGTCGTGGGACATGGGGAAAAAGGAAGATAGGAGAAAGATCCTAGCAGAGAGGGTAAAAGCAGGCTCCCCAAGAGTGAAGAGGGACAGCTGAGGACCTCAGGAGGAAGCTGTCACCAGTAAGGTTCTCTTCCTAGATGTAGATCTCTTTCAGAAGGACCTCTTTCACAGATCCCTGAAAGCCCGTGAGCTCAGTATCGTTGTCTGGTATTGTGTTTAAGCTGTTTGTTATACTGCACTTCTGTAGCACGTATGAATTTCAGAAGTTATAACAATGCGCAAAAAACATCCTTCAATTTTTTCTAAAATAAAAATTAATTCTTTTTTCTTGAGCCTCCATCTCACTGAGGGCCAGAAATGTAGTCTAGTTCAATTTGGTCATCAAGAGAGAAAAGAACATAGTTTTACCACATCTCTCCACCTCTGTCTCTCTCGATTTGCATCTAAGTTTCAGGGGAATTAGGGAGCCTAGGTCGCCAGCACGGTTGGGACACTGCATCCGTGGGAACTGCATGTGGTTGCAAGTAGGACAAAACTCCATTCATTGGTGCATCATCATAATCAAGTATGTTGATCTGCCTTATATGACAAACACTGGAGTCAGGGAGTCCAGGCTTGATAGCCTCCGTGATGCCACCAAGGACCCAAGCGCGTTCTACCTTTTTCCTAGCATCGTGAATTTTGTGAAAGTCTCGGCTTCACCTTCTGCATCTTGTGTCCATCCCAGGAAGAAAGAAGAGGAAGAGCAAAGGTCCAAAGGCACATCTTAGCTGACTCAGCAGCTTTGGGGGAAAACTTCCCATACTCTGCTTACATCTCAGAGCCTGAATTGTGTCCCACGGTCATTCCTAGCTTGAACAGAGTTTGAAAATGTCAATTTTGTTTTCTTTCACGTCTCGAACAAAATGGCTGTGTGTACTAAAGAGCTAATGGCCATGAGTGGGCAGCTAGCCGCGTCTCCCAGAGGCACCAGCTGTCCACACCAGCGCCCTTGGACACGCAGTCTCTCCCCAGAGCCCTACGGCATCGTCCCTATTTTCCTGACATGTACCTTCCTTCTTCACTGAGACATAGTGGATTTTGTGCGGGAGGCTGGCTGGCTGGAAGGTGATATTGTTAACGTGAGCCTCCAACGCCTGAGGGACCCAAATGCCCTGTTTCAACAGCTGCTCCTTCGGGCAAATAAAACCTCGGGAGCATTCAGAGTACCCTCTCCTGTTCTTACTCTTGGGACCTGGGCCCTGCAGGAACATTTGCAATTTACCAAAGACTAGAACAGAGCTAAATCCCATGGAAAATAAATTGTCCCCTCACTTGCTACTCTCAGATAAATTTTGGTGTTTAATTAACCCAACACTTCAAACAACACTCTGTAAATTCTCTGTCTCTGAGCAGTGGAATCTTGATGATGTCCTTTGCTTCTGGAATGGGAGTTTCTTTGGTCAAAAAGACACAAACACAGCCCCTGCTTTGTCCAGCTATTGAAAAGAAGGTCTCCAGATAATTTAAAGATAAAATGATACAGTAAGTTGCGCCTGGCCTCTGTCAAGATCAAAACCTGATTTGAAAATGAATGAACCACGATTCTTGCCTAATGATTAACAGTCAGCACATGACCCCAAACTTTTAAGCTACTGTACCTGCTGTGTCAAAGGGAACACTTTGTGGTCAATACGTTTGCACTGCATTTCATGAGTTTCTCTTGGGCAAAGTGATTGTTTAGGCTCCTTTAGGATTCTCGGGCAGACTGGCTTTTCAGACATCCAGAATCTTCTTCTGATAACACTGGATGGGCAGCATGTTTGGAGAACCCTCCCATAAGACACCGGTGTCTGCAGGTCCTGGCCTATGACAAAACGGAAGATGGTCCAGGGAATGGATTAAAAAAAAAATGTCACTCTAAGAACTTTGAAAGGAATAGGATTCCTCTGGGAGGGTTTAGGGGGAGCTGTGGGGCCTTAAGAGACTACAGCAGCTACTGCTCACCTCTTTTCCATCACAGACCTCTCCTACAGATCTTCTACTCAGAAACACCATGCTCTAGGGCTCTTTTCCAGTGCATTCTTTCAGGGGAGGCAAAGGATGATTTAAGCTCAGGTTAACAGCCCTTGCTCCAGAAAGACAATGGTTGCACTCGCAGAAAGTGTGGCCATGCCTCTCCTATCACGGCAGAATTTGAGGTGCAGGAAGGAAGACAGGCTGAGAAACAGCAGAAGTCACACTGGGGAGACTCCAAAGCCAGCTGACTTCTTCCCATTGGCTTCTCATCTGCAAGGCGAGGGATCTCACCCCTTCCCTCACTCCTGTCCAATTTCAGATGTGCGCACCGAGCCTAGCACTTGGTCAGCTCTGTTCTTTCATTTGGGGTCTTGATCTAGGAACCAGATCATGGAACCATGCTCTTATGAACAAATCCCTGCCATATATTCTGTTTTCAGGCTTGAATCTCATCTTTTGCCTGTTTGAGTTTCTAGAGTCCTGTCCCCAAGGCATGAATGGGTTTTGGATTTTCTCTCCCAGACCACCTCTAACCTTTCTGTGCGGTTGGCCCTGATTACAGGCTGATTATATAGTTCATATTGTTTCCAGATGACTCCGGGAGAAGGTGTCAGCAATGAGCAACGGACTTCTCTTAGGTCCTCTGGAGTTTTTCAGGTTCAAGTTCATCAGTGAAATAGGTGCCTTTCCAAAGCCTTTGTTCCTTCTTGCAACGTTATTTTGTCAGATTCTATTAGATGCAAGGTCAGATCCCCTGTATGTAAGAAGCTTATGTTCTAATGGGACCAAAAGAGAAATATAATGTGATATGCATCATAAAACTAAGCTAAACAGTGAGGAGACTGTGATAACGCAAATGCTCAGAGGGGGGAAAAATACTGGCTTTGAGCCAAAGGGTCTAGGAAGTCAGGGATTTGAGCAGAGTGCTGATAGATGGCGATGTGTCCTACGGGACAGCAATTCTCAATCTTCTCCTTTATAGACCTTTGAGAATCTGATGAAATAGGGGGGGGGAAAGGCTAAAGAGGTCTTTGAGACCTGTGGTAAAACCAGCTCAGAATTAGGTCCTGGATTGTGGCCACAAAATTGGAGTGACCTGAACAAGTCATTTTTCAAGATGTGTCTTGATTATTGTATCTATAAAATGGCATTGAATGGGATATGATTAGATGATAATTCAGGTCTCCACTTGCTTTAAAATTACATAATTTTGGGGGCACCTGGGTGGCACAGCGGTTAAGCGTCTGCCTTCGGCTCAGGGTGTGATCCCGGCGTTACGGGATCGAGCCCCACATCAGGCTCCTCCGCTATGAGCCTGCTTCTTCCTCTCCCACTCCCCCTGCTTGTGTTCCCTCTCTTGCTGACTGTCTCTATCTCTGTCGAATAAATAAATAAAATCTTTAAAAAAAATTCTTTAAAAAAAATAAAATAAAATTACATAATTTTGTAATTCTATAATCTAGTTTATCACCCTAGATAGGTTATTTCAAAGAAATTACATATTTTCCTATCAAAAGACAAAACTAACCCTTCTACCTCATCCAAAAAATCATAAACTTATTGGAAAGTGCATGATACGCACACTGGGGTTTTAAAGAACCTAACAGTGTACACATGTTTAAAGGAGTTCCTCTTAGTAATACAGTCCAACCTTTCCTGAGCAATTAATATGCATCGGGTAATTTGCTAAGTGTATTGTGTCCACTGTATCATTTGATCTTTGCACGAAGTCAGTGGATTAAGTGCTATTGTTATCATTCCTGTTTTACAGATGAAGAACCTGAGGCTTGGAGAGATTAAGTTACTTTCTCGTAAGGAATCTCAGTTTGGATTTGAATTTAGGCATTCTGACTCGACAGCCTAAATACCCCATTGCTGCCGTGGCTAGTTTTTCCAGTGAAGTGAGAATTTTTTGTCAGTGCTTTATATTATCTCTCAGGTTACAGATACTGTGAAAATCCTGTGAACTGCCAGTCCATAAACTTTCATGCAAAAGGTCAAATGCACACACACGCACACACACACACACACACACAAGCACTTACAAATGTGCACATACAGAGATATTCAGAATCCCAGAAACTCTTTTGAGGGCCATTGCACAGATGCAAGTTTTCCTACTGAAAGCCAAGAAGAGCGGGAGCAGACTCTAGAAGGGCTGGTCAAGATCAGTCAAGGGCAGAGATGACTCGCCTTGTCTATCATTTTGGAAGAATAGACGGTCTGGCTGCTTGTTCAAACAGGGGTAGTGATGGCAGAGGACGCTGATACAAGGAAACCCCATGAGAGACTGTCAGCCCGGGGAAGGTGGCTGACATGCCACTGCATGTACAAGGGACAGCGACATCGGGACTCACTGTGTCCACGAAAACGGGATCATCTTTCTCCAATCACTCTTTATTTGCCACAGACTTCCTTGGCTTGCCCCCAGTACAGGCCCCGTCGAAAGGGACCTAGGTCTTTCAAAAGCAGTTCTAGAAAACAGGGTTCTCTCCACTCTTTCCTCTGCTTACGCTTCCTTACCCTGAGACACGGAGTCAAATTCAACTGATGAATAACAAACACGGTGAAGGTAAAAATTCTCAAATGCCGTCTAAAAATTCCAACTCAGCTTTGTTTTTCCGCTGAAGAGAGCCCCTTAGAAACGAAGACTGAGATGCGTGTCATAACAACACATGTTCTGCTTCCTTCGCTGCTTCTCTTCTGGCTGTCGGTGAATTTTGGTTTCCCCGGGACCAGGCCGTCTGGCGAGGGAAAGGTGATGCCATTCGTCCACTAGGGGGAGACTCGCGCACATTTATCACCTCGGCTCTCGCCCGCGGCCTCCCCTGCCTTTCGATAAGAATTGGAACTTGATTACCGCCGCGGCTCATTTACTCGGGTTCCTTTGCTAAGCGAGGCGTCTGAGTTTGAGTAACAAGATTTCCCACTTGATGTTCAACTCTCATTTTCGGAAGCTCTGAGGACGGGAGTAAGGACTGTTATGCAAATAAGCTAGTGCCTCCCCCTCCCTTTCCCCGGGGGCCTCGGGGCTGAGCGGCTGTAACTGGACCCCGGGGGCGCCCGCAGCCGGCGCCGGGTTCAGGCAAAGTGCAGCTGCAGCCCCGCGAGCTCCGACGTGGGCAGCGCGGCCGACCCAAAATACGCGCTCGGCAGCCGGCCCCGCCGCTGCCTTTTTTAGCTTGTTTGCGGCCAGGCTGACTCACACAGCCAAGACAGCAAGATGGACCTGAGGGGACGGCTCACGGGATTCAAATATCCCTCGTTTCTTTTCTATTTTTTCTCTGCTCTGCCCGGCTTCCGTCCCTCTCCATCGCCTCTGCCTACTTGCGCCTCCTGCCCCGGAGCCGCCTTGGCCATGGCCAGTCCTGAGATTGGTTCTCCACTGACTCCGACCTTGTCTGAAGGTGACTCCCCAAGTTCGTGCGTTTTCTGAGCGGTGTGCATTCGAATTCGGTCTGGAATATTGTATCTCCTCTCAGAATGTGCAACAGTCATAAATACACACACTTCGCTGAGTTTCCTTTTGCTGGCTTCGGAAATCTTTTGAATTGGAAGAGTTTTCTTGGTTCAACTGGAAGGTGGAGGGCGTGAATGGCGCATAATGTGCCCCCCATTCTTCCTCCTCCCTGGATTTGAATTTGTAGTGGCCCCCATGTGCGGGGAAAGAATAGCCAGGGAGCCGACCTGTATTTTCTTTTTTTACCCTTCAGAGGTGCTGTTTGATTCAGGAGAGGGGAGCCTATCCTTACATGCCACTATTCTCCCTATCTGGGGACACTTTCCTAATATAATATCTACCTAAAAGCAATAAACTATATATTTTTTAAGTTGTTTTACACTGAAACCAATGGTAGGTATTTTGCCTTCTAAGAAAAGAAGTATTGTTTGCGTTGGTGGGGAAATCGACCCTGTCTGCGCTGCTTCCCCGTCGCAGAGGCGCGGTTGATGCGAGACAGTCTACCAAATGGGGAGCATTGATAGATGTGGATTCAGGCAGGGAAGCCCTGCGCTGGATGTGGGTGTAGGGCACGGGAGCAGGAGACTCTTCCTCCACGGGATGCATCTGGGTAGGTGTGCCCGGAAGGGAGGCCGTGTGGAGGAGGTCGGAAGAGGAGAGAATGGAGGGGGAACCGTGGAGTGTGGGAAAGACACAAAGTAGATACGGATTCTAAGCTGTAAACTTCCTCCGTCTCCCCCTAGCCATCCGTCCGTCCATAGGGCCAAAAGTGTTCTGTTGATAAGTTTTAGAATGGAAACCAAGAAAAGCGTCTCTCATTTTCACGTGTGCTCATTCTTTCAAACAAGTAGTTCTTAAACATCTGCTCTGAGGCAGGTTTTATTCTAGATGCTGGTGATACAAGGATGAACCAGGCAGCAGAAGATTCCTGCTCTCTTAATCCTTGCCTTGAGGGGTGCGGAGGGGTGCGGAGAGACAAGAAAGTGAGCAAAAGGAAACAAGATCGCTCCAGAGAGCACTCAGTCCTGCGGAGACTCCCGCAGTGGTGCTGGTTACTGAGTAGCTGGGACGGGGAAGGACGGGCATGGCAGGATCCAGGCAGAAGAATGGAAACCACTCCAGGGTATTCAAACACAGGGACTTTGATACGGGGCATTTGTTATAAGGTATTGGAAGGCCCGGAGGAACAAAGGGAAGATTCTGCCCACGGGAGGCGAGCAGGAGATTGGAAGGGGGTGGGGGGAGAGGGCATGTCTCCTCCTGCGTTTGCTAGAGACGTCGGTGGTGGCAGCAGCTGGGTAGACAGTAGCCCTGAATTCCTGCTCAGGCATCACAGTTCCAGACAACAGCAGAGGACTTTGACCTTGGCTTCTCCATCCAATGGGTGATAGGAGCTTCTGGTTCTTCATCCCTAGGTGCCTCCCCCCAGAGGCGTGGGACTGGCTTGAAATTCTGTAGACACTTTCCACTTTCTCTTCACTTTCCAGAAAGCCAGATGACAATTCTAGCCTCCTCAGACATGCCCCGTAGCAGAAGGAAAGATTTTTGTTTCTAAAAAAAGTAAGACCAGAGAGACTGTAGACTAAGAGACAGTAGGCCATGTGAGGGTCCAAAAACAAGAGGGTGTGGTGCCAGTCTACAGATGGGCTGGAAATGCTCAGGATGCCTTCCCTAGCCTGCTTCCAGATCACTGGTGCACAGCTGTGACCCCACTGCCCTGTCTCAGACATAGGGTTACTTATATTCGTGTTCTCTAAAAACCTGGACATTTGATGCTGACATTTGAGGGCACCCCAGGGAGAAGGCCAGCTGTTATCATTTCTTTACACTACATGCATCTGTTAAATTGCAAGAAGGGACGTGAGGAAGTGGAGACACTGAGTACAGACAGATACTGAATACTTTTCCACGAGCAGGAGCAAGAATTTGGCCAGCAGCTGAAGCAAGACATAAGGGTTTTCAAGTTGGAAGGTTCTATAGTATTGTTGGAATAATACAGCAGCGAGGGAGGGAGAAATGGATGATGCAAGAGTGAGTGGAAACTTACAGGAGCCTGATCCTCGAGGACATGAACAGGGATGGGTGGAGAGGTGTGGAAGATACAGAACAGAAAAGCCGCAAGACACAACGTGAACACAAGGATTTAAGGGAAGTAGAAAATCCGAGCCAGGAGTGAGGATGAGTAGGAACCCAGGAATTAGCAAACCTCTCTAGAAAAACATCGGGCATTTGGTAGGGTGTGGAATGATGGCTTGAGCAAACCTTAACGGGATCTTAAGGGATAGGGTGACCCCTTTCACATCTGGGTTTATTCATTTCTCAAGGAGAGGTAGAATGTTTTAAAGCTATTTTTAATGAAAGATTTGTCTCTCCAGTGTTTTTCACTTTAACCTTCCCTTTTTCAGTTTTTCTTTTATTCTTTTATATATAAGCCTTATGTTCTAGCCAAATTGACCCATAGGAAGCCCTCAACAAGTATTCATTGAATTACTAAGTTGGATTTACTGTCTCTTTGGCCCTGCTGGAGCTCCCAGTTCCTGCAGTCCACATTTTCCTAGATCTGTACTTTTATTTATTTTCGTACTGTTTTTTTCCTCCCAAAATACCTTCTTCCCCAACTTCCCTTTTCTGCTTCTGGAAATATTCCTCTTTCCTAATCCAGCTAACGTGCAACTTGGCAAAGTCCTGTTTGACCTTCTCACTCAAATATGATATCCCACTGCCCTCCCCCCTTCACATTCTATGGCATTTTCTTTATCTGGCTGATGTCTCTTAACATTCTGTGTCCAGGCTGATGGTTATTTGTGGATTGTTCATTTGCTCCCCGCTGGACTGTGAGCGCATGGAGGGCAGTCATCGTATTGGATTCACCTTGTTCACATCGACCTGCCTGGCACGGGCGTCTCCTCTTGTGAACAGGGAGTAGTCCACAAATCATGGTGAACTTTTAATTTGACTTGCCTCCCCAAGTGTTAGGCCTTATTAGTACCCTGACAGAAACCGACTGGTGTCCTGTTGCACTGGGGCTGACTCCTTTCGCTCTGGAACGACCTCCTCATCAGCCCAGACGGCAGACAGAGAACTCCTTTTCATCGCTCCACTTGCATAATTAAAGACTTTTTTTCAAACTCAACCACCTTCCTCATTGCCCTTGTAGAAATACACGTACCTGCAAAGGCACGCAGGGCAATGCATGTGGACACACTTACGTGTTTACCTGCACACCCACGTGCACACACACACGTACACTCTCTCTGTACATCCTAAAACACAATCCTGATTAATATTATGAATCAGTTTTTTTTAAAAATCAGATTTGGGGCGCCTGGGTGGCTCAGTCGTTAAGCGTCTGCCTTCGGCTCCGGGCGTGGTCCCGGCGTTCTGGGATCGAGCCCCACATCAGGCTCCTCCACTGGGAGCCTGCTTCTTCCTCTCCCACTCCCCCTGCTTGTGTTCCCTCTCTCACTGGCTGTCTCTCTGTCTGTCAAATAAATAAATAAAAATCTTTAAAAAAAAATAAAATAAAAAAAAAAATCAGATTCATTGGGATATAATTTGCATACAGTAAAATTTATCATTTTAGGTGACTATGTCTATGATTCTTGACACACATTGTAGGAGTTAGGGTCCTCAGAGAAGCAGAGCCTGTAGGAGATTGTATTTAGATAGAGGAAGAGAGAGAGAGAGATGGATGATAGATACATTTATTTCAAGAAATTGGCTCACACAATTGTGGGGGCTGCCAAGTCCAAAGTCCACAGGAGCAGGCCAGCAGCCTGGAAACCTTGGCAGAAATTACTGCAGTGGTCTTGAGGCAGAATTTCTTCTTCATCAGTAAGGCCTTTCAACTGATTAGATGAGGCCCACCGACACTCTCAGGGATAATCTCCTGTACTTTTTCTTTTTTTAAAGATCTTATTTTTTTTATTTGACACAGAGAGAGAGAGAGAGAGCACAAGCAGGGGAAGTGGCAGGCAGAGGGAGAGGGAGAAGCGGGCTCCCTGCTCCAATGCTGATCAGTCCTAGCGTCCTGGGATCGTGACCTGAGGCAAAGGCAGACCCTTAACTGACTGAGCCACCCAGGTGCTCCTAAACTCCTCTATTTAGAGTCAAATGATTGTAGGTGTTCACCATATCTACAAAATACCTTCACAATAACACCTAGATTAATATTTGACTGAATATCTGGGTACTACAACCTAGCCAAGCTGACACATAAAACATACCATTGTAGGCATACAGCTGTATAACCACTACCATAATGAAGACACAGAACCATTCAATCATCTCGGAAAATTCTTTCATGCTTCTTTGTGGTCAATACCCCCCACTTCCACCCCTGCCCCAGCTCATGCCCCCAGCCCTGTCACCTCCTGATCTGTTTTCTGTCCCTGCACTTTTGTCTTTTCCAGAATACCATATAAATGCAATCACCAAATACATGAGCTATTGAAACCTGCTTCTTTTGCTCTAGTATGAGGCATACGAGAGTCACCCATGTTGTTACATGCAGTAGTTTGTTTCTTTTTATTGCTGAGGATATTGTCTGTACCATGATTCTAAATAAGTTCAGGTAATGGGACAAGTATTACTGCCTACATTTTTCTAAATCACACATTACTGAAGTTTGAAATTTTATAGGCATGCAAATTAAATTTAAAAGACTAGGAAGCCCTCCTAGACGTAACTCAATGAGAAGTCAGTTATGAAGTACACTCCCCCAACGCCTGAACAGGTATTCGGCCTTGAAAAAATAAATAAATGATTTCATTGACCACACAGAGTCAAAGCCAACATGCATTTTAAAGCATCAGTTATCATAATCTTTTTATTGGCCATATGGCACAGCAAACTATTTTAGGACAGACTCAGTTGACTCTGATTTTCATAATGGCTAATACTAAGCCATATAATCAGATCAGGGAAAGGTTGGATTCCTGAACTAGTCATGAAGATGCTAAAAGGCGTAGCACTGATGGTCAATCATGACAGATGGTCAGAAACGACAGACGCGTGTGTTATAGAGTAGGTGTCAATCACTCTGCGTAAAAAAGAGGTTATCCACTTGATCTGACATAACAGAACTTGCTAGGATCCATGCTCAAGAAGTCAAGGGAAGTCTATGATCTAGTTTGGTCCAGTGGGGCCAGCCCCTCTGGATTTAACGGACCTTCAGTCTGCTATGACTAAATTCCCTCCCTCCCTGTCTATGATGTAGGAGTAGAGCTGCTGCTGCTGCTTCTTCTTCTTTTTTAATGGATGGTAGGATCTGAAACAAGATCTGAATGCCCTATAAGCTCTCAGAACATTCTAGATGGGTGGCAAGGAGAATGTGCAGGAAAGGAAGTCAAGAGAGAAGTCTTTCAGCAATGAGGGAGTCCTCTGTGGGACTGAGTTCTGCCGAAGGAATAAAGGAAATCAGGGGAAGCAACTGGGCCCTGATTTTGGAAACCAGAAAGTAGTTGTTGACCTTGGCAAGTTTTGACAGAAGGTAGTGGGTGGCACTTCAGAGAATGGGAGGTAGGGAAGTGGAAATATTGTGCATACGGACACCTTCTTTGGAAGTTTTGCTGTGGTGTTGAGAGGAGCAATGGCAAGTTCTCGAGAGTAGAGGAGTTGGGAGGGAGAATATGCAGTTTATCAAGATGGGAGATATTCAAGCCTAAGTGTTTCTGTAATGCTTCCTCGTAGATGCTAGGGAAAATGAATGTTTCTGAATGATTCCTAGTAGACAGAAATGGTGGTGCAGGAGAGTGAAAGACGATGGCTGCAGAAGGCAGAGGGGATAGACTTGGGGCATGGGCCTTTGGTAGGAGGAGGGACATTTCCTCCACCGGGCCTGAGAAAGAAAGAGGAAATAGATGCACGTGCTTACGGTGTCGCACTGGTAGGATGAATTAAGAAGCGTGGCCATTATCTAAGAGAGGAGGCGAAAAGGGAGCCTGGAATATGTCAGGAGAGGGGAGAAGGTAGGAAGTCATTTTTTTCTTTTTTATGCAAATTCAATGACTGGAGAACAGTAGCGTGTTGATCGGCACAACTGAAGGCTCATGGGAGATAGGGGGTCGTAAGTATGGGGAAGCCAATTGTCTAGGCTGTGAGATTTGGTGCAGCTGTGTATCGTGTCTAATTTTTTCAGCTGTTTTGTTCAGCTGTGCTGGTGTAGACATGGGAAAAGAAGACGCAGGGCTCATGTAGGGTTGGTGTTTTATTAGGTAAAATAAGAAGAAAGGAAAACGAAGGGACAGGGTACGGTTGGAAACGATGAGCCACGGAATCTAGATTGGACACTGTGGGAAATAAAGCCAAGGCAGAGTGATGGACAGTGAGGAAGTGATGGCACTTAATATTCTACCTGGATGATATCCGCACCCCGGGAAGCAAAGTTATAGCTGAAGATTTCAGGTTTCAGAGGTCACATTGCCAGGCTAAGAGAGCCGGGAGCACCGCTATAAGAGATTTATAAGCTTTTTTACAACCTGTTATAAGTGGTCACGAGCTGATTCCTTCCCTGTAGGATAGTCACACACTCAGAGAAGAATCGAGCCCTGTGCTTGTATTTGGGATGGCAAGGAAGGGGAGACCAGGGGAGAAAGTCCCATGGCACAGCTGTGGTGAAACCCTAAAGGGACAGACCAAGAGGGGGAGCTTCCTTGAGGAAGAGAGGAATACCCAGGGCCTGGGAAGGAGCCTGGGTCTCAAAGCAGCTGGCTAGAAAATTCCCAGTAAATTCTCCCACAGGGACTCTGAGAACCTATGACGTTGGTCTGATTTTGTCATTGTTTAATGTGGCTTAAGTTAGCAACTCAGTTATATTTAAATAACTCCAGCCATCTGCTCAGTAGCACCTAGTGAATGGTCTTGGTTTCCCTATTAGAAAGGCAGCATTTCATATAGAAAAGAATATGTATCTAGTCCGGACCTTGATTCCTGACTCGGCCACTGGTTGGCTATGAATTCTTAGGGAAATTATTCCACTTCTCTGAATTTCAGTTCTCTGATCTCTAAAGCAAGGGTGATAATAACAATTTTGAAAATTGCAAAGCTATATACAAGTTAGTGTAGTAGGAATGAATCCTGGTCCACAAACATAGATGTGTAAGAACATTACATTTCATAATTTTCCTTTACATCATTTAAAATTTTTTAATTTTTAAATTTTAATTTAATTTAATTTTAATTTCAGTATAGTTAACATACAGTGTTATGTCAGTTTTCGGGTATACAGTATAGCAATTTAACAGTTCTAGGCTGTCTCGCCGTCTGCCCCGTGGACCCACTGCCCGACCGATCCATGCACCGACGAATTTGCCCGGCTCTGGCGAGTACCAGGAAGAAAGTGGTTCACCAGCTCTGCTGGAGGAGGGCTCCAGTGCGTGAGGGTTTGCCAGGCAGCTGCAGATCGGGAACCATTCTGTCTGCAGAGTGCTCAAGACAGCCCCCTGCTGACTGGAGTATCCCCAAGGACGAATCCCCTCAGACCCCAGAAAGGCTGTTCCTTTTTGTAGTAAAACAAGTCTTTGGATGGTTTTCTAAACCACTTTTCATGAACCAGTGACTATTCAAAGGAGAACTTAATTTGAAGCCTGTACTAAAGCTTATCCCTGTAACCCGTGCCATACTATCTAAACTCCTGCTTTGTCAGTCCTTAACACCCACCTCTCTGAATCTTCATTAATTCCTATTTCCCAAGGGTAATTATTTTATATACAATGCCAGCAGCATTCAATAAATAGTGTAAAAAATTGTATACATTACTCAGTACATAACTGTACTCTTAATCCTCTTCACCTATTTTTCCCATCCCCCACCCACCTCCCCTCTGGTAACCATCACTTTGCTCTTGATAGTTAAGAGTCCGTTTTTTGGTTTGTCTCTTTTTTTCTTTGTTCATTTGTTTTGCTTCTTAAATTCCAAAGAGTGAGATCATATGGTATTTGTCTTCCTCTGACTGACTTATTTCACTTAGCGTTATACCCTCTAGCTCCATCCATGTTGTCGCAAATGGCAAGATTTCATTCTTTTTTATGGCTGAGTAGTATTCCATTGTATGTATTCAGTGACATCACTTCAATTCTGAATCTGAACTCCACCCACTTCTGAAAGTGTTCAAAATTCAACTTCAGATATTATTCAACTGCCATCTGCTCGTATTCTAATAGTCAGGTCAAGTTTCTTGGGGTTTTCCATAACACCACAACATTGCTTTGTTACCACAGCCCCCACTGGTTACTATGGAGACACCATATGATTCCTTCAAGCTCAGCATCTTTTCTGGCACACTTGGGTGAGGTCAGCCTCCCCAGTGGGCTATGCAGCCATCTTTGCAGAAGGGTTCCTGCACAGGAGAAAGCACAGGCCTACTTAAGGGNAAGAGATCTCTTTTCCTCCTCAACCTTGGGCAATCTTTCTTCTCTTTCCTTGACTTCAAAAAAAATAAAAATAAAAAAACAAAAAACTTTCAATCCCTACGGTCTCCTTCTGGGACACTTAGCATTATCTCCTCAAAGGACTTTGGCTTTTACAAATTCAAGAAAAACCATTACTTGGGAGTCTTTTTGCTTTCAGCTCTACCAAAATTCCTAACATAAGGGACCCCCAAGTACCTGGATACCTCTGTGAAAAGAAGTAGGAGGAGGAAAGTAGAGAAAGGACAACCAAAGCTATTTTAATAAATGATATTCATGGTGGTTACTTCTATTAATTTGAGTGGAGTCTTTGGTGATTTTGTTGGATAGTTCGCCCCATAAGGGGACTACCCGATTCAAGAACTTGGAAAACAATGACTTTAGGATTAAATGAAATATATGTGAAAAGTTCAGTTCTTTTAGGAAGATGTTGTCTAAATACCAAGCACTGAATGAATAGGAAATGCTGGCTCACTTGCTAACACAGGTACTACCTTCTCTTAATTAGGAAAAGCCCCCAGTACCTAGGGTCCACTTGGAAGATCAATACATATTAACTGAACACACAAATGGGTACTTCTAAGCCACCTTCTTTCAAGAATGGCTGTGGAGCACCGAAGCAAATTTCCTGTTGAGGGTCTGGTTGCCATGTTCAGCCACCTGGGGAAATGAACATCACTTGGACTGACTGTTAGAGTCAGTTCTACGTGACTGGACAGTGGTCCATTTGGCTGAGCACACAGTTCTATCCCCTCCCACGTTCCTGTGCCTGAAACAGCAACAATAAAGACCTCATTTAAAACATCGGCCTTGTGAGTCCAGAACAGTGACAAATTGAGTGTCACTACCTGATGTGTGCAATTCATCAACATAAAGGCTCTAAGGAGATGCCAGACACCAGCAGAAAAGGCGTCTTCAGAAATAACGTGTAAGAATGAAAATTCTTGCCCATTATTCCAAAATCAAAGCAAGGAATCTCAAAATATTATCTAGTTTTATTCCCTGCCTCCATACAGCCTGAACTCACTATAGCCTTACCAATATTTACCCCAAATATCCACACAAAGGAAGTCTGTTGAGGTATAAAAAAACCTTCTCTTTGCCTCGTAAGCCATCCCTATTTATTACTACTTCAAGCGCCGGAGTGAAAATCCCGAAACTTAATGGAAGAGATAACCTCAGATGGCTAATGAGATAAAGGTCTAACAAGCCAGCATTCGGCTTTGGAGAGTTTAGTTCTATTTTGGAGGCAGATTATTCAGTTTGCAAAGAAAGCAACAATGCAATATAAGTATTCGTCCTCTTCTGCCTACTTTTTTTTAAAAAACAACCTCTACAACCAATGTGGGGCTCGAACTCACAATCCCGAGATCAAGAGTTGCATGCTCTATTGACTAAGCCAGCCAGGTGCCCCCTGCCTGATTTTTAAAATATGAGACTGTATATAATAAAACCTTAAAATATAAAGCCAATAGTACATTTGCCTTGTGAACTCCCAACACGTTATTGAAGTAAGTTTTAAAAAGAAACTGAAGCCCAAAATGGAAAAGGAAATGGCACAAGGTCACACAGCCAGACGCGGGAAAGCCTTAATTTAAACCTAGTTGTGATTAAAAGTTTTCTGGGGACTGAGAATTTTAAGAATGTTTCAAAATGCTTTCTTGTTTCCTGTCTCTCCCCCTTTGTCCTTAGCTTTGATTCATCAGAGTTTGAATGCTGGCACGTACTCCCTTATATTTACTAAAAGAATGAATCTCTTGGCTTCCCTGATCACTCCTGAACTGGTGGCCAGGGTCCGCGCAGCTGTGTCAGATGTGGGACATCGAGGCCCACCAGGTCTACAACTTCAGCCTATATTTGACAACTTTTTTCCTCCAATTTGCACAAGTTAGTTTTTTAAGCTCAAAACACTTCAGCTGAACCACTGTGTTAATGCCAACTATGAGAATAAATAAAAACAATGTGAAATGTAGTGGATGGATGAAATGTGGTGTCTGGATGGGAGGAAAGAAGCATAGTCGGAACCTGCTTCTAGAAAGAGTGAGGACCCCACATATACACCTACATCGAGGACCCTTCAACTCTAGCTGACCTCATTTTGCTCAGTCCATTAGCACCTCTCCTATAGCTGAAGACTAGTCTTATCTAGACCTGGTGGGCACCCTCACCGAAACTGTCCTACCACCACCCTAGGATCCCTTAACTTGCAAACTTTAGTGACCTGCTCTGCTACCCCCCAGATCTGTGTTCTTCAATGGACATCTTTCTCCAGTGCTAGGGAGACTCAATAATGTGCTTTTCCTATTCCAAGCACACATTGTCCAAGTTGAAGCACCCAATGGCTCAGCAATACTTTAAATCACCTTTTGTTGATTCCACGGTATAATGAGCTTGTCCCCTCCACCTTATCGCAGCCACTCGTATCCAAACATAAACCCTAGACATTGTCCTTAATAATAACTGCACAGTCTCAATTTCCATCATCCCAATTCTGACAGTCTCTGCTTCCTGAATTTCCAGCCCACTCTCCCCTTAATCATTTTTCAACCCCTTAAAGCACTCAGACCATTAACCTGAATACACTTTCTCTGTTAACCTCCTCACATCCTCGCGTCCCTCATTATTCCACTTAGATTCCATAGCTCATTATAATCACTCTTATGCACAGTCTCAAGAGTATATTACACTCACTTGGAAAACGCCAACCGTGGTTCAGTCTCCACCTCGTCCGCACCTGCTTCAGTGCACTGAACGTGGGTGGAGAAAAACATGAAATCAAGATACCTTGTTCCACTTTAAATGTGTGACCACAAACCTCAGGTAGGCTCTTGTCACATCATGTTCCCATTCTCCCAAGCATACTGGACTACTCACACTTTCCTTCTCAAACCTCCCCAAGTTTCTTCTTCCACCTCACTTTTAGAGGATGACTTTGATTTTCTTCTATTGAGAAAATAGAATAAATTCGAAAAGGATCTCCATACTCCCGCCTCTGAAACTCTATGCTGCCTCCTTGTTAAAATGGTGGAAGTCTAAGGAAATCCCCTCTGCCTGACAGCCACGGTCTCTTCACTACACATGGAATTTGCTTCTGCAGTCATCCCCTCTGCTCTATATCTTCTAACTCGATAATTTTTTTGTTGAGATATAATTCACATACCATAAAATGAACCTCTTTAAAGTCTACAGTTCAACTGCTTTCAGTTTACAAAATTGCACAAACATCACTGCTGAGTAATTCTAGAATATTTTCATCATCCCCAAAGAAACCCTTTACCTGTTACCCATTTCTCTATCCCCCAGTCCTGATAAACAATTAACCTACTTCCTGTCTATGGATTTTCCTGATCTGGACACTTAATATAAATGAAATCATACAACATGTGACCTTTTGTGACTGGCTTCTTTCATTTGCCATAGTGACTTCAAGGTTCATCCATGATTGTGGTATGAATCAGTACTTTGTTCCTTTTTTGGCAGGGTAATATTTCACTGTATGGACATATCACATGTGTTTATCCATTCATCAATCGATGGACAATTTGGTTTTTTCCACTTATTGGTACTATAAATAATGCTACTATGAATGTTCAGATACAAGTTTTTGGGCAGATACATGTTTTCAGTTATCTTGGGTATATACCCAGGGGTGGAAATGCTGGCTCTATTGTAGTTCTATAACTTTTAGGAACTGCCAAAATGTTTTCCAATGCAGCTGCAACTTTACACTTCCATCAGCAATGTGTGAGAGTTCCATTTTCTTCACATTCTTACCAACACCTACTGCCCATCTTTTTGATTATAACCATTCTAGTGGGTGTGAAGTGACATCTTATTATGACTTTGATTTGCATTTTCCTAATGACTAATGATGTGGAGCACATTAGGAAACAATGCCTTCTTTCTGCTTCCCTTCTCTCTGCTTGCTTCACTGGATGCTGTATCAGTCTGTCCTGAGCCAATCTGCTGCCCAGAATATTTCTCATCTCCTCCATACCCACCCAACCCCAACCAAAGGTCTCTGTCCTGGTTGCCATTTCTTTCCATCATGTTATCTCTGTAAGGAACACCGAGAAATGTTGATGTCACATTCCAAGTAACAGATTTGCATTTTCCCAGAATCCTTAAATGGCATACTATTTCCCCTAAAGCGGTGGGTATATGTAATGATGCTGCAGCCGGTTGCTAAGGGAGTTGCTTGGGGGCTACACAATACTTTCTTCAATCCTGGATTTGAAAGCCTAGTCAATTGCATCTCAGGAAGTTACTTATATATGTAAGCTCCAATTTCATATTCATTTAAAGGAGATATATTAGGTAATCATTAATTGCAATCAAAGCATTATTTCTCTGTGATCCTAGCTGTTTTGTTGTTTTTAACTAAACATGATGATAAGTTCTAAAAGTTGTTTAAGCCTGTCAAAGGAAAACATAATAAACTAGATGAAAGAGGCTCTCTCGGACATATTAATGTCCAAAGACTTCTGAATCCCTGCTACTAAATACGAGTTGTATTTCAAACAGCCTCAGGTTACAAGGACGGTGACTAATCAATTATAAAGGAAGGTAATTAACTTCCTACATTCCCTAAAAGCTTGCTTTGTGAGACCCTCTCTGACGCTCTTATAGTGAAGACAGTAACTTCTGATTAGCATTGTTAGGAAATTGCCCACTTCTCTTCTATTTTCAGACTCCTTTCAGACTGGGGGTGTAGCTCCAGCAGGCTGTGGAAATTTTGGAGCAGATCTGGAAAGGAAGGCAGTGTGGCTTGTCAGAAGTTGTTTTGCTATTAGCCAGCGGTGGTACTGGGGGCAAGGCACTTAAACTCTGTATGCCATAGGTTTCCTTATTTGTGAAATGAGAGGTAAGACACGATGGCTTGTGAGTTTCCTTCCACTTACCTTATGTTCAAGGATCCAAGCTTTCTCATCCAAAGGCATATGAAATATTGTAGGACGCTCCACGGCTCACGAGGGTTTAAATAACATTTAAAATAAAAATCAAAAGCTAACAAACTTTCCAACCTGGACAACTTCTTATTATGACTTACTGGGGCATTAAGAAAGGAGACTGACTGATTTTCCTAATGCAACAAGCTCCATGTGTGGATTAGAATCAAAACACAATTTAGTGTTTATCCCCCTTCATCCTTTTAAATGGTATCCCCTGGTGGTAATCTTTTGCCTGTGGCAATCCTTTTCCTGCAGGCTCCTGACTTTCCCTTCATCTTAGAAAATAAAGCAACATTTGCTTTGAGTAACAAACACTCTCAATTCAGAATATATGAAGTTCAGCAACTTTTAATCACCAAAATGCCAAAATTAACTTGGTATTAACGTTTTCTTACCTCTGCTAACTTGGACCTGCTTCCCAGCGTGGTGCGGCCCCACTTCCCTACCACTTGTATTATTCTCAAGCAAGGTCCTGGTGGGGAAGGCCTAGAAGAGGAAGAGAAACAGAACGATTCTTTTTTTTTTTTTTTTTTTTTTTAGAGAGAGCGTGTGAGGTTGGGGGGTCGGTTGGGGCAGAGAGAGAGGGAGAGAGAGAATCTTAAGTAGGCTCCATGTCCAGTGTGAAGCCCGACACACGGCTCGATCTCACGACCCTGGGATCATGACCTGAGCCGAAGGCAGACGCTTCACCGGCTGAGCCACCCAGGAGCCCCACAAAAAAACATTTCATCGAACTCCTCCCCAAAGCTCTTTTCTAATGCTTTATATACCTTTGATCTCATTGAACTATTCAAAATTTGAGAGATTTTTTTTTCTTTTTCATCTATTTATTAACCTTTTGTATTTATTTTTCCTTGCTGCTTTTTTTTTTTTAATGATTTTTTATTATATTATGTTAGTCACCATACAGTACATCCCCGGTTTCCGATGTAAGGCTCGATGATTCATTAGTTGTGTGTAACACCCAGTGCACCATGCAATACGTGCCCTCCTTACTACCCATCACCAGTCTATCCCATTCCCCCACCCCCCTCCCCTCTGAGGCCCTCAGTTTGTTTCTCATAGTCCATAGTCTCTCATGGGAGATTTTTATTAACTTTATACATTCTGCATTTGAGAGTGACGGACAGGCTTGCACCTCTGTCATGATAATCTGGTATTTTTTGGATTGATGCTTCAGTTGAAACCAATTAGAGGAAGAGTCTCATTCTAACATCCTAACATGTCACGTTAACCCCATGGGTGACATGCTTTTACAAAAAAACAAATTTGGAAAGATAATGAAATGAGGGAAAATACCTTAATCGCTCTAACATAAACCTATTCCTTTATGGTTTTATTTGTGAGTCATAAAGCCATCCGTCTTCTTTTATAGCTGTAATCTAATTGTACATACACTTCTGTAATCTATTTTTTCAAAACTTATCCCTCACAAACGTTGTCATGCTTGGAATTTCAACGTGTGCAATATTACTCCACATGTTGACGTGCCATGCATTCATCGAATGCTATCTGGATGCCTGCTCCGTGGCTGATGCTGGTTGAGGGGCCGGGGCTTGCTGAAGTTATTTTGGGGCGTGCAAATTATTATAATGCAGTACTGTATTTGTGACAAGATGGTAACCCACATGAAGTGGGAGTAGAGCACAAAACATATCTATGCGTTTTTTAAAGGAAATTAGGAAGAAACCACAAAGAAAGTGTTAATGTGAGATGCTTGCGGCGGGTGGGTGGAGTCTGCAAAGCAGAGGAGCAGGGGGAGGGCCCCCGCGTGGGTGGAACAGCCTGCAAAGCCTGGGGTTTATTTTGGTCTTGTGAAAGGTGTGAGTGCTTTCTTGGTGGTTGTTTTTGTTTTTTTTGTTTTTTTTTTTTTTCTTCAAAGTGTTATTGACTTGTTGTAAAATTACTCAATAAATAATCCATTCTCCTCAAGTGTACTGAAAATCTAGCTTTATCATTAAGTTTCCATAGAGTGTCTCCATGCTTTTCTGAGCGTGGAGGTCTTTTGGGAGGGCCGGTACCACGCTCCTTAAAGTAGTGGTTCTTTTTAATGGTTTCCAATACCTAATAAGCTAGTCTCCTCTCAAAGCTTCTTGGTCAAGCAATTCTTCTCTAAATTGTTATAATTCTAATATTTCCTTAAGGAACCTAGCTCCCTTTTGATATTTTAAGATGTCAAAACTATTTTTGATCTTTAAAACACTCCAAGGCAAAATCGCTTCAAATTTTTAGCTGAATTGATCAATTTCGTTACATTCTCTCTGCCTTTGGCTTTAGGTAAAAATCTTCCACAAAAGGCGTGAAGCTTAATTGTATAGATTGTTTGAAACTGTTTTGTTGCCGTCACTGCTGGGGTTCTGTTTAGATTCTTCACACAAGCCTCATGTGTGTACCTTTACAACCCCCTGAGTGATTTCAAAATATCTCTTTTGCTTAAAAGCATGGGGTTTAGTCTGAATCTGTGTAATTGAATCTGTGGGGTGAAATCACCAGATAATCGCCTACTTCTCTACTTGACACACAGAGGCCTTCTACGGGGCATTTGGAGACGGTTGGGCCTCTTACTTTATGCTCTGTGTTAGGTTTGCACAAATTTATTTCTGCAGACTTCCTTCTCTCCTTGAACCTAAAGCTTAGGAAAAAAATACATGCAAAAATAACACATTCATCATAGAGGACCCGTTGTGAGCCAAAGGTTAGCTTCAGATGTGCGCCCAAAGTCCCTGATCAACGAGCGGGCTGGTTGCCTCATCACTGACTTCTAACATGGGACCGTAGGCTTTGGTAGAGTGAGGGTGGAGGTGAGGAGCATTCCCCAAGGGGATGACGCAGATAGCCTAGAGTCTTTCCCTGATTTTGGAGTGTAGACAGGATACGTTTTCCAAAAGGATATGCTGTGTGATTTGCGGGCCCAAGCAATATTACCAAAATGACAGGAAAGCTTTGGAACTTCAACATTGCTGCTCTGGAGTAATTCTAGAAATGGTACCCTTGGCAGAGGCATAGCGTTCCTCAGAGATTCACGTGGGGTGCCATCCTTTAGGGGTCTTGGATGCAATCATGGATATGACAAGATGGGGGAAAGAACAGGACATAGGCCACCTGGTAGCGGAGAGTACCCCCAAAACACTTAGGTGAGACCAATTTAGGAACTCAGTAGTTTAATTGGATGAGACCTAGAGAGGGTTCACGACCTGGGAATCCTTGCAGATTAATAATCAGGAGAAAAGGAGCTATTTAAGGTCCTATTAAAGCTATAGTTAAGGGAGTTAATTATATCCACTTATACAAAGAGGTTAATGGGTTCTGGCAGAAGATGAATTGCATGTAAATACTGTTTGAATAACTTAGAGTTAATAAATGTTAACTGGACAATGCTGGACACTTTCATCAAGTTCTATAATTCTAAAGATTTTGGAATTGTCCTAATACCAACATAAATACACAGATAACCCTTGAATTTTTTGAGACACTGACACCATCGTGTAGTAGGAAACTTATTGAATTGGGGACAGAGGGCATTATTTCTAATATAAGTTGTCTCACTAATTTGAGGCACTCATTTCACCTCTCTGGCCTCATATCCTTTATCCGTAAAATGAAGGAGTTAGGAATGTACTACAAAATTAGGGAAACTATATGTCAGTCTCTTGCATGACCATAAATGGAAAATTCTTCAATAAAATGCTGACAAATGGAATCTGCCAGTATATTGAAGAATAATGCACTTTGACCATGGAGGATGCTACAGTCTGAATGTTTTTGTCTCCCTGAAATTCATATTTTGAAATCCTAAGCCCCATAGATGATAATAGTAGAAGGTGGGATTTCAGGAGCTGCATTGGTCTTGAGGGTGGAACCTCTGTGAATGGGATTATTGCCCTTATAAGAGAGACCCCACAGAGCTCCCTAAGTCATTCCACCATGCAAGGCCACAGTGAGAAGCACCATCTATGAACCAAAAAGCAGGTCCTGACTAGACGTTGAACTTGCCACTGCCTTGATCTTGGACTTCCCAGCCTCCAGAACTCTACAGTGTGTAAGCTACCCAGTCTCTGGTATTTCGTTATAGTAGCCTGAACGGATGATGACAGAAATTTTATTTCCGATATGGAGAAGGACCCAAGCTTAGGAATTCTGTGAATTAATGAAATTCATTACATAAATATTTTAAAGGAGAAAACCATAGGATCATCTTTAGAAATTCCGAATTATATTTGACCCTACTTAGCATTCATTCTGATAAACAAAACAGAAGAAACCCCTGTGTATGGTCGATCCCTCCTTATCTTGATAAAGGCTAGAAACCAACAATGAATATCAATGAAAAGCTCAAGACATTCTTAGCATAGACAGGACCAAGAGCAAGACCGAGAGGTCCACCGAGGTAGCTAGTCTGCAAAGATACCACCCGGTGGACGCATCTCCTGGTGTTCACGCCCTTGAGCAGTCACTCCCACATTGCATCTGACCAGCCTGTGACTTGCTTGACAAATAGAACACTGTAGAAGTAATGTGGTGCCCCTTAGAGGCTCATGCCTTAAAAAGACCTGACGGTGCACCTTTCTATGTGCTTGGAAGCCATCTACCACGGAAAATATCTGGCTACCCTTCTGGAAAGAGACTCCACGTGGAGAGGGCATAGAGGATGAGATGCCACATGGGGAGAGGCACAAAGAAGGCCACCAGCCCTGGGAGTTAAGAAGCTAGAATATGAGGCAAAACCTATCATTGTAAACTCTCCATTTCAGTGATTGAAGGAGGCTAATCAGCTTCTGTAATTAAATCATCACGACACAGGTGCAAGTCTGGGTAATATAAGTGGAACTTGATAAAGAACCTAGACACAAACCCAGGGATCTAAGGGAATCTAAGGCATAGATATACACACACGTATGAAATGCATGCATATATATGTAAAAAGAAATCAAGCTGGTGCAGAAAAGATGAATCATGTATGTAACACATGTTGTTGTTGGCATTCATAAGGACAAAGGAAAAAAAACACTTAGATTGTGCATCGTAGATAAGATAAATTTCAGATAGATGAAATATTTAAGTGCTTAAAAATGGAACTCTGAACATACTACAGGAAAACATAGGCAGATTTTTTTTTTATACTCTTGGCATGGGATAGCTATTATAAGCAAATAAAAAGCTCAGAAACCATAAATGAAATGATATGATGAAATTAACTAAATAGACATAAAAATGAAAACTTTGGCAAAAATTATACTCTAAACAAAATTAAATGGCAAACCAAGGAAAATGTTCACAACCTGATTGACAGATAGGTGGATAATATCCTTATAGTAAAATGTTCTCATAAATCATTATGAAAATGAGGAGTACCCCATAAAAAGTGAGAAAAGGCTATGAATAAGCATTTCACAGAAGAGGAATAAAAATACCCAGTAAAGTCATTACCAACTAGAAACAAATAAAAATGAGATTTTATGTATGTATGTATGTATATATTTATGTATGCATGCCAATGTTAGCAAACAACTTAAAGAATGAGAACATTTAATTAAGAAATTGTCACTCTCTAGGGTGCCTGGGTGGCTCAGTCTGTTAAGCCTCTGGCTCTTTGATTTCAGCTCAAGTCATAATCTCAGGGTCATGGGATTGAGCCCTGCACCAGGCTTTGTGCTCAGCGGGGAGTCTGCTTGAAGTTCTCTCTCTCCCTCTCCTTCTCTGCCCCTCCCCACCCTGCACACACACACACACACACACACACACACACACTCTTTCTCAAAATAAATAAATTTTAAAAAAGAGAAAAGAAATGGTCACTCTCCAATTGTTTTCTGGGGCTCAAGATCTCTTTCTTAAAAATATGTTTTATTGAAGAATAATAGACACAGTGAAAAGTACTCAAAATCTAAATGTAACTCTTCAGAAAGTATCATGAAGTAAACATCTGTGTAATTAGCATCAGGTCAAGAAATAAAACCTTGCCAACATCTCAAAAACCCACCTCATGGCCGTCCTGATTACTACCCCTTCCTGATTTGTCTTACCCGAGGTAACTAGGATCCTGATTTCTTTTTTCCTTTTTCTTTTTCCTTTTTTAGAGAGACAGAGAGTGTGCGAATGGGGAATGAGGGGCAGAGGGAGAGGGAGAGAACCCTAAGCAGACTGCGCTGAGCATGGAGCCTGACACAGGCTCGATCTGATGACCCTGAGGTCATGACCCCAGCTGAAATCAAGTGTCGGTCACTGAACCAACTGAGCCACCCAGGCACCCCTGGTATTCTGATTTCGAATACTCTAGGTTAGTTTCACCCATCTTTGAACTTCATGTAAGTGGAATCCTTCTCTCATGCCTACCTTGCTTTGCTCAACATTATATTTGCAAGTTTCATCTTTGTTATTACATGTATTTATAATTCTGTTTGTGAAACGTTTAACACAATTTCACTATATGATATATGCAATTGATCATCCTTGACATTCAAGGTGTTTCTAGTTTTTGGCCACTATGAATAATGATTCTGTGAATAGTCTTGTGTGTCTTTTTGGGTATCTGTTCAAACATTTCTTTATGCCGAGGAGTGGAAATGCTTACTCATAGGGAATGTGTATGTTCAGCTTGAATAGATTGATGCTGGCGTCTTTCCCAAAGTTGTACCGATGTACATTTCTGCTAGCAATGTACAAGGGCTCTAGCCGCTCCACTTCCTCACCCACACTTGAAAAAGTCACTCTTTTAACCTTTATTCTAGGGTGTGTACAGCTTTTGTTTTCATTTTCCTGATGACAAATAAAGTCCAACAGCTTTTCATATATTTATGAACCATTTGAATGACCCTCATAAAAAGTATCAAAAGTTCAAATATCTTGCCCATGTTGCCTGGGCTGTGTTTTTCTTACTGAGTTTTAGAAAATCTGTCTATGCTCTGTATACACGCCCTTGTCTGAAAGGTGTTGCAAGGACCTTCTCTTCTGAGGCTCCTTTTCCACTCTTTTAATGGTATTTTGTCATAAAAAGGTGTTCTTAACTTTAATATACTATAAATTATCAACATTTTCTTTCCTACTTCATGCTTTCTGTGTCCTGTTTAAGAAAGCTTTGCCTGCCCCAGTCAAGGAAATAGTCTTGTATATGATCTTTCAGAATTGAGGTGCCCAAGACAGAGGCAACTAACGGCGAGTGGCCACTGAAGTTTAACTCATTGAAATTTAAAAAAGAAAGAGAGAAGTTGAAATCCTTATTCATTCTAGCCATGTTTTTAAGGGCTCAATTGCCACAGATATAGAACATTTCCATACTGTAGAGAGTTCTGTTGGTCAGTAGAAGGCCATTTTGTTTTGTCTTTTGTGGATCTAGAATATTATGCTCATATAAAATGATGATTAATTATGACATTTTAAACAAAAGCAAAAAACAAAACAAAACAAAATTCTTGAATCTTTATGAGGAGGTCATGTGTTGTGATGAGCACTGGGTGTTATACACAACTCATGAATCGTGGAACACTACATCAAAAACTAATGATGTACTATAGAGTGGCTAACACATAATAAAAAATAAAAAGGAAATAGAAAAAAGGAAAAAGATTCTCAAATTTTATTTTATTACTGGATTAATAAAAATTAAAAAACTCAGAAATGGAGAATTCATGGTAAAGGCCCTGAGGGTGAGATTTAAAATCCATTTGATTGTAGACCTAGGCAAAGTTATTGTGAGAATTAATGACGTAACAGCAATAAGAATGTGGGTGGGAAGGTGGTGGGAGGAAATGTGAGAATGTTAATTTTTTCATCTTT
>NW_024425563.1:41833601-41901211 GCF_017311325.1 Ursus maritimus | reverse complement strand
GGAATGCGATCAATGTTCTCTAAAATGAATACCAGTAGAAAAATTTGGTTTTTTGACCTTTTAACATTTTTTTTTAAATTATGGATTCCCTTAGCTTTAGCAAGAATCTCTTAGGAAATATTTCTGTTGTGATATACAGTTTATTAATTGCTTCAGTTTTGCTTGTCCATTTGTCTTCTATTAAATTCAGGTAAAATTAAATGTAATAATTGAGTAACTGAGGATGAGCTCTGTAAATGAATTACAGCAGACCCCTGTTTTCCTTGCTTTGACCCTTGATTCCTTTCCTTCTTTTTCCTTTCTGCTATTTCCCTGTTTTCCTTACCCTCCTCTGAACCTTGGCAAACCACAAAGCTTGCAAAAATAGCTCTTGAAAGAATTGTTATGACAGTCACTTGAATGGGATTGTATCAGTGATCCTGAGCAAGAAGCATGAGAAACTAGAACATTCTTTACCTCTTGCAACCATAATTTTTGCAACAGTTAAAGATAAAAAAAGAAAGAAAGAAGGAAAGAAAAGAAAAGAAAAGAAGAAAAGAAAAGAAAAGAAAAGAAAAAAAGAAAAGAAAAGAAAAGAAAAGAAAAGAAAAGAAAAGAAAAGAAAGAAAAAAGCAATCCAGGGTAGGTCATGGGGACATATATCCCACCCTTTTTCTTCTCCTGTAGAACTCTAATCATGGTTTGACCTGGGGAGTAACCTGATTTTCAGGTTCTCCCTGGTGTGCATCAACTAATAAAGACTCTGGTTTTTATTTGAATCACTTAAACTATTTTTTCCTTGACATTCTATTTATTTCAAAAAAATTAATTTATGCTTCCATTTGCATATATGCAGAGAGAGAGAAAAAGATGGTTACTGACAGTTTTTTTCTAAGCAGTTAAATTTGGGGTTTAATTGGTGTTTTTCTACATCTTAAAATTCATTATAATGATCATAAATTATGGAAAGAAGGCATATTTAAAAGTAATAGGATTTAAATCTATATGTTCTGATGTTGTACAAAACCCATAGAATAATGTTAAGTAAAAAGTACTATTATTATTATATATGTATGTGATTTGCAGAACAATTTGTAGAGTAGGATTCTATTTTAAGGAAACAAAAATCAAATACCATACGACACTATTCGAAAGCACCTGAATTGTATATGCACACAGAGAGTTTGGAAATACGTATATCAAATACTAAAAGTAAATTAGAAAGTCTAAGTGATCATCAAAAGCAAATAATAAGAGAAAGTGGTATAATATCATTCTGTGTTTTTGATGTAAAAAGAAACAAAATGTAGTCATTTTTATATTTTAATTAGAAATATCAGTTTATAGGGCTGTTGCAGTTACCTTGGGGTACATGACCATGATCCAAGAGTGCCATTCACAGAGACTACAGGTAGCAAGAAGAGGAGTTGTTCAACCTCATCAATGAAAAATCACATGCCTAGAAAGAAACGCCCTTTTCAGTTCTGCTGCTAAAGTAGCCAAGAAGCAGGCGCCATCTTGTCCCCAGTATGCCTGTGGAACAGTCTGGGCCCAAATCTCGTCTTTAATATTATTTGTCATTAAAAAGACATAAAGACCCTTGGAGAGTTTCTAACGCCATGTCATGGAGCTTGAGAAAAGCCAAGTTGGGAGTAGAACGTCTTGTTTTGGCCAGAACACAAATACACTATCGGAAAATCCCCAAGTGTTGCTTAGAAGGCACACAGGTGCCAATGTGTGACAACTTCATAATCAAAAGCCCAAAAGCAGGCTCCATTTAATAAAATGTATTAAAAGACAGCTATAAAAGACAAATGATGACTAAAACAGTCTATGCTTTTTTTTGTTCATTGTCATGTATACGGGGTAGTTGATAGAGGTGGGCAAGTGTTGTTTCTATGAAATATATATTGAATTTTTATCTATATGGGTAGGAACAGGTACATTTTGGGAATTGTGGGTGAATGATATTTCTGGGAGAAGAAAGGATTTTATTAAAGATAGGAAGGACCAAGGGAACTTGGAGCTCAGGTTGAAAGAGATTTCCAGAGACTGCATCAAGATGGTGGACCCAAGGGGAAAGTAGAGTGCACACACTAGGTTCTCATCTCTTGAATCACAAAACTACAGATAAGGCTTTTAATCATAATAAGATTTGAATAAAGTATACCTAAATTTCCAAAAATGCTAACAGACTCTATACAAATTGTAAACAAATTTGAGAAATTTTTGCCATGTAGTCCAGGGTGCAATAAAGTGGAACTTTTCTTTTGGTGTGTGGATGGGGGTGGTTTGTTTTGTTTAAAGGTATAAGCTTGAAAAGTTCCATTTGCAGTTTTTGAGAGGGAGTTAAGACGGCGGAGGAGTAGGGGACCCCTTTTTCAGCCGGGCCCCTGAGTCGAGCTGGATAGGTACCAGACCAGCCTAAACAACCACGGAACCAGCCTGAGACGCAGGAAGATACATCTGGATCTCTACAAATGAACATCTCCAGCGCTGAGTATTGAGGTACGAAGCGGGGAGCCGTGAAACCGCGCACAGATATCGGAAGATAAATGGAAGGGGAGGGAGATGCCACGTTCGGGCGCCGGGAAATGGTAGCCACCTGCACGGGGGAGCGGGCGGACTCGCGGATGGCACCCGCAAAACAGCAGACTGAGACCGTGAGCCGTGAGCCGGGTGCGCGCGCCACCAGGCATCTCGCGGAACCCCGGAATCCCGGTGCGCTCACTGGATCCAGACTGAGGTGGGGAGCCGGGTGCACGCGCCAGCAGACAGGGCCGGAGCTTCAGAGCGCGGAGTCAGCTGGCGGCTGGCGGCGTTAGAAACACAAAGGACAGAGACGCGCCGGCCCTGGAAGTGAGGGCTGGGACGCCGGGTGTGGGGCGCACATCCCGGGACGCTGCAGGGTTGAGCAGCACCAACAGAAACAGAGTTAAAATGGCCAGAACATCAGTGGAGAACGGGCCACAATCCCTCTGTTCTGTGACAATTCGGCCGCTGCTGCTCTGACTCTCAGAAGAGGCATAGCCGGCCGCCAGGGGAAAGCACCAGAGAACAAAAAGCCTGGAAGTACGGTTGACAAAGGCTCCATCTCCATCCCCTCGTCAGGGAGCACCAGATCTCTACCCAAACAGGGTGCCTGGTATTGCGCGCAGGCCCCTCCCAGAACACAGGAAGGTGAGGCTGAAAATCAAGAAGACCACATCCCTAGCATCCCTATAAAACAACTCAAGGGCCTGGGTCCCAGTCACACTGGGCCTCTGACAACCTCCAACCCTCCTCATCAGAATGACCGAGCTGAGATCCCTCCCGGCAAAGAAAAAGAGGAATGAGTCTGTGTCCTCTGCCAGAGAACTAATGGATTGATATAACCAAATTATGAGAAATGGAATTCAGAGCTAACAATGGTCAGAATGATGTGTAGACTTTGAAAAAAGTACAAATTACTGAAACATAATGAGAATTATGGAATGCAAGGGAGGAATGAAGTGATATATAGTGGCAAAATTGACATCTATGAGCCAAATGCAAGAAACTAGAGGCTCTATGCTGCCGGGGTGAATGAGGAAAGAACGTATCAGTGAATTGAAGGATGGGTTAGTAGAATAGAAAGCTAAAATAGAATCTGGACTCAAAAAAAAAAAAAAAATCCATTCTCATGAATGTAGGTTACGGGAGATTACTGACTCAATGAAACGTTCCAATGTCAGAATCATCGGCATCCCCGAGGGGGTGGAGAAAAACAGGTCTAGAAGAGCTTTTGAACAAATTGTAGCTGAAAACTTCCCTAATCTAGCAAAGGAAACAAACATTCGTGTCCAAGAGGCAGAGAGGACCCCTCCCAAGCTCAACCACGACAAACTTACTCCACAACACGTCATAGGGCAATTTGCAAATATTAGATCTGAGGATACAGTATTGAAAGCGGCCAGGGCAAAGAAATTTCTCATGTACCAAGGCAAAGGTATCAGAATTACGTCAGACCTGTCTACACAGACCTGGAATGAGAGAAAGGGTTGGGGGGGCATTTTTAAAGCTCTTTCAGAGAAAAACATGCAACCAAGGATCCTTTATCCAGCAAGGCTGTCATTCAGAATTGATGGAGTAGGGAAATAAAAAGATCTTCCAGAACCGCTAGTCATTGACCAACACTTAGTAACCACACACACCTAGTCTCTACAGGAGATAAGGGTGGGTTCTAAGGGTAAAAAGGCCCCTAAGATACACCAGAAAAGTCACAATCTATAGAAACAAAGACTTTACTGGCAACATGGCATCATTAAAATCATATCTCTCAATAATCAGTCTCCGTGTAAAATGGCCTGTAAATGCTCCTAAGGCATCCGCCACAAGTTGCAGATTGGATAAAAGACATGACCCATCCATTTTTTGCTCACAAGAGACTCATTGAACCCAAAAAGATATATCAGACTGAAAGTGGATGGAATACCATCTTTCATGCCAATGGACTGCAAAATGAAAGCTGGGGTAGCATTCTCATATAGACAGATTGGATTTTAAACTAAAGACAATAGTTAGAGACAATAGAAGGGCTACTATATTATTCTGGGATGTATCCAACGTAAGTGGATATGACAATTATAAATATATAAGTCACAGGGGCAGAAGGATACTACAAGCCACTCCTTAACCAGAATAAGAGACATATAGATAAAAATACGTTAAGGTGGGACCCAACACTAGCTATCAGAAACAGACAGAGCACCAGAGAACTGGACAAAGAAACAGGGCTTTGAATGCCACTTGAAGTGAGTTGCGACCTCATAGATATATATAGAACACTACACACCTAGAACCAAAGAATACTATTCTATGCCTAATGCCCACATGGAAATTCTCAAGAATAGACCATGTTCTGGGTCACAAAACAAGCTCAACCGAACGCAACAAAAGATTGAAATTATTCCCTCAGTGAGTCTCAGACCACAACGCTTTGAAATTGGAACTCAACCACAAGGAGAAATTTGGAAGAAACTCAAACACTTGGAGATAAGAATCACCATATGCCAGGAATGATTCGCAAGTAAACCAGAAATCAAAATCAATTTAAACAATTTATGGAGACCAACGAATGAAAACACAATGGTCCAAAATCACGGAGACTGCAAAGGCAGTCCTAAATGGGAAAGCTAGTCATCCAAGCCTCACTCAAAAGAATAGAAAATCATAACAGGTTTTTTATATTCTCACCCAAGAAGTTGGAACAGCAAACAGAGGGACAGGCCTAATCCACGCGCAAGGAAGCAACTGACCAAGATTAGAGCAGAAATCAATGAATTAGAAAACCAGAGTACTAGAGCAGATCAACAGAACTAGAAGCGGTTCTTTGAGAGATCACATAAAATTGACAGACCACTGGCAAGGTTATCCAAAAGAATAGAGAAAGGACCCAAATTAAATAAAATTATGAATGAAAAGAGAGGTCACAACCACACAAATGAAATTGGAAGGATTGTAGAAACTTTAATCAACAGCTTTATGCCAATAAATTGCCAACGGAAGAGATGGAGACTTCCTGGAAACCTATAAACTGACCAAGACTGAAACCGGAAGAAATTGATTTTTTAAACAGCAATTAATTATTGAAGAGTTGAGTCATAAAGCAAACAACCTTCCAAAAAGAAAACTCCAGGTCTCGGACGGTTTTCCTGGGAATTCACAAATATCAAAGAAGAAATAATACCTATTCTCCTGAAGAGCCTTAAAAAATCAGAAACAGAAGGAAAGCTACCAAACTTGTTCTATGAGGCCAATATTACCTTTGATCCCCCAAACCAGGCAAAGACCGCATCAAAAGGAGAATTACAGACTGATTTCCTAATGAACATGGACACCAAAAATCCTCAACAAGATCCTGGCATAGAATCCAACATACAAAAGGAATTATCCATCATGACCAAGTGGGACACCGGCAGCTGGTTCGATTCGCAATGATCGGTGCTCTTAGATTTTTCGCAAAGAAAATTCAAAACTTGATTCTCTCAATGATGCAGAAAAAGATTTGATAAAATACAGCATCTTCTGATTAAAACCCCAGAGTGTAGGGACTAGATAGCTCATCCATAAACCAATTCCATAAAAACTCATTCTTGCATCGCTTGAAGCAAATATCATTCTCATGGGGAAAAGCGAAGCTTCCTTAAGATCAGGAACACGCGATCAAGGATGCACGCCACTATTCAACATATATATTTGCACAGAATCCAAAAAGGGTAAAAATTGCCAAATTGACAAAGAAGAAGTCACTGTTCTTCGCAGTGACATGACACTGTATATGAAAACCCACAAAGAATCCACGGGCCCCAAACTATTAGAAGTTATAGAGCATTCAATAAGTGGCAGATACAAAATCATGCTGAACGTTGCATTTCATACATCTTAGTAATAATGAGAGAAAGAAAGAGAAATTAGGGAATCCATCCATTTACAATAGCACCAAATACCTACGTCTACTCCTGAACTAAACCAGAGATCGCTAAGCGACCATATTCTAGAAACTATAAATACTCTTGAAAGACATTATGGAAGACACAAAAGATGGAAAAATTTCCATGCTCATGATTGAAGAATTAACATAGTTAAAAATGTCCACTACCCAGAGCAATCTACACTTTCATATCTATCCGATCAAATACCGTGACGATATTTTTCTAAAGAACTGGAACAACTAGTCCTTCAATTTGTATGGAACCAGAAAAGGCCCCGAATTGCCAAGGAACTGTTGAAAAGAAAAAAAAAAAAAAAGCTGGGGGCATCATAATGCCAGATTTCAAGCTGTACTACAAAGCTGTGATCACAAAGACAGCATGGTACTGGCACAAAAACAGACACATAGACCAATGGAACAGAATAGAGAACCCAGAAATGGACCCTCAGCTCTTTGGGCAACTAATCTTTGATAAAGCAGGAGAAAACATCTAGTGGAAAAAAGACAGTCTCTTCAATAAATGGTGCTGGGGGAATCCTAGAGGAGAACATAGGCAGCAACCTCTACGACATCGGCCAAAGCAGCCTTTTTCATGACACATCTCCAAAGGCAAGAGAAACAAAAGATAAAATGAACTTATGGGACTTCATCAAGATTAAAAGCTTCTGCACAGCCAAGGTAACAGTCAAAAAAACTAAGAGGCAAGCCTCTAAGTTAGACAAATGATGCTACAGATAAAAGACTGGTATCCAAGATCTACAAAGAACTTCTCAAACTCAATACGCGAGAAACAAATAAATCATAAAATGGGCAGAAGATATGAACAGACACTTTTCCAATGATGACATACAAATGGCTAACAGACACATGAAAAAATGTTCAAAATCATTAGCCATCAGGGAAATTCAAATCAAAACCACACTGGGATACCCACCTACGCCAGTTGAAGTGGCAAAATTGACAAGGCAAGAAACAACAATTGCTGGAGAGGATGTGAGAAAGGGGATCCCTCCTACATTGTTGGTGGGAATGCAATTGGTACAGCCACTCTGGAAAACAGTGGAGGTCCCTTAAAGTTATAACATGCTCACCCTATGACCCAGCCATTGCACTACTGGATATTTATCCCAAAGATACAGACATAGTGAAGAGAAGGGCCATATGCACCCCAATGTTCATAGCAGCATTGTCCATAATAGCTAAATCGTGGAAGGAACTGAGATGCCCTTCAACAGATGACTGGATTAAGAAGTTGTGTCCATATATACAATGGAATATTACTCAGCTATCAGAAAGAGCGAGTTCTCAACATTTGCTGCAACATGGACAGCACTGGAGGAGATAATGCTAAGTGAAATAAGTCAAGCAGAGAAAGACAATTATCATATGATTTCTCTCATCTATGGAACATAAGAACTAGGAAGATCGGTAGGGGAAGAAAGGGATAAAGAAAGGGGGGTAATTGGAAGGGGAAATGAAGCATGAGAGACTATGGACTCTGAGAAATAAACTGAGGGCTTCAGAGGGGAGGGGGGTGGGGGAATGGGATGGGCTGGTGATGGGTAGTAAGGAGGGCACGTACTGCATGGTGCACTGGGTGTTATATGCAACTAATGAATCATTGAACTTTACATCAAAAACCAGGGATGTACTGTATGGTGACTAACATAATATAATAAAAACACATTAAAAATAGTTTTTTACAGGTCAAATAATGTGAACATTGATTATTTATTTAAATAATTATTTAAATCAATAAATTGAATGAGCAAAAACAAAAAAAATGAAAAAAGAAAAGTTCCATTTGCAAGTGAGGCTTGACTTTACAAAATGGGTCTTATGAACACCCCTTTGGGTTTGAAAGATTTTAGACACAAGGAGATCTCCTGTTACAGCCAAGAATCAGTTATTTAATACTCCAGAATCCATCATCTTACCAGATTTGTGTGCGATGGTGTTTTCTGTTGAGTCTGGCAGGATCACTGTAGCTCTGGGGAGAAACAACATAAATAAAGAAAAAAGTGAACGAAATCATAGTGTCATTGTTTTTGTATTAGGGTAAGGAAACCTATAAAAATAGATTTTGAAATCTTTTGAGAGCATACTGATACTCTGTTCTGTTTCCAAGGCGATTGAATCAATTAAAAATTTGACAAATTAGACGCAATTTTATTGAAATGTTTTGGAGCATTTGGTTATTTACATTTTAAATCAATGTTCACGTGTTCAAGATAACTCATGAAATATGTAAATATTTATGTGTTTGTGGTGTTTAAAGGTCTAGTAACATTGTATTAAGTAGATTTATAGATTTTAATAAGCTATTTAAGCTATCTTAAATAAAGAAGCACAAATAAAAGTATTCTTCCTGCCCAGGCTTGGTGTATTCTTAAAACAAAAGCTGACTTTCAACACAATAAAAGATTTAATGAATGGTTAACATGGGCCATCTCTCTCTGGTGATAGGTCAGTCTGTATCCTGATTGGTGGTGATGGTAACTGGAATCTACACATGGAATAAAATTTCACAGGACTATATACTCCCTCCAAGTAAATAATTTAAGAAGAGAGTATGTAAAACTGGTGAAATCCAAATAAGGCTTGTACCTAATAGTATTCTAGCAATGCCAATGTCCTGGTCTTGACGTGTATTTGGTTATGACCTGTATTTGACATGTCCATGGTTTTGTAAGATATTATCATTGGAAGAAGCTGAGGGAAGGGTACATGAACATTCTCCCTACTATTTTTGATACTTTTTACAAAGCTTAAACATTTGAAAATAAAATTGTTCTAAAGAAAGTATATAGATATCAGTTGTTGCATAAAGAACAGGCATAAGTTTTCTTAGCAGTGCAGACAGGTGAGTCGGCTGAGCCTGTGTCGGCTTGTCATTGTCCCTTTGCCTCATTTGGCTACTCCACCTGTGAACTCAGGGATCGGCATGACATATGAGGTAGATCTTGCAGGGTCTGCCAGGCCAGCTTATTATTTTTTATTGCTATTAATACTCATGTAGGATTTATAATGTAATAGGAAACAGATACTAGCATAAATACTACAGGAACAATCATATGGAGTAAATCTTCCCTCTGGACAGTGCCTCCTTGAAAATTAATCTTCAGGCGACCCCCTAGATCATTTCCTGCCACCCAAAAAGCTTTTTGACTATTAAAGGGACACTATCCCATTTAAAACCACCCAACTGCTTTCTCCTGGCGCTGGAAAAAGAAACCGTTCTCCCTACAGTGTCTGCAGGACTTGTAAAATCTGCTTCCTTCTGACATTTCTAATCTCATCTAATACACTCTTCGTCTTCCTCAGAGCTCCCCAGTTGGCCCCTTGGCTGTTCCTAGAACATACCCAGCACGCTGCTGCTTGTAGGCCTTCATCTGCTGTTTCCTTTGCCATGTTGTCTCATTCTGTCTGAAAAGATCTCACTTGTCACCCTACATGGAATATATCCTAGCTCACTGTCATCGTTTCTCTTTGTAGAACTTGGAACTGACTGAAATTATTTTCTATCTTTATTTATTTTCTTCTGCCTATCTTGATCTGCAGAGCCTAATACATCATTGGTGCTCAATCAATGTCTTTTAAATGAATGAATAAGCAAATGAATGAAAGCTCCTTTTAGTGGTGCTTATTCTGGGAAGTATGAGTAGAGGTGATAGGACTTACGTTTTCCTTCTCACACATTAGGGCAATTTGACATTCTTTTTTTTTTTTTTTAAGATTTTATTTATTTATTTTTGAGAGAGAGAGAGAGAGAGCACACAAGTGGGGGGAGGGGCAGAGGGAGAAGCAGACTCTCCACTGATCAGGGAACCTGATGTGGGACTTGATCCCAGGACCCTGGGATCCAAAATTCATGTTCCTAGATCTCGGCCCTTACTTTGAGAGTAATTGCTGTGAGGTTTAGATGATTTGACTTACTACCTGAAGGTAGGCAGATAAGCGTTCAAACAGAGTGATCATTAAATGTTTGGTAGGCTCTTTCCTTTTCCACAAAGTATTCCGGCATCCTGCAAAGATACAGAAGATACACCAACACAAGATGAAAGCAGAAGACAAAGAAAAGGAGCAGAGGGGCATGAACACGACCAGAAATGAGGGTGAAACAGAAGTGTGTCTCTCAAAGACCTACACTCTTGCAAATGGGGTGTAAACGTTGGCTGTAACCTTTCTCAAATCCGGTGTGGAAGGGGGAACTGGACCGATGACCCCTTTGGCAATATTTCTAACATAAGTTAAATCAAGTGCTCGTCAGTCTAAGCTCTTACCCACGGTGAAGCGGAAAGGGATTTCTGAAAGTTTCTGTAAAGAAGATGTTCTTCTTAATCTCCTTTTTTTTGCAGTGGTGTTTAATCTTATTTCTTTCAATATAGGACAATGGCATAACTCCAAGATGCAATTAGGTTAAGACAGTTCCATGACGAGGGGCGTGATGGTGGGTGTGAAGGGGGGTGGAGGTTGTGAAAGACACTTTCATATAAATACATGGACCTTTAACATAATTGCATACATTTTCTTTCTCCAGTCATTCCAGGATGGGAATTGGCAGGCATACTTTTTTTTTCCCCTTTTCTGTACCAAATTAGAATGTGCCCCTAGGACTAAGGGAAATAGAGCTGGGGAGCTTGATAGTTAAAAGCCAGTAAGAATCATTATTTCTGCCTCACTGGTCAGGCATATTTTGGGCAAATGAGTCAGCACAGTGTGAGAGTGGTGTTTGGGCTAGACTCTATCAGCAGTTACATACATTTTTCAGAGTGACGAAAGCTGTCCGGGCCGGTTATTTAGAGCTCTGGGAGGAGCAGGACTGAGGAGGTGAGGGAACAGAATGTATTTTGTGACGGGGAAAGCTAGGATTGGGCAACCTCTCTGTTCTAGCTCTCTCTGAAATGCCCTCTTTCTGGGCTTTATACTGTCACTGTCTTAGGTATCAAGGCTCACATTGGCCAGAACCCCTGGGTTCTCAAGTCTGGAACATCTGACAGAGAACTCAGCCTGTCAAGCCATCCTTCCACATCCTATCAGTTGCTCAGGGCATTTTCTGACTGTGGGTAGGCCATCGTGGTGGTTTGTTTTGATTCCTCAGACATTAACTAAGTACATTCTCTGGACTTGATAGATGTGTGGTGCTTAAGGAGAAGCGAAGATCCAAATGGATCTGCTGTCCTCGGGAAGCTCATGATATAGTGGTGAAGACAGGCATGAGAGCAACGCTCAGAGGACAGAGTAGAATGTGATCCCAGCAGAACAAGTACAGGGATTCTGGAGCCTAGAAGAGAAAAGAGTGGATATTTAGGAAAGGCTCTTTTTCTGAGGGGTCTCTTCTTCTGAGGGGTCTAGCATTTAGCATACTCACAATTTAGCAGACATTCAAAATTCACTGAGTAGATGAATTTATGGGGGGGTGGAGATGTTATCTGGAAGAGACGTTCGAGGGGAGAAACTGCGTGAAGTCATGAAAAGGATGGTGAGGAAGAGAGTTGGCGGAATTGGGATAAAGAATACACTGGAACATTGTCAAAACCCAGAAGAATTTGTTAATCTTTAAAGAAATGCTCACCTGTGTTTTAATACTCTAAAAAGTTCAGTTTGGGAGCACACATAAACCCTCAGAAATACAGTCCTCAGAGCTCAATGTCTTGGCAGAGCAGACAGAGAAAGATGGAGAATGAACCCAGAGCCAGCCCAGCCCACATGGGGAAGGTAAAAGCTCATCTTCCTCACAGAATATTGGGAGGTCCCATTTTATTCACCTCATGACACCTTTTACTATCATGGTGTCGCGGGGGTGACTTTATGGATATATTTCTGTGAGCTTAAAGGGGCAAACTCCCCACATTTCAATAGGCTAGGCTTTCCATCATGCAGAATTGTCTGCAATCTCTGGCTCACTCATTCTCCTTCATCCTAGGCACTCAGGTCTCATAAGCAGTGAGGGCTCTCATCATTTTCTCAAGTGTTGATGACATGGGTGGCTACAACATCTCCAGGTGGTGATTGTACCAGATGACATGGAGGTCTCCCAAGACGGGTGGCTTTTGTGAACGTGCTGTGCATCCCAAACGAGCATTTAGCCACCCAAATGTCTAAATCTCATACATCTTATCAAGCTGCGAGGGGATAAAGAATGATCTATCTTTAATTATAAGGCAGGCTGTAAATAAACCTCCAAGTAAGATATTCAGATCTGTGCTCCCAAGGTCAGTACAATATGCCAGATGTGGGGAAAGGCATTTTATACTAAACAATGTTTTTCTGGGAGAACAAAGGGAGTGGAGGCGGGCTGTCAAGCCTTTGAGAAAGGGTTACTTATCTCAGAAACCTCTAGCTAGGATACAAAGAGAGAGAGAGTCCGACAGTTGAAATACTCTTACCCTCACAGAAGTTCAGTCTGGTTTGGTTTGAGTATTCATGTATTAAGGGTAAATTCTCAACCACAAACTCTCTTATATAAGAAATGTTACACTATCGCCTTAACAATAAACAAAATCTGACTTTGCGCTTCTAAAATGCTGGGCTAAGAGGACATAAAATGTCAACCCAATTGCTATGCATTCTCCCCACGTCCAAGAGTCCACGTCCTGGGCATTGATCCTTCTCAGGCACAAGGCCACCTCCTCCCCATCTGGCTGCCAGGAATGGAAACACAGAGGCTCCAGTATTTGGGGGAAACCGATGCTTGCATTCTCTTCCAGACGCTGAGAATCTTTCAAAGGCACTCCCTCTCTCCCCTTCCCCATAATATAACCTCAGTGCATTTAGCTCTTCTGCTCTCCAGAAACTTAGACTTTGAGTACCGCTAAGTGGGCCAGAGATGAGTGAAAATAAAAAAAGTAAACAAGAAAAAACACCTCTCATCCTTTTCCAAATCTTCAAGACAGAAAGGAACATTCCAAATGAGTATGTGCCAAAGTTGTCCCGCTCTAGTGGGCGAGCACTGAAAGGGAGCTGTTCTCTCCAGCTCTGAGGGGCACAGGCCTGGAAGGGGTTGTGCTAAGCCTGGGGTGACAGGGAGGACTCATACCTGCTGTCAGTGAGTTTACCATCTGAGGGCAACAACCATGCCCACAACTACAACATCTGGGTTAAATGTTCTGAGGGAGGAAGGTACAGGTAAGAGGGGGTGCTCTCTGGAGCCCTCCATCAGTGGAGCAGCGAAGCACGAGGGCATGATACGGGGACTACAGATGATGCCGAGGGCCGACACGATTGACGCAGCAGGCCTGGGAGGGCAGAACTGTTCAGCGCAGAAAGGACAGCATAGGTAAAGTTCTCAAACAGAAGAAAGCCCAGCTTGTTACAGCAGTTAAAGCTTTCCCTCACAGGTTCCCTAGGACCCAGGGTCCGAGTCAGAGATCTGCACGCAGGACGGTGATCAGGGAGCAGGCAGTAAGGGAACCACAGCCAGGAGGGACTAGAGAAGTGGGGTTGAGCAGAAGTTAAATCACCAGGCAGTGGCAGCTGAGGTCTGGGCAGACCCCACGGGGAGCCCTACAGCTGGCATGGCTCTGCGGGGGGGTCTCAGACTGAGGCAAGGCCTTTGTAGGCCTTCAACCATCAGTGGTAGGATGGCGTTGCTCTTGGAACCTGGCAGGGTTGGGGGGCCTGTAACTTTGGGAGAGGAGATTCCCTTTGGCTGAAGGAAACGCCTGGGGAAGGGCTCCGTTGTGGGCCCTTCGCAGGAAGCACTGCGGGAAGCTAAGGAAGTGGGGCCTGAGGGAGGGGTCCGGCAGTGCCCACGACATCCCCTGCAACAGCCACAGCCCAGCCCTGCTGTGTCATGGCTGGTGGGGCAGGAGGAGACAAAGGACTGGTTAGGGCGTGGTGGGCTATGCTGCAGGGACAGACACAGCGAGGCTCTCTTGTGCATGGCATTCTCCTTTGAGTCTTGTGCAGTTACTCATGGGAACTTAGGGATTCTGGCTCCTTCAGTCTATCCAGAGTTGCAGTAAAAGGGAAAGAGGGAGAAAAGAGGATCACACGAGGGGCTTCATGGCAAGTCGGGTAGGTTGCTTCCTCCTACACCCCACTGGTGGGACCCAGTCGCGTGGGCACAACCAACCTGCAGGAGACACCCAGGACACACACTCTCTTCTACATGCCCAGGAAAAGGAGATGGGGCTGGGAGCTGCGAGCCAGTCTCCAGCTCAGGTATTCTTGCTTGGTGTTCAGTGTAGAGCAGAAGCACGGGTAGCTTGCAATTGCTAACACCGAGTACTGCACAGAACGATTCGGGATTTTTCCTTTGTTTATAACAATGGATATCTAACGATCTTTCAGATTCGTGTTTTCTGCAGCAACACTAGAAACTGCTCTACAGTTACAGAAGTTATCCTAAAAACTGAAACAGCTCATGAAGTATACAGCGCACGCTATTTATTGAAATAAGCGAAGCAAAAAGTTTTAGGCCAGGACCGGGGCCTCCTTCCTGGCCGGCACTTTAATATTTCTGTACAGAACATCTGTCAGCCTAGGAGCGCCGAGAGGTAGGACAGCTGCCAGGGAGGGGTCTAGGGGGTGGTGGAAGTTCATACACAGACTGGAGCCTTTCCAGAGGGTTTGAGCATTGTTTCAGGGGCGCTGCAAAGTCTGAAGTTTCAAGCAGGATGATTACCTGGTCCCTCCCATCTGGAATATAGTCAGCCACAGGAGTAGGCACATGTGGTGATTACCGGTCAATCATGTGATCAAGATGCGTGTTTGCCAGAAACTTATTTATACTTTAAATCAAGATATCAGGTATGTCACTGTTTATAACAATTCAACTTCACCCACAGGAAAATTCCTTTTGTGTAACCCTTTTACTTGAGTACTTCCAGAATTAATATGATCGCATGAAGCCACCGCTTTTCCAGAGAGAATTTCTAGAGCGGCTTCCTAGCATGCAGTCCTCCTAACAAACTTCTCCCTTCGCCGGTGGAGAGGGTGGATGTTTCACCCACGTCCGGGCAGCTTTTAGGAATCTCTTTCCCTCTTGTAAACCTGCGACCACAAAGCTCTTCCAACAGGGAACAGATTCCTGAATCACGACTGAGACAGATCGGCGATCGGCTTTCTTTCACTCCTCAGACTGAGCATGAAATGAACTTCCGACCAGAAGCTTTTCCGTGACCTCTCCGGCTCCCTGCCACTCCTGAAGCATTCAGGGGCAGCACTTGCTTGCTGTTGGTTCTGTCTTTTTCTGCAGGTAATGACTGCCTAAGAGAGGGCCCCACCTTCCACGTGTTGCATGTACCCTGCTATTCGGCAGAGCTCCTTGCCCTCTGCAGGGGAGACAGAACTATTTGTTACAAGTCCAAGAGTGGGACCCAGGCTCACCCAGGAACTGTTTGTGGGACCACGCTGAGTAAATTAATTAATGTTTTGGCCCTCAGTGTCCTCATTTAAAGGTTGAAGAAGTTTGGTGTTCTCTAGGTACCTTCCAGCTCTCAAGTTCATGAACACAGCAATTCCACATTTTGGGGGAGACTGTTCAAAGCCGCCTCTGTTCAGAAAGATCCGTGTTTGAATCCCAGCTCTGCTACCGATGGGGTGACCAGGGCATGTCTTTCAATCTCCCTGAAGAAAATGTTTTCGATTTCACGACTTCCTGGTGAGGAGTATAAGACATTTAGGCAAAGAATCCAGCTCATAGCAGACGTTAGCCAAACACAGTTTTAATACATGAGATCAGAGATCATTCCAGGCTAATCCCAGATGTCCCCAAGACAAAAGTTCTAAACGCAAATCACGATGTTGGTAAAAGCACCTTCTCGTTTCAGGCACCTCCAGTGGCCAGGCCCGGGGTTGATGCCGGGGCTAAAAGACGTCTACGTCTGCTGAGAAACCAGACAATTAAGCAGATGGATATAATCAATTGTGAGGAAAATGCAACAGATTGCTTTGTATTTGGGCTGCCTTCTTCAGAAAGCCAATAACATAAGGCCAAAGAGAAAATAGTCCTGAAAAGCAGGAACCATTTTACATAGAGGAAAGCCAGAACAAGACACTTTCCGTATTTGAACAAGACTTGCTAAGGTTGATCCTGACCTAGACCTTCACTAATCCAGTGCGGCTGCATGTGCTGGGGTGTGTGTGTGTGTGTGTGTGTGTGTGTGCGTGCGCCTGCGTCAGTGTGTGTGTGAGGAGTGGCTGCGTGTATGTGGCTGTGTGTGTGTGTGTCTGTGGCTGTGTGTGTATGTATGTGTGTGTGATAGTGTGTGTGCGATCCTGTGTGTGTGAGTGGCTGTGTGGGTGGGTGCACGTCCACAGATGCTCACACGCTTGTCCCTTCCAGCAAGCACTCCCAGGCTTCGCAAGCATATTCACACACTCAGATGGCAATAGCATCAGCGTCTGTCATCTTCTCCCACCAAGAGCTGTCTAGCACATTGATGTAAAAAGAAAACACATCCCTCAATCAGCTCTGGGTAAAGGCAGAGATCAATAACTATAGTTCTCAAGTTGGTAACGCTCGACCTCCTCCAAGCAATGCAGCTAAAAAGTTCACTCACTCAGAAGCACATGGACTCAGCTGGCGTAAAGGGGGAGATTTTCCCAGCAAGGTGCCTCCAAATGGCTGCCTCCTGCCGGCAGAAGGCACGTGAGGCCCTGAGCTAATGTAGCCATTGTCTGTGCCCTGCCTGGCCCCCTCGTTGGGTCTAGCCTGGAACAGCAGGTAGGCCAGAGGCAGCAGGTTTAGGCGTATGGTTTCCACATACAGAAGGCCTGGGCATCACAACCCACTTTTGGGGACAGAGCCCGTGAAGATGATGTGTGGTGTCTCAGGAAATCACCGTCCTTCCCACGCTCCATCTCCGTAGGGTGTCAAAACCCACATTCACCTCCTGCTTTGGGGACTTTGTGTGACTGGATGGTGTTTATTTTACTGGTTTTGTCTTCATTGTCTCAGTTCCCTTTTCCTCTCTGTCAGCTGTTTGCTCTGCGCTTCCTGGGCTCAGGTAAGGGACGTGGCAGGGCAGAAGGCAGAAGTCACCGACTGGAGCACACAGCTTCTCCTTTAGAAGCATTTACGAAGAGTCTAGGGGTTTGTGGAGGAAATGAAGAGGTCACGGGTATTTAGTGCCAGAGGCAGAGCGACCCAGAGAAGCAGAAGGCAGAGAGGGGTTCATCCACACCCTCCCACGGTGCACAAGGACCTGGGCTGTGGGAAGAGAAAGGTGGAGTGGAGGCGTTCTGGAACAGTGGGGATCAGTCTGGCTTCCCAATAGCACCCTGATGAGGGGCCAAGAGCCCAGAAAGGAACACGGTCTGCAGTGTCTTGGCAGATAAGGCCACTTGAGGTGCTGTGGTTGGGTCCAAGCAGACAGGGATGACTGGCGTCTTCAGCGTAACCCAGGTACGCCCAGAACCAAAGACCCGATGTCCCTGCCCTTCACCACTAACCCATCCTGAAGATGACTCAGGTCAAGTTTCACAATAGGCCTGGGATGAGGGAAACGCTAGAATAAAATTGGGTTCACTTCTATAAAGAGGTGCATCTTTTTTTTTTTTTTCTGGCACACCCAAGATTACAAGCTGACATTCCTACTACATATGGAAGACTAACATTTTCCAGATTAGCAATTGGTTTTTATTGTCTGTTTTGATGCTGCTTGAGGCGACTCTGAGGTCCCCTCCACATACCTGAAGAGGAAGCCCCACAGGAGATCTAAGAGTCGTGCTGGGACTGTGAAGGTACGTGAGTTTCCCTCTCGTGGGTGACGTGCTCTTTCTTTCCTTCCATGAGGTGCTTGCTTCTGTTAGTTAGGGCTGTGCACCCGAGGGCACGGTACATCTCCAGCTGGCACCCTCTCATCCAATTTCTGTTGCTTTCTCCTTTGGCTTACCATCTTTGGTCTCTGTAATATCTGGGTAGTGCAGGTATGTTGGGTGGGGGGCACAGTTCTTGAGGACTGCTGTCTCTAGAAAACGGGGCTTGGGGAGCCAACTGTTTGTCTGCAGCCTTCTCCCCTCTCTTCCTCCCTCCCATCCTCCTTTCCTTCCTTCTTTCCTTCTTTCCTTCCTTCCTTCCTTCCTTCCTTCCTTCCTTCCTTCCCTCCCTCCTTCCCTCCTTCCTTCCTGCTTTTCTTTTATGTTCTTTTCTCATTCATTGAGTTCCTACAATAGATCATGTTTTAGGTTCAATGCTGGCAATACAATGATGAGAAAGGTGGGCATAATTTGCGCCCTTTGGACTATATTTTAATGGGTAATTACAGCTAAGTGAACAGGCAACTACAGTCCTATATCATGAACATTCATCTATCGCACCCAGTACTAAGAATCTCACAGAAGCACAGAAAATTTGTTCATGAGAAGGTGGGAACCAGGAAAAGCTTCCTAAAGGAAATAATTACTAGAAAATGCTAGCCAGGTGTAAGGAATCCGAGGTAGAGGACCAATGTTAGGAGAGAGGGAATGGTGAGCCGGGAGGAGAAAGGGAAGGCATAGAGTGTTAGGGGTGTGTCGTTTTCAATATATTTAATAAACCTCTAATGTTTACTATAACTAATTCTATGGAGCAGATAGCATTATTATCTACATTTTATAGATAGGGAAATTGAGGCTCAACGAAATTAAGAAACTTGCCCAAGGAGTTCAGTGTGGCTGCCTCTGCATTAGAGTGATTGCCTGTACCATGGCTTCACAGGCACTGTCAGGTTAGGAGAGCCAAAATGCCTGAGAGCAGGAATCTCGGCACGGGGTTCAATGGACTGACTACCAAGATGGCGCCTAGGTGGAGAGCCAGGACGCTCTAGTCTGGATCATTAAGTACTGCTTTGTCCTCAGATGCTGGGCCCAGGCAGAATCAATTCTCTTCGGAAGTCCCCTTTGCCCCAAGCATTTCTCTTTACCTTGAAACTTATTTTTGTCAACTGTTTGCTGAGCAAGGCTTTTTCACTTAGAGAGTTTAAACAGGAAACTGTAGTCAAGACTCCACCCACACACTTTGAGGAAAAAAAATAATCTAAAAAGCAATTCGTAAGTTGCAGATTCATCATGATCTTTTCATGGATTAATTAAATAAAGCATAGTTTGAAGAACAATAGCCAAGTTGGAAATAATTTAGATTTCAAATTTGGCAATTTTGATACCTCACCTCAACAGTTACCTACTTCATTTGATCGCTTTTGTCTCATGGCTGTGCCGCCACCCCTCACTCTTTTTATGGTTGACATTCTCTTGCTTTACAATTTCTCTTATTTATTTGGCTTACTTGATAACATTTGGTGAGACAAGAACATATCTAAAAATAAAATCCTGCAAATAATATTTGGGTAACTCTCAAATTTTATGATCATATGCCTCTCTTGGAATTTTATAATTGAGAAACTTGTAAGGAGTATTAGGCCCAGCAAAGTTTGCATGGAGCCAAGTCATGCCAGGTACTCCCTACTCCTCTCAACTACTCCTATGAGAGAACTTGGTTTGTGATGACCATCGAGGACTATCCTGAAGGCTCGGAAGGCAACCGAGAATTCTAGGCCACAGATGCCTTTTGATGTGATGATAAGCACCCATCCCTTCAACCATTCATCCAGCATTACTGAGTGCCAAGTCTGTGCCAGTCCCAAGTGTACTTAATCGGCCATCAGCAGACTAACAGGTCCACAGACAGACAAGCTCTAAAATAGATGTATGTGTGAAGTGCTGTCTGCAAGTGTTGGCAATGCTTTTTTAGAGAAAGGAAACTGGGCTGGCCCTTGAAAGAGAAGCAAAAGAAGCAGAAAATTCCAGGCAAAGGGAACACGCAAAGTCACAGAGGAATGGTAGGGAGGTAACAGTTTATGGGATCCTAGAAACTGTGGTAGCCAGCTTCTACAGGTCCTCATCTCAATGATCCTCGTCTCTGATATCCATGCCCTTGTGTAGCCCCCTCCCACACTGAAGCAAGGCTGGTCTGTGGGGCTAGTAGACCACTGTAGATATGACGGCACGTCACTGGCAAGTCTAGTCATAAAAGACATTGTGTCTTCCACCTGGGTCTTTTGGATTGCTCACTCTAGGAGGAGTCAGTCGCCATATTGTAAGAACTCTGTGGTGAGGCCCATGAGGGAAAGAAGTAAGGCCCCTCACTAACAGCCAGCACCAACTGACCGCCCTGAGGCTGGGCCACCTTGGAGTAAGTAGATCATCCAGGCTTACTCGATCTTCAGAGGACTGCAGTCTTAGCTGACCTCAGACAACAACTTTATAAGGGACGCTGAGCCAGAATTCCCAAGTCAAGCGGCTCCTGAGTTCCTGATATACAGAAACCATAAGATAATAAATAATTACTGTTGTTTGAAGCTACTAAGTTTTGGGGTGACTTGTTGCACAATGATAGATAAGCAATACAAGACACCTCAGTGCATTTCAATCCCACCAGGTGTTCACACCAGTCTCCCCACTGGTTGACCCCATACACTAGTGCCAATAACTGTTCATAAGTCGTGAAGCCTTAGGCCATTCATGGGAATGATTCTGCCTGGGTGCTCTATGCCAGAAAAAAGGTCATTTCAGCTATGGGTCAACACTCCTCCTTTGTTCCAAACTACAAAAAATGCCAATTATTTCAGAAAATTTCATCTCTCTTTCCCCCTCATTTGTGATTTGGATAAGCAATGGTACCCAGAGGCTGAGCAAAAAGAAACAAAAGGAGAAGAAACAATGGCCGTGACTAATCTGTGGACTGGAAAATCCACGCTGAATCACTAAGAAGGCGTTAAGGAATCTGAGCACGGCATGGCCGTTCAACCCTCGCGCTCCTCTTTCTAGCGCATTCCTGTGCTGTGTCCCCAGGCACTCTTGCCAGGCACCTCAGAGAGTCCATTTATTGGGCAGTGGTTGTTCTAGAGACAAGCTCCCTGCCAGTAGCTGGCTTGCTGCTGCTTCCACACAGCTGTACCTCGCTGGTATTGTGAGATCATTGCTCCTGTCCTCTGACTCTTCCTAGCCCTCCCAGGGTGCGCCCCCTCCCACCAGGGCAGGCCCAGACCCAGGCCCATTTATCCCCAAAGATAGTCCCAGTCAGAACAGAAATCCCATTAGAGCTCCCAAGCCACAGGTTCACGAAGTCTGTCATCTCGGAGACCTGTCACACAGGCATGCTGGGACAGGCTCTGGGCGTGCTTGAAGCCACTAATATGTATCCTCCCACTTTCTCTTCTCTCCTTGCCTTGTGGCAGTCTACTTCTCAAGATGGGGCTTTTGCCTCGGTTTCCCTGACAAGCACTCTTGATCTCTACTTGGACTAGCACCCTGTCCCACAACTTAGAAGTATGCTAGGTCCTTGCGTTGTTGCCTGGCTTTTCATAACCCTTTCCTCTCCTTGAGGAATAGTTGTTGTAGCCCGTCATCTCTCTCTCTTAAGATTTTATTTATTTATTTGAGAGAGAGAGCAGGAGAGTGAGTGAGCAGTAGGGAAACAGCAGAGGGAGAAGCAGGCTCCACACTGAGCAGTGAGTCCGCGGAGCCCGATCCCAGGTCTGGGATCATGACTTGAGCCAAAGGCAGACACTTAACCGACCGAGCCACCCAGGTGGCCCTAGATCATCATCTCTTTCACAAACTGCAGCCTTGGAAGTAGAAGGAATACGACCTGGAACCATAATCTGTCTACCTGCCTGACTCCTTTCCATGCCTTCTTCCACCCACCACACAAGATTCCTCTGAGAAACAGAAATGGCCTGGGTCATATTTGAGCTCATCAAAATGTTTAGACACTGGGCAAGTCCCCATCCTATCAGGTTTCCTGGTTGGCCCACAAATACAGATATTTCCTCTCTTTGTTGCAAGCTGCCCAAATAAGCCCTTAGATGTCCCAGCATGCCCTGCACTGGCACTCCATGACTGATAATGACATCTTGACTTCCTGGGGTCCACTGGGAAAGAAGATCATTGGATTGAAGGTTATTTCTTACCTCTCTTCCCTTACCATCTAAGGAGGGATTTACGATCAAGATCTGTTTGGTGGAAGGAGAAGCAAGAACAGTGGTGAGAAACTCCAGAGACCCTCCGGAACCAGGTGAGGGGCTGTAGGACCAGACTCCTTAGTGGCACATGCCCTAATTGTCTATCTTGGGGAAGGATGCTTCTAGAACTCTAGAGCACTCTAGTTCTGTGGTGAGTCAAGCCATGGGGAGGGAGTAGGGCAGATTTTTACTTCCCCCATAATCTCCAGCTGTACCTCTATGCAAGCCACTCAAAACAAAATCCACAGACAAGTAGTGTCACGGAAACATCACTTCAAGACAAATTCCCTGGCCGCCTTTGAAGGGTTAGTTTGTGGTTCTATTAAGTGCCTTAAGCCTCCCCTGGAGAATCCACTGCTCCAATCTTTTTTATGTCCTTCCAGTTTCACTCTGCCAGGAATTCAGACTCATTCACCTGAGAAATTCTTCAGTTTGCCAAGACCCAGCTCAAAAGTTATCTCCTTAAAAAGCCATTAGCAATCTGAGTTTTTACCTCTTCCCTGGGACTTCCGCAGATCTTTCTTCACATCTTTGTAACGGTGTCTTTTATATCTTATTTGGATTCATTTTGCTACAGAATTATATTTCTAATCTTGTTAATTCATGGAGGGTGGGCTTCATGCCTTATTCAATTTTGTCGCCCCAGCAGTTCCTAAGTACCTAAGTATATATTAGGTGCTCGGTTTTTTAAATGGTAATTGACATTGGACAGGTGAAGTCAAAAAAAAAAAAAAAAAAGAAAGAAAAGAAAAAGTTAACTCAGCACTCTCATGCCTTTTGAAAGGCTGTATGAATTTTCCTTGTACGCATACGCTGCCTCTCATCTCTGTCACTTGACTCATTCAGTACCTGAACCTGGAATGTCTCACTCCCCCTTTGCCTGGCTAACACCTGCTCATTCTTAAGACTTGGCTTCCCAAGTAGTGCCCAGCAAATCTGGGGAGGCTTCCTTGACCCATTCAAGTTGTTTTACACACTCCCTGTCGGGAATTTACGTAGAAGCCCGTGAGCATACTTCTAACACTACTGTCATTGCCCTAGATTATCTGTGTGTGATGGCGCCTTCATGATACTATGAGCCACTGCATAGCATTTTCTAGTGCACAATTAAGGAACAAGAAAATGTTTATGGACTAAATAAAGGAATGAATGGACATTTTTTGCTGACTACTGTTTTTGACCCCTACTAAAATCTAGGAAAACCGGTCCACTGGGAGGATTGTTATCTAGGGGCAATTCTGTAAAGCTCTGATCCTCGAGACCTCCAGATGAGAAGCCCCAAATGAAGCTGAAGCTGGGGACAGCCTTCTTCACAGAACCCTCACCCCTGCCTTTCAGCTCCTGCTTTCACAGTTCTAGGCTTGAATTTAGAATGAGGTGGCGGGAAGGAATTATGTCACATGCTGCTTGCTCTCAGTTGTAGTTCAATTATAATTTATGGATTGCTTTGGTCATCAGGGGCCATCATCATAACCAAATGCCATGGCCTTATTATGGCACCTGTACTCATTCATCTTGCACAAATGGACATTCATCCACTGAGCGCCTGTTGAGAAGGCCATTCCCAAGCTGTGCAGGTTAATGCTGATGTCTGATTAGTCCCAGATTATGTCTCTGGGCTGACATTCTAATTTGCATTCCTTATTTGGGGGAAAAAATGATAACACAACCTGTTATAGGATTTGCATGACTTTTTTTTAACCCTCTTGGCCTATTTCGACATCTTTCTCACTTTCCTGTAAGACTAGGACAGTTTCTTCCCTTTTTACCACATTGGTTTTTCTTTTTTTCAAAAATCTGGTTAGAGTTGGGTATCAATCTCTATTGTGCCCTAAATTTTATTGTCATTTTAAAATGGGATTATTGGGGTACCTGGGTGGCTCAGTCAGTAGAGTATGCAACTCTTGATCACAGAGTCTTGAGTTCAAGCCCCAATGTTGGGTGTTGGGTATACAACTTACTTTTTAAAAAAAAGAGTAGAACTTCAAAAGATAAATAAATAAATAAATAAATAAATAAATAAGGGATCATTTGTGGGTTTTTTCCTTTTAAAAAATGTACAGTAGCAAAATGAGATTGTTTAACCACTTTACGACATATGAAAAGCCATACATATTTACTGCATGAAAGTTGATGGATTTGGGGGTAAGTATGTACCTGTGAAGCCATCACCACCATCAAGGCTGTGCACATACCCATTACCTCCTCAAAAATGAGATTTACAGACTATGTTATAACATACATCAATGTTATATTTATCTAAACACCAGTTCTGCATTCACAGAGGGGAAAAAATTATTTAATTAAGAAATAAGGTCTCTGAGAGTTGTTTATTCTCTGTAAATGTTAACAGATGATTTGGAATTTACATTTTGCAAGTCGATGTTTCTTACTAAGAAGCTTTGCCATCTAAAAAGCATTTCCTGTCTGTTTCCAGTTAAAGTGTTGCAGTCTGGGGCTCTTCCCGTGATAAGCACTTTCCAATCACAGTGAACATGTTCCAGGTGGCCTTGTGTGGTTGAACGGGATGGAGGCTAATCTCAGAATAACTCCGATAAAGAACGCTTTATTTTACTTGGCAGGGAGCTCAGCATCATTGCACCTCATGAGAACAGGGCTGGAACTCACTCAACTGTACGGCACCTGCTTCTCACTGCACATCTGCTAAATGCTTCTTTCTCCCCCAACTGGTATCTTCTTCCCCTGCTCTGCTTTCTTGTGTGTTAGACACATGTATTTTGAATTGCCGTGACTTCAACTCAACACCATGAGTTTGATTTACCATCTAACCCTACACCTAACTCAGGTTCATAATTGTCTATAGACAATTCCCAAGAATGGAATCTGACCCGCCCAGCCCGTCTTTCTGAGCCAGAGCTTGGACGTGATTGTACTGAGCTGGCCAGTTTGTACATGCCTCTCTTTGGGTAAGATGTTGAGCCTTGCTCCAATCAGCTGTGACAGTAGTGGGGGTCATACAATATAAACATGAGTTCTTTAAGTAGAGAAAGTGAAAGTGGTAAAGTACATTACAACGAGGTATGTCTGAAGTATAAATTTATCTGTATCATTTGCAAAGGCATGAAAACAACGTGTTGTGTGTTATTTTTTAGAGATTTTATTTATTTATTTGAGAGAGAGAGCATGTGAGAGTGAGAGCACAGGCAGGGGTGGAGGGGCAGAGTGAGAAGGAGAAGCAGGCTCCCCTCTGAGCAGAGAGTCTGATGCAGGGCTCTATCCCAGGACCCCAGGATCCATGACCTGAGCCAAAGGCAGACGCTTAACGACTGAGCCACCCAGGTGCCCGAAAACAATGTTTGTTTGCACCTATATTGTTTATCTACATGGGAAATCAGAACAGGTATAGTCATCACTCCCGATCACCTGCAAAGCCTCCTACCAAGTGGTCTCAAGAGACTCATCCAGAAAGAAACAGAACTGGAACCCCAGTCTTGACTCCCTGCCAATACCAAAAACTTTCTTGAAAGTGACAGAAGCTCATTTCAAACTAGCTTAAGCCAGAAGGTTTGCTGCCCACATAACCAGTCACAGGAAGAAAGAGATTACAGCTGACCTCAGAAACCCCTGGAAGAGGGCGCGTGTGCTCTCTGTGTGCTGAGAATCTCTGTCTCTACCTCTGACCTCTGCATCCCTGCGTGTGGGCTTCCTTGCTTTCAAACTGGATGATCCTGGGTAGAACATCCGCTCAGGGCTCTACCACATCCTTGAAGATTCACAATCAGAGGTGAAAGACTTAAAAAATCCCGGAGAAGGATTCTGATTGATTCAGCTTAGTCATAGTTCTTCAGAGAAAGAAAAAGTAGGATACATATATGTGTGTGCGTGTGTGTGTGTGTGTGTGTGTATATATATATATATATATATATTCAGAGTATTATTTTAAGGAACTGGCTTACCCAACTGTGGATACTGACAAGTCTGAAATTTGTAGGGCAGGCTGGCAGGCTGGAATTTAAGCAGGAGTTAATACTGCAGTCTTAGGAGAGGATTTCTTTTTTGAAAACCCCAGATTTTGCTTTTAAGGCCTTCGACTGATTGAACGAAGCCCACCTATATTATCAACGGTACTCTCCTTTACTTAAAGTCAGCTGCTTTTAGATATCAATCGTATCTATAAAATAACTTTACAGCTACATATAGATTCAGTGTATAATGCAATAACTGAGTACCATAGGTTAGCCAAGTGGACACATAAAACTAATCATTACACTCATCCCTTGTAACGGCACAACAGAGGAACTGGGTACTATGATTGCAATAGTTCGGATCATTTGCCCACCAATATGGTCCCCATAGGTAGGGACTCCATTAACTGAAATGGAGTTAGTATATATATGAACAGCAGTAAACTCATTACCACCTCAGTGGTCTTTCCATGAGTACACTCTTCTGTTGTACTCAGGCCCTTAATAAGTTGAATGACGCCCACTCGCACTGGTGAGGACAATCTTCTTTACTCTCAGTCTACCACCTCAAATGTTAATCTCTTCTGGAAGCACTATTCTAGATTAACCCCAAAATAATGTTTTACCAGCTATTTGAGCATCCTTGAGCCCAGTCAAGTTCACACATAAAATTAACCATCACACACAGTAGTGACAAGTCTCATGAAGAAACTAAAAGAAGGACCATGATGGAGAATGGTTTGTGGGGGTTGGGCCACCTTGGCCTGATTGGTCACGGACTGCTTCTCTGGGGCATAATTGAGCCATGATGGAAAAGCAGGAAGGACCTTCCCATGTGAAAATATGAAGAGTCTATTGACAACCACGTATCTCCATTTCTATGTGAATATATGTGTATATGAGCTGATTACTCATTGTTTCTGTCTCCTTGTATCTTTTTCCTACGTGGTGCCTGGACTCTTTCAGTTTCTCAGGAACATTAGATTGAGCTCCCACTATTGATGGCTTGCACTGGGTTAGTTTCTTAGAGTTCATACTCCTCAAGGAGATAACCTGATTGGCCCAGCTCCCCACCTCCTCACATGTGCCGGCTACCCACTGAATTCACTGCTCTTGGTCACATGCCCCACTTTTCGTCTGGTCAGCAATGGCAAACGTAGAGATCTTGCATTCAGAAGGGGCTGTACATTCAGCAGGGGCAGAGGTGGGCTGTTTGAGTTGGAAAGTGTCATTGGGTGCAGATACCATAACTGAAGTATCTGAAGTAAACCCCTACTATGTGCCTGTTATCATTTCAGAGATGAATTAGACATGAAGTTCACATCTAGTGGGGGACTCCTCATGGCATCACTTTCAACACAAATATGACTTGACCTCCCTAGTGGTTCCAGTGTCTTCTTTATATATTATAATCCTGGCCCCTCTTCCCTTTGTTGCTTATATGTCTGTGTATCTATCCCATTCTACTTGAAACTGAAATCAATACAGTTCAAGTGAATTGCCAATAGTCGAGATCTTCTAATTTTTAGCCCAAGGCTATTTAAAGGGTGGTTTATAAACCCCCAACTTTGCTTGGGGGATTGTGAGAAATTCAAATTATTAGACTTACTGAATCAGGTTCACGGGGGGTGGGGTCCAGCAATCTGTTTTAATGAGTTCTCCGGGTGACTCAGGCACCACCAAAGTTGGGGAACCACTGTTTTAGGCTACTCATCTTTGTCCACTGCATATATGTTGGGTATTAGTAAAGTTTGCTTTGGTTTGATCATTTCACTGTACCAAACTGTCTCAGAAGAACCTCTTCAAAGACTCTGAACCCTCTGTTCTGTGTTGTAAGTCACCCCAACACACCAGCCAATCAGTATCTGCTTTGCCCTAAGCCAATGGTTCTCAGCTGGAAGTGATTTTGTCCCTCAGGGGACATTTGGCAATGTCCATAGACATTTTTGGTTGTCATAACTTGGGTGTGGGTAAGACTACTGGCATCTAGTAGGCCACGCCCAGGGATGCTGCAAGCTTCCTCCAATGCACAGCACAGCTCCTCACAACACAAATTATCCAGCCAAGAACATCGATACTGTTGAGGTTGAGAAACCCTGTCCTAGAGGATCCTGAACGATTGATCACCAAGATGCCTCAAGATGACATTTTGACCTATTTTTCTCCTTCTCCACTGCCCAAATTATTAATAGCCACTTGGAAATGGCTTAGCTTGCTTGCTAGGCAGAGAAGTATTCTGATTTTGAACTTAATTCAGCAAAAAAACCTGCCGCTTAATAGGGGAACCACAATATATCACTCCACAGGCATCCATCATCTTCCTCTGCTTTTTTCTTTTTTTAACATTTGGAATGAGTCAACAGCACCCCTATTAATATTTCACACAGGCATGTTATACATTTAATAAAATACATGGCCTTTGAAAGTCATAATGTCCCCACCAGGACTTGTATATGATACCATATAATTTTTCTTGAAACTGGGATCTGGCTTAGAGAATGACTTCAATTTATTTTCCAGAAACATGTGACACAAATCCCTATTCTACTGACTCCGATCACCAGACCATTGCTGGCCAGCCATAAATGTTTCCCAGGCTGTAAACCTTTTACTATGGAAAATTCTTATTTTTAAAAACTATAAACTGAAATGATGACCCTTGACAGGCAATGAAACTTAACAACATTACTCGTTGAAGTTCTAATTTTTACTATATTTTAGCAATAAAACAAATAATTGAATAGAGAAAATATAAGTTAAATAATGCCTGTCTTAGCCTCATGTCCCCCAAAGCAGAATCTGAGGTGAAGGTTTACGATGAGTTGTTTTATCAAAGAATGCTATTGCAGAGAGCAGAAGCCGGGGAGGAGGTAGGGAAGGAGGAAAGGAGGGAACTCTAGCACAAGCCTGCACAAGAAGTTGGCCACCCAATGGACAACCAGTCCCTTCATATCATGAGTCTTTGGGAAAACCTATAAAATGGGTCTCAGTATCATGGGTCTGGATAAGCAAAGAGAAAGCTTCTGTCTGCTAGCTGCCCGTCTCATCAGTCAGGGTGGTTCTACAAGACATCTGCTTCCCCAGATGTCATTGTGAGTGGTCATTGTTCCAGAGATGCCGAAGGATAGGAAGTGAGAGGCGCCTAAAACCAGAAAATACTAGGCCCCATCTAAAAGGAATTTGCAGAAGGCAGAACTTGTCCCTGTAGCGGCAGCTGTAATGAGAGGTAAGGCCAGAGTATGTGAAGAGGTGAACAAGAGGTGTTTGGAACAGAATCCTTCGATGGCATATTTAAATAAGATTGGGTTACATTACCAGACGTGTGTAGTACATATGATGAATATATAAATGTCTGACGCTTGTCCTATATATCCATATGTATCTATATACTTATCATTATATATCCCTGTAAGTATGGGTATACACACGTACGCACACACTTATATACACGTGCAAATGAAATTTATAAGTATATAATTCAAATTAGTATTTATGGACACACTGAATACTTATATAATATTTTATAACACTACCAGAGATTGTCAATATTTTTCTTATCTGCAGCTTTGTGTTGCCTAACAAGTGTGGTCACTCTCATTGTGGCTTCATTTGAATGGAATTCCCATTTGATCTTGGACTATATGGCTGTACTTCTTCTTAGAAGTCCCTGACAAAGTGTGCCTTTCCAGTGGATATTATCGTCTTGCATTCTTTGGATAAGATATGTAATATTGACTCTTCCTGCTGCTTCGGCTTAGAAGTCTGACTCCTTCTGTTTAAATCCTGTCTATACAACATACTAGTTGTGACCTTGGGCAAATTGTTTAACTTTTCTGCGCTCCAATTTCCTCACCAGTAAAATGGAGACAGTAGGTCCGAACCTCACGAGATCATCGTGAGAACGAAGAAGTTGAACCTGCAAAACGCTGATGTTGGGCCTGGTCCATGGCAGTAGCTCCTGTGTCTTACCTATTCACAGCTAATAAATGTTAGCAACTATTACTTTTACACATGCATACCAAAACTGTGTGGAAGGTGATGGCAGAAGAGAGAGGGTAGAATTAGTTGGTCTTACCTTTCTTGGGTCATTTCCCATCAATAAGCAATCTCCAATGTATTTGCAAGCTGAGCAAACACTTTAAGTTGTACGTCCTTTGTTCGTTTTTTAAGCACTTTCCTATGCTCAGTTTTCTTCAGAGATAAACTTTTAATGTATTTTAGAGAGCATTTTGTTGTCATTTGAGGATTGCTGAGTCAGACTAGGAGGTTACCGAATGGAACAGAGCCATTAAAGTAAAAATCTAAGAACTGTTAAAAGCAAAAACTGTTAAGTGCCTCCTGATGAGTGAATTTGGAGGACACAGTAGGAGCCATGTGGCCAGAGGACAGGAAAGCCCTCAGATAAGACAAATCAGAGATGTTCCCTACACACCTACTCATGCTCAGTCCTGTGCTAAGATGAGATATGCAAAGCTAGATAGGAGAGTCCCCAACTCAAGGAACTCATGGCCTAGTAAGCCCACCACTTAGTTTTTATACCAAAAGTATAAAACAAGTATATGAACCAAATGTATGGACATGTTTTAGGTTTAAAACAAAACAAAATAAATCAATCAGTAGAACTTTTATCTAAGCGGTCTCAGTAGAAATTTAGCCAAACTAATTACTTGCACAAATATAGGATTCAAGGAAGATTATATGGGGTTTTAGATGTGAAGGAGGCTGTGAAGACCTCAAAGGGGATGGGAAGGAGGATTGTAAATGAGTGAAAGTTCTAGGGCCCTTACCACTGAAATACTCACTGTCTGAGGCAAGAAACATCACATTAACTGAGCACCTACTATGCACCAGCTTGCCCACCTTTTTACAAGAAATGTATCATCATTTTCATTTTACATTTCCAAAGTAAGATCTCTAACCCTGCAGAAGTTACATCAGCAGTCTTCAAGAGATCACTAACATAATAAGTAGCCAAAGCAGAATTATAATCCCTGCCAGTCCAGCCTTCACACATCATGAGATTGCCTTTTCTGTAGGTGGGAAAGAGGCAATACCAGCTTGCCAAATACACAGTGGCCTTTTAGATCCAGCTGGCCAATGACTGTGAGCTCATCAGCAGTGACTCGGGGTCAGCCATTTTTGAGCCTTGGCACTGACTGAGAAATGCTCTTGATATACCATGAGCTTGACAGGACATACAAAACAGCTGATACCAATTAGAGACATAAGTTAGGATTTTCTGGCCAACTTAAAAAAATAAACAAATTGTATGCAGAGCCAACCACAACTTGGAGTGGGAGTCATTTATTGAATCAAGTAATTGCCTCTCAGTGTCTGTAGCCAGTTAACTACCCAAGGAAAATGAGATAAAACACCCTAAACGAAATTGTATCTGTTTATCCTGTCAAGTAGACTTTTAATTGCAGTACTTCCCTCTGCCAAATCTCTTTGACATTTAAAGGCTGGTGGTCGATTCTGTACTTATGATTTATGTTGACAAAAATTTACACAAGACAAAGGAATGATCTTCTACTAATGATAAATTCTGTAAGAGAAAGCAGGTGGTGCAGACAAGGTGCTCCATTTTGTCTGTCTCCTGCTACATATTAGGCTAAGACCACGGCGCCTTCTTTCCAGAGGTATTGGGGATGGAGCAGAGATCCTTTATCAGAATCCTATGTCTGTCACTGCTGTGCAAACTTGGGGAGACCCTTAACCTCTCTGCTCATTCAGATGTAGTCATTTGTACCCTGGGTACCTGGCAGAAATTTTTACATGCATAACCTCATTTACTTACTATGTGCATCCTCCCACACATCCTGCCATGATGAGGATACTGTCCCCTGCTTTTCAGATAAAGAAACTAAGGTTTAGGGAGGGAAACTGTTTTGCTCCAGGTTACAATAAAGAGGTCACCCAACCTCAAATTCCATGCACTGCCCGTCACTGTGTGTTGGTAGTAGCCCTCTCCGCTCTGGTACAATTCAGTTTTTCTCATTTCAAAAGAAGGAACAATCAGCTGTTAAGACTGTTCAAACTTGACCTTCTGCTTAGTGAAATTTCTCCACCAGTAACAATCAAGGACTTTGATGTAATGCCCACCACTCACCCACGGTATGGAACATTACAGCCTTTGATTCTCTGTTCTTTTTTTTTTTTTTTTTTTAAAGATTTTATTTATTTATTTGACAGAGAGAGAGACAGCCAGCGAGAGAGGGAACACAAGCAGGGGGAGTGGGAGAGGAAGAAGCAGGCTCATAGCAGAGGAGCCTGATGTGGGGCTCGATCCCATAACACCCGGATCACGCCCTGAGCCGAAGGCAGACGCTTAACCGCTGTGCCACCCAGGCGCCCCTGATTCTCTGTTCTAAACTTTTTCCCTTTTCTTCCATTCTGCATCCCGTTGCCTTGGTTCCGAGACGGTCTCCTAGAGCTGAGCAAGGGCCTTTCCTGGCCCCTGCCCCTTCCTCACCTCCCTCTAATTTATTCTCTTAGCACTGTTGACTGCCTGGCTTTCTGGATTACAGTTCTGTCTGTTGTGAGAAAACTCTGAGTCACTCCCCTCTGCTCTCCCAGGGTCAGCTGTCATATGGCCTCTTGTCACCTCTCCCAGCCCCAACAGTGAGTCAGCCGCTCTCAGTTCTCCGGGCACCTTGTGCTGTTTCACGCCTCTGCATGGTTATCTCTGCCTGGAACCCTGGTGCCCCCTTATCCAAGAAAGGACTTTCTTTATCCTTGAAAGCTCAGCTAGCCCTGAAGACATTCCTCCCCATCCTTCTCCTTCCAACACCCCACCTCTCCTGCACACATCTAGTACTCGCCCCCAATTGTCAACTCCCAAGGATTACAGTGAAGAGTTCCCCCAAACTCAAACCCCCAAAGGGAGGTACAATGATTCTCTGAGAGTTAGACTTCAAAGCCAACAAAGAAAGGCTCAAGGCAGATAAGTGCAAAGTCATCTTAAAGAAACAGAAGACTTTCTAAGCTTGGAAGATTGGGTTATAATAAGTCTGAAACCCTAGAGGCAGGATTTGCATCAGAATTCAGATCTTTTTTGCAAAACAATGCATATATAATGCACATGTTATATAATACCCTTAGCATAATGTGTCATGAAGATCATCAATATTTGGGCAATGGAAGTATGAATCTCACACCAGGATGCATAAATGAAGATTATAAAGAGCTTCGTGTTATTTCAGGTCAGATTTGCTCTAAACTTACTACAGTTTTTGGTTTTCAGAGTTTTGAGGATTTCAGAATTGTGGATAATGGAATACAGACCAGAGAATAGCTTTAAATAAAGAAATTCTCAATTGGAAAGGGGAGAAGCGAACCAAGGAAGTGTAGCAAAGAGAGAAGCATGGAGAATACGGGGGCAGTGACCATTCAAGCACTATGCAGCCACAGTGAGGGTTTGCTATATTCCAATTCCATTGTCAAGGCCAGAACTAAAAAAAAAAGGAAGAGGAAGAAGAAGAAGAAGAAAAAGAAGCCCCAGCAGAAGTGCTGAGCCCCCTCAGCTAAGATCACTCAACAGTTGGCTCATTTGAACAGCCTTTCTCCACTCCCGTACTCCCCAAGCCCCTGATTGTTATCAATCTTGGCATATATAAAATACCTGCAGAAGAGAATACTCTGTTCACAACTTGGCATTCCCACTCCTATAGCATGTATGTACGTGTATATACATAGGTATGTATATACATAAATATATATGTATATAATTAAAATTAATAGTCTGACACTGTGGTTTCATATACCAGTCCAGTCTTGTTATACAACCTTCCCTGCATTTATTCATTTATTTGGCAAGGATGTACTGAGCACCCTGGTGAGCGGACGACTCAAAGCCTGGCCTTGCACCATACACAGAAATCTGCTGACATAACGGCTGTGATCACCCAGGGAAGTTCGCTAGGAGCCATGCTGCTGGGGTCCCCGTAACATCTCAGGCATAGCCTCCCTGGGTGGAGGCACCTGGAAGTTTCCTTCTGCTATTGAACTTTCTGCCGTAATCACGTTGGTTTTCATCATAACAGGTCATCAATTATTTCCCATTTTGGGAAGTGCAAGCAATGCTACTTTTTTTTTTAAAGTGTCCTTAATTTAACTAAGAATTGATTTGAACCCCGCTTCTACTTTCCCTGGACTGTCAAGAAAACAAAACCTGAAACCTTATATAGTCCAAGGTGTCTGTGGGGAGGGATCAGGAGATGAGGCAAGGGATTTGGCAGTCTGACTTCCACACCCAAAAATTAAAGACCTCTGTGATCACTGTCACCACCCTATAATGTCACTGCCCCTCTGACTTTGCACTATCTCTCAGCTGCTTCAGCTTTAGTGACGTCTTGGCTACCATGGCTTGTGAGGTCGTACAACGAGGATGGGTTTCCATGAAGAAGATTCTCGTTCCTCTTATCTAGACAACCATGCCTGGGACACTGAGTCCCTGAACAAGTCCTTGAAGGAGTCACCCACTCGCTAGCCATTTAATTTGAAGTCTGTTAGCCTGGCTGTGCTGCACTCCAGGGCTTTGGGATGTTCTCAGAAAAGAAGTGGCAACCTCTATTTCTCATCTTAAAGCTAAGGAGCTGATTTTCTTTTAAATCCTCAAAAACACAAATTTCCCCACCTACCACCACTGGAAAATAAATCTGAATTCCTTCTAGGGACCTATAGGTCTCAAAGACTCAGGGAAATTTCTATATTCAATCATGATCTATTCATTTCATGCCTTAGGGGAAATGAAACTGAGAAGAGCATTTAATTTACTTAGATGCCTGGAAATATTATTTTATTTATGATCCCAGCAGGAAACATCTGGCATAGTCAAATTAGAATAATTTGAAGAAGACAATTAAAGGACTATTTACAAAGGCATAGCCAGTATGTTGGGAAATTACAAGGTGTATTAGTTATTTATTGCTGCATAACAAATTGCCCTCAAACCCAGAAGCTTAAAGCAACAAACATTTATTACCTCACAGTTTCTGTGGGTCAGAATTCAGTACGGCTTAGGTAGTTGTCTCTGGCTCAAGGTCACTTATAAGACTGCAGTCAAGCTATTAGCCAGCATTATGGTCTCATCTGAAAACTTGACTGGGGACAATAGGGTTGCTTTCCAACTCACTCACATAGTTATGATCAGGCCTTAGTCCCATGCCATGGGTCTCTCCATAAGGTTGTCCTGGGACATGGTAGCTGGCTACCCCCAGGCAAGGGATCCAAGAGAGAATGCCCAGTATAGAATCCATAGCCTTTTCCTAACCTCGTCTCAAAAGTATCATTCTATCTCCCCTGTGTATTCTGTTAGAAGTGAGTCAATAAATCCCGCCCACATTCAGGAGGGTGGGATTCTACAAGGATGCGATTACTAGAAAACAGGATCGCAGGGTGGAGGAGGGCATCCTGGAGGCTGCCTACCCCACAAACAGGTTGTGAAGTCTTCCAGGGTTAATTACAGCTGAGCTGAGGGCAAAGAAGCAAGGGCAGAGGGAACTTTACAGAACGTGGAAGGATAGTGTCATTGGAGAGGGCAGACTTGAGAGACACTGTGCCCTTGGGTCAAGGGAACAGACGTCTCTAGATGACCCGATAGGGAGGAGGTAGAACTAATAAATACCTTGACTTCTTTCTTCTCTCTCCCTCCATCTCTTCATGGGCCTCTAGACTAGCAGAACCTAATCAGATGTCATGAAGCAAGGGAGCACATTGACGTGGTCCATACAGGTCGGCCTGCCAGAGCAGAGGGTGGGTCTGGAGGGGTAAACAGAAGACACCGGCACGTTATGCTCTAGTAGCCGGCAAATTTCCCATCAAGGACATTCAGGTTCTGGGGAATATGTATTTAAAAGGTTAATTTGCATTATTATTTGTTTTTGAAGCATGACTTAACAACTATATTATGAATGTTTAGTCAGTGAGAATAGAGTCACATTTGTCTTTGAACACCGTGCACAACCTTGCTTACGCCAAACACGGGTTCTTATAAATTACAGCCACAGTATTTGCGAGCTGGAGAGATCCTTAGATATTATTTAGTAAACACTTATTTTAGGGATGAGAAAATTGCTAAGATGTTAACTGAATTGCTTAGGATCACACAATGCTGAGCCCACGTGTCCCACCACTGTCTATAATTTACTAATTCCTGAAGAGTAATGATAATGATGGCAACAAATTGCAAGTGCACAACATTCTCAAGTTTACAAAGAGCTTCCACCCACATCATCTCATTTGAATCTTACAATAGTCCTGAAGTACCAGCAAGGTAGATGCTGTTATTTTCAATTTACAACTAAGAAAGTGACCTGCATAGATGTTAGCTATTTTCGACAGAATAAAGAGTGATAAAATGGGCACCAGAAATAATCTAGACACTCGGGGCTTTTTGCATTCACCTGTTCAGTCTCATCAGACAGACTCATCTCTTCTCACGGACAAAGGAAGACTATGAACTGAAGGGCTGCTCCTTGAGAAATCAAGGTAGGACCTTCCAGGATGAAGATGGTGAGTGCAGACTGAGGCAGATCTCAGGGACTGTTCTAAGAAGAGAAGGGGAATGAAACAGCTCTGCTAAGGGCCTTCCTTCTCTACCACTGAAGGAGCTCTTCTTATGCTTCCTGGTGATATCCCTATAGCATTCTCCAAGACATGGAACCTATACTCTCTCTGGAGAATCTACCTAATGAGCATACACACAGAAAAACCCCAGGAGCCTGTGAGGCAAGAGGAGTGTGTTGGGTAGACGTGGGTAGACTACATGGCATGCGAAGCCTATACCACTATACTAGTTATCTATTGCTAGGTAGCAATTCCCCAAACTTGTAGGCTTAATACAACAACGGTTCATATTGTAGACCACAGTGTCATGGGTCAAGAGCTCAGTCAAGTCTTTGCTGGGCAATTCTTCTGCTTCACGTGGTCATGACTGGGGTGGTCCTGTGACATTCAGCTGGTCTGGTCTGAAAGGGTCAAGGGACTTCAGTCACACAGCAGGGGTTTGGGTGGGGATGGCTTGAAAGATGGGCTCACCTCAGCCCCTATGCAGTTTCAGGGCCCTCTAGGAAATATTTCAAGCAGGGCAGTCGGATTTCTTGCATGCCCATTCAAGACTTCTGGAGACTTAGAAAGCAGCTCTAGCTTTTTTTCAAGGCTAGGCCCAGAACCGGTATATCATTAGTTTGGCTCTCCAGTTTTGGTCAAAGAAGTCAAGGAAAGGTTAAACAGATTCCACCACTTGATGAGAGCGGTGCCAAAGATTTATGTCCATCTTTAATCTGGTATAATTCTCACATAAACTACTCCCATTTTCCCCATTGTTTTTCATGCTTACTCCCCTTTGCAATAGTTTTACAATTATAATCTGAAGGAAATAATCAGGACACAGGCTCATAGTAATTTTCAACTCTGGGAAAATATATTTCATAATGAAAATTTAAGCATCGTTTGGGGAGATAAGTTGGGATCATTGATCTCTGTGGGGTAACTAGTACGTGTCTTGCTTCGCCAACCTGGGTTTAAATGACAAAATGTATTCATAACCGTAAATAGGGTGCTCTTAATCCCCCTAACCACCTCCTTGCCTTGCAATTATTTACAGATTTCTTCCTTCCAGATTTTAAGAGTCCCCGGGCCTGCTTCCCTATGTGTGATGCTCGCCTTCCTGTGCCAGGAGCTTGGGTTTGTCCCTCAGAGCAGCGTTCTGCAGGCCTGGCTACTGCTGCTCTCATGGTCTCTCGTCTCGATTCCCATTCACCTCAATTCACCACCTGCCGCAGCAGCTTGGTACACATTATTAAGGAAATTCATTGCTGTCATTTCAATCCCCGTGGTGCTGTGAAAGGGTGATCCTCCCTTTCCAAGTGAAAAGGACACAGCTTCCTCCTTATTCTTTATTCTCATACAAGATGTGTCCCATCAAGAAGCTGCCCAAGTGCCCAGGATAATCATACATCTTACGCACCTGCACAGAGCCATGTACCGCAGGGTCACTCAGGCAGCCGGGGAAGCTGACATTGGAGAAGTTCCAGCACCTGGCTGGCCTCATGCTATATGCAGATCCCCATTCCGGGCTCAGACAAGTGTGCCAGCTACGGCTCAGGTACAAATTTCCCCTTCTCTTACGGGATCTTCTCTCCCAGGGCTGCCTCCCCTCCTAGATTCTGCTGGGACTTGCCATCCCCACTTCCTTGCCCCCCTCCCTCTAATCTACCATGTATGTTTCCATGTGCTGGGCCACAATGTTCATAGGGTTCCTGACCTTTTTTTTTTTTCTTTAGTTCTCCCTAGGGATCTCTCTCAGCCCTAAATAAATGTAAATGGGTACATGACATGTGTATGCATGTCTGGGGGTGAGATGTAGGGTCTATACCCTTTTAACAGAAGCATCTCAGTCAGTCAAGTGTCCAACTCTTGATTTCAGCTCAGGTCATGATCTCAGGGTCATGAGGTCAAGCCCCATGTCAGGCTCCACATTGAGCCGGGAATCTGCTGGAGATTCTCTCACCCCTCTCCCTTTGCCCCTCCCCATGCTCATTCTCTCTCTCAAATAAATAAATAAATCTTAAAAAAAAAAAAAAGCAGCAGCATTTTTATTCCAGGCCCTGTCACACAAGAGCTCTGGATACTTGGGTTCTAGTCAAACCATATATTTTCCTATTTACTCTACCTTCCCCTTGCCTACAAACATAATTTGGGAGAAACACAAGTTCTGCACATATTCCCAGGATAGAGATATTCTCTTTCCTCTTTATCTCTCAAGGGATGAAACCAAATCTGCTGTCCCCTGAGTCAATTCTCATTGGTTGGTTATGAACACAGGTGGGCCCGTTGGTTGCTTCTGCCCAGCCTGGGGCGGACAAAGGTCAGTACAGGGGAGGAATTGTAGATCTGGGAGCAATCACCCCTTCTAAGGATGATCACAGCACCACGGGTCCAGAGAACGTGCCAGTAGCAAGAGTTCTTGGTAAGATTGGTCTGTGTCGCTTCTCCCTCACACGTGGAGAGAGCATGAGAAGGGACCCCAGCACACTGCATACTGCCATCTAATGTCATTAGGCTGAAAAATTTTATAAATAAAATCAGAGAATTCTGATTATGCACGAATCCTCTGCATCCGATTTGTTTCATCAATATGTCAGTCAATGAGTTAACTTTACACGTGTTTGAGCTTTCATAGCATTGTAAAGGGACTCAGTATCAGAAACTCTGGCATTCAACACTGAATGTCCCTTTGGCCTTGTGTTTATTTTGGTATCTTGCCCCAGCAACATCCTCTCTCCCCTAGAAGTCACTCCGCCTTGAGCAAACATCCTATCTTAGAGTCAAACTAGAGTCTGCGGAACCCCTCAGGCAGTCTCAAGGAAGGAAGGGGAAACTGATGGCAGTTTGAAAAGAAATAAGAGGATCCTTAAAAGAGCCTTGCACAGCCCTCATCAAAAACCCCCTACCATCCACGGACTATTCCTAGTAGGTTCCAACGAAGCTTATCAATGTTGTTTTTAATTTTTTTGAAACAAAACAATTAAATTATTTTTTCCTTGTAACCAGTACAATACATAGTCATGATAGGAGTTGTGGGATTTCTAGACAAATCAATAGAAAATAAAGAAAATGTTATCAAAAGATAAATTTTATTAACATTTTGGTAAATGTTCTTCCATGTTTTTTATATGCGTATAAATAAATACGAGTACATATGGATAACACTATGCATTGTTTTGTAAGCAGCCTTTTAATTTGACAGACTGTCCTATTTTCAGTGTTTATATAAATAATTTTTAAGCTCATCATTTAAAATTGATGCATAGTATTCCATTTTAAGGATTCGCCACAGATTATTTCACTACTTAAGTGATAAAAATTTATGTTGTTTCTAATTTTATACTCTTAAATAATGCTATGTGGAAAATGTGTATAAACACACCTAAAAACACACACATCCATTTTTCTTCTTAAAATCAATCTTAAAATGCCTACCTGTGCTATTATTGAGTCCAAGAGTTGGCACATTTTTGAGACTTTTGATATGTAGTCTGAGTTCCCTCTTAAAAGCAGGTTCAGTCTTTTCCTTGGGTACTCGCAGTATATACAATGCCCACGTGGGCTTAACAGCAGTCCTCAAATGGGTCCTCTTGCACAAGTTTCTCTTTAGCAATGCTTGAAGAGACTCTTCAACTGAGGAATTTATAATAGAACAAATAGGTTAATTGCAAATGATTCCAGAGTGGGACTCATATGAAGTTTAACAATTAAGTAGAATCATACAAATTAAGAGATGTATATTTAAAAGTTTATTACCTTTAGAGTTAATCGTATAATGGTAATATTTGATTATTGTAGATTATTTTACATCTACAGAAAAATACATAAAATCTACTCCAAAGCCCACCATGTCTAGAAGACCACTGTTAAGATCGTATACACAAACTACATGTCTTTTATATGGAGACTTCTAGTTTGCTCTATTTCATTCAACGCTTTAACAGTACCATTTTCTCACATCATCAACTCCTTTTGAAAATATGCCTTTTATTCCCAGAAACCATATAAGTTGGAAAACAATTTTTAAAAATCATTCTTGGGGCACCTGGCTGGCTCAGTCAGAAGAGCATAGGACTCTTGATCTTGGGGTGGTGAGTTCAAGCCCCAAGTTGGGCACAGAGCCTACTTAAAATTAAAAAAAAATTTTAAATCATTTTCTTACTCTTGGACATCTGGAATGTTTACAAATTTATTATAAATATCGCTGGGATGAACATCTGTCAGATCTATGATAACAGCTTTCCCCTGAGATGAAATTGTATGATCAAAGGTATGATGTTTTAAAAATCTCTTGAAATATTCACTCGGTTTTTGTTTTTTGTTTTTTTTTTTCAGAAAGTTATTACCAATTCACTAAATAGCTTTCCAGCAAGGTTTGACCAGTTTATACTCCTACCCTCACTACAACTAAGGGGGCCAACTTCACACACTTGAATATTTTTGCACTCATAAATCCGGTAACTCTACTGGCAAAAAAAAAAAAATGTATTTTGTTTTAATTCACATTTTTTAAATTCACATGGAGATTGAAAATTTATTTCAAATAAAAGTTTTTCTTTTTTTAATAATTGGTCAGATTTTTAAAAGGTGTTAGAGTTTTCTTAGTTATTTTTTATTTCAAACGTAATTAAGAACTGAAAGCAAATACAATATACCCATTGTTTAGATTCAACAATCGCCAACATTTTGTCCTTAACTTGCTTTATCCATTCCCATGAATTTTCTAAAGTCCTTCATCACAATTCCCCATTAGCCTGAGCTCAGACCCCTAGATCTCAAACCTGTTTGCAGCATTTTCCTACCCGGATGTGACTGTCTCCTTCTGGAGGATCCTTGTTTGGTGTGGAGGACATGTTTTACGCCCTTCTGTGCAATCCCTGCCACCTGGGGCTCTAGAGCAGTCTGTGCTGTTTTTGGATTTATTTCCCAGCCTAAATTGAACTGACCTGTGGTCTCTGTATCCTAGTCATGCTGTAGAATTGGAGCCTGTAGGACTTCAGTTGTTCTCAATGTTGATTTTTTAAGAATGTGAGAAAAGCTCCAAATTTAAGCAGCCACCATTATCCTATGAGAGCCTGGAAACTAGTATCTTTTTACTGATTTTTAAATGTCCTTTGCACATGAAGAGGATCGACCAGACATCACAAATAATATTGTGCTTGTTTCCTTTTAAATTTTTGTTAAAAGGGGCACCTGGGTGGCACAGCGGTTAAGCGCCTGCCTTCGACTCAGGGCGTGATCCCGGCGTTCTGGGATCGAGCCCCACATCGGGCTCCTCCGCTGGGAGCCTGCTTCTTCTTCTCCCACTTCCCCTGCTTGTGTTCCCTCTCTCGCTGGCTGTCTCTGTCTCTGTCGAATAAATAAATAAAAAAATCTTAAAAATAAATAAATAAATAAATAAATAAATAAATAAATTTTTGTCAAAAATCTAAGTCATCAGCTTTTTAAATTTTTATGTCAAATTAACATGTCAAAAAATGAGTACTTTCTTGTGACATTTTCCAGTTTTTACATTGTGTGAGGAAGCATTTTCTACTTAGAGATTATATAAATATTTGGCTGTAGTATCTGCTGATTTCTATCTATCTATATGCATTATTTTTAATCATTTAAAGTATCTGCAATATGTTTGGTCTATAGAGTGGAATGATAATCTTCACAGGTTTTTCCCTCGAGTGGATATTTTTCACACACTTGTAAAATAAACAATTGCTTCTTCAGTGATTAATGCTAATCTTTTTACTGCTTATGAAGTTCCGATCAATGTATATCAGGTCTATTTCAGAGACATGTATTGTGTTGCAAAGTCACTAATTATGGCATTGTTTATAATAATGTAAATTGGGGAAAAACTTAGGTTTTAGCCAAGTAATTATGTTATAGATACACAGTGTAAGACTCTATTACAGGTGATTTGCAAACTCGGGAGATCCCTGGTGAAATCTGAAACGGTTCCAGGTGCAGAGGGCAATCTCTCCAACTGCCTGGGTCCAGCTTTCAGTGGGTCAACCAGAGCTCCCATCCTCTCCATTACTTCCTCGGACAGTTACAAAGATGATGTTATGGAAGCATATGTATTGATATATAAAGTTGCTTGCATTGTCTTGTCAAGGAACAAATGTAGGTTTTCTATATGCATGTGTATACGTGTGTAGGTATAATTATACATTTTAAAACATTTCTTTTTGAATATTAACACATGCTGGCAAAAATCTGGAATACTCCCAAGTTGAAAGTATTAGGATCTTTGAGAGTTGGAGTTCTGGTTAGATTGCTATCTCCTTTCGCTTACTTATCTGTATTTCTTGATTTTTCTACAAAAATATGCAATATTCTGAAAACGATGTTATTTTTATTTCTGTCGCTTACATTTAAATAGATTAACATTTTGTTTAAATTTCATTCCAGGTTATAGGACTAGATTTTGGTTTTGACATTTTAATAAATCATATTTAATTAATTTCTGAATCCGAGGGAGAATTTTTATTTAAGGGCTATTTTTTGTTCAACAATGGAGTTATTATGATAATGAGAAGTAATAATTCGTGATGAAATCGTCTATTTTATAGCCCTATCTCTAGGTCATGGTTGATGTATCCTTACCATTTTCAAATGGAATGGATACAGACAGTTCAGCTGGCTGCGGGTTTGGGGTGACTTGCCTCCTATAGATTTTTCTGGTGAGCCAAGTAGCCAGCCTCTTGGCTTCCTCATAGGATAGGCACCCGGTTTTCTCATTGCAACAAGTTCCTTTTGTTGGATTTTCATTTTTTAAAGTTTATTTTTTTGTCTGTGGAGGTATTTCTTAAAGAACATTTTTTGAAGGTAAACCCTTGCATAACAACATCTAATACTATCTTTCCATTGCCTTCACATAAAAAAGAAACTTGGCTATGTCAACAATTTTTCAGACACAACATTTTTCCTCCAGAATTCTGTAGCCACTGTAGTATTGTCCTCCAGTGAAGTTGGTTGGCTCCTGTTTTAGAAAACCTGTAATTTTTTTTAAAATATTTTATCCATTTATCTGAGAGAGAGAGAGAGAGCGCACAAGCTGGGGGAGGGGCAGAGGGAAAAGCAGGGAGCCCGATGCGGGGCTTGATCCCAGGACTCCAGGATCATGACCTGAGCCGACGGCAGATACTCAATGACTGAGCCACCCAGGTGCTCCAAAAGCCTGTAATTTCTGCGTGAAAGCTCCCAAGAGCTTTTTAAAATAAATCCATCTTATTCAAATATTTAGCCTGTATATATTTAGGTGTGCATCTGTTTTCCTCAGTTTGGTCTGATACATGCTTAATACTTTGTTTGCATATAACAGAATTGGACTTTTTGGTTCATTTCTTTTTCTTGGTGAATTTTGTCAAATTACGTGTTTATTGCTTTTTTTTTTTATAAAGTCCTGGTTCTGTCCTGAATCACGCCTATAATTCTATATTGAATCTGTGGTTTTTGTCGGTTGCTGTTACTTTCATTGGTTTTGTTTTCCATTTGGAATCATACCACTTTCGTTGCTTTGTCCTTTCTGTCTGCATTCTTAGAGAACCGTTCAGGTTGTCTTCTGTGTCAGTGATTACATTGTCCTCAGTATTAATTCTACTCTTCACCAACTCCAAAGGTGCATTTACGACTTACTGCTACATACTTACTGTCCTGGCATTCATAGAGGACCCAGCTCATTTTTTTCATATGCTCCATTGCTTTTTAAGCTTAGTTTGTAGCTTTTTAACCTCTTTTTTCATAAGACTGTGTTTTCACCCAAGTCAAGGTTTTTCAATAACATTGAAGAAGTGAAACTCCACCCCCCCACTCTCGTTCTAGTTCCAATGAGGGATTTTCATTCATTCAGGGATTTTCTCTGAAGTCTTTAGAATGAATTCTGCTTTTCTTTTTATTGCTGTTTGTTTGTTTGTTGGTTTGTCTGTAGGCCTCATTTTCTCCTGCTTGCAATGTGAGGCTTACCCCATCTTGGAGCTGACTGCAGAGAGGGTGACTGTTCTCAGCCCGAGCATCTGTTTCCTTATGTGCTACTCACATCCTGCCCTTGGTTCAGCGGCTGGATGGAAGACTGATGGCCCAGTTTCTAGTCTAATTCTTCAGGGCACAACTTTTTGGATTTTGATATGTAAGTACACCTGTTTCACCACCACCCGGATCAAGGTAAAGACATTGCACCCCTTCCCAATCAACCCTCCCTCTTCAGCAGTAATCTTTGTTCTGACATTTTTCATTGTCAGTTATTTTCCCTGATCTTGAACTTCATGAACTTGGACTCACAGTATGTACACTTTTGTGTCTAGCCCCTTTAATTCATCATTATGTCTGGGAGACTCACCCATGTTGGAACCTATAGAAATAGTTCTTTTTTTATTGCTGTGTAATATTTTATATGGTTATATCACAATTTATTTATCTCTCTTTCTGCTGCTAGGCATTTGAATTGTTTCCAAATGGTGCTCTTATGAAAAAAGATGCTATGAACATCCTGTACATGTCTCGTGTTTGATTTTACCTCTCATTTCTTTTGAGTATACACTCAGAAGAAGAATTGTTGGGTAGGAGAGAGTGGGTGAGCATAGTAAGTTGTTTTTTAATAAAACTTTTCATTTTTAGATAATTATAGATTCACATGCATTTGTAAGAAATAATACAGAGAAATCCTAAGTACCCCCTTTCTGGTTTCCCCCAGTGGTAACATATTGCAAAACTTCAACCAGGATATTGTCACTGATGCAGTCAAGGGTATAGAGATTTTATCTCACAAGGATTCCTCATGTTGCCCGTTATATTTACAACCACTTCCCTTAACGCCCAAGAGCTACTACTTTGCATTTCTATAGTTTTGTGATTTTGAGAATGTTATATTAAGGGGTATGCAACCTATTAGGACTGGTATGTTTTTATTCAGCATAATTCTCTAGAGATTATTCCAAGTTGTTGTGCCTATGAATAATCTGTTCCCTTTTGTTGTTGAGAAGTATTCCTGGGTATTGGAGGTACCATCGGTCAGTAACTATTCACTCACTGAAGAACATCTGGGTTGTTTCCAGTTTTTGGCTCTTATCAACAAAGCTGTTATGAACATTTGTGTGCAGGTTTTTGGGTGAATCTAAGAATTATTTCTCTGGGATAAATGCCCAGTAGTACAATCACAGGGTCATATGGTAGTTACATGTTTAGTTTACTAAGGAACTGCCAAACTATTTTCGAGAATAGTTGGGTTATTTTCCACTCTCATCAGCAATGCATGAGTGATCTAATTTCTGTACATCCTTGCCAACATTTGATGCTGTCATTATTTTTTATTTGATCTATTCTGGTAGACGTTTAGTGATATCTCATTGTGGTTTTAATTTGAATTTCCCTAATGGCTAATGACATGGAACATCTTTTCATGTGCTTATGTGCCATCTGTGTATCCTCTTCAATGAAATGTCCTTTCATATCTTTTGCCCATTTTCTAATGGAACTGTTTTTTTATGTTGTTGTTGTTTGAGAATTCTAGATATTAGTCCTTTCTCATATATATGGTTTGCAAATATTTTATCCCACACCGTGACTTGTCTTTTCTCCCTCTTAACAGAGTACCTCACAGAGCGAAAGTTGTTAATATTAATAAAGTCCAATTTACCGATTTTCCTATTATGGATCGTGCTTTTGATGTCAAGTCTAAGAACTCTTTCCTTAGCCCTAGATCATGAAAAAATTTAGCCTGTCTTTTAATAACTTTTTATATTTGACATTTAAATCAGTGATCTATTTTGAGTTAATTTTTGTATTAGGTGTGAGGTATAGATAGAAGCTAAATGTGTCACCTAAGGATGTCCAACTGCTCCAGCATATTTTTTTAATTATCATTCCTCCATTGAATTGCTTCTGCAACTTTGTCTAAAGCCTGTTGGAAATATTTTCTAAGATCTCTATTCAGTTCTACTGATCTATGTGTCTGTCCTTTTGTCGATACCACACCATCTTTTTTTTTTTTTAAGATTTTATGTATTTATTTGTTGGAGAGAGAGGGGGAGAGAGAGAAAGCACAAGCAGGGGGAGTGGCAGGCAGAGGGAGAAGCAGGCTGAGCAGGGAGCCTGATGCAGGGCTTGATCCCAAGACCCTGGGATCATAACCTGAGCCAAAGGCAGAAGCTTAACTGACTGAGCCACCCAGGTGCTCCGATACCACACTACCTTTATTATTCTAGCTATATAACGGGTCTTGAATTACATAGATTAATTCTTCCTCTACATTTCTTCTTTTCAAAATTATTGAAGCTATTCTATTCCATTGGTTTTTCTATTCCATATAAATTTTAGAATAATATTGTCTATATCTACAAAAAACCTTGTTGGAATTTGGATAGGAATTACATTAAAACTGTACATCATTTAGAAGGTAACTAACATCCTTCCTATGCTCATCCCAACCATGAGCATTTCCATCTCTCCATTTATTTAGATTTTTAAAAAATTCTTTCATTAACATTTTATGATTTTTAGTATTTGAGTCCTATACATGTTTTATTAGATTTATACCTAAATACGTCTTTTTTAAAGCTAATATTATGGTAAATAGTATTAGATTTTTAACTTCAGTGTCCAATATTCCAAGTTTATTGAAATATAATTGGCAAATGCCATTGTATTAGTTTAAGACATACAACATAATGATTTGCTATATGTACATACTGTTACATGATTCCACAATAAGGTTAGTTAGCATCCATCCCCTCACATAGTTATGATTTTTTTCTTATGATGAGAACTTTTATGACCTACTTTCTTAGCAAGTTTCAAATATACAATACAGTATGGTGAATTAAAGTCATTATGCTGTCCATTACATGCCCAGAACTTACTTATCTTATAACTGGAAGTTTGTACCTTTTGGCCACCTTTACTCATTACCCCAACCCTCACCCCCTTACCCTTGGCAAACGCCAATCTGATCTCTATTACTATGAGTTTGGTTTTTTTTCAGCTTCTACGTTTAAGTAAGATTATGCAGTATTTGTCTTTTGCTGCCCGACTTACTTCACTTAACATAATGCCCTCAAGGTCCCTCCATGTTGTTGTAAGTGGCAGGATTTTCTTCTTTTCTATGACTATATATATCTGCCACCTTTTCTTTATCCATTCACCTGTCAATAGATACTTACGTTGTTTACATGTTTTGATTTTTGTAAATAATGCTACAGTGAACATGGGGGTGCAGCTATCTCTTTGAGATAGTGATCTCATTAGCATTGGATATATACCCAGAAGTGGAATTGCTGGATCATATGGCAGTTCTATTTTTCATTTTTTGAGGAACCTCTATACTGTTTCCTACAGTGGCTGCACCAATTTACATTCCCACCAATAGTGCACAAGGGTTCCCTCTTCTCCACATCCCCGCCTTGTTATTTTTAGTTTTTTTTATAATAGCCATTCGAACAGGTGTGAGGTGCTATCTTTGCATTTCCCTGATGATTAATGATGTTGAACATCTTTTTATGTACCTATTGACCATTTCTATGCCTTCTTTGGAAAGATGTCAATTCCGTTCCTCTGCTCATTTCTTATTGGATTGTTTATTATTATTACTTGCTGCTTAATTGCATGAGTTCTTTATATATTTTGGAAAATCACCAAATTGGTTTGTAACATATATGATTTGCAAATATTTTCTCCCATTTAGTATGCTGCCTTTTCATTTTGTTGATGGCTTCCTTTGCTGCACCAAACCTTTTAAGTTTGTTACATACTACACCTGTTTATTTTTGGTTTTGGTGCCTGCTTTTGTTGTCAAATGTAAAAAAAAATATTTGCCAAGACTGATGTCGAGGAGCTTACCCACTATATTTTCTTCCGGGAATTTATGGTTTCAGATCTTACATTCAAGTCTTTAATGTATTTTGAGTTGATTTGGTGTACGGTGCAATATAGGAGTTCAGTTTCATTGTTCTGCATGTCACTGTACAGTTTTCTCAACATCATTTTTTTAAAAAGATTTATTTGGGGGGGCAGCAAATGGGGGAAGGGGTAGAGGGAGAGAATCTTTAAGCAGACTCCCCACTGAATGTGGAGCTTGACACGGGGCTCCTTCTCACAACCCATGAGATCATGACCTGAGCCGAAATTAAGAGTTGGATGCTTAACTAACTGAGCTACCAGGAGCCCACCAACATCATTTTTGAAGAGACTGTCTGTCCTTTTTCCATTGTATATTCTTGACTCTTTTGTCATAAATTAATCGACCGTACATGCTAGAGTTTATTTCTGGGCTCTCTATTCTGTTCCATTGATCTGTGTAATCTGTTCTTACGCCAACACTATACTGTTTGGATTGCTCTGGCTATTTGAATTCATTTGTGGTTCCATACAAATTTTAGGATTGTTAGTTCCATTTCTGTGAAAACTGTCACTGGAATTTTGATAGGGATTGCATTGAATCTGTAGATTGCTTTGGGTAATATGGACATTTTTACAATATTAGTTCTTCTAATCCATGAGCATGGAGTGTATTTCCATTTATTTGTGTCTTCTTCAGTTTCTTACATTAATGTCTTATGGTGTGTCTTATGACACTTTTTTTCCCAAAAAAGTGAATTTGTATTTATGGACTTACATTGTCTAGTTTGCCGCCCTTCTTATCACTTCCCACCTGAGCCATGAAGATGTTTCTCCTACATTAATTTTGTGAATCTCTGATAATTTCAACAGAAAAATATCCGGAAAAATCTAAAATCCCAGAATAATCCTGGTGGTAGAATTTTTCCCATTTCTGACCCCACATACATCACTTTAATTTGAGAGACTATAATCTCCAGGATTTAGCCCAAGAACTTCAGATAATAGAATTAACACATCACCTTAATCTTCACTTTTATTTTTAGTGTTTTCTTCCATTTGTCAGCCAAAAATGCATGAAGGGGTAACATCTGTCTATAGACTTTTTTGTGTGTATGTGAATGTCTATTCCAGCACCAGATGTTAAAACAACTGTCTTTCCTCCATTGTATTGCTTTTGCTCCTTTGTCAAAGATCAGTTGACTATATTTATGTGGTTCTATTTCTAGGCTCTCTAATTTGTTCCACTAATACATTTATCTATTCTTTTCCCAATGCCACAGCGTCATGATTACCATAGCTTTTTAGTTAAGTTTTGAAGATAGTGTTAGTCCTTTGACTGTTCTACTCTTTCAATATTCTGTTGACTATTCTGGGTTTTGTCTTTTCATATAAACTTAGAACAAATCTGTCAATATCCACAAAATAATTTACTGGAATTTTTATTGGGATTGCATTGAATCTGTAGATACATTTGGGATGAACTGACATCTTTATAATACGGAGTTTTCCTATCCATAACCAAGGGATATTTCTCTAGTTTTTAAGGTCTTTGATTTCTTTCATCATAGTTTTGTAGTTTTTCTCATATAATATATACTTTGTTAGATTTATACCTACTATAGTCTTTTTTTTTTCGGTGCTATTGTAAATGTTACAGTGTTTCTAATGTCAAATTCCTTTTGTTCTTTGCTGGTATATGGGAATAAAATTAACTTCTATATTAATCTTTTATCCTACTTGTCTGCTATAATTTAATATTATTAGTTCCAGGAGGGTTTTTTTTAGGTTTTTTTTGGGGGGGGATTTCCATATAGACAGCAATGCAACCTGTGAAAAGAGAGGTTTATTTCTTCCTTCCAATCTGTATGCGTTTTGTTTCCTTTTCTTTCCATACTAGGACTTCCGGTACAGCGCTTAAAATCAAGGTGAGAGGAGATATCGTTGCCTTGTTTATGATCTGAGTGGGAAAGCTTTCAGTTTCTCACCATTAAGTATGATATTAGCTATAGGTTTTTTGTAGATATTCTTTATCAAGTTGAGGAAGTTCCTCTCTATTCCTAGTTTACAGAGAGGTTTTATCATGAATAAATGTTGATTCTGTCGAATGTTTTTCTGCATCTATTGATGGGATCATGTAATTTATCTCCTTGATGTGGTGGATTACATTAATTGACTTTTGAACATTGAACCAGCCTTGCATACCTGGAATAAGTACCATTTGGTCGTGGTGTATAATTCTTTTTACCGTTGTTGGATCTGATTTTCTAAAATTTTTTTGAGGATTTTTGCATCTATGTTCATGAGAGATATTGGTGTGTAGTTTTCTTTTCCTGTAATGTCTTGGTCTAGTTTTGATGTTAGGGTGACACTGGTCTCAAAGTGAGTTAAGAAGTACTCTCTCTGCTTCTATCTTCTAGTAGAGATTATAGATAATTAGTATAATTTCTTCTTTAAATATCTAGTTGAATCCATCAGCGGTGCTTTTATTTTAGAAAGTTATTAATTATGGATTCAATTTCTTTAATAGATACAGGATTATTCAGATCATCTAATTCTTTTTGTGTGAGTTTTAGCAGATTGTGTCTTTCAAAGATTTGGTCCATTTCATCTATATTATCAAACTCATTGGCATAGAGTTGTTAAAAGTATTCCTTGATTATCCTTTATAAGGTCTACAGGGTATGTAGTAAGATCCCTTCTTTCATTTCTGATTTTATTCATTTGTGTCTTATCTCTTTTTTTGCTAGGTAGCCTACCTTGAGATTTCTCAATTTTATTGATCTTTCTCAAATAATCAATTTTTGGTTTCCTATTGTCAATGTAATTGATTGTGGCTTGAATTTTTATTATTTTATTTTCTTCTGCTTACTTTGCTCTACTTTTTCTAGTTTCCCAAGGTTGAAGTTTATGATTGATTTTTTATCTTCCTTCTTTTCTAATATATGTATTCAATTCTATAAATTTTACATCCCCCCAAGTTTGATAAGTTTTGTTTTCATTTTTATTTAGTTCAAAATATTTTAAAATTTCTCTTGAGATTTTGTCTTTTCCCTATGTGTTATTTGTAAGTGTGTTGTTTAATATCCAAGTAGTTTGGAATTTTCCAGCTATCTTTCTGATATTGATTTCTACTTCAAGTTCATTGTGGCCTAAGAGCAGACAGGGTATGAAGGTTTTTTTTGTAAAATTTTTTAAAGTGTGTGTTGTGGCTCAGAGTATGGTCTATCTTTATAAATGTTCTACGTGAGCTTGAGAAGAACACGCATTCTGTATTGTTGGATGAAGTAGTCTATACGTGGCAATTATATCCACTTGATTGGAGATGTTGTTAAGTTTACTGATCTTCTGCTTGCTGGATCTGTCCCTTTCCAATAGAAGGATGTGAAATCTTCAACTGTAGTAGTGGATTCACCTATTTCTCCTTGCAGTTCTATCAGCTTTTGGCTCACATATTTTGACACTGTTGTTAAACACATATATGTTAAGGATTTTCATGTGTTTTTGTTACCACAATTTCTTATTTCCTGCTGGTTGTTTTTTTGAATGTATCTTTAGTGTTTATCATCGATTTTCATTTAAGTCTCTTTGTCCTTTTTCCATGCTGTGGGAGAGTTTGTTTTGTTTGTCTTCTCCTTCATTGACTTGATTCCTAATAGTACCCATTCTGCTCCTCATTGTCTCCAGCTAATGGGTTCACTTACCGGATGTGGACACAGGGCTCTTGATACTCACAATAGGAAGCTTTATTTCTATGTCATCAAGTCTTCTTGGCAGGCATTTGTCCCCATGTTGTAATCAAGTCTCCTCTGGTCATGGCCTGCCTAGGAAAAGAGTCATCCCTGAGATCCCCGCTTCTTTGATTAGTGCAGTCATTGCTAGTTTTTAGCGGTAAGAAGAAGTCAGTGATGTGTTCGGTTCATAATAGTTCATGTTTGTCTCTTCCCTGCAGCCCCTGCTCCCCTGAGTTGGAGCATGTTTCTGAAGATGTTTTCAGGACCTTCTCTTTTCATTCCTGTTCTGTGTCTGATTATGTCCTTGTCTCAAGTTGATATGCATATCAATGCTCAATTAATGTCATTACATCTCCTAATAATAATTATGGAAAATGCTCTCTTTATTTTCTTTAATCACTGTTTAAATGCAGAATTATCATGATCTTTCTAAGGAGGTTTTTTTCTTCCATTTCAATGATTATTATTATTTTTAATGTCAGGGATTTTGTAAAAAATGGCTACCTATTTGACTGAAGATATTTCCTGGTTTGCCTGATTTTTGTGGTTGTACTCCATTCTGGAATGATATCATAGCTTCCCTCTGGGAAGTATAAGAAATAGAGAATTTTGGTTGCAGACAATATAAACCAATTCTCAATAATTTAAGCAATAATTTAAGCAAAAAATTAATTTATTGGCTGGGTATTCCGTGGTTAACAGAACTGACAAAAGCCTAAACAGAGAGGATCAGTCTTAAAAATTCATGGAAACCAAGGTTACTCTCTGGCTAGGCACACCAGGAATCACTGACAGTCAAACCACAGCTGCTGCTGAAATGAATGAACTCCAACTATATTTTTCCATCCTTGATCACTCAGCTCAAGATTCAAAGTCCCTGAATTCCTGGTTTGAGAAGGTCAGGCTGGGCATGGTGATTTACAACCTTACTAATATTGCACGCCAAAGAGAAAAGAAGGTTCCCTAAAGGAAAACAGTGCGATTACCAGAATAAAAATGAGGGCAGGCAGAACCGCAGAAAACAGCAAAAGACCAATGAAAGTTGTAGCTGGGTATTTCAGTTGTAATTGGAAGGAGCCATGCTGTATTGTCTTGCTGAATAATTGGGAGGCAAGAATGGAGGGCTGACACTACTCTGGCATCTTTCTCTTCTGTCCAGTTAGGCAGGCAATAACATTTCTTTATCTACGATTAATGCTACCAGTTGACATACATCCTGCACTCCATTTTATGAGTGCACTTTCTAGTGACGTTTTATATTTGTTTTGGAGTTGTTACACGTTCATGATGGACTCTACTATACCTATGTTTGTAATGTAGGACCCACCATCTGTGATACCAGTGATCAGTGAGATCCTCAGATCATTGGATCAGATGCCCAGGAGTGGACACAAATGCTTGCAACATCCTTTCTCCTCTTTCAGGACAAACGCCACCTCTTCAGGAAGTGCTGAAAAGGTACCTTAGATACCAAGGTGTCTCATGGTATCTAAGTAAGTCACTGTATCTACCCTCACTTGTCTAATTTCTTAGTAGCCTTTATAACAAACTGCTTATTTGTCTACTTGTTTATCTTTGGGCTCCCTTCATGAAAGCAGATACCACGTCCTTCTCACTCATATTGTATCCCTAGCACTTAGAACAGAACTCCTGCATATATGAGATGCTTATGTTACCTGAATGAATGAATGAATGAATGAATACATTAATGAAGTAGATATATATATAGATATAGATATAGATATAGATATAGATATAGATATAGATAGATAGATAGATACCTTTATATATATCATATATATATAAAATTTCACCTTTTCTCCTGGTAAATGAGTTTTAGTTTTTAGTTTATGTTCCAAAGCAAAGAATAGCAATGCAATGCAATTTTGAAAACCAGTTGTTAGTTTTCAGGTAAACCATTTTTTTTTCAAATAATTAATGCATAAAACTGTTGGTTGAACTTGAGTTCCTAGTGTGAAATGCAGGATGTAAAACATTTAAATATAGTAGACTTTCTATACTTTATAAACAGCTACCCGGCCCTTTATAACCCTCATTTTTTCTCCTTCCAAATGCCTCGATAATTTGACTTCTCCAAAAAGTAACATAGTCAATGAAATGATTTTGACAGATTTTCTAACTACACTGCACTGATCAAAGTAAAAGCAAAATTTTCTGACATCTTGGAAGGGTGAGATATATTATACACTATCCGTTACTTACAGAAAATAATTATTAGGACTTTGGTCCCACCCAATTACTGTCTCAGGATACTTTTATAGATAAGGTGAAAATTGCACACTGGAATTTAAATGGCATTGTTTGACATTTCAGGAAGCTGACGATATTTTCAAGAATTACAGTGGCAAGGTAATGCACGTAACTGCATTCCAAACTAGTCACTTTACTAGAATATATTGCACTCAACATATAAATTAGAGACCTGGTGGGATGAAAAAGGAGCACCACTAAACTGTTTGTATAACAAGTGATTTCTACGGCCGTAATATACTCTCATGTTAGGTAACCCAAAAAGGTGGAAATACAAAATGGTAGGGCAAATTACAAATTAATTGTTTTACAGATGATATCTTCTATTAAAAACTGGCCACAAAACTTCCACTTTCTCAACAACTTATTAACTAATATATATTTAGGTAATAAGTTACTAACCTGCTTGAGAGGAAACTTGTCAATGAGAGAGAAAAAATATCCACTAAATTCTTTAAAAAAAAATCAAGGTCAGGAGTTAAAGGTTATTCATTCTTCTAGTCAAATAACAGTATTGGAGATGAGGTGCTATTAGTATCAAAGATCAGATATGGGGACAAGGCATGAGCTGTGTATGTCATAGGCACTCACGAAAACCTTGGGCTATGAGTTCAGCAGTACTACACATATCCAAAATCGTGTAGTAAGTCAATGGTAAGATTTCTGTTTAATTTCGCTGGGGAAAGATTAGGCACACCATACTGCGTCCCTCTCAGACCCAACTCAGATTTGCTAGAGAAGATTAGAAGGGGCCATTCAGATGGAATTGCTTGACCTCTACTGAGTCCACTTACCTTTGAGTGACAAGGAAATTTGGATTTGTAAATATTTCAAACTCATATGGCCTGCATTCTTCTTCTCTCTCTCCCTTAGCATCTGGTGACAACTTAGAGAGTCCACCTGTTGCTGAGCCGATTTCTTTGTTTGCTTAGTGATGCTGCAAGTGGTTTCCCCTTAAGGGCAAGAATAAAACAAGGATGACACTATCGTCCCGGTTACTTGATGCTTTTTTACCAGCACTGCCCAGTGAAAGAAATTAGACAAGAAAAAGAAAATAGAACTGAAAATAAAGCAAATTTGTTTTGAGAGGTTTTTTTGTTGGTTTTTCTTTCTTCGCTTTGCTTTTATTTTGATTTCGCTGATGATTTAATGGTCTACTAGGAATACCTAAGGAAATAAGCAAAACAAAAAAAAAATACAGCTGAATAGAAAATTTTATAATTTGTTTACAAAATAAATACATAAGAAACTGATATTTTTCTATATATCAGCAATAGTCAAAATACCTTCCTTAGTGCATTAGATATATTCTCAGTATAAGTTGGAGTTCAGGGCTTTGGGTGAAATTATGGCCAGGATTTCCATGAGGAGTTGAGGTAAAGACATACTGTCCTGGTGTGGGAAGAGGAGCTTAATTAACATTTAATTAACATTATTTTCCCCTCGACTCAATCTTTCTACAATTTTTGATATATATATACATATATATATAAAATGTACATATCATGCACACACACACACACACACACACATTCTCCTACTTAAAATTACAGTGCTGTATAGAACAACATGACTCTTAAATTGAATCCTTACGTCTTTCCATCATTGAATTCTCAACCCTTAGCACTGTGAATTGCACACAGTAGGCCATAAATGAATGTTTTATGCTTTAAAATAATTGGAAAATGTTACTGTGAAGATTTTCCTTCCTCTGACACCAAGAGGGATCTGTAAGCAACCATTTTGCAGGTAGTCCCATACAAGCATATTACTATATCTACTTTTTGCGTGACTTAGAAAGAGGCAGACTCCAGAGTAATAGGATAAGCAGCTTCAGACTTGAAGCTTTCCTCATACACATCTAGGATCCCACAGGGATATTTTTATTGTGTCTTGCATTAAGGTATAGTCTTAATAACCATTCAGATTCCCTACACTAGTCATAAGAAAGTTTTATGACTTTGCAAAAACTTCTCATCGGCTGTCTTCCCCATTTCTGCCAGGCCTTACAAAGCATGTGGTTTGGAGGGGGCACACATCTTGCATAATTGTTTTCTTTGTGTCCTTTTATTCCTAGCTAATTGAATTAGAATGTCTATTATATCATTTAGGATTGTATTTGGTTACAAGCAGCATGAAATGTGAATAACGGGTTTATTTGTCTCAAAGAAGAGCAGAAGTCCAAGGGTAAGGCCTTCAGGGCTGATATGGTAGCTGAACAATGTCATCAAGAATTCAAGGTTTTTTCCTATCTTCTTGCTCTGCTGTCCTCAGCACGTGGCTTTTACCCTGATGCCACAAGATGATGGGTTCGCTTCTAGACATCATTTCGTTTCAGGCAAAAAAGAAGGGGAAGAGGATGAAAAGATGGCAAAGGGCTTAAGAAATATGCCATCTGAGGCTGATCCTTTTAAAAAAACTTCCCGAGACACCTAATTCATAGGCTCCATCTTAGATCCCATTGGCCAGAAACAAGGCACGTGGTCACCACAGCTGCTGGTAGGTTGGGTGTGTGAGTATTTTCATTTTCCCACTTTGATTGTAGACAAAAGCAAGGGATGTTGGAATGGCTTTTGGATGGTCAATGCACAGTAACTGCCTTCCTCTGTTTGGGTTTGAGGAATATTTGCTAAGGATTAAAAAAAAAAAAGGATAAAGGTAGAAAAAGTGGAGGGTTTATGTTTCTTTCTATGTTTGTATAAAATCTAAGACATTTAGAATGGCTAATATGTTTGAAGATACCATAGAGACTTATCCTGGACCATATTATATGTCAAACTGTAAGATTACTGAGAAAGAGAAGTTCAGAAAACTCACAGGAGAAACAGCAAATGTGCAAACCGATGTCTTTTCTCCTCCAGTAAAAGTCCCACTGTGTCCGTTGATAGTTGTGCAATCGTGGGATTGTGTTGAGCAGGGGGCAGAACTAATGGCAGGGGACAGATGAAGTTCAGCTTGTAAAGTCATTGTTAAAGTCTCTTTCTCTCTTCAAAACAGGCTTCATTGAGGACTTCACCTAAGAAGGAAGGAGAAGAGAATGAACTCACCTTGGCATAATCCATCTATATTGTAAGCTGAGTGTTCTTCTAAAGGCCTGGTGTTTACCAACTCATGTAATTCTCAGGACATCTCTTAGGAGACAGACACAATTATTATCCCCAGTTTACAGACAAAGGACAGGTTTCTACAAGGAAATTAAGACCCTTGCTTGTGACCTCATAAATGGCAAAGAACCCGTGCTGACAACCAACCACCTCCTACTCCACCAAATCTCCTACTATTCTATTCGGCAAACGTTCTGTACTACTTCGCTTTACTCAATACCGTTAAGAGGACCCTTCACCTACAGCATAAATCCTGGTAGCCATTACACCTGGAAGTCTAGTAAAAACACATTTCTCTCTGTGGTGACAGGAAGAGGATGTCCAGCCCTTTAACGACATGCGCTAGACGGCTTTTGGCTAGACATCAAGGAAGTAGGAGGCTGCTCACTCCAGCTCCCACCGTGAACATTTCCATTTTCTGAATCCCCCTCTTCTCCTTTGTAAAATGCAACAATTGGAAGAGATGATCTCTTAGGGCTTTGTGGTTTTAAAGTTGTGTGGTCTGTTATTTGATACCTTCCTGGAGGCATCGGGCAGGGCTACACTGCAGTTATGGTGGACAGATAGGGAATGTATCCTGCAAACACACGCTCACAAACACACACTCGCGTCTCCAGCAAAAGAGCGCATCCCTATCCAAACCTATAGGCGCCATATTTAACAAGTGTTGGTAAAACATGGGATTTGGTGATCTCAGATTTTCCAATTCTAAGCTGTCCCTGAAGCTTGATAAGATGTGAAAGCCTTTTTTAAACAAATAGAGTTATGCTTTGGGTAGAGAGTTCTTCATCTTCTTAGAAAGTGGCAATTTTTTAAGAGACATAAAAGGTGATTAGGTCCCTTCCTTAGAAACATAAACATGTGTATACACATACATTTTTCATAAAAACATCAAAGCTCATTCAAAATTTCCAGATTAAAGACTTCTACTTCCACTTTGTGTGTTTTATGAAATTACGTATTTTGTTTCTGAGAAGGTATAATTTCGGAATTCAGTTTTTTCTCTCCTCTCGAACAAATTTTCACATTCACCCTTTACCTGCATATGTTTTAAGTGTAAGCAGCATAGCAATACATATGTTGAAAAATATTGTTTTGTTAGGCTATAATCCAAAATAAGGAATTATGTAAAAAAGGGACATTTTATTGCAATATTTATTGTCAACCCTATTAAAATAGTTACTTGCCTTACTTGCAGGATTATGATTTTTACTATTACTTTACTCGGTCTTCTCCCTACATTTAGCATGTTAGTCTGTCAGTTTCCAATTAATAATCATTACATGGTTTGTTATTTTTCATTATAATGTTAACACTTTTCCATGAATCAAGTTTTGGTACATATATTTTATCTCTATGTTTTCAATTTATTCAAAATTCCATCAAATATTTCCTAAGTGTCAGTCACATATACTATCTGTAGTGTAATATAACACAGCATTCGTTAATCAAAAGAACCACAGAGCTGAAAAATAGAAAACAACAACCAAAAATTGAGTTTATTGTTTGCCTGCCTGGTATATTAGTTTGCTAGAGTTGTCATTACAAAGCACCACAGACTCAGGACTTAAACAACAGAGTTTTATTTTACCACAGATCTGGGGGGTAGAAGTTCGAGGGCAAGGTGTCAGCAGGGTTGGTTTCTTCTGAGGCCTCTCTCCTTGGCCTATACATGGCCTTCACTCTATGTCTTCACATGGTCTTCCCCTCTGCACCTTATTTATAATGACCTCTTTAAAGAGCTTATATCCAAATATGGTCATAGTCTGAGGGATTCAGCATATGGGTTTTTTTAAGGGGAGGGCGGGCACTTTCAGCCCATAACACCTGGAGATGGAGAGACAGTGCCACTCACTAGAAAATCTGGTGAGTCTCTGTGCCTGAGGTGGAAAGGCAGGATTCTGAAGAGCATCATTCATGTTGTCAAGGAGAGGATTCTGAGTCTCCTTTGGGAGGGGGTTTGCACGGCTCTGGTTCGCATCAAGTCACAGGCACAGCTCTCAAAGGTGAGCCCGTGGGGTCTCAGGGTCATGAGGTGGGCACTTGCACATGCGTACACTGGAGACTTGGCAGATTTTTCTCTTCAACATATTAATATAAGCTTGTAATCTCCTAATGCTCGAAAGCTCTTGCCAAAACAAACTATCAAGATAACCTGAAAAAAAAAGTAAACAATCCCATTGTTTTTCTCTACAGATAAGTCATGTACAAGACAGGAGAATCTGTTTAAGACCAGCTCAATTTCCCATATCGACTCCTCTGGCCCCTGATGGATTTTCTTCCTTTTATTAGGATTGTTTAGTTTCAGGCAAAATAGCAGTCTTTTCACCTTACACGAACCAGGTCTTTGGGGTGGAGACTCTGATATCCAATTTGAATGAAAAAAAATGTTTTGTTCTCATAGGATTTGTCAGTTTTCTTTTGTTTGCTCCGAAGAACTTTAATCTTACTTGAAGGCTTAAAATATCACAGGACATTCATTTTGCAAGATAGAAAACAAGGGAGTAAAGTCAGGAGCAGATCCTTTCAGGATATCGATTAAGCATAGGGAATATGGTCTTACCCCCTTGAGTCTCCACTCTGGGGTAAATGTCACAATGGTGGACAAGAGAGTTGCTGTTGTACTGTTTGCAGAATCTTTGAGTCAAAAGGATGACAAATCTTTTAAAAAAATTTTAGGTGGTAAGAGATATCCATCTACAGAATAGACAAAAATTGATCTTACACATTTCTCTATCCCCAGCTGCCTACATAAGGACAGTAGGTGATCACCAAATATTTATTTAATGATTAAATTCTAGACTTATTGCACATACCTGGCCGGTAGCAAAGAATTTTTCCCTGAAGTAGATATCTGCATATCTGCTAACTGACCAATCAGTTAGCAAGCAGAGCTGGTGGAAGAGTCTTACCATGGTTGGTGTTTTAAATTAGTGAGTTCTTTATTTTTCATAAAACTTTTGATCAGGTAAGTTAGTATCGTCACCACCTACACTTTCCCAATCTGAAATGTTTTCATATACATGCAGCTTAGATGCTCTTACTTCGGAATCAAATCCTCTGTCTTTTTGTTTTCTGTACAAGTATTCGAAATACCCTGAGCAAAGATTTTTGAAAGGTCTTAAAGAGGCCAGCCAGGGTCAATCTTGTTCTGAATTTCAGTTTGGGTACCTTGCTTGCTAAGGGAGTCAGGTGCTTTACAAGTGAGTAACTAGGAACTATGAGCCCCCAGGACAAAGGTTTGCAAACAGGAATCAAGAACAAATTTCTTAGCATATCAGAGTCTTGATGCTGTTAGAGGAAATCTGGGAACAGGGTAAAAGAGTAAAGATAAAATCAAGATGGAAATTCACTAAGATGTGAATCAGATTTCATTTGAGACCCCGGGTGACTGTCTCTGGAATTACCCTGTTCTGTGGACAGATTTTCTTTCTTTGTTTTGGCATGTTTTAGCCCTCTGGCCTCTACCTCAGATTCTTCCAAATCTGGTTGCCATGACAACTCATTGATTTTTCTTTCTTTTTTTTTTTTTTTTTCGTGGTTTGGAGGGGAGAGGAAGGATCCAACCCCAGCCCACTGCAATCCACTCCTTCTCAGATCCTGAGGGCCCTTGCTCCACTTCTCCAGCCAGCTCTGGCACATGAGAAAGGCAATGAGTGAGCAAACACACACTAATCAGAACAACACTCTGCCAGTGCCCTTGAAACTCTTCACTGGAAAGGTAGCGTCAGTAGAATTGGCAATGAGTATGTCAGTAACACATCCAGGGCTCCCAATTTGGGGCAATACAGGCTTTAAATATTCAAATGTTTAAAGTGTTCAGTTCCATCTGTTTAAGATGCATGTTGGCCTGGCTGCATTTCAAGTCAGCCCATGAGTAGTGGGAAGCTGCCTACTCTTAACCTGTCAAGGGGCACAATTTTGAAAAAGAAATAAGCAGTTCGGGATCATCTGAAAAAAAAGTAAAATTTTCTTACATTTCTCAAATAGCCCATGCATTCTCAATGGCAGAGCTGAATATTTGGTGTGTGGGGGTTTTGTTTTGTTTTGTTTTGTTTTTTTACTTTGCTTGTTTGTTTGCTGGTGACTTGCAGTTTGCTGTGATGCCACTCAGCAATTAATTTATTTCAGGAAGTCCCAATCTGCTCGTGTGATTCTGAGCACGTGGTATTCACATGTGTACTCCCTACAGCACCTGATAGGAATGTATTAGTGGGAGATACTCGTCCCCTCTTTTTCACGTTTCTTTATAGCAGAGATTTTTCTTTACCTTCTCCACCTGGAGAATGTTAAAGGTGATGTTTCTAAACTGCTGAGCTCCCCCGACTTGCTCCTTTCCAGTGTAGGAATGACTTTTCTGATGGGTGAAATCAATGAGATGCTGACATCCATTTGGCCATGCTTCCATGAGGTCTGGTTCTTGACGTGGAAAGGACAACGGAGAGCCATCTTTTTCTGGCCCTGTCCATTCTTGTTGGTACCTGAGAGTTCAGGACAGACTGTGTTCCTCAGCATAACTAACTGGATAAGTGAGCTCGGAGTCTGTTCAGGGATAAGTCTTTCTGCGAGGTTGTGCCAAGTTCTATATTTGGCCTGAATTTAGGAGGAGAACACAGGAGCTATCCGTTATGTTCCTAGATGTTACCTTTTGAACGTTACCCAAGAAACTCTCTGCTTTAGGAGTTTTGGATATCCAAGAATGATGATGTTTGCTCTCCACTTGGCGGCTGTACTTTATTAGTTCTCTAGTGGGTAGGATCTGGCTGGAAGGAGGCCCCAATCTTCCATTAGAACATAATGATTTCTGAGAGTCCTCAGAAATAGTGCCTTATCCCCGAAAAAGTCAAAACACTTCCGAAGATATCTTCAATAGAATGTGAGGTTTTGGCTGCAATTCTCCATTCATTAAAATTGCAGGAAAAGAATGGTTGCTCAAACTTGGAAAAAATAAAATTTGATTAGAGTGTGGAAGCTATCGTAAAATTTGCTACCTTCTGAGAACCACTCATATGTTTTATTAATAGAATTGGACAGAGTCTGGAGGTGCTACTTATTATTTATAAGGCATATTCAGACACCTGAATCGTCAAGGCTTCTCATGCGACTGATAATAAAAAGTTATGGGATGGAGATGATTATCAGAAAAAAAAACGGAATGAATGCTTTTGTGAGGAGCCTTTGCATCGGCAGAAACTTTTATTTTCTGACTTTTTTGCAGTAGTTTTGTACGTTTGAAATCTTAATTTTTATTCTATTCCTACCTGTAATTTGGAGAGCATTTCATATTCGGGATCATCCTGTTCTGGGAGATTGTTACGCTCTCCTCCATGCAGTTTCTTTAATGGACAGGGAAGGTTGGCAGAAGAATGGTTGGTGTGTCTTGTTTCTCTTTCATTTTACAAGGATCCTTCCTTTTCCCTCTTCTTTCTTTTCTTTTCCTTTCCTTTCCTTTCCTTTTCCTTTCTTTCTTTCTTTCTTTCTTTCTTTCTTTCTTTCTTTCTTTCTTTCTTTCTTTCTTTCTTTCCACTGCATGCCTCCAAGGCGCACCACACCTTTTCTTCACACCTGGTTCTTCCTCAGAAGCAATGCTTTGCCACAGCTTCTACTTTGGGTCTCATAACAGCTCAAGGAATGGAATGTAAGAGAAAGAACCATCCGTGGTCCATGGTTAGGACCAGCATGTATGCCAGGCTTGTTGGCAGAAGACACATTATACTAGAGACTTCTCATGGACCGTCATCAGAGTTAACAAAAAGGAAATCATTGGAAATTCGTATCAGAACTTTGCATCATGCCTAACATTATTTTACTACACTTGAGAACCACTACCTAAGACATTCATACGTTGCATTGTATTTGTCTGGGATTTGAGATATGGTTTTGTGGGGTTTTTTTCCCTCTGAACATGTCACATCCTAAAAAACTTTGTTTGCTTGCCTCTGCTTGCTGAGTGTGCAATGTAGGTTAAATATATTTCAAGGACTAGAACTCTGAATGGTGCCAGCTCCCCCAGACATGCAGGATTGGGTATCTCAGGCAGCCGACCTACATGGAGCAAAGGCTCCCAAAATGCAGAATTATTTTTTTATTAGAGTTTGGAATAATTCATCATCTTTTCTACCTTAGAATGGAAACAAGAGCTGCATTCTAGGAATTGAAAAAGGAAATTTTTTTCATTATTTCTTTCATTCCCTGGGTGAATAATGTACATATGTCCTCTTCCTGAGCAATTTATTAAAGCGTGGTCCTCCTTCAAACAAAAGATAACTGGAAGAATTCAGTAAAGGGGCACCGGGGTGCCTCCATTGGTTAAGTGTCTGCCTTCAGCTCAGGTCATGATCCCAGGGTCCTGGGATCGAGTCCCACATCAGGCTCCTTGCTCAGCAGGGAACCTGCTTCTCCCACTGCCTGTCACTCTCCCTGCTTGTGCTCTCTCTCCCTCTCTCTGACAAATAAATAAAATCTTTTTAAAAAATTCAGTAAAAAGACAGCCAATGAGGATTCAATATATTTTTAATGGTACAGCTAGGATTAAAACAATATGGAACATGGATTAAAAAATCATATTAAATATTACTAATTCTGACAAAGTAAGGAGAATAAAATTGTTTAAATGTGAGAAGGGGCAGAGAGCAGGGAAATAGAATAACATCATTGACTGATGTATAGGTCATAGGTAGAGTCAACAGATGCTATTTGAAACTGAACATCAGAGAGTAAAAGGATAAGAAAGAAAAAAAAGAGAGTAAGAGCAGCATAAGTAGCATAACCTTCACGCTAAAAAAATATGTTTTCCTAACTACCAAAATAGCTCAGGAGACAAATAAGGCACAGAACTGAGACTGAATTGACTTTTTTTTTTTTTTAAAGATTTTTATTTATGTGACAGAGAGACAGCCAGCGAGAGAGGGAACACAGCAGGGGGAGTGGGAGAGGAAGAAGCAGGCTCCCAGCGGAGGAGCCCGATGTGGGGCTCGATCCCGGTACGCCGGGATCACACCCTGAGCCGAAGGCAGATGCTTAACGACTGCGCCACCCAGGTGCCCCTGAATTGACTTTAAATGTAGTGTACTTTTAATAAAATTTCCCATGAGTTTTTAATTTTTGTAGCCTCTCAGGTTGGTGCTAAATTTTATACAGAAAAAATAAATTCAAGAATAGATAGGGCTCTGAGTGGAGATTAGCCCCTTCAGATATCAAAACACACTACAAGGCTTCTATAATTAACACAGTGTGATCCTGGCTCATGCCTAGACAGACAAACTAATGCAATAAACAGACAAGCGTTCAGCAAACTACAGCTCACAGGCAAAACAGATGCACCACCTGTCTCTGTGAATGCGGCTGGAGTGGAACACAGCCATACCCTTCCATTTCCACCTTCTCTGCGGCCGCTGCTGGGCTGCAGCAGCTGTACTGGGTAGTATCGTCAGAGAGCACAGGGTCCACAAAGCCAAAAATCTTTGCAATCAAGCCTTTTACAGAAAAAGTTCCCTGACATGACTTTAGCCTTTTGTTTTTTAAATAAATAGTATTGGGCAAATGAGTAACCATTTGGAAAAAAAGACAAAATTAGGTCCATTTGATATAGGTACATACAAACTCCAAATAGAGCAAAAATCTAAATTAAGAATGAGCCCCACAGACCTATGTGAATAAGAGAAGAAAACGCAGATGAATCCCTCTCTAAGAGAGCCTATGGACTTTGGGAAACAAACTGAGGGCTTCAGAGGGGAGCAGCGTGGGGGGATGGGCTAGCCTGGTGAAGGGTATTAAGGGGGGCACGTATTGCATGGAGCACTGGGTGAATCATGGAACACAACATCATGGAACACTACATCAACTAATGAATCATGGAACACTACATCAACAACTAATGATGTACTGTATGGTGACTAAGAGACCATAATAAAAAAATATATACATATATATATATATATACATATATATATATAAAGAAAGATTTTCTAACTATGACTAAAATTTCAGACACGTAAAGAAAAGATGGTTTAAATTTGGCTACGTAAAAACAAAAAACGTTTGCAAGCCAAAACGTCATAAGGAAACTCGGAGACAAATGGTCAACTGGAACAAAATATTTGCAGTCTATACTACAGATAAAGCCATATGATCCCTCTTTGATAAATAACTTCTAAAAAATGAATTTTTAAAAATCCCCCATATTCTATAAGAAAAATGGTCAAAAGACATTAGCAAACAATTTACAAAAAGATAAAAATATGGCCCTTAAACACATGAAAAGAGTTTCAACCTGCCCCAGAGTAAGATTTAAAAATACCCTATGGACTATGAGAAACAAACTGAGGGCTTCAGAGGGGAGGGGGGTGGGGGAATGGGATAGACCGGTGATGGGTAGTAAGGAGGGCACGTATTGCATGGTGCACTGGGTGTTATACGCAACTAATGAATCATCGAACTTTACATCGGAAACCGGGGATGTACTGTATGGTGACTAACATAATATAATAGAAAAAATAAAAAAAAAAGATTAAAAAATACCCTGAAGTCATTTTCCAGCCTATCAGATAAGCAAATATTCAACAGTTTGTCAATGCCGGTGGGAAATCAAAATGCTGTATTTTGGCAATATCTAATAAAATTCAGCATTCAATTCATCATCTAGAACTTTACCTGGAAGATCCATTTCCAACAATCAAAAATATACATGTTCAAGATTAGTCACTGCAGTATTATTTGTAATTGAAAAATACTGGCCACCACGTGAATGTCCAAGAATAGGAGACAGGTGGCGCAAACCGAGGTACATAGACACAACGGGGTCCTGTGTGGCTGTGTAAAAGAATGAGGAAGATTGCTATGAGCTGATACAGAGTGATTCCCAGATGGTATTCCTAAATGAAAAGAGCAAAATGCCATAGAGAATATATAATATGCTACCTTTTGTGTAAGAGAGAAGGAATAGTAAGAAATTATGCTTTTATCTCCTCGTTGTTATGAAAAGAAACACAGGCAGGGTAAATCAGGAGACAAGGAAGTAGGTTACCCTCAAAGGGATGAGGGAAGTGTAATGGAGCTGGTCTAAGAACAACACCCTTCCAAAAATACGTCTTGTAGCCTTTTAACTTTCGGAAACATTTTACATGGTCAAATAAATAATAAAACCAAATCATTAATAACAGCAAAGGAGGGATCCTAAAACTGAAAGCAGCCTGAAACAAGCAAACCCAATTGTACTTGAAATCAATATCATAACCACACTGAAGAGTTAAAAAAGAAAGAACTAATCCAAAAGAACTGATGCAGGTAAATTATAAACATAATATCTGAATATATATATTCAGATATATATATATTTCCCCTGTGCTGGGCAGGGTGACAGTAAGAAGGGGAGGCGTGAGAAGTACAAATAGATCTTGAAATCATTTTTTGGTGGGCTTGTTTATTGCTCCTGTTATTGTCTAGGTGTACGAGGGTGTGAATTATTTGGATATTCACATAAAAAAGAACAGGGGGGTGCCTGAGCTGTGGGGTGGAGCCTCGTGTCAGGCTCCTGCTCAGTGAGGAGTCTGCTTGAGATCTTCTCTTCTTCTCCCTCTGCCCCTCCCCCAGTCTCTCTTTCTCTCTCCAAATAAATACATCTTTTTTTAAAAAGCTAAATAAGCAAACAAAATGTCATGGATGTCAAGTAAAGAAAACACCTTAACAACAACAACCGTGGGGCAGAATATAACTTTAAATATTAATCTAAAAAGGATTTAAAGTACTCAAGCATTTGAGGAAATAAAAAATCACCTAGAATAAAAAATTCTAAGCATAAACTAAAATGGTCAAAATGTAGG
>NW_024425563.1:41829280-41833571 GCF_017311325.1 Ursus maritimus | reverse complement strand
GAAAGAGATGATTGAGTTCAGGAAAGAAGTGGAAGAGAAAGACAAAATATTCTTAGAAATGAAAAAAGAAGTAGCAGGTGCCCAAGGGAGAATAGACAAAAAATGAAATTTTAATAAGGGGCATTGAAGAAAGGTAGGAAAACAACCAAAAAATTAAAATGTCATAAAGAATGAAGTAAAAACTAAAAGGCAAAGAGGAAGTAATAGAAATGAAAGACTGGCAGAGAAACAATAATATTCATATTATTGGAACACATTAAGAGGAAAAATAATGAAAGAGAGTTAATAATTAAAATTATAATTCACCAAAACTCTACAGAAATAGAAACAAAACATCTGAATCTACACATTGAAATGGCTCCCTGAGTACCTGGAAAGATTAAGCCAGAATGATTCACTCTGATGCATATCCCAGTAAAGCTATGAGATTTCAAAGAAAGAGATAAATTCCCCAAGGTCTCCAGGCAAAAAAGATAAATATTTACAAAGGCAAAGGAATTAGAGTAACAACTTCCTTTCAAAATCAGCATGAAAGGGAACAATGGAGCACCGATTTTAGAAAACTGAGTGAAAGAAAGAAAGAAACTGAGTGGGGGCGCCTGGGTGGCACAGCGGTTAAAGCATCTGCCTTCGGCTCAGGGCGTGATCCTGGCGTTACGGGATCGAGCCCCACATCAGGCTCTTCTGCTATGAGCCTGCTTCTTCCTCTCCCGCTCCCCCTGCTTGTTGCTTGTGTTCCCTCTCTCGCTGGCTGTTCAGAGGGGAGGGGGGTGGGGGAATGGGATAGACCGGTGATGGGTAGTAAGGAGGGCACGTATTGCATGGTGCACTGGGTGTTATACGCAACTAATGAATCATCGAACTTTACATCGGAAACCGGGGATGTACTGTATGGTGACTAACATAATATAATAGAAAAAATTAAAAAAAAAAAAGATTAAAAAATACCCTGAAGTCATTTTCCAGCCTATCAGATAAGCAAATATTCAACAGTTTGTCAATGCCGGTGGGAAATCAAAATGCTGTATTTTGGCAATATCTAATAAAATTCAGCATTCAATTCATCATCTAGAACTTTACCTGGAAGATCCATTTCCAACAATCAAAAATATACATGTTCAAGATTAGTCACTGCAGTATTATTTGTAATTGAAAAATACTGGCCACCACGTGAATGTCCAAGAATAGGAGACAGGTGGCGCAAACCGAGGTACATAGACACAACGGGGTCCTGTGTGGCTGTGTGAAAGAATGAGGAAGATTGCTATGAGCTGATACAGAGTGATTCCCAGATGGTATTCCTAAATGAAAAGAGCAAAATGCCATAGAGAATATATAATATGCTACCTTTTGTGTAAGAGAGAAGGAATAGTAAGAAATTATGCTTTTATCTCCTCGTTGTTATGAAAAGAAACACAGGCAGGGTAAATCAGGAGACAAGGAAGTAGGTTACCCTCAAAGGGATGAGGGAAGTGTAATGGAGCTGGTCTAAGAACAACACCCTTCCAAAAATACGTCTTGTAGCCTTTTAACTTTCGGAAACATTTTACATGGTCAAATAAATAATAAAACCAAATCATTAATAACAGCAAAGGAGGGATCCTAAAACTGAAAGCAGCCTGAAACAAGCAAACCCAATTGTACTTGAAATCAATATCATAACCACACTGAAGAGTTAAAAAAGAAAGAACTAATCCAAAAGAACTGAGGCAGGTAAATTATAAACATAATATCTGAATATATATATTCAGATATATATATATTTCCCCTGTTCTGGGCAGGGTGACAGTAAGAAGGGGAGGCGTGAGAAGTACAAATAGATCTTGAAATCATTTTTTGGTGGGCTTGTTTATTGCTCCTGTTATTGTCTAGGTGTACGAGGGTGTGAATTATTTGGATATTCACATAAAAAAGAACAGGGGGGTGCCTGAGCTGTGGGGTGGAGCCTCGTGTCAGGCTCCTGCTCAGTGAGGAGTCTGCTTGAGATCTCTCCAGCAAAAAAGATAAATATTTACAAAGGCAAAGGAATTAGAGTAACAACTTCCTTTCAAAATCAGCATGAAAGGGAACAATGGAGCACCGATTTTAGAAAACTGAGTGAAAGAAAGAAACTGAGTGAAAGAAAACCGAGTAAAAGAAAAGGACAGCTAAGCTGTCCTTCAAACATCAAGGGATGTGTCAACTGCTTTTAACATTCAAGAACTTGGGAAAAGCTGAGCCCATCCCGTCTTCCTGAAAAATCTACTAGGGGATGAACTTCATCCAACGCAGTGATCACTGGGGAATACTCAGCATTACAAAATACACACATATATATTTAAGAATAAATAAAAAAAAAGAAGATAGAGATGAGGTGGGAGATTGTGATAAAGAAGAAAACAATGCAGAAGTTGGGAGGAGATGGGAGAGGGAAAGAGGAAAGTAGATAAAATTCATTGTTATGTGCCTTTTTGAAGTAGGCTCCACGTCCAGTGTGGAGCCCAATGTGGGGCTCAAACTCACGACCATGAGATCAAGACCTGAGCTGAGATCAAGACACTCAACTGACTGAGCCACCCAAGGGCCCCTGTATCTATACCTTTTTAAACATCCTTAATCCCTTTTTCTTACTTGGCCTTTTACTATGTGGTGTATCAGGGGTTTTTTTGGTTTTGTTTTTGTATCGAACAATTTATACCATCTATCCACATATACAATAGAATTTATCTACTTTCCTCTTTTTCCCATCTCCCCTCTCCTCCCAACTTTGCATTGTTCTTTCTTCTTTATCACAATCTCCCACCTCATCTCTATCTTCTTTTTTTTATTTATTCTTGTAAATATATATGTGTGTATTTTGATGCTGGTATTCCCAGTGATCACCGCGCTGGTGAAGTTCATCCCCCTAGTAGATTTTTTCGAGGAAGAGCAGGAGGGCCCAGCTTTTCCCAAGAGTTCTTGAATGTTAAAGCTAGTTGACACATCCTTGATGTTTGAAGGACAGCTTAGTGTCCTTTTCTTTATCTGTTTTCTTTCACTCAGTTTCTTTCTTTCACTCAGTTTTCTAAAATCGGTGCTCCATTGTTCCCTTTCATGCTGATTTTGAAAGGAAGTTGTTACTCTAATTCCTTGCCTTGTAAATATTTATCTTTTTTTGCCTGCGAGACCTTGGGGAATTTATCTCTTTCTTTGAAATCTCATAGCTTTACTTGGGATAGCATCAGAGTGAATCATTCTGGCTGAATCTTTCCAGGTACCTAGGGAGCCATTTCAAGTGTAGATTCAGATGTTTTTTTTATTGTTGTAGAGTTTTGTGAATTGTAATTTTAATTTATACTCTTTATTATATTTTTCCTTCTTAGTGTTCCAAATGTATTGAATATTATTTGTTTCTCTGCCAGTCTTTCATTTCGTATTACTTCTCTTTGCCTTTTAGTTTTTATTCATTCTTTATGACATTTTAATTTTGGTTGTTTTCCTACCTTTCTTTCTAATGCCCCTTATTAAAATTTCATCTTTTCTTATTTCCTTGGGCACCTGCTACTTCTTTTTCATTTCTAAGAATATTTTGTCTCTTCTCTTCCACTTCTTTCCCCATGAACCAATCACCTCTTCTTCTGTTTTTTCCCTACATTTTGACCATCTTAGTTTTATGCTTAGAATTTTTTATTCTAGGTGATCTTTTATTTCTCAAATGCTTGAGTACTTTAAAATCCTTTTAGATTAATATTTAAAGTTATATTCGCCCACTAGCTGTTGCTGTTAGGTGTTTTCTTTACTTGAGCATCCAGATGCATTTTGTTTGCTTATATTTAGCTTTTTAAAAAAAGATGTATTTATTTGTTGTGAGAGAGAAGAGAGACTGGTGGAGGGGCAGCAGAGGGAGATGGAGATCTCGAAGCAGACTCCTCACTGAGCAGGAGCCGACACGATAGGCTCCACCCACAGCTCAGTCATCCCTGTTCTTTTTATGTGTAATATTCAAATACAATCACACCTCGTACCCTAGACAAATAATCAGATGAGCAATAAACAAGCCACCAAAAATGATTTCAAGATCTATTTGTTTCCTCACGCCTCCTTCTTATCAGTCACTCCTGCAAACAGCACAGGGAAATATATATATATCTGATATATATATTCAGATATTATGTTTATAACTTACTCCTGCAGCCAGTTCTTTTGGATTAGTTCTGTTTTATAACTCTTCTGTGGATTAGCATAATGATTTTAAGTCAATTGCGGTTTGCTTTGTTTCAGGCTGCTTTAGTTTAGGACCCTCCTTTGCTGTTTTTAGTACATGTGTGTAATT
>NW_024425563.1:41649858-41829255 GCF_017311325.1 Ursus maritimus | reverse complement strand
AAAAAAAAAAAAGTATAGATACAAAGGTAATAGCTAGAACAGAAATACAAAGTTTCCTGAATACCAAAAATAGGACATATACATCAACACATACACATAAGTGTGTATCACATATTACTGTAAAAAAGCAAATGTATACATTGTGTTTTTGTATATGTATGCAAACAAATATACACCTCTTAGAGAAAGAAGGATAACAAATAAACCAAAACACACATAATCATAAAATATTATGATACAGTTGAGATGAAACATATTGGTCATAACAAAAAAAGAACCTAACACACAAAATTTTCAATTCAGTTCACAAAATGTAACCCAGCTTTGTGTCAAGAGACACACTTAAAACAACAGGATTTGGAAAAGTTCAAAATAAAGTAATGGACACACAAATACCAAGCAAATGGAAATTAAATAAGAGCAGGGAAGCAATGCTAATGTTCAAAGATTCAAGCCCCAAATCTCTGACATGACAAAGAAGGATACTTTTTAATGCTAAGGGCTGTAATCCACAATGCAGTTGTAACACCAGAATATTTATGCATAAATAAAATAGCGACCACCTTTATGAAATAAAACCACAGGAAGCGCAAGGAGACGTGGTTAGAAACACAGTAATAAAAGCTGGCTTTACTCTTCCTCTTTCAGTAGAAGATAGATCAAGGTAACTAATGAAATAGAAGATCTGAACAATATAATGAGTAGATTATGGATACATATCAAAGATGCATCTCAGTAATAGAGACTATCTATTTTTCTCAATTGCCCTTGGCAGAGTCACAAAAACTGATCAAATATTGAGAAACAAAGAAAATATCAATAACCCCATAAAGTATAAACAATGTAAGCAATGCTTTCTGGTCACAATGTAGTAAAACTAGAATTTACTTAAAAACCAAAGCTAACAACAAGGGGAAAGTCCCTACTACCTAGGAATTTTTAATACTTGCTATTAAAAACTCCTGGATGAATGGGGAAATACAAACTGAAATTACAGATTTTTTTTTAAAGATTTTATTTATTTATTTGAGAGAGAGAGAGAGAGAGAAAGACAGACAGAGAGCATGAGCCGGGGCTGGGGGTGGGAAGCGCAGGGGGAGAGGGAGAAGCAGACTCTCCGCTGAGCAGGGAGCCCTGCATGGCACTTGATCCCAGGACCCCGGGATCATGACCTGAGCTGAACCGATGCTTAACCGACTGAGCCACCCAGGTGTCCCTGAAATTACAGAATTTTTAAAAATGACAATGCTACATATCAGAATCCATGACAGGCATTTCTGAGAATGAGCAAATGAAAATTCATTGCTCCAAATACGTCTGTCCATAAAAATGGAGGGAGACAAACAAGCGAATTAAATTCCCAGCTCAGAAAACTAGAGAAGGCAATAGCAATGCAAATAAAAATAGGGCACAAGAAAACATTCACAATTGTCCCTTTCTGCTTTAAACTGTGCAAATGAGTGTTCCCCGTAGCATCAGAGAAAATAACAGGACAAGTTCTAAAATGGCAACCTGGTCTTCTAGTACTTTCTGTCTCATACCTTTGTTCCTGAGACCACAGCAGCTCAGCCTGGCAACAGTTTCTCTAATAGCACTTAGGCTCTCAGCCTCCTTTAGCAAGACATTATCACATGTGCTATTACTGCCCAGTAAGAGACGGAGAAATTAGGGAAAGAAGGAGGGGCGAAAGAGGGAAAAAGAGAAGACAGGACAACTCTCTTTATATCAATTCCTCTGCTAAGTGCTTTTCTATATGTTATCTCATTTCATATTGTCCCAGATACTGTGAAAAAGATATTATTTCCTCCTTGTTTTGTATTTTAGGGATCTGATCCTTTGAGAGATTTGTAAAGTCATAAAGCTAATAGGTGATTCAAGTACAACATAAATTCGTATTTTTCTGAGTCCAAAGCAAAATACTCTTCTTGTAACCGTGCCTTTGTATATTTTCCTTCCTCCCATTCCTCTCTTGTTCATTCAATAAATATTTCCTGACTTCCAGTGTGCCAGGGAGTTCCTAGGCAGCAGGGATAGGGCAGTGAAGAAGATAGAACATTTCTGCTCTCCCAGAGGGCAGAACTAGTGGAGGAGACAGAATGTGAACAGATGTATAACCAGGAAAGGAATCAAGTCACAAAATGGGTTGGGACAATCATTAAGGTAGCACGGTAAGAGCAAGGGTGGTTGGGCCGTTGCTTTTGGTTGCAGGATGGGGCAGATCTCTCTAAGAAGGTGACATTGTGCCAGGCACAGACCCCAGCAGGGAATGAGCTGGTATGTCTGAGGAGCAGAAGGAAGCCTAGTGGCTCTGGGTGTAGGGAGCAAGGGGAGTGATTAGAAATGAAATGAGAGAGGGGCACCTGAGTGGTTCAGTGGGTTAAGTGTCTGCGTTCGGTTCAGGTCACGATCCCAGAGTCTTGGGATCAAGCCCCACATGAGGCTCCCTGCTCAGTGGGGAGTCTGCTTCACCCTCTCCCTCTGCCTCTCTCCCTGCTCGCTCTCCCTCTCTCTCAAAAATGAATAAACAAAATATTTGAAGAAATGAAGTGAGAGAGGTTAGTAGGAGCCTGATCATGTGAGAATTTGTAGACTGGAGTAAAGAATTGGGGTTCTATTTTGAGGCTGGTGGGAAATGTTTGAGGGTTTTAAGCTGGAAGTTGAAGGGACCTGCTTTGTCTTGAAATACCACACCGGAACAGTGGCATCATGATGAAGATGTAGCTTTCAGTCATTGCAGATGATCTCCAAACGAATGGAGTGCCTAGGACAGCAGGAGGAAAAAACCCTCAGATGGAATTTTTAGTAAAGTAATGGGCAAAACTTGGGAATGCCTACATGGGGTCCAAGGCATGGAAAAGGGTACAAGATGCAGACAGATACAGACAGATCAGTGCTGTCAAAGTCTGAGCCTGCTCCCCAAAAAGCTTGAGCACCTAGGGATGAAAATAGAATAAAAATTGAGCAAAAGACAACAACAGAGAGCTAAAGGAAAGAGCATCTTAGAGGAAGAAGATCCCAGGAAATACTGAACAGGAAAATTATTCTATCTAAAGGTGAGAGCACTGCCTTGGAAGGTGAGGCCTTTTGATCCCTCATAAACTCAGGGATAGAGGCAGAAAACCCCCTGAATCAGATCCAGCTCTGAGACAGGGGAGGCTGGCCATACACTGAGACCATGCACTGGTCCTTCTTGCTCGCTTGAAGCTGGGAAATCACTCCGGCCCATCCTCTCCCCTCAGGAGAAAACCTGTATCATTTAAACATGGAAACAAAGAAGGACTAGGGCATAACCGCATACAGAATCATAAAAAGAAAAATAGATAAAAATGTACTGAAGAGCATTCTGATAGATGATGAAAATGTTCCAGAAACATGACCACAAAGCAGACAAACACTGTTATCCATATTTCAAACAAAGTTAAAAAGAACTTTTTAAAAATGACTGGAGCTTTAAGAAATGGCACAAATCAAAACTGGATGAACAGAAATGATAAAGTTAGGCCACAAAAAGATATAAAAGGAGAGCTAACCCAGGAGAGGACTTCAAACAAAAAATTCTGAAATGAAGACCAAATGAGAAGGTACCCAAGAAAGATTAGACACCATAGAAAATAAAATAAGGTAAATATGGGAAGTAAAGGAGAAAAGTAAAAAAAAAATCAAAGAGAATTTTTTAAAAAGAAAATTTTAAATGGATTTAAGGGTAAGCGATACTTATAAAAGGCGAGGGAATCAAACATTCATATAATTAAAGACACCAAAGAAACGGGAACAGAAGCAATATTAAACGATCATAATTCAAGAAACGTTGCCTAAAATAAAAGACTTGAGTTTTCATATTCAAAGGGCATATCATGTACTTTGGAAACACAACCCAGAACATTCAACACGAGACATATTCTAGCAAAACCAAAGGATTTCAAGGAAAGAATGAAATTAAATTAAAATATAGGCATCTGGTGACAAAAATATGTTAACGTCTATGCTCTAACAATGTAGAAATAATAAAATTAACAAAAACGTGGAAGGAAAAGGAAATGAGTAATTGAAATGTAAGAAAGTTATCAATTGCATTATGTGTATTAGCTGGGAGTGAAATGATACCCCATAAACTGACCAACATGGTCATAGAAGTAAGTGTATCTTAAAATAACTCTTATTAACACTAAGATAATACTAGGGGACTAAAATTGTATAGCGAGGGAGAAGGAAGGAAAAAGAAGGTTACTAGTAAGTTCAGTAATGGTCGTAACGGTGATCAGTGATACTATCTAAAGAAAGAGAGAACTAAGAGCACAATATAAAGGTATTTGTAACCATCAGAACAACAACAACACCTTTCTAAACACACACACACACACACACACACACACACACATACACACACACACAAATACTCCTCCCCACAAGAGTAAAGAAAGCAGACATGTGATGAAAGATATTATTGTATCAATAAATACACATATTATCTCACCTATATTAAAGAACAAGGTTCTCAGACAAAGTAAAGCCAGCGTTACGCTTGATTTCTGAAATGTATCTAAAATAAATTATTCACAAAGGTTAAAAACAGCAGAATGCTCAAAACTTTACCAGAGGCATTCAAAGAAAAAGAAAGTTGAGGTCCTAATCTTGTTAGCAGACAAAGTAGAATTCAGATCAAAGAGTATCAAATGAGATAAAGAGGGACACTTTACACGGCTAAAGGCTACAGTTTGCGATAAAGATGTGATCATTGTTAAGGTCTGTGCTCTCAGGACAGCATCCGTTTTCATTAAGCAGAAACTACACGGGAAAGAGAAGTAGAACCAACATGGAAAATGGAAGACTACCAGTTTCTCACAGATACAGATAGATCACAGACAAAAAGTTCCTGAGGATAGAGGTCTAAAAACTTAATAATGTGGGACTTACAGGTATATATTAAATAATATAACTTCTTTTTAGTTCCATATGAATTATTTATGGAATTGATCATATAATCAGTAGATCTCAAAGAAAACTTCAAAAAGTTCCAAAGAGCTTAAAAAAACACGTGTGTGTGTGCGTGCGTGTGTGTGTGTAAAACAAAAAGGCCCTTCCACATGCATAATCAAAAAAATAAATTACTAGTCTGGTAAGCATGGAGACTACAGAAAGTGCATGACTACACTGGATGCTTTGGAGACAAAAGAAAAAGGATTTGCTGATGAATTTGGTATGGACAATAACATCAAGAGGAATCCAGGACATTGACTAGATTCTGGGCTTAATAAATGGGGAGTCAGTTATTGAGGTGGGAGCGACTGGGAGCAAGGTTAGTGAGGACAAGATTCTATTCGGATCGTGTTAAGAATGCGCTGCTTATTTGACATCCAGTTGGGAACTGGATGCATTCATCTCCATCCCAAGCTGCCTATCCAATGTTCCTTTTGCGCACACCCCGTAATCTTCCCGAAAGGAGGTCTGTGCAACACATTTTGCTCCACCTCATTACTTTCCCAAGATGCTCTAGCACTGCAATGTGTCATTGTGCTGTATATTCTACTGACCTCAGCAGCTGCCCAGCTGCCCCACCCCTTGCTCTTGCTCTCTGCCTTAGCTGGTGACTCCTTACCCCTTTCGCTCATTAATGGCTCCAACAGGACGTAAGAAAAACACAGTTCCAACAAATATAGAGCATTCGTTCTTGCTAAGGCGAGCTCTCTTTCATTTTCAATACCACTTTACCCCAATATATGTGCCACTGCCTTATCTATCTAAATTTGGCTCTCAGCAATTGCTTTGGCATTTACTTTGGAGCCGTAAAGAATCTTGTTACCCGCTGGTGTTGGAAACAGGTAAGCTAAGACAAATGTCCTGTTATCACCCAGAACTTAATTTGATAGCTTCTCTGCTGCTCTTGTGACAGAATCGGTTTTGTTTTATATACTTCCTTGATACTTGATTGCATTTCACAAAATCCTATACAAGTTCTCAGGCCAAGGATCTGAGACTGTCAGGAAAAGAAACAGAACAGAAAAAAGAAATCTGCAGGACAGAGAAGTCATGACTCTGGACAATTTTCTAAAAGACTCTGGGAGGTCTTACCTTACGTCAAAGCACCCAAGTCAATGACAGAGTGAGAGTGAAAATCTAGAAAAAGGGGCAGAGCCAGGTCATTGCCACATCTTTCTGCCATCATAAATCTTAGACACACCTTAAAAGATCTTCTGGCATGGAATCTCTCGACTGGATAGAAGTAACTGGTGTTACCTTTACTTTAAAGATAAGATACTTCAGACCCAGACGCTTCACTAAGGGGTGGGGTGATTAGAATTAAATTCCTGACTCTTTGCATGGTATTTTCTCCTAGGCCCATAATTAGGACTGCCAAGCTGTTGTCATCACTGCTAGTGGGTACACTGATCATACAGCTTCTCCGCAATAGAGGAAGTGAGGACAAGAGACTTGCTGGTTGGGCTAGGGGGAGAGGAAAATTGAAATGGAAAAGAGAAGAGAAAAAATTTATAAGGGCTCCTGGGTGGCTCAGTTAGTGAAGCATCTGACTCTTGATCTCAGCTCAGGTCTTGATCTCAGGGTTGTGAGTTCAAGCCCTGTGCTGGGCTCCAGTGTTGGGCATGGAGCCTACTTTAAAAAAAAATGATCAAGTATGAATTCTATACTTCACTCTGTGGTGTACATTTTGTAGATGCTATCTAATTCAATCACCATATGAATGCAGTTGAGTAGGTATATTCCCAGTTTATAGGACAGGAAAGATTAAATAATTTGCCAAGCTACCCAGTGAAAAGTTGGACATTGTTCCCCTGTGTGCCGTTCATTGTGCATAATCGACCCTTTCTGATGACCAGAATCGAATGTTCCTGGATTTTCTCTCCAATTTATATTTAGTCTAGCATGGAAAGTTTCCAACTAGGAAATTAAGTAGCAAGAATCAACTAGCTTAAGAATCAGTTTGAAAGTTTGAATTAAAATGTAAAAATACATTTTAGAGCAAAGTTTAAAGAAATATAAACATATAGGAAATGTTAGACCATATTTTGAATTAATTACTCTTTTTGAAATTAACAATTCCTTGGTCAATTTTAGAAGTCTTGTTGAGATTTTGAGTGAACTGACATTAAATCTATGTATTAACTCATAAAAATAATCAACGTGTTTTCAGTGCTCAAGAACAAGATATGTCTCTCCATTTAGTCAAGTTTCCTTTTATGTCCCTTAGTAAATTTTGCAGTTTATATATGCCTAGAACATTCATTTTACAATTTATTTCTAGCTTTTAAATACATTAGTGCTACCGTAAATAGGATTTTCTTGTTATAATTTCCATTTCATTTTTCAATAAAATATGAGAAAGATTTTACATTTTTATATTTGTAACTGTAATCATACTTAACATGTATGTTAACATGGGGTTTTTTGGGGGGGTTATAGTGGGGTAAATAATTATATAACATGCAAACGATGATAATTTGTCTCCATCACTATATGTCTCTTTCTGGTTGTATTCATGTAGTTTCAGCCGGAAATATAAAAACAACATTAAATGACTATGTTGAGATGATCGAGCCTTGCCCTGTTTCTGGATTCTATGGAATCACTTGTGTTATATTTTTAAATATGATTGCTGAATATTAGTTTAATGTTTTCTCAATTGGTTTATAGTTTTGTACATATGCAACCAAATAGTTTTATCTTTTGAATAAATGATGAGAAATTCATAGGTTTTCTATACTCCATCATCCCTGTATTTCTGGAATGAAGCCAACTGAGTCATGATTAGTCATTTAAAATATTGTTGTGATTATTCTCTTTATTCTATTTAAGACTTTTTTTTTAAGTCTTTTCTGAAGACTTTTTTTTAACAGTTGAAAGAGCTCTGTAGTTTTCCTTTTTTCAGACAGGATTTGAAATTAATTTTATTTCTCTTTTTAAATGAATTTGAAACATTCAATCATTTTTATATGGGACAGTTCATAAATTATTCTCTAGAGGAGATTAAATACATTAACTTAAAGAGCTTGGAAACTTGGACACATCTTTTTTTTAAGAGTGTTTTAAATTCCTTTTTTAGTTCTTGATCTCTTCATGCCTTTTACTTCACTCAATTTTTAAAACTTACATTTTCCTGGAAAATAATCCATCGCATCAAAATTGTGTGAATATATTACCAAAACATTGATAATTACACATACTAAATGTTTTCAATCTCCTGCATATCTAATTTTTCATTGCCAATTTGCTGTATTTGTATCTTTTTCTTATACATACTTGAAAGAATTATGTCAATTTTGTTATTTGTTGTCCTTTTCCAGTGAATCAGCCTTAGGTTTATAAATTCTGATATGTTTTTAATATATTAATTCTCATTTATATTATCGTTATTTTTATATGTCAAATTAAATTGCTAATGGATTTATATCATTTCTTTTAAAATAATAATGGAGACATTTAAAAACTAGGAATTTACCTTCTTTAAAAGATTTATTTATTTGAGAGAGAGAGCAAGAGAGAAAGAGAGCTTGAGTTGGGGGAAGGGCAGAGGGAGAGGGAGAAGCAGACCCCCTGCTGAACAGGGAGCCTGAAGCTCAACCCCAGAACCCTGGGATCTTGACCTGAGCCAAAGGCAGACGCTTAACTGACTGACGTACCCAGGCACCCTAGGATTTTAATTTTTAACTACAAATTGACTACATCATATTTTTTTGATGTGACTTGTTCTCACAATTATTCTTTTTAATTTTACATTTGCCCCCAAATTCTAGAATATTTCTTTTTTTTTTTTTTTAAAGATTTTGTTTATTTGAGAGAGAGAGAGAGAGCACTAGTGAGGGGAGGGGCAGAAGGAGAGAGAGGGAGAAGCTGCCCTGCTCAGCGGGGAGCCAGACCTAAGGCTGGTTCCCAGGACCCAGGATCATAACCTGAGCTGAAGGCAGATGCTTACCCGACTGAGCCACTCAGGCAGCCCACAGGATATTTCTATAAATATTTTTTTTGGTGGATTAATTTTATTTATTTAATTTTGAATAAACTCTAAGAATGCCTTTTCCATTATGTTACACAAATGTAATTATTAATTGTTAATTAATTGTTAATTATTTATGTATTATTATGTTATATATATAATATATATTATATTATTGTTATGTATAACAATTGTTAATTGTTAATTAGTTATGTATTATGTATTACTATTTGTAATAATTATTATTAAAGCCTTATATCACTTATAATTACTCATAGACTTAGAAATTTGCTTGAAGGACACAAGGTTAGGAACACACATGCTTATATTATTGTTGTTATTATCTACACAGAGCGTTAGAGTCAAGTGTGCAGGCTTTGAAGTGTAGCTGACCACAATTACACCCAGGCCCTACCTTGCTCTTGCTATGGAGGCTTGTGTGTTACTCAGGATCTCAGAGTCTCAGTATCATTTGCAAAAAGGGGCTAATCATACATATACACAGAGCTTTACGTGAGATAATGAAAGTAAAGCATTATACATAATACCTGGCACAAATCGAGACCTCAATATTAATAATAACTTTCTTATTTGCTGCCTTAATTAATCAAAAGCTATGAATGATGTGATAATGTTTTCCTCCAACACATTTATTTTTCCCAACTTCCCCATATTCTAAGATTCTGTTTTACATATTTCCCAGTGTAAATATGGATAGTTTTCTATGTTCTGTGTTTTCTCTTTATCAATGCAAATTGGTAAAATTTGCCTTGAATTCTGTTTTCAGTGATAGTGACATTACTCTTCTTGGTTTTTTGTGGGTTTTGTTTTTGATGGAGATAAAACTGACGTATGATGTAGTGTTAGTTGTCCTTGGTTTTATCTGTGGTTCCGTAATATTTCTTTCTTTTAAATTTTTCTGCCATTTTTTTACATGTGTTTTGTTTATAGACAGTGTATATTTACCTTTTTTTAAAGACATGTTCTTATTAGGGAATGTTTACCCACTTAAACAATTATTGTCACAAAATGTGTTTGACCACAGATTTTGTGAATTTATATCCTTGTTTTTTCTTTCTTTTTCCTTTTTGTCTTCCATGTGGGATTTCTCTCTTTCTTCCATTATTACCTTGAAAGTTATTATCTTTTGTAGATTACTTTTGCCTTTAATGAAAATCCAGTGTTTAGTATTCACGATTAAAAATATCACAAAAGGGGGCGCCTGGGTAGCACAGAGGCTAAGCGTCTGCCTTCGGCTCAGGGCGTGATCCCAGCATTATGGGATCCAGCCCCACATCAGGCTCCTCCGCTGGGAGCCTGCTTCTTCCTCTCCCATTCCCCCTGCTTGTGTTCCCTCTCTCGCTGGCTGTCTTTATCTCTGTCGAATAAATAAATAAAATCTTTAAAAAAAAAATATCACAAAGGAGGGGGGTGGAACGCCTGGGTGGCTCAGTCGGTTAAGCGCCTGCCTTGGTCTCAGGTCATGATCCCAGGGTCTGGGATGGAACTCTAGTGGGACTCCCTGCTCAGCGGGGAGTCTACTTCTCTCTCTGCCTGCCATTCCCCCTCTCTCTCTAACTCTCAAATAAATAAATTGTGCTCTCTCTGGCTCACTCTTTCTCTCTCTCTCAAATAAAAAAAAAATCTTTTAAAAAAAATCACAAAGGAAGTAGCATCCATTCAAACAGTGTTATGGAAGAAAAGGAAATCAGTACACATTTACTTTTAATCAGAGCTCTCTCAACAGCACAGATTCTGTGATTACAATTTTATATTTAAGCATAGATTTCTAGTATTAAATTATTATTTGTATTGTATTCTTAACTCTCAAGAATATTTTTTATATTTTTAATGTTTTGTAATTATATTAACAATATAATTGTTAATTATATTTTTGTTAATATGTTAATTATATTATATAATATATATAAATATATAATATATGTGGTATAATATATAAATATATAATATAATATATTATATAATATAATAAAACATTCTATAATATAATGTTAATTATATTTGTATCAAGAAAAATTACATGACAAAAATCTCTCCAGGACCTTCTATGGATATTTTTCTACTTTTGAGTTCTTTACATTAATTCTTAATCCTATGAACCAAAGTATATGTTTGAGTAACATTGTGAAAAAATTAATTAGAACATTATATTTTCTTAGATCTAAGTAAAAATTATAATTGCTTTACACAGAAGTAACATCACATCTGCTGTGAAATTTTGGAAACAATGTCTTTCCCCCTCACAATGGCATTGAGTTTGAGCTACTGTTTTTTGTTAATTTCTTTATACAAAGTAGAATCCTAAACCAATATGAAATTTTCTCACTTAAATAATCAATTTTTTAAAACCTATATTTAGAACAGTTTTAGATTTATAACAACATTATAAATATACTACAGTATGACCACGTACCGTCTACCTAGTTACCCCCATTCATGTTTTATGTCAGTATGGCATTTTTAGCCTTTAATATGGTATATGTATTACCAGTAATATGCCAATATTTTTGGTAATTATGAATAAAGCTGCGACCGGCGTTAATGTGCAAGTTTTTGTGTGGACATAAATTTTCAAATCAGTTGGGTAAATACTTAGGAGTGCAATTGTTGGATCATACGTTAAGACTGGTTAGCTTTGTAAGAGACTGGCAAACTGTCCTTCAAAGTAGCTGTACCATTTCACATTCGCACCAGCAATGAGTGAGAGTTCCTATTTCTCAGCATCCTCACCAACTGTGCTATTGTCAGCTTTTATGCATTTTAACTACACTAATAGATGGGTAGCGTTATCCTATTGTAATTTTCTTTATTTTTTTAAATGCACTAGAATATTTATGTCTTCACAAGTCACTGTTTTCTAGGGCACACATGGAACTCAGTAATTTTTTTTACAACATCTGTAAACTCGGCTTTATTTTCAATGCAAGCCAGGTGTTCTTTAGTTGTATCTTCTGATTATTGCTCCTATTCCAATGGTTGTGATTTATTTCTTGAGAAATTCATAATTCTTAAGTTGGATTTCCATTCACTATCTTCCCATTACTATTATCTTCAACATTTTTTCTTTCTTTCTTTCTTTCTTTCTTTCTTTCTTTCTTTCTTTCTTTCTTTCTTTCTTTTTTTTTGGCATTTTTTTCCTCTACCATAAGACAGCTTCTTAAATTTGACGTTTAGGCCTCTTATTCAAGATTCTGAATTTCTAATTCTGTCTTCCAATAGAGGTTTTTAATTCAGGTGTTAGATTTGTTTATCCAGTATTTTTTTTTTAAATGGCATCCATTCCTCTTTGAATTTCTGTCATTATTTCATCTCTTCTTTTGTCATGGTTTCATGTTCCTGCTTTTTATTTATTTTTTTAAGATTTTATTTATTTATTTTTTTAATGTTTTTTTATTATATTATGTTAGTCACCATACAGTACATCCCTGGTTTCTGATGTAAAGTTCGATGATTCGTTAGTTGCGTATAACACCCATTTGACAGAGATAGAGACAGCCAGTGAGAGAGGGAACACAAGCAGGGGGAGTGGGAGAGGAAGAAGCAGGCTCCCAGAGGAGGAGCCTGATGTGGGGCTCGATCCCATAACGCTGGGATCACGCCCTGAGCCGAAGGCAGATGCTTAACAACTGAGCTACCCAGGCGCCCCTATGTTCCTGCTTTTTATTTTTTTTTTTATTTTTTTTTTTAAAGATTTTATTTATTTATTCGACAGAGATAGAGACAGCCAGCGAGAGAGGGAACACAAGCAGGGGGAGTGGGAGAGGAAGAAGCAGGCTCATAGCGGAGGAGCCTGATGTGGGGCTCGATCCTATAACGCCGGGATCACGCCCTGAGCCAAAGGCAGACGCTTAACCGCTGTGCCACCCAGGCGCCCCTATGTTCCTGCTTTTTAAAGCTTGTTTTATTCGTAAAATCATTTCTATGATATGATTTCCTCCAAGTGTTCAAAATAATGAGAAAAGGGAGGAAAATTGGATCTACTGTTTGCCAACAGTTGGGTTTTGTGGCTTAGCTTTCCTTTTGCCTAATTAGTTGTAATTTTAAAACTTCTTTACTTCTTCTTAGAAAACGTAAACTTTGATAGGATGTACAAAAATCTTTAATGCCCATGATGCAGTGTAGGATTTCCCTCCAAGGCACAATGTAGCAAGCATCACCATGCTTAGCTATTGTCACCTGACTCTGAGGGGCACAATCTCTGAAGCTACTTGACTAGAGAAATTTTGGAGTGAGGTGAGAACAATCCTCACTACTTGAAAATAATAATTTACTATAACAGGTTGATTTCCTATTTTTGGATAACAAAGGTCTGCATTTCTGATCCACAGGCAAAGATAGCAGGTGAGAAATTTTACATTTTATACTTGAGGCAAGAATGTTTGGCTTCCCTTAGGTGAAAACCATATGCCAATGTCTCTTTCATATTCTAATCCTCATTTCTCTTTCATATGTTTTTAATTCATGAAAATGCTCCCTATGGTCTGGCAATATGTTGACTGTCAGCCTTAGTCATAGGTGTAGTTACAAATTATAATAACTTCCTGAATTCCCACAGGTATTCCATTAGGACTTGGGCAAAAATAAATTTAAGAAAGGTAGCCAAATGCTATAACATAATGGTTTAAAAAAATGGTGTTTCAGTAGAAATATAAGATATTCTTTACACATCTCTCTTATAAGCTAGATGATGCTTGCAAAATACAGAAGAAAAAGTTTAAAGAATCACAGCAGGTCATAAATAAATTATGTCAGCAGTGATTGTATTTAATAAATGAAATTTGCCATATAGAATGTTAATAAAATGTCTGGGATGCAGGTATTAATCCAGTACTGTATAAGCATTGTTACGGTTTGTTGAAACAGGGATTCTGAGATGAATAAGGAGAAACTGAAAAGAACTGAATGAATAGTGATAATAACTAGTAATACAGAAATTATAAAGAGGTACTTAAAGCCAAAAATTAGAGGTCTCTAGACATCTCCCTTCATTTACAGGAATTATTAGGAAATGAGAAAATTATCTTTAATCCATATTTTTATAGCTTTATAGAAGTATAATTTTCATCCAATAAAATTCACCCATTTTACATGCCTAGTATGAAGACTTTGGTAAATGTATATGGCCATGAAACTATCAGCATTCTCAAGCTTAATGACACTTCCCTTATCCCCCCCAAAGCCCCTTGCTCCCCCTTGGCAGTCAGTCAAGACATCCGGCACAGACCTCTGGGGACCACTGGTCAGCTTCCAGTCACTATCACTTCTCCTTTTCTAGAATATCATATAAATGGACCCATACTGAACGTAGACTTCTGTGACTGGCTTCTTTCTCTCGGCATGGTGCTTCTTAGACTTAACCTCTGTTGTTAGGATTTCAGGATTTGGTAGTAGTTCTTTATCATCAAGCAATATTCACTTTATGGATATCTCACATTTCGTTTATCCATCCAGCAGCTCATGGACGTGTGTGCTCTTCATAGTTTGGCGTAATGAATAATGCTGCTATAAACATCTGTATAAAGTTGATCGGCAGACATGGGTTTTCATTTCTCTTGAGTAGTGGAATTGTTGGGTCATATAGTAGGTTTATATTCGACTTTCTAAGAACCTGCAGACATGTTTTCCAAGTAGCTGCACTGTGTTACATGCCAACTGACAAGGCAGTTGCTCCACGACTTGTCGAAGCTTGATATTATCGGTCTTTCTCGTTTTAGCTATCCTAAGTGTGAGAAATACATTCAAAGGCAAAGCACGTCTCCCCAAGCTTGCTGGGTCCCCTGGGGTCTCACATACACATGGGTAGTCTGGCAGTCCTCCAGGTACACATGGAACCTTTAGTATCTGTTCTTCGACAGATCTCTTGGCCGTCATTACCAAAATCTTCCCGTATTCTTCCTGAATTCTTAACTGCCCTGCAACCAGCTCCAAACTAAATCCAATTTCTTTGTCTGGTGAAGTGGTAGGCTTTAACTACCTAAGTAAGGGAAGGGTGGAAATGGTCATGTTGCAAGAAGACCACCGACTCACCATTATTTACCAATGGAGCATCGGTTATTCCGGAGTAAACTTTTTCAAGTTGTTGCTTGCCTTTGGTCACTTTCCTATGCCCTGAAATTTTTGTTTTTACTAATGTTATCCAGTTTATACTTGGTTTTTGGAGAGAGAGAATCTCCCCTGCCCCCACCATGCTACCTACCAGAAGTAACGCCATTAGTCCATTTTCGTGAAATGGGAAAGAATTGGTAACACACACGCTCCAAAATGATGCTAAGTACCATATCTCCCCCAGCTGGGCTGTGTAGGCTTTGGAAAGGATTATGACCGAGGCTAGGGAAGTAACAGAATTGGAAGTTTTTGGGGGCATGACCACTGGTTTCCTCACACCTGATCAGAGGAGAGAGTAGGGAAGGAGAAACCGTAGCAACAGTGAGTTTTATCATGAGCTTGGGAGAAGAGTCAAGAAGACTATGAAGAATAAAAATGATGAATAATTTAGTTATCTGTGGATGTATTACATGTTATTTTAAAGATAATAGCAGTCCATTACTCTTTCTCCTCAGTTATGATTCTAATATAAAAGAAAACGGCCAAAAGTAAAATTAAGAATAAAGGGAAAGTTTCTTTGTTAAATATTTAAACAGGCCAGAGGAAGAGGTTATAAAATTTGCTTTTCCTTTAGCACATTCAAAGTCGAAAAAAAATAACTTCCTGGCTTGGAGGACTGAAATCAAAATAAGATAAGCCTGATAAATACTTGATACTATTTCCAGGCGTAAAAGAGTATAAACTGTATTAGGCGATAAATTGCGATAAGATTTTGGATCGTCGTGCAGTGGCAATTACTTATAACTAAGTATACAAGGTACTGCTATGATAGTTATTGCATTGTTTCCTACCCTCTCTCAATTGATTAATATAAAAATACATTATATACTAGACTTATTTAGTTATTCAGGATCACAAGAGAGTATTATGTAGCCAGAACACGGGTTTTAAGGGGGAAAAAATTGCATATAGACAAAGCCTTATTATTATCACTCCTTCTGTTATTACCTGCCAACTCTCTCTTTTAGACTCTAGGCACTGTATCCTCTGCCTTTCATAAAAGCAACTGTGCCTCTGAGATAAAGAAGTCTTCATGGATAGCTTCCAAATGGGTAAATCACTATGTACCCTGAGTGTTCTCAGAAGGGTAAATGTTGTATGTAGCTCTGACAAAGAGAGGAAAATTATATGTGCAGCACAAAATTGTCCTGATGATAAAGGCAACGAAATGTAAGCGCGGCCATTCTAAATGGAGCAGAATGACGGCTCAACCACCCACCTTTCTGTAGTGTTTTGCTGATTAAGGCTCGGGTTTTATTTTCTCATTTGTGTTTAAGCCAATTTTTCATTTAGTTATGTTAATAATAATTACTATTTTATTAATATTTCCCAATGCTTTATATATTTTGAAACATTTTCACTTGGTGTGTTCGATCACAACTCTGCTATTATTCTCACCATACAGACGGCTTTCAGAGGAGTGAAGTAAGAAAATCGGTGAATGGCTCTATTAGTCATAATTCTATCCAGTGGCAAGCCCAGAATTCGCACTGGGGTATTTTTTTTTAAACCACGCCAAATGCATGTTTTCTCCATCTCACATGCTGGGGCGATCTCTGGAGAAGACACTGTTTCTTTTATAGTCAGAAAAATGGAGGCATTCAGAATCATCAATGAGAGGTATCCTTTTTTATTATTATTATTATTTTTTATCGTGTTGTTAGATGCAGAAATCCTGGCAAGAAATGATTTACCCAAAGACTAAGTGTGGGGTAAACATCCACAGCGAGGGAAGGTCATTGAGAAAATTCCCAAACTTTTCATTTGTTTCTTCAGTACTATATCTGTACCTACCTGACACATTTACCCAATGTCTAATTTGGTCATAATTTTCTCCAGATATGTTTATTCTCTTACTGACCTATAAAATTATCAGAGGCAGAGTTTGCGTTATGAATTTTACACAGTGCTTACCATAATGCCTTGCACACTCTAATTCGCAAGAATTGTTTGTTAAATGAATTAATTACACCACCCTATTCTTGTTGGTTTTTGTATTATAATTACATTTCTTGCCTATAAATAAGAGCTATCAGTTTGGATGAGCTAAGATGGAACTGTATAATAGAGGGACAGACAATAATGAACCAATGCGGATGATATGTGGGGAAAGAACTAGTGATGTCAGGGAGAGGAATGAAAGAAAGTCAGGGAGAACTGGGAATTAGCAAGAGGAAGGACAGAGTCAGTCCAGAAAAGGCTGGGGAAAAAACACTGATTGGACTTGACCATGTCTGCCTTTAATGGCGTTTAAGTGAAATTTCTTCTGAAACCACTCCAGACTCCCACCGTCCTGTCCACTAAGCTTTTGAATAATTCATCTTTGTGTGGAGAGGGGGGAGTTATAATGGACAAAGCAGCAAGCTTTTGAGTAAGAACAGGTGGATTTGTAATGACACTGTCACATTCCTCTGCAAATACACGGAATGCCAAAACTACACTCATTTTCCCATTTCCTTTTGCCTGGGGACAGGGTATCCCTTTCCTTTGGCCAGCCTCTCCCTTACACCCCATGGTACCATATCCTCCTGGATAAGTCCACAGAACAAGCACATGGTTCACACTCTGCACCTTCCGAGCTCCTCCCTAGAAGTTTCTAAATTAGAGATGAGGGGAATACTGGCAGCTCCATTGAAGGTCCCTTCTCAAAAATGGGTTGAATCAGAGTCCCAAAGAGAATGAAATTTTGGCTGAGTTTAGGTTCAGTTCAAAAGATATCTTGAATGCTGATTCAGTAGCTATAAAAATAGATTTGTTCCAGCTCAAACTGGTTCACTATTTTTGTTAAAAAATTTTTTAAATAATTGAGGGGAGGAAATGAACACTTGGGTTTATTAAGAAGCTTTCAGGCGAGGCAGGGAGCACAAGTGGCTTTTATGTATGGGTTGCATCAACCCCTTGATGGGAACACACACATCTAGAAAAGGGAGAATGCAAATGAGACCAAGCACATTGTCTCGCAGGCTCCTTGTGCTCCCCACGGACTTGAGAAGGGAGTGGAGAAAGCTGGCCAAATTAGCTGGCACAGAACGTCAAAGCCAAATGAGGAATTTTAAAAAGCAGAAAAGACTTTTAATCAGGAGGTCATACTCTGAGGGAGATCAAAAGCCCGTTAGATACAACTGTTATGATGGAACTGAGTGCTAAAAGGGCCATTTGGATAATTAAAGCCTCATATATGACTTTTATTGCCTCTGGAGAGAACAAAGCCCCTGTCTGTGTAGATGGAGATATGGGCAGGAATCCTGGTATGGAGCCTGCACTCCTAACAGCAATGAGGTTTGAAAGCTACAGGTGACAGGTTGGCCACCAATTATAATCCAGAGGTTAGAGCCTGGCAGCCCGCGCACCATATTCCACCTGGAGATAGGTGTGTGTGTGTGTGTGTGTGTGTCTGTGTGTGTCTGTGTGTGTCTGTGTGTGGTTTTTGTTTTGGGTTGTTTTGGGCCTGCCCAGTGTTTAAGATACTCATGATGTAGTGGGGGGAAAAATCCAGTTCTATGACTTCCCTGGAAAACCAGACCTGGGCGCTCTGGCTCTAAATTTCCTCAAAGCAGCAGCTAGCTGGTTCCCACTAGCATCTCTCTCCTTCAGACAGGTCACCACAAGCCCAGTGCTTGCGTTATTGCTTATTTTTATATTTTTTTAATTTAAAAATTTTTTTGACTTAATTCATTAATTGATTCATTTATTTGTTATTGGGGCATAGCTGACACACAATGTTACAGTAGTTTCAGGTGTACAACCTAGTGATTTGATGACTCTGCACGTTACACTGTGCTCACCACAAGCGTAGCTCCTGTCTGTCACCATACGACGCTACTACGACACCATTGACTCTATTCCTAAGCTGAGCCTTCTCTTGGGTGACTTACTCATTCCATGCCGGGAAGCCTGTATCTCCCACGCCCCATTATTGCTAATTTTTAAAAATAATAGCCTTTATATCCTTGTCTGTATAAACATAGGAAACTAAACAATCTGAAAATTAAACAAAATGGAACACAATTTTTCCTACATGTGGTCCGTGTCACCTATTTGCATTATCTGCCTAGTCTCTGCTGCAACATCTGATTTAGTCACTTTTTTTTTCTTTTTAAGATTTATTTATTATTTCAGAGAGAGAGAGGGTTCGAGTGGGGGGAGGGGCAGACGGAGCCTGAGAGAGAGTATCTCTAGCAGACCCTCGGCCGGGTATGGAGCCAAATGCAGGGCTCAATCCCATGACCCTGAGATTATAAGCTGAGCTGAAATCAATAATCGGACACTCAACTGACTGAGCCACCCAGGCTCCCCTGATCCGGTCACTCTCGATATAGAAAATGTTTAGCCATGAACTTGTTGAGATTGTATTGAACATACCAGTGAATAAAACCTGATTTTATCTTTTAATGTATTTTTGCCAGAAAATAGCCTGTTACTTTCCTTTATTGGTGGCTCACTATAAAATGATAGTGTGATGGGAAAGAGGAAAACAGGGGTTGGAGTCAGGCGGCCTCGCTCAAATTCCAGGGCTGCCAATAATCCCGGGTACCCTGGAGGAGAGTCACAGCTTCCTCATCCCTAAACAGAGGTGTGATAAAATTTAGCACACGGAGAGACTCTGAGGGTGAAGTAAGACCATTGCACAAAGCTCCTAGCACATAAAAACTGCTCAATAAATGACCCGTTCCCAATTAATCATTAAATTTTGTCTTCCAGATCTGGCTTTAATCGAGATTCAAAGGCAATAAAATCAGGCAACCTGAAGTAAGCTGGGTGGAAATGGGCGGCATAGTGTAGAGAATGTAAGAGAAATGAGGTCACTCTTTGAGGGGCTAATTAATAAAATTGAAATAATGGGTTAGAGCAAAGGTCAGCAAACTGTTTCTGTGAAGCACCACAGTAAATATTTTAGGCTTTGCTGGCCACGAGGTCAGCATGGCCAACTACTCAACTCGGCCACTGGAGCATGGGGCAGCCGCCATAGACCGAAACGTAAAAGGAACGAGCATGGGTGTGTTCCAATAAAACTTTGTGTATGGACACTGAAATCTGAATTTCATCTCGTTTTCACATGTCGCAAAATATTATTATCCTTTTGGGGGTTTCTTTTTTTTCCCAACCACTTAACAAAGTAAAAAACTGTTCCTCGTTTTCGGGCATTACAAAGTCAGATGGCAGCCTGAATTTAGCCTGTGGCCCATAGTTTGCCAACCCTTCCATGAGAACAGTAACATGAAGAGGCATTATGAAAACATTCTAGTTCACAGAGATAGAATTAACTCGAATTAACTTTATATCCAAATAGTCAGAAGCAAATAGAAAGTCATGGAAGCAAATTTTGTGAGAGTAAATCCTAGGAATGTCTGCCTGACCCCAAGCCCAGCTGGAAGGACTGGCCCCATCTAGAAATGGATGTGTTGGACTAACATAGTCTGATGCTAATCAGCAGCCAAACTACCCTCACTCACCACGTCACCCCAATTTTTATTTGGCTTTTTTCTACAGAGTTGCCTACAGGGAGGGAATGTTCCGGTCAGGCTGACACAGATATCTATTTTGTTCGACAGTTTTTTCTTACTGCAAATGTATACACTATGACTCTGATTTGCTCATCAGACTTTTGTAAATCCTTTCCTTTTCCCTTAAGTCTGAATCAGCATTTCCAAATCCAATTAACTTGGGGCTATATATGAGAGTGTTTTTATGAGCTTATGTGGCTGAGGGCCAGTCCCTCAACACTCGTGAATTTATGAAGGTAATTTCACTTTAGAGGGACTTTCTATGTGGCCAGTCAGCCTTCCACAGGAAGCCCCATGCTCACGCTGTGCCACCTGTTCTCCATCGAAACTTCTAACTCTTTTCAGAAGGTTAGTGTAGCGATTCATTGAATTATTACAAGTCAAGTCATAATGGCCCATAGGGAGGGCTCAATTAGTATTCGCTATTATGATGCTCATGATTTCGACTCTTGACACTTGCTGTCGCTTTACCCTTGCATCTGAATTATACCCATTAATAGACCTCACTCCTTTTTTATGTCCCTGATATTAAAATATCACAATTCATTTGATATGGGTTGCTGAGATAGAGGGAACGACAATAGACTGTCTCGGATTCTTGAATTTAAAGCTGCTCTGAAATAGCTCATCTTTCTATGTGGCGTCAAAAGAGTTCTCTGCTAAATCAAGGTCACAAAAGAAGAAAAGGAAGAGGGCCTCCAGTGCACTGAGTGCTTACTCTCTTCCAGAACCACCAGGCACTGCTCCATACATTTCGTGTTCTTGAGAGTCCTGGAGGTATAATTATTCCCTCTGGACCAGCAAGGAAAACAGTTGCTCAAAAAGTGAAAGCGTGTTCCTAAGGTCATAATGCTGCGAACGTGTGGCTCCAGGGTTTGAATTAGAATCTTTCTTTCCATCTTCTTTTTAATAGGATAGTTAGATTTTATTTTCTTCTATTTTTTTAAGATTTTATTTATTTATTTGACAGACAGCACATGCACTGGGAGCAGCAGGCAGAGGGAGAAGCAGACTCCCCACTGAGCAGGGGGCCCAATGTGGGGCTCAATCCCAGGACCCTGGGATCATGACCTGAGCCAAAGGCAGACGCTTGACTGACTGAGCCACCCAGGTGCCCCTATTCTTTTTATTTTTATTTTCCAATGATATTCCAATTATTCCTGATTTGGCCATGGGAGCTCATTCACACTGACTTTTCCGTCCTCCTGACGTGTCACCATCATTCTTTACATGCTTCGTTGTTTTCCAGCCCAAGATGTTCCAAGGTTCAAACTGTTCTGCTGCCCTTGCAATCTGACTCCCGCTTTATCACAGTCCGTTTCCAGGTGGCTTGGTAAAACACAGATTGCTGGACCAGCTCCTAGTTTCTGAGTCAGTAGTTCTCCGGCAGTGCCCCAGCACTGCATTTGGAACAAGTCCCCAGGTACTGCTGCTGGTGCTCTTCGGACCACACTCGGAGAATCACCACGGAAGAGCCACCCTCACACCACGGAAAGGGCACGGGCTTCCAGGCAGAAGTTTGATCCGGGTGCTGCCGCTTGCTGCGGCTATGACTTGGAGCATTCTGGGCCCAGTTGCCTCATCTATAAATGGGATTAATCCCAGGTGATATGGAGGCTCAAAGGAGGTCATATACAAAAATGCCCAGAGTGAGTGTTCTGCACATAGTAGGAACTCAGTTATTGTTGGTTCCACAGACCAAATGCAGCCCATGCTACCGATGCAGGCAATTTTCTGACCTCCGTCCTTTGTGGCTATGGCACTTTTGTCCTTGAAGGAATCCGTTGATGGAGTATCTCCTTTACAGCCAAGACACTGAGAGGCAGTGCACTTGCCTGCTTAGAAGGCTGCCTGCTGTTTCATCTGCTTGTAAGCTGGTCACTGCATTTTGCTTGCCCAGAAGGTCTTAAAGCTCCTCTGAGTTTATTTTCCAGGGGTTCCCAATACTAACAATGACAATGATAATAATCATCATTTTTCTGTTTTGGGTGGAAGAGATACAATTGGCGGGGTACTTTATATGTGTAATAGTATTTAAATCTAACACTGAGCCTGCAGTAAAGGTATTATTATCTCTCGTTTCCTAGATGAGAAAATTGAAGTGCAGAGAGGTTAAGTAACTTTCTCAAGTTCCCAAAGCTAGTATCAAACAGCTGTCATCTAACCCCTTTGTGTCCAGAAATGAGCCAAGCTGGGCAAAACCTATGATGACGGCAGCTGTGTTCAAGAACATTGCAATGCCCATCCCCCTTCCCTCTTTCCACTGTCAAAATTAGATGGAATGCAAGTAAAAAATTATAATAAAAAATGAAACAAAATGGATTAAGACAATGCCACGTAATTCTCTACACAGAAATAAGAATCTTTGTGGCCAAAACAGGATCGTCTCTGGATCATAGGGAAACTCCTCAGACAAGCCCGATCAGGCCACGCTGTCTGGACTTCTGGCTTTTGAGTATTTTTTTCTTTGTCAGAATGCCCTTTCTTCCTGTCCTTCCATTTTCACTGTCTGGCAAACTCCTTCACAGTCTTGAAGAACCCAGCGCGTACATAGTATCTTCTATCGAAACTCTCTCAAGCCCACTAGAAAGAGATAGACATCTTTCATCTGTGCTTCCATGGTCCCTGTGTTTGGTGGCAGCTGAAGCAAAGATTTATTTCTTACTTTTCCTACGTTTGACAATGGTGGAATGTCTGTATAATGGATATTTGATGGTGTTTCCTTTGGGAACCTGCCTTTTCCTGACTCAGCCATCGGGTTTGGGAAAGACCTATTTACCCTCAGTTCTGGGGATGGCTGGAGTGTTTTTTTAAAAAATCAGTTTATCCCATATTTAGGCACCATGTTTGATCCTGCAAGGACATATAGTCCAATTCAGGTCAACAAAGCATAGGAATATTAGCAGTATCTAGAAGGGCTAGAACCTTCCTTGATCGTTTAGGAAAACCAATGAAAAAGATGGCTCTCTTCCTCAAGACTTTCGACCCTCTTAGGTAACCTCCTGAAACTCCTCCAGACACTTCAAACTCCACACCTGCACACAAGAAGCCACCACACTCCACCCTTGCTTGTTCTCCTATCTTTCCTGTGTTTACGAACAGCACCCAGATCACCCAGGTGCCCTGGACCCTGCTAGATATCATGGGCTCCTACCTGTTCCTCACCCATAACTACTCCAGCAGTAAGTCTTGCCATTTTTTCCTCCTAAATATTACTATAATTTCTCACCTTACTTTTCCACTCCACACTGTGGGCCTCGGTCACCTCTTGCCAGGACTACTTCAGCTCTTCCTAACTGATCTCCTTCCCTCCAGCCTGACTCCGTCTAATCAGACGTCAACACTGTCTCCGGGTTCAAATCTGACTATGATACACTGCAGCTCAGAACATTTCTGTGGGTCCCCATCAGATCCAGGATAAATCTCACCTTCCCTAAAATGACATGCAATTCTCTTCCTGATCTGGCCTCTCCTTACTTCCACAGCCTCATCAATCCCCACTTTGCCCATGCCCTAATAATTTACTCAAGCAGTACTGAATGCATATCATACTCTCTCTTGCCTCAATGTCTACCCATGTTGAGCCTTTCATCTTTAATGTCTTCCTTTCCCATGTCTATCTGGCTGACATATTCTCTTTTTGCCAAAACCCAAAATCAACTTCAGTATTACTTTTCTGTGAGTCCTTCCTTGTTGCTGCAGGTAAATGTGGGGTCTCTTCTTGCCCTCCATCTTTTTATTACAGCCTTGAGTATTCCTAAGTCTTTCTGCCTATTAAGTTCACCTTTCCTTTATAGTCAACACTGCAACTTTCCACCATCTAACATCTAAAATTCTCTGCAGGATAAACCATCATTTATATTTCAGCAGTTGAGTCTGCATATCACGGACAATTCTCCCACCATCATCAGTTGATTTCCTGGTTGTCCCCCCTCCTTTTGTAAAGATATTAAGAGATGGGGGGCAGTCTCGTCTTCCATCTCAATACCTGCTTTCATTCTCAGAGACCTCAAGGTCAATGTGGGTGACCCAGCTAATCCCCTGTCTTCTTAATTCTTTTACCTCCATATCACAAGCAATTTTCCATCACTTCACTTTAGCAACTCGATTCTAAGGGCACACTCTGGATCTGTCATCCGTATAAACTAAGCCACTTCTGAAATCATAAATGCTGAACCTTACTTTCTAACCACAACCTTGTAGGCTTCTGGCTCAGTTGTTCAGATTACACAACACACAGTCTTCACCACATCCTTAATATTGGGCTCCAAAGTGCAGGTAGCTGAGCACACGCATAAGAAAATGTACTGGACTGTGGGAAGACAATATTAGAACCTCTATTTTTAACTCATCTTTTTGCATATGTTTTATCATGTACATGATACACTAGAATAAGTCATTAGATTACTTTCATGCACGCAAATAAAAGCATGGACTCTGCAGCAACTCCGTGAAGTCAAATCTTGTGGCAGGTACCAAGTGTGTGGCCTTGAGAAAGTTACCTAATGACTCTATGCCTAGTTTTCTTTTTGTTTTTTTTTAAGATTTTATTTATTTATTTGAGAGAGAGAGAGAGAAAGAGACAGCCAGCAAGAGAGGGAACACAGGCAGGGGGAGCGGGAGAGGAAGAAGCAGACTCCCAGCAGAGGAGCCCGATGCGGGGCTCGATCCCAGAACGCCAGGATCACGCCCTGAGCCAAAGGCAGACGCTTAACGACTGAGCCACCCAGGCTCCCCTTTATGCCTAGTTTTCTTATTTGTAAAATGATATACAGTTTCTACCTCATGGAGTTACTATGAAGGTTACGAAGCTCAAGAGATTTAAGCCCTTAGATCAGTATTGGAACATTGCAAGTATATATAAATGTTAAACACCAAATACCCACGCGTATATGAAGGATATATACTCAAAATGTTTTCCCTTACATAGGAGGACCTATTTATAAAGTATGAAGGCAATTCCTCCTATCCACTCTTTTTCAAATTAATTATTTTTATTGAAGTATAATTGACATACAATATCCTGTTAGTTTTAGGTGTACATCATAGTGCTTTGACATTTTTTATTTGGTATTTTTATACATTATGAAGTGATTCCCATGATAAGTCCAGTCACCATCTGTCGCCATGCAGTTATTACAATATTATCGACTATATTCCCTGTGCTGTAACTTACATCTCATGACTTGTTTATTTTATAACTGGAAGTTTATTCTTATCTTTTTTTTTTAAAGATTTATTTATTTACTTTAGAAAGAAAGAGAGAGAGCACAAGGGGGAGGGCCACAGGGAGAGGGAGAGAGAATCTCAAGCCTTCCAGGTGTCAGTTCATCTATTTCAGTCTCTCTCCCGACCCGCTCTCCAGGGCACTGCATCCATTCCCCCTGGCTGTAAAGACTATCTCTACCTTCTTGACGTCTGCATTTATTCTCTTCTTGGAACTTTATTCTTAGCTGTCCACTTGTCTACTTGATATTACTTCTTGAATTTATTATAATCACCGCATATTTAGTATGCTCAATGGAGGCTTCTAATTTTGCCTCACCTAGAGTAAATCACCATCACCTTTCAACTGACCACTGTTGTAATATCATAATTGCTTTCTCTGCTTCCTCTTTTGCCCCATTTTAAACAGCAGTGAGAGTAAGCTTCTAAAAGCATGAATTGGTTTAAAACCATCCAGCTCCTCATTGCATTTCAAATATAACTTGCATTCCCTATGTCAACGTGCAAGACCTCTACAGGTCCTGGCCTCTGCCCACCTCTTCAGTCCCCGTTTGTGCCATTCTTCCCCTTGGGCACTAAAGTAGGACCACACAGATCCCCAAACACATTGAATTTTGTCCAGCCCAAAGGCTTCAGTGTGCAAGGCTGTACTCTGGGCCTGAAGTGCTCCTCCCAACCTTGCCGCACGGCCCCTCCCTCTCATCCTCCCAGTCCCAGGGTACATATCACTATCTCAGGGATAACTCCTCCTATCTCTGGAAATCAGTACCATTCTCCCACCTCTTTATTCTCCATTCCAACTTCCTGTGCGTTTCCTCCTTAGCTTTTTCTTCTTTACAATTTCTTATTTGTTTATTGTTTATTATCCGTCATCTACACTGGTACGCATGGCTGTGCGGTACGCTCAGACCGAGCACAATGGGCATTGGGAGGGTCTCACACTTTAGAGCCAAATACTTACTCCAGAGCTTCAATATTTACTATCCGTGGAAATTCAGCATCATTTTCAATACCTCCATGCCTTAGTTTCCACATCTAGAAAATGAAACGGCAGTAAGAAGATTAAGTAAGATAACATAGCTCGAGCATTTAGAACAATGTTCGGTACAGAGTAATCCATACTACTACTCCTAGATGAGCTACCGATATTGCTGATGGTGATGGTGATGGTGATATTGTTATTGGTAGATTCAATACAACTGCTGAATGAATGACTACGTGAATAAGAACTCACATTTATATTATTGCATGACTACAATGTGCCAAACACCATACTACTTACTCTCACATGCACTTTATTTTAAAATGTTTATTCTCACAAGTTAATGAATGGACAGAATTATGTCAGGAAAATTTATTCAAAACTTGAAAAATTTTTCCAAAGATGTATAGGTCCTGCCTGAGGAAACCAGAATTTGCAACCAATTTGCCTCCAAGTCTGGTGCTATTTCCAACAGTCCACTATCCATGGGTCAGCGCCAGCCTGCCCTGAAGAACCACCTGGAATCATTTTAAGTTACATAGTTAGTCTTTTTTTTTTTTTTAAGATTTTATTTATTTATCTAACACAGATAGAGACAGCCAGCGAGAGAGGGAACACAAGCAGGGGGAGTGGGAGAGGAAGAAGCAGGCTCATAGCGGAGGAGCCTGATGTGGGGCTCGATCCCATAACGCCGGGATCACGCCCTGAGCCGAAGGCAGACGCTTAACCGCTGTGCCACCCAGGCGCCCCAGTCTTTTTTTTTTTAAACATATTATTTGTTTATTTTTGAGAGAGAGAGAGAGAGAAAGAGAGCACACATGAAAACAAGCCGGGGGGAGGGGCAGAGGGAGAAGCAGACTCCCCACTGAGCAGGGAGCCCAATGTGGGACTTGATCTCAGGACCCTGGGATCATGACCTGAGCTGAAGGCAGATGCTTAACCAACTGTGCCACCCAGGTGTCCTTAGGTTACATAGTCTTGTTCTCATCCCTGGAGATAGGGATTCTGTAGATTGACGTGGGACCCTGGACTCTGTGGCTTTCACTAGAGCTTCGGTAGAGCTGCCCTGTCCTTCCTCCGCCACGTGGTCCCATGGTTTCCCCTTGACGTGTGAGCCTACTCAGCAGCATAGGGCAAGGTGGTAAATAGGCCACCATTGTGAGTTTGGTTCTGTTGGCAGGTTTTGGACTTTCATAGCCGTACCTGGCCCTCCACACCGGCCTGAATGTGATGGAGGCAGAGCTAGTAACCGCATCACCACAAACCCTCCCAGGGTCTGCAGAACACCATGGTAGCACTAGGACGCTAAAGACAGCATTTTGGATTTTTCTCTTAAATGTGGAGGTAAATCTAAAACCAACTTTCAGGAGGACTTGGAAGAAATAGCTTTCTTTCAATTGGGTAAGAAAACAAAGTGACAAAGAAATGAATTTCCAGCTGATTCTTTATGTTAATTTGCTAAACACCCAGGAACATGGTTTGCATTGGAAAAGTTTAGATGTGATCAGGAAGAGGCAGGCAACAAAAAGCCATAGGGAAATGTTTACAGAAAGCTCCCTGTTTAACTAAACAGAAGACCAGATGTTACCACAAACTGCTCCACCTTTGAAAAATTCTTCTACAGTTCTAGCCAGGAAAAATAATTGACATCTTCTTGAAAACATGGGTAGCTTTTAGCGCTGGCAGTTAGGTACCTCAATTCCTTTCAGTTATCATGTAGAATTATCACTTCTCTCAAGCCAAATCATAATAGGGTTGGCCATGTTTCAATATAAATTGGAAATGTTCAAAGAACATTGGGATTATAATTCCCAGTGAACCTTTCAGCTTTTGTCCTTGCTTCACAACTTAAATTATGCTCAGAAAAAGACAAAGTTGTTATCCTTAGCCATATATAAATTCAGAGACCATCCAGGATAGACCAATAACAACTTGCCTGGAAATATAAGGTTTCCATGTAACTGGTTATTAAATCCTTTGGGGAAGAGTCGGGCCAGACATAAGAGGAGGAAGAACTCTCCAGCAAGGATTTAGGATCAGTCTCTGTGAGGGGAAAAAGGAAAGAATGTTCAGACTTTTCCTGTGCCCAGTAGGGTAGATAAGCCATTTGAAATGACCCAGGGCTGACATGGGCAGCACTCCCAGGTATAATTTGTCTGGATAGGCTCGGATGTACCGCAGTAACAAACAAGCCCCAACCTCAGTTGCTTTAGAAAAAAAACAAAAGTGGGGCTACAACCTGGACACGAGCAGTTGGGTGGGAGTTCTCCAATGGGAAACTCAAGGAAATGAGGTAAGAAGCAGCAGTGACAAAACGTATTATAGAAATGAGGTTCTGGTACTCTGAGACCAATGAAGACTGACATTGATTGTGGGCTCATTGTCTTCAATGTTCCCATTTCTTGATTCAATATGCATCCATCGAGTGATGATAGTGTGCTGGATCTGGAGATGCAGCAGAGGATAAGCCAAAGGGTCTGGCTTTGTGGACTTGACATTCTAAAAGCTTTATGCATATCCTTAATCTGCCAGAGCACCCCATGAGGTGGGCAGTACTACCATCCCCATTTTATCAGTTGGAAATCAGAGGCATATAGAAGTCTCACCCAGCCAGTAAGTGGTAAAACGGGGATTTGAACCTCGGCAGCCTGACTCCAGAGCACACTCTTTGGACCTCTGTGCTACTTTAACACCGCGGATGCCTGATGAGGACGGCCACTCTTTGCTGTTCCCAATATCTGGAAAAGGGAGCTAAAGAAAGTAGGATGTGGATCACCATTAAGTCCAATGGAGAGCCGCATGTTAAGCTAAGTGCCAGATCGTCCTGGGTGGACTGGCATGGAGAACCTCAAGGCATCAAGATTTCTCCTACCTCTGTTCATCACAGGGATGGGAATCCTAGTTCTTACCATAGTGAATTCAAGAGTCTGCTCGTTTCAGAAAGATACGGATTAGGGAAAATTGGCTCCCACTGCTAAGCTCATGTTAGGGCAGTGCAGGGCCTTAGCACCAAGATGGCATACATTTGGATTCCAGCCCAAATACCAGTGCCCTGTGACCTTGGGCAAATTGCTTGTCCACTTGAATCTTAGGTTCCTTGTCTGTAAAATGAGCATGTAAATAGTATTTTCCACATAAATGTATTGTAAGATTAAAAGTGATAATGCATGTAAGTGGAGTTCTGGAACATAGAATGTCCCCAATAAATTATTATCCATAGGTGTCAAATGGGCCTAATATTCCTTAATAATATATATAATAATATATAATAATACTCAATAATAATAATAATAGTAATAATAATAATGATAGCTAATAGGACCTTAGCAGCCACTAGTGGAGGAAATTCAAAAGAGTGAAGCTGGCTGTCTCTCTCTCTGTCAAATAAATAAATAAAATCTTAAAAAAAAGAGTGAAGATTATTTTATTTTTTATTTAAATTCAATTTAATTAACATATACTATATTATTAGTTCCGAGGTAGAATTTAGTGATTCGCCAGTTGCATACAACACCCAGTGCTCATTACTTCAAGTGCCCTCCTTAATGCCCTTCCCCCAATTACCCCATCCCCTCACCCGCCTCCCCTCCATACTACTCGGCCATCAAAAAGAGTGAAATCTTGCCATTTGCAATGACATGGATAGAACTAGAGTGTATAATGCTGAGTGAAATAAGTCAGTCAGATTTCACTCATACGTGGAACTTAAGAAACAAAACAGATGAACACAGGGGAAGGGAAAGGAAAAATAAAGTAAGTTGAAAACAGAGAGGAAGAGTGAGGATTATTTTAGAACAGGAGGGTGTTCAGAGGATTATGTCCAGAGGCACGGCCCAGACCCCTTCTCCGCCACCCAGGTAACAAGTCCTCATCCCACATTTCTCTCCCAGTCTGCTTTCTCAGGCTTCTGGCATTCATTTCTGCTCTAATCACATTTCATCTAATTAACACCAAATTCTAATCCAGGGAAGGGAAAACTTCCACCAGGAGTAACATCTTAATCCTGGGCGGTGTACGAGCAGGGAGGGTGTTCACGGAGCCTGGGAGAAGCCTGCTAGCCCGAGAGGCAATCCTGCAGGCATGGAACCCAGACACCAGCGACTGAGCTACGATGATGAAGAGAAGTTTCCTTCAAAGGCTATTGGTTCCCTGAAGGAAACATATCAAGCACTACCGTAGAGAGAATTTAGGACATTTTGCTCTCAAGGGGCTCAATTATTTCTAAATATATTTTCAAATAAATGAGACTTTCTTAAACCATTTATCACCATAGCAACTAAGCTGGCAGAGTTGGTGGGAGTTTTAGCTTCTATCAACTGTGAAATATGCTTGTTGCTTGCAAGTCTGTAGGAAAAAAAAAGTGTTATATTGAATAAGTAAAGCAACAAATTCATGAAGACTCACAGGAAATTAATGAATAAAGGGGTGACAAGAGCATTTGCAAAGACACACAATCTTACTCTGAGAGTTAAATAATAAAATTCCATTGGACGGGATCTCATTATGTCCCCAATTTGGTTATCTCAACGGTAAAGTAATTCTCTTAAAATGCAAATACTTTTCTCTAAGCCTACGTTCCAGCATGTGCGGTGCCTGGAAGGTGGTGGCCTGGACATCAAGAGATGTGCCTTCTAGTCTCAGTTCCGATGCTAATTAGCACTGCGTAGTGAGTAAGACTTTCAACCTCAGCTGTATTTCCTTTTCTGTATAATGAAAGGATCTGGGATTCTATCATTCCCTTTGAATTAAGTGAGATAAACATTAACTTTTAAAACTTTTAAAACTTCTTTAGGGCCTTCAAAATTTTTTGTTTGCACAGTTGTAATTTCTTTATTTTTTAAGTTCTAGGAAATGAATCAGGCGTTCAGGCTTACACGGGCTCCGTGTACATGCAAGATGCCGGCTCCCCGCTTGCCTTTGCAGAGGCTCACGCATAGCAAAGGGAAGGGAAGGCTGACCGCGACAACACGTTTTTGAAGAGTGGAGGCAGATATTTACATTCCTTGAGCAATTTACATTTCTTTGTATGTAGGGGCACTTTCACACAGAATCTCCGTTCCTCCTGACAGCCTTGTATGTTAGGGACCACAATTCCCCTTTTAGAGCTGAGGAAAGAAAACATCTGATCTACTTGCTCGCTGTCCACACCAGCCAGTGGTGGGGCTGGGACTTTAACTCACATCTGCTGGATTCCTGAGGCACGACTCACTAGGCCACCTCTCTTCTGAAACCATCTGGTTTCCAATGTAGCGACAAGAGGCTTGGTAAGGGACTCAAGATTTGAGCTTAAGTCTGGCACTGTCACCCACTAGCTGTCTGACATCAGACAAGTCGGTACTGTCCTCGGGCTTTAACCCCTTTATTTCTAAGAGACTGGTTCATAGGGAGTGAACACTTGAGACAATGGGCAACTCCAGACCCCCCCCCCCAAAAAAAAAGATCAGAAGGCAGCCCAAGGAGGAATGGGAGGATGAGAATTTCAGACTCACTGTGGCCATGGGCATTTCCTGCAGGAAGGTGGTGAGGGGACCATGTGCAGAGGAGTAGATTCAGCCTTTTGAAAGTGAGGATAAAGTTGGGGAGCACAGGTTTTGAAAGGGGTTCATTCAGCATTCACAACTGGAAATAGATGTTACACATTAAAATCAAATAAGCCAGAAAAGAGCTTTCTGGCAGCTGCCACAAGGGTTACATTGAAAGCCATAGGCTGCATTCTGTTGTCTCTATTTTTCTCTGCAGGTGAGTTGCTTTCAACTGGACCCGGTGTCCAGACATGAGAGGAACAGAGTCTCTTGGAAGAGAAGACTTTGATTAAAGATTTTAATACTATCTTTTATGGGGTTACCTTTTCAAATGATCTCCCAGTGCATTGATAGTATTAATAGTATATTTCCATTGGACTTGTATCACTCCCTTCTGTTTCTGTACACTCCAAAGTGAGCTGCAGTAAGAGAAGAAAACATACCCAGCCTTCCTCTCAATCCTGGCAACTCTTCATCTAACCTTAGTAACCCTGGCATACAGGAGCTCAGGTTCCTTAATTCGTGAATTAGAAGAGAAGCCATTAGATGCCTTTCTTGGATATTATGCCTCTGAATACAAGTGGAAGAGAGAATTTCTGCTTCAAGCAGATTGTAGTACAAATACACAGACCTGGGGTCAGCCAATGGTGGGTCCAATCCTGACCCCTTCACCTCCTAATTGTGTGACATTCATAAATTCCTCACCTGACAATGGCTAGAGAAATTCTAAGAGCTGTCATTTTCCAGGGAGTAAGTGTGGGGCTGAAAGAAAAAGATAAAACAAGAAGTCAAAAATGAGAATTTTGGGGGAAAGTTAGGGAATCAGTGGTGACGTTAGGAGCCTAGGTATCCAGAACCCATGCATGGGTGTGGATGGATTGGCAGGAGGGGAGGGCCCAATTACCAGCCAGCTGCCAAAGTGTTGGTAAGCCTGGTGCTGTGACTGTCCGCGTTGTGACCAAATCACCAAGACAAAGGAGAAGAGGAAACAAGAAGTCCTCAGACTGTGAGAAACAGCCACATGAACAAAAAACACTTCCAAAGGTAGAATGATACCAAGAGGACCATAGGAAGGGGCTCAAGGACACGATGCTTTATTAGTAACGCTGTTTGCATTTGCATTCCACGGGCCTGCAAAGGTGGAAGAAATGAGACAAAGAGAGATCCCACGAGCTCCTCTGCATGTTCTTCCTTTTACTTTCTGTCAAGCATCACAACTAGGATACTCACACTGCTCTGCCCATGGCAGCCATTCAGACGGCCCTCATGCCTGAACCGAGGAAGAAACAGGGAGACTAAGTGAGTGGTGTTCTTCTGAAAGTAGCAGAACTGGAATGAGCAAGAGCAGTCCTTCTATCTACAGGCAGAGGCACTCTGCCTCCTCCCTCTGTCTGTGCTGGGTGATAGGGCATCACTTAGCTTCCTTCTATGTCCTTATTACTCTGCCCCCACGTAGCGATACTCCCAGGCCTGGGTGTGTGGGCGCAGATTATCAGAGGTCTGCACATGGACCCAACAGTGGTAGACCAGACGGACAACTCCAAAAGGGGCTTTTGGTAGCATCTGTGCATAGACATGGATCGCTCTCTCCCCTTATGGCCGGCCTTTACACTTGCACAGTTCATAACCATCCAGGTAGGCCAACTCCAAACATAAGTCCTTTTTTTAAAAAGTAATTTGTCTTACATTGCATTTTTTAGCTTTCATTTTTGAAATAATTCCAGACATACAAAAAATTGCAAAAACGATACAAGGTACTATCATATATGCTTCACCCAGATTTAGTTTCAAGGAGCAAGAATACCTAGAGAATTCTCATATGTCTGTTACCCAGGTGCACCACCTATGTCGTTGTCACATTTGCTAACTATTTGCTAGCTCTTACGTTTTATACATATAATTTTTCTTGAACCATTTGAGAGTAAGTGGCAAGCATCATGCCCCTTTCATTTTAATCTGTACAGCATACTTTTCTTAATAACAAACACTCTCTTATATAATTGCAGTACAGTTATCAATATCAAGAAATTTCCCCTTGACGCAATATTATTATCTAATCTACAGAACATACTCAGATTGTACCAGTTTTCCTAGTTACGTCCTCTGTACTGTTTTTCCCCTGGCCAAACATCATTGCTAACTTTAGTTTCTACACCTCCTTAATCTCCTTTAATCTGGAACTATCTCCTCATTTTCCTTTGTCTTTCATGAAGGACATTGAGATTTTTAGAGAGTACAGTACATTGTGCATTTTAAAAATATTTCTCAGTTTGAATTGACTGTGTTTCCTCATGATTAAATTCAGGTTATGCCTTTTTTGGCAGGAATATCATGGTCATATTGTGTCCTCTGTACATCACAGCAGGAAGCACAGGATCTCTCTTTGTCTCATGATTGGGATGTTAACTTTGATCACTATATATTTTGCCTGAGTTTGACCTGGACATTAGGATTTTTTTTTAAGGTTTTATTTATTTTTTTGAGGGAGGGAGAGAGAGCACAAGCAGGAGGAGTGGCAGAGGGAGGGGGAGAAGCAGACTCACCACTGAGCAGGGAGCCCAATGCAGGGCTCGATCCCAGGACGCTGAGATCATGACCTGAGCCAAAGGCAGATGCTTAACCAACTGAGCCACCCAGGCGCCCCTGGACATTAGGATTTTTAAAACTTCTCCATGTCAAGTGAAAAATAAGAATCACGGCTCTGGACCAATTAAGTCAGATTTTCTGAAGGTGGGAACCAGACTGTTTTCAAAGCTCCCAAAGATATCTTGATGTGCAGCCGGGGCTGAGAACCACCAGTATACACCTGCTAGATGAGTATCCGCCTTTCATCAAAGAGGAAAGCCGGAGCTGCACTGGCTTCCCCAAGAACATATAGCAGATTAGTGGCGGGGCCATGGCTGCTAACTCTAAGTCTTCCTTGAATGTGTCAGAAGTCAGACAGTTGACCCCTTTTTTCACCTGAGAGGGGACCGGAAGAGGTATTTTTATGCTTCCAGCCTAGAAAAACTGAGAAAAGCAGACAGTTGTGTTCCAGTTGCTCCATTACTGACTACCCTCCTTCTACTCAAAGTGGGGCCCAGGAAGCAGCAATGTGGGGAGCAGACTCTCAGCCCACCCTCAGACTGGTGGGACCAGAATCTGAATTGTAACAAGATCTCCCAGTGTTTTGAATGCAAATAAAAATTTGAGAAGCACTGGGCCATGGCACAGGGGCGGTAATGCAAAAGCTGACAAACCTTTAGACATTGTAGGTCATACAGTCTTTGTCACAACTACTCATCCTGTCTTTAGAGCACAAAAGCAGCCTCAGACAACAGTGAGTTAGTGTGAGTGTGTTTACAGCAACACGTAGCAGGCCACCGTGGCCCGTGGACCACAGTTTGCCGACCTCTGCACTAATGCCATGAAGCAGGATTGAGAGAGAGTAAGATGAACTCACAAAATTGGGAAATTAAAAAATTCGGATCCTAGCTCTGGCACCAACCAGCTTTGTGACCTCGAACAAATTACCTAACACCACTGGGCCTCATCTGTGAATTGGATGAAGAAAACCCTACTGCACAGGGTCAAGAATGATTAAGAAAGAAGGCGTGTTGAAGGTGTGGCATGAAGAAGGCCATCAGTAAAGGTCCATTTCCTTGCTTCTTTCCAATTCTCCTTGTGTACAAACTCAATGAGTCTGGCAGTTTGCACCAGGGCACTGCAACGCAAATAAGCCAAACATGCTTTTTTTTGGTCCAAAATAGCATTTTAATTTGGCTCTGAAATGCTCTTTTGTTTGTATTTGATTATAAGAACTCTGATCATCTGAAAATCTCCAATATGTCTAATCAAATAATGATGCCAAACTATAAAATCCCAGCTCTCAAAAAGCAGGAAATCTATCAGCTTTCTTCCTCCCCACATTGTCCCTTCTCTTTCCCTTTCTGTGTAGCTCATTCTGTCTAGAAGATGAAAGACACCTCCCCATTCAATCTCTTTCTCTAAGCTCAGGTTTTTCTGACTCATAAGTTCCCTAAGGGAGAGGAGAAAATAGAAAGTGAAATGATTTTGCTTAAAAGACTTGGGTAAGGTAGGATGGGGGAAGAGAGCTGCAGCTCCTGTTTAAGGATGAGATTGCCAAATTCATTTAACAGGATGACTCAACAGGAAAGAAGAATGTCGAAGGGATTTACAGTGTGCCCAGGATGGTCTACCAGGGAATAATGACAGCATTAAAGTGGAGGCAGTCAGTGAGCAGTGACATTGATGATGGAACATAACCCCGGACTAATTATAAAACAAGGGTCCACGCAGAAAGCTGATTGACACTTTTCCCAAGCAGCTTGGAAGTCAGTAAGTTCTTATTGGAGTTGTGATTAAATTGGGAGCAGGAGGCTGATGGACCAACATATATGGACCGGCAGAAAAATAAAACTTGATGAGGCCAGGAGAGTAATAAAACACCATCCTAGTGGCTTCTTCAGAGCAGCTCAAATAATACCAATGGAGTACCCCAGAAAAATGGCCCATGCATGCTATTTGGTTACAGAGATCTTAAGATTTTGTGAGACATCTAATTGATTATAGGGCCACTCTAGGACAGGAGCCATAGGGATTTCCCTTTAGGATGATAACGTATTGTGCTTTTCTCTCTCACTCATGTGCATCAAAGTGACCAAGAAAATATAATAGAGATCTCTGGATCCCAGAAAGGGTACTAATCACATTTTGGAATTTCTAGAGAGTGGGCAGATGGGGAATGGGAATGGCAAGCCCTTATATACTACCATTACCATATACAAGGGTAGCAGTATTCTGAGCTAGAAGGGATATGGGAGGCAAGAGTGGGCTGTAAGAGAGAAAGAATTTGATCTTGATTTGAGAAGTGTACCAGGGTTGAAGACCATGGATCTTACTCTGAAGTTAAATCTGTCCTGCATGACTTCCTGAGGATAGAGAAGAGGTGCGGAAGAAGGGGTCTACTTTTAGGTTGCCTTTAGATTGCACATAACACAAAGAAGATTCTTTAGCATGGCTGTGACATTTCTTTTCTGCTCTTATTTATAAGAATAAATAAATAAAAATCACCAGATGAAAAGATTTAGCAATTTCAAGAGAAAGGAAATAGAGATAAGGAATTAAGATAAATATAAATGTTCGTAATTAATATTTTCAATGATACTTCAGATAACATTGCAGGACGATGTTAGGAAAAGAATATTCAATGTCAGGATAATATTGTTTCAGATAATAAACCCAATTGCCACATTTTTGAAAACATTTTGGAGGCAGTCACTAGCAAGTTGGATCATGAAGGAAACTGAGAAACTGAGAAAAACTGAGCTAAAAGCATGGTTCCAGAATTCGGAGGAAAAGGATAAAGATAAGAATATAATGATGAGCAGAATGACAAGAGACTACGAAAAACGAGCCAGGAGATCCAACACACACAATAGATGTAACACAAGAGGGTGAAATGAACACAAAGAAAAGCAAAATCAAAGAAATAATTGAATAAAAGTTGCCCAAGTTGAAGAAAAATTTGAATCTTTACCAAGACATGGATCATCGACTATCTGATGCTATTAATAATAAAAAGAACAAAAGTCTTGCCTTTCAACAGGGAAAAAAATCTAGAGAGGGGAAAAAAATCTCAGGATAAAGCCAAATTTCTTCTTTACTGCCCTGAACACTAAGTGAAAATGAAACTTTTCTATGAGATTGTGAGGGAAATATTTGCATATTTTTTGAGAGGTAAGAATTCTATACTCAGCCAAGCTATAATTTACAAATAAGAACCGTGATTTAATTTATTTCCTTTCTTAAAAAATATTTTTTTTAAATTAAAGAATAACCTGTTGCTTTAAAACAATCAAAGAAAACAAACAAATGAAAAAGAAACCGAAGTTAACAAGCATTTCCTGTTTCTACCATCACAATCTGGACGAAGATCCAAGGGTAAGTAGGTTCTTTTTCTAACAGCTTTAATATGTTTTTGCAGTTTGGTAAGAGTGAAAAAACAAATTTTTTGAAAAATAATAAATATAATTAACATGATTATTAATGATGATAATCTGGATGTAAAATCCCAGATTATCCTAATTAAAATCACTAGGAGGGCAAGGGAATAAATAAACTTAGACATAGCCTACCTTTGCAGCTTCTGTGGTGCACAGCCGTGGGTACTGTTCCCGATCACAATAGGGAAAATGGGCTGTTTTAAATGTATTTCCTTTCTTTAAAAATTAACATTTTTTAATTTAAAAAAATTGATTGCCTATTGAAAGAAAAATATCAAAATGCTAATTACAGGTTAGCTAATATATATATAGGAAAAAGATGCTAGAAAGCAACACCTGTGGGATATGACGAAAGAGGTGAAAAAGAAAATGTCAAGCCTAAAATCCTGTCATCATGGTGAATCGTATCTTCAGTGGCCAAAACCGAATGATTAAAAGCAACATCGTGACTGAACTAGTGAGTGGGCTGAGCTTCAGGGAGGTACAAGGTCATTCCTGGTGTTGGTATCAGAAGGGAGTCCTGGAACATGTTGGTCTTTTCCAGACCTGCTCCCTTATGCCCCCTGTGGTCCAGTGACTGCGGTCCTACTCTAGAACTGTGTATTATCAAATTCAGCACTATAGAAATTTTCCCAGGGTTCCTGGGTGGCTTAGTCAGTTAAGCAGCCAACTCTTGATTTCATCTCAGGTCATGATCTCAGGGTCCTGGGATCAAGCCCCCCGCCCCCACCCCTACCCCGTGGGACTCTGCACTCAGTGGGCACTCTGCTTCAGGATTCTCTCTCCCTCTGCCTCTACCTCCCCCCCCCACTCGCGCGTGTGCTTTCTCTCTCTGTAAAATATATACATCTTTAAAAAAATAATTAAAAAAAGAAATTTCCCTGCTAAAAAAACCCAAAAACAAAAAACTGGATGCCCAGCTGGGAAATAGCGATGTGCAAGTAATGCTGGGTGAGCACAACAGAGCTGCAGCAATAGTATTGTACTGTCTTTCCAAATACATAAATCACACTAACCTTTTTAAAGTAGAAGGCTTTCAAGTCATCTTGACATGTCCTCTTTTAAATATAAAGACGGGCTCGTGTTTCCTGAGATGCGGGAGTGTGGATGTGAGCATTCTCTATCTTTGCATGAACAAAGCCAGAACGCCAAAGCATCATTTTGCAGGGAGAGTGTGGAAGCCAGAAGTGAAGTTTAAAAATCACGGAGTTCGAAAAAAAGAAAGAAAGAAAGAATCGCCGAGTTTGCGAAGGAAGGTATCTGGATAGAGACAGAGTCCCAAGGTTTGGCCAAGGGAGGGATAAAAACTCATGGGCCACAGCAGCAAATCAAATAACATAATAGGAGTAAGTGTGTAATTCAAGATGATGCACATTCTTCATATTTTTTACATTTTTGCAATTTCTGAAAACTTCTCTTAAAATCTTATTTTAGATACACAGCTGCCCCCAACGCCTGCTGTCAGAAAAGTTTCGGACATAGTCATGTCTACACTAGTATGAATCCAGAGCATCACCTCCGCCAGAAGCCTTTTCACTGTAAGTCTCATTGATTGTTACAAAATTGAAACTCCTACAACTCCTTAGGAAAATTCTGGGCATCAGCAAAATGAGTAGGAAAAGTATTTTGAAGAGCAGGAGATAGTTCCTAATTTGAAAACTCATGTCTGCACAAAATCCTGCCCACGGATGCTCATAGCAGCTTTACTCATAGTTGCCAAAAACTTAGAAGCAACCAGGATGCCCTTTAGGACAATGGAATATTATTCAACACTAAAAAGAAATGAGCTCTCAAGCCATGAAAAGACATGGTGGAACTTCAAATGCGTATTATTATGTGAAAGAAGGCTGTTTGAAAAGGCTACATACAGTGTGCTCCCAACAATACAACATTCTGAAAAAGGCAAAACTATGGAGACGGTAAAAAGATCAGTAGTTGCCAGAAGTTAAAGGGAAGAGAGGGATGAATGAGGTAGAGTACGGAGGATTCTTAGAGCAGCAAAACTACTCATTATGACTTTATAATGGTGGATACCATTATTTGGGTTGTGCCCAAACCCACAGAATGTACAACTCAAATGTAAACAGTGGACTTTGGATGTTGTATCAATGTGGGTTCATCAGTTGCAACAAATGTACCCCTCTGAAGGGTTCGTTGATGGTGGAAGAAGCCGAGCATTGGAAATAGGAGATATATGGGCACTCTGCATTTTCCACTCAATTTTGCTGTGACCCTAAAACTGTTCTAAAAAACAGAGTCAATTAAAAAAAAAATTCAAGTATCAGCAAATGAGCAAGAAAAGCGTTCTGAAGAGCAGGAGATATTTCCAAGAGCCTCTGCGTTTACAACACGGGCGGCTGCTTTGCTAAGGCCTCTCAACTCAGAGCAATCACTGTGGCCACAGGGTCAATATAGGTTCTTTTCCTTTAACGGTTCAGTGATGTCAGCTATGTAACCTGAGTGCATCATTTAACTTCTTTCCTCCCTCCTTCATGTAATCGTTGCAGTGATAGAAGAGTGCATAGCCTGATAGAATAGTTCAAGAAAGAGTAGTTATTGTGATTTTTGTCATTATGTAATACATCCCAGGGGAGTTTCATGGGTTGTAATAGGGAAATTTGAAAAAGAAAGAAAAAGCCAATTTGTTTTATGCCCACCACACACATCTGCATCCATATATACACACACACATATGTACATCGAATATGTGTAGGTTTTTCATCCACCTGCCCTGTAGCTGGCTCATTAAAAATCCACTGCATTTATGGAAATGTTTTCCTACGGAAAACCATCATCATTTATCAGATCTGATACTGACGGTTCAGATTGAGACCCATAACATTTTAGTCCTGTTCTCCTGACATGTTAATTTGTTCATCAACTGTGTGAAGAAGAAAAGAAATAAATAAGAAAAAATTTAAAAAGTGTAAGTGGGGAAAGAAAACCTGGTGTAAACTTTTGTGCACAAATAATAAAAGGATGGTCTGACGAACAGGAAAAAATTATATGCAAGCACAGAACACCTGTTACCTACAAAAAGGGGCTTTGTTTTTCTTTGTCCTTCATTAAACCTTTTGTTGCTATGGAAATGTCTTTGTGCTGAGGTTTTTGATACTTGTTCAAAAACTTTAAAAATATTTACTAATTATCATGCTCCAGAATTTGCTTTTATTTTTAATACTTTTTAGGAGAGTGGGTTTTAAATACTGTGTTTTTTGAAATCAGAATCATTGTTTGACAATTTTGTTACTCACATTTCTCCATTACTTGCCCTAGCAAGCTTCATCTCCCGCCTAGACAGCCGCTTTCTGAAGGGGTCCTAAGCCAGCCTCAAGAAAAAGCAGCCCAAATAACTTTATAATCCCATGCTCCAGCCCTGACATTTATAAAATGCCATTGTTCTGACCTCGGTGCAGCAAAACAATGACACTATTTCAATTGAGCTTTCCTTCTACTTGGAAGAGAAAGACACATAATAAACAATTTGGACAATTTCAGATAGATTGAAGTTTTATGAATACAAGGAAACAATGCAGTCGTGTAAAGGGGGTCTCTGGGCCAGAAAAGAAAGCTTTTTAAGAGGGTAGGCAGGGAAATTTTGTGAGAGAGCAACACCTGAATAGAACTCGACTGATGAAAAATATTTCAGGGAGAATAACTCCCTATGATAATAAAAGCCCTAGAGCTGAGATGAGCCTGAACTGTGTTGCAGGAAGATCAGGGGCAGCCATGATGGCCTGGAGCATAGGGGAGCTACGGGGAAGTAGTTCAAGATAACGTCGGACAGGAACAAGATCAATTGGGCTTATAGGCCACACTCAGGGGCATGAATTTTGTGCTGATCTTAAAGGAAAACCATCAAAGAATTTTTAAATTGGGGAGCAAAACTTTCTTATTTATATTTCACAAAATATACTCTGGTACATAACAATGGATTCCAGAGGCAAAAGATATGCAAAAACCAGGAAGGAGGTTATAGCAGCGGACCAAGTAACTAAGGAGAGAGAGGTAGTGTTAGCATGGGATACGGTGACAAGTGGTTAGCTAAGGGATACGTTTCACAATGTTATGGCATAAGACTGCGCTGAGGAACCAATGGATAATTTAGATTATTGTTATTGTTAATTATTGTTGTTATTATTCAAGAAAAGATGAATTATATGAAATACATTTCAAAATTAGTAGGGATAATATTGTGATTTTTTCCCTTTTGTTTTTAAATTCCAGTATGGTTAACATACAGTGTTATATTAGTTAGATGAGTGGATAAAAAAGATGTCTTACACACACACAAAACACACACCACACACCACACTGGAATATTATTCAACCACAAAAAAGGATTTTTTTCCCTTTTGATTATTAAGAGATATTTAATATTAATTAATTCCTGTATTTCTGAAACTGTATCTCCTTGGTCTTGCTTTATTAATTCCTTTGAAGTACTACACATTTCCTTAGCTAATAGTTTACTTATAGGTTTTTAAATTGATGTCTAATTGTGATTGACTTGTAATTTTTATCTTTATAGGATTTTTTAAAACCATATTTATTCATGCTTTAGAATTTAGAAATTTTCTTTTTTTATGCTCTGGATTAGAATATTTTATATGACTTTAAATGATAAGTTCCTTTTTTTAAAAAAAGATTTTAATTATTTATTTGACAGAGAGAGCGTGAGAGAGCACAAGCAAAGGGGAGCAGCAGAGGCAGAGGTAGAAGCAGGCTCTCCTCCAAAAAGGGAGACCAATGTGGGGCTCGAACCCAGGTACCTGGGATCATGATCTGAGCCAAAGGCAGACGCTTAACCCCACTGAGCCACCCAGGCACCCCCTAAATGATAAGTTCTTTAATGGTTTGGTAGAATTCCCTTGTGAAGCTATTTGAACCTGTTGTTTTTTGTTTAGAGGTAGCTCAATAACCATGTTTGGAATTTCTTTTGTGCCAATTAGTCTGTTTCAAATTATTTTTATATCTTATAGAGTCAATTTACTAATTTATATTTTCTTAGAAATATAACCACAGCAAAGGAAACTATCAATAAAAGTATTTCTATTTCTATTTTCTATTTTGATTTCTAAGTGTTACCTTAATTTTCCAGGAATACTTGTTTTGTTAGGTTTTTTCTATTTCAATATTTATGAAATATTCAATATTCGCCACGACTTTTTTCTATTTCAATATTTAATTTCTAGTTTTGTTGAATTGTGACCAGACAATATTGTCTGTAAATTTCTCCTTCGGGGACTTCATTGATGTTTCATCTGTGGTCTCATACATAGTCAGTTTTTATGAACTCTGTCTTTTGGTTCAGATTTCAACATGTGGTTAAGAACCAGTATTTCTGTATATGAATCTGCCATGATCTTTACTTTCTTTATGGAAAATCCTTAAATCTACCAGTTCTCCTAGCCACAGTTGTGGGTATATTCCCATTCTCTCAAGAAGAGAGTCTGAGGTAAGGATAGAGTTGTAAGGTTCCTAAGGATACCAATTTAACTGTTTCATGGAAAAAAAGAAAAAGTGGAGGGCACATACTGGATATGTTTACCTACATCTAAAAGTATGTATGCCAAGTCCAGACTCAACATGATCAGATGTGTTCCTACAGTGGATACTACTCTTAAAATTACTGTATCTTCATTCCTTAGCATACTATTCAGTTTTATTTAAAAAAAATATAAGGACTCTTTCTCTGTTTCAAATTATTTTTATATCTTATAGAGTCAATTTACTAATTTATATTTTCTTAGAAATATAACCACAGCAAAGGAAACTATCAATAAAAGTATTTCTATTTCTATTTTCTATTTTGATTTCTAAGTGTTACCTTAATTTTCCAGGAATACTTGTTTTGTTAGGTTTTTTCTATTTCAATATTTATGAAATATTCAATATTCGCCACGACTTTTTTCTATTTCAATATTTAATTTCTAGTTTTGTTGAATTGTGACCAGACAATATTGTCTGTAAATTTCTCCTTCGGGGACTTCATTGATGTTTCATCTGTGGTCTCATACATAGTCAGTTTTTATGAACTCTGTCTTTTGGTTCAGATTTCAACATGTGGTTAAGAACCAGTATTTCTGTATATGAATCTGCCATGATCTTTACTTTCTTTATGGAAAATCCTTAAATCTACCAGTTCTCCTAGCCACAGTTGTGGGTATATTCCCATTCTCTCAAGAAGAGAGTCTGAGGTAAGGATAGAGTTGTAAGGTTCCTAAGGATACCAATTTAACTGTTTCATGGAAAAAAAGAAAAAGTGGAGGGCACATACTGGATATGTTTACCTACATCTAAAAGTATGTATGCCAAGTCCAGACTCAACATGATCAGATGTGTTCCTACAGTGGATACTACTCTTAAAATTACTGTATCTTCATTCCTTAGCATACTATTCAGTTTTATTTAAAAAAAATATAAGGACTCTTTCTATGCACTATATAGAAATATCTCCATGAGAAACATGTTGACAAAAGCCAGGTGAAATACAATGTATATAATATGTGTAAAAAAAAAGAAGGGAAGAGAAAGAGTTCCTGTTTGTAATAACTTGTATGAGCATAATGAAATTCTGAAATGAGCATCTGAACCTTTGGGAATTTATGTGAAAATGGGGATAAATGTGTAAAGGAAATACTTTTTCATTATTTACATTTAAATACATTTAAAATTTTTAAACTGTATGAAAGTTGCACCTAATAAAAAATTTAATAAGTGCATTAAAATCAATATCATAAAGAACTAATGAGTTCACAAAAAATGCATCTAAGTATTTCCTGGGAGCCAAAGAACCCCAATTTGAGATATTCCTATTTTGCAAGTTTGTTTTTTATACTAATACATGAACATGAAAAATATTTGCATAGTACAAAACTGAAAGCTAACTTTCCATCATGTTGTCAGAAATATCTCTGTGCACAACTACCAGCTTTCTGGGTGTGTGTTTGTGTATGTGCTTGTGCATACATTGTGTCTGGGTACCTGACCTTTTATGGGTTGGAATTGACAACACTTGCAATTCCTTTCATAATTTTCAGTCCCTGCTGGTTTTCTACTTCTAAATAAACTTCAGAAATTTGTGTTTTCAAAATATATTATCACTTTGATCTAAATTTTCAAATTTCCTTTAATAGATTTCTTTGTAATAGGAATCTATTACAAAACTTTTTAAAGCCCTATGCATGACACTATATTGATTTCTTTTTTTAATCTCCATCATGGTATATTACTGCTTTATCTTCTTTTGCTTAATAATCAACAAGCTTCCTTAAAGTGCATTTTCACAGCATTATTTTCAGTAATACAGTTGCTATATATATTTACCGATTCTACTCTTTGTTTCTATTTTCTAATTTATTAATATCTGCCATACCATGTATTATTTATTTTTCCTTTCCTTGTTAATTTCTTGAGTTAAGACAGTTTGTTTTCATTTCCAATTATAGTTTTATCATTATTAAAACATATGAATTATTTTTTGATACATTTTGTTATATTGTATCATCACTTGCTTAAGAGAACAACTTTAAATTTTCTGTATGGCTAAAATATTGGTTTAATTATATTGTCATCAAATGATAACTTTATGCTCTTGACTTTGAAGAAGCTACCAAGGTTTTCTTTGTGGCCTACAACATGATTAATAGGATTCACTCTCTGCTGATAGTATAAGATCTTTGATGAGAATATATACTAAATGAAACCTTACAATTAGAATTTTTTAATAATCTTGGTTAATATTTCCTATTTGATTTTTCACAGCCTGGAAAATGTCTTTAAGAATTTGAATTCTAATTATTTTTTTAAGATTTTATTTATTTATTTGAGAAAAAGCGAGAGAGAGAGAGAGCAAGCATGACCAGGGGGGAAGATCAGAGCAAGAGGGAGGAGCCGACCCCCCACTATCCAGGGAGCCGGACAAGGGACTCAAGCCCAGGACTCCAGGATCATGACGCGAGCGGAAGGCAGACGCTTAACCGACTGAGCCACCCAGGCGCCCTGAATTCTAAGTACTATCTTATTAATTTATATTTTGAGACAAAGAGAAATTTCCAGGTGATATAAACCATTAGATAGAAGCATCTGCTCTCTTAAGAATTTGATCTCAGTGAGAACAAGCAGGACCTTAACATGGGGACAGATTATCAGCTGCCTCAAGGATAGAAAACACTACTTTGGGGGCACCTGGGTGGCACAGCGGTTAAGCGTCTGCCTTCGGCTCAGGGTGTGATCCTGGCGTTCGAGGATCGAGCCCCACATCAGGCTCTTCCACTACGAGCCTGCTTCTTCCTCTCCCACTCCCCCTGCTTGTGTTCCCTCTCTCGCTGGCTGTCTCTATCTCTGTCAAATAAATAAATAAAATCTTTAAAAAAAAAAAAAGAAAACACTACTTTGATATTAACTATATTCTCTTTTGTATTCCTTATTTTTGTTCAAATTTTACTATCCAACTATATACCTACCAAAAAAAAAAAAGATTTCTGTGCTTTCACATGTGATTAACTTATTTCAAATAATTATCAATACAATATAATCCTAACACAAGGAGAACCCTAAAATTAAAGGTTCTGGGAATTTACACTTGATTTTACCGTGTTTGTATAAATGACCACTCTTTCTTTTTTTTTTTTTTTTACGACCACTCTTTCTTAACAAAGATTTTAAGAGGAATGCACGTTTAGAATCACGAACTGAAATATGCTTCAAATAGCACTTGCAGTTTCAAAGCAACCGAAGCTTCATTTTGTGTATGGATATCAGTGGAAGGACAGATGGTTAACACGCTCTTTCAACCACACTGCCACTTACAGGGCATTATCTTTGACCATCTTTGACAATGACAGGCACTAATACAATCAATTTTACCTTTGCCTATTATGTGAATGTTCTCTTTGTCAAAAAGCCAAACTTCAGTTGGAGTAACACAGAATAAGTCAATTCTAGGTCCTTTTTTAAAAATCAAGTAAAAGAAGAAAATGAATGGCTATTGTATTTTCAGGCCATGTAGGCAATGGCTTGTAGAAAAGGTATTCTCTGTATCTGTTCAGGAGTATTACAGATCTTGTTAAAATGGTTCTGCAATGATAAAGAACCAAGCCTGTTAAAAGACTCTTCATAGAATTATAAAATGTTATATATAGTAGGAATACCAAAGATCATTTGAAATGTATCAGTTAAGTTCATTGCAAGAAACAGATGGCATGTCTAAAATAGGATAATTCCAGCAGAGTTTTTAAAAGGCACTAATTGCAAAAGCATGGGAAATANGTAGGGAAATGATGAAGGATGATGAAGCACCTAGGAGTTGGTAATATTGATGCATTCACTACCCTCTAAGCCTGAAGAAATAAGAGGACTTGCATGTTAAAGAAGACTTATATGGAGACTATCAACTTGGGAAGAGTTCAGCTACCCATTTGAACTCAACTGATGGACATGGTCAGCTTAATAGTAGTACAGAGAGGGAGCTAAGGAAATAAACACCTAACCTCACTCTCTTTACCTTCTTCAATCTCCTGCCAGGGCTCCCCATAGGCCAAGCCCAACTGGGAGTCAGAAATCCTAGGGACCTATACACGTTACTTATCCAAGTTAACCTTCTAGGAAAAAGAGCAAGAGTACAGAGGCTGAAGGCATACAAAAGGTCATACAAAAGAGGTACAACACATGACCCAGTGATCTAAACTTTTAGATGAAGATTTGAGCCAAGGTGAGGAATTGACTTGCTCAGGTTTGACAAGCAAATTAGAATCAGAACTAAAACCAGAGACTCCCAACCTAGTTTGCATTTCATGGAAGTTGGCTGTGTCCCACTTCCAAAATATCTTGCTTTGGGGCAACTGTCATGATTGGAAAGGCTCTGGGGAGGCTCCTGTATCAAGAGGATAAAGTAAGTATATGTAGTCTTTTCTCCCTTCATTCTGGTGTTCAATCACTGGGTTACAAACCACCCCAAAAATTACAGCACTGAATGGCAACAATTTTATTATGCTCATGGATTCTGTGAGTCAGAAATTTAGACATGAAGCAACAGAAGTGACTTTTTTCTGATGTCCAATATTTGGGGGCTATCCAGGAAGTCTTGAATGGCTGCTTAATAATGAAATGACTGAATTGCTGATATCATCTGAGGGCTTCCTCATTAATGTGTCTGCTATTGAGGCTGGGATGACGAGGAGGCTGGGCAAGCTGGGACTAATGAGCAGAGCATCTATACGTGACCTCTTCGTTGAGGTGTGGGTTTCTCAGTGCAGGTGGACAGATTCCAAGGGGCAGAGTCCTGAGAGAGAGCATCTAGAGAGTGAGTTCTCCAAGAAACCACAGCACAGGCAGCCTTGCTGCTTATGAACTAGCCTTGTAACTTACACTCTATCTTTTATGCTAAATTCTTTGGGTTACAGATGAGTGACTAAGGCCAGGTCATATTCCCAGGGAAGGGAATTACATACCAACTCTTGATGGGGGAATGGCAAGATCACCATGCAGAGGAGCATGTGGGCTAGGAGATACTGTCGTGGCCACCGTAGGAAAATATAATTTTCCTCATCCTTCAAAGACAATATTTTTAAAAAAGCAAATACATTTGAAAGTATGAGTTGATATTGAATAAGAGACTAGAGTTAGGAGTCATCTGAGGAAAGAAACACCAACAAATTATTGCTAGAAAGAAACTGAAGAGAGAAACTGATGGAGTAGATCCATAAACCCACATCTGGTAGACGCAGAGAAGATAAGCCCCCAAAGATGCTATTCTAGACGGCAGAGAAGCACGGGACTCGGAAATGCCAGGTAAAAACAGGAGTGTGGGATGTGCAAATGGGGATATTAACTTTCTGAGTATGTAATTGTCAATACTCCTGTCATGTTGTATAGAAGAATTCATGTAAACTAGTCATTTATGTGTCTGATCTTAAAAAAAAAAAAATCATGTTTTTGCCTCAGGAAATTGAGCAGCTACAGAACAAAGACACTAAAATTCTGGCAGTTAGCTCCCCACCCAATTACCTAAAACAAACTCTTTCAGAAACTATTGGAGTAAGGAACATTTCTCAATTTACTTGAAGGGGCTAACATGAATCTGACACAAAGCAATAATATTACAACAACAACAAAAAAGATCGAAGATCAATATCCTCAAGGAACATGGATACGGAAGTTCTAAACCTAACTAGGAAATCTAACTTAGAAATATATAAAGAATACAATACACTATGAAGAATTGGGGTCTATTTCAAGAATGCTAGTTCAATATTTATTGATATTTTTATCAATATATTTTATCAAAATCTTAGTTCAATATTTTAAAAATCAATTAATACAATTCCTATAATGAACAGAATAAAGGAAAAAAATCATGATATCTCAATACCTATAGAAAAAGCACTTGAGAAAACCTGACATCCTTCATGATAAAGACTTCAGCCAACTACTTATAGAATAACGCTTTCTCAGGGCACCAGGGTGGCTCAGTCATTTAAGTGTCCGACTCTTGATTTCGGCTCAGGTCATGATCTCTGGGTTGTGAGATCGAGCCCTGCATTGGGCTTCATACTGGGCATGAAACTTGCTTAAGATTCTCTCCCACTGCCCCCTCAACCTCCCCCCTAAAAAAATAAAGAAAATAAATAAAACTTTCTCAATTATAATAAAAATAATCTATAAAAAAACCCTCCAGCAAATACCATGCTTTATGTTGAAAGACTGAACATTTTACCCATAAAATTGGAAAGAAGGGAAGTACGTCTATTTTCAGCAGTCATATACGAGATTGTCCTGAAACTTTCCCACAAAATCTCTAGGAGCCAGAGTCTTCCCTGATGAATTCCTACAAACATTTAACAAAGAGATAGCACAAACTCTTCCAAAAAATTGAAGATGTCTCATTCTGTAAGTCCAGCCTTACTCTAATACCAAAACCAAACACATAAAAAGAAAATTACAGGCTAACATCAATCATAAGCATAGATGCAAGAAAGTCATTTAAAAATTAGCAAATTGAATCCAAGAATATATAAAGATGATAATACATCATAATCTAGTCAGTTTTGTTCCAGGAATACAAGATTGGTTTAACATTTGAAAATCCATTAATGTAATGCACTGCATTAAAAGAATAAAAAAAGAAAAAAATATTACCATCTTGATAGATACAGAAGAAGCATTACAGAAAAGTCAACATCCATTGCTGATTAAAACTCTCAGCAAAGTGGAGATGGAAGGGAATTTCTTCAACCTTATTAAGAACATCTATGAAAAACCTCAACTAATATCACATTTTATGGTGAAAAACTGAGTATTTTCCCCCAAAGATTATTAACAAAAAAAGGATTCCATTATCAGCACTTCTATTTAATATTGCATTGAAGGTTTTAGCAATTCAAAAGTGCAGGAAAATGACGTAAAAGTCATCCAGATTGGAAAGAAATTTGTAGAAGACATTGGTCTACAAAGAAAATCCTATGGAACTATAATAAAATCTACTAGAATCAATAAGAAATTTCAGCATGGTTGCAGAATATAAGAACTATATCAGAAATTGATTGCATTTCTAAATCTTACCAGTGGATTATCGAAAGTTGAATTAAAAAGAAATACTATTTAATAACAGCATCAACACAGAAAGTTCTTAGGGACATACATGACAAAAATTGTGAAAGATAGGTTTGCAGAAAAACCACAAAATATTGCTTAGAGAAATTAAAAAAGATCTTAACACACGGAGAGAGACACCATGTTCACAGATCAGAATGCCCGATATTTTTAAGATGTCATGTCTCCGAATTGATCTATATATTTACTGTAATCCCACTCAAAATCCTAATAGGGATTTTGTAAAGATTCACAAGTTGAACATGAAATTCACTTGGAAGTGCAAAGGAAGGACATAGAACATCTCTACAACTTTTAAAAGAACAAAGTTGGAAAACATACATTATCTGACATCAAGACTTTATAATGCTAGAGCAATTGAGATAGTTTGGTACAGAGTCACAATAGACAAATCAAGCAAGAGAGAAGAAGAGTGTCCAAAAAAGTTCTGACAAAGGTACCAAAGCAATTTGCTTCTTCAACGAATGGTACTGGGACAATTGAAGAACCATAGAAAGAAAGAAAGAAAGAAAGAAAGAAAGAAAGAAAGAAAGAAAGAGAGAGAGAGAGAGAGAGAGAGAGAGAGAGAGAGAGAGAGAGAGAGAGAGAGAGAGAAAGAAAGAAAGAAAGAAAGAAAGAAAGAAAGAAAGAAAGAAAGAAAGAAGAAGGAAGGAAGGAAGGGGAAAGAAGTCAAGAAGGAAAGAAAAGATGCTCAATGTCATTAGTCATTAGGGAAATGCAAATTAAAATCATAATTACGTATCACTGCATATTTACTAGATTGACTGAAATTAAAAAGACTCACTATATCAAGCCTTGGCAAGAATGTGAAGGAGCTGGAACTCTCATTCCACTCCTAGGTGTTTTCCTAAAAGAAAAGGAAGTATATACTCATGCAATGACTTTGATGAGTGTACACAATAGCTCTATCTGTAATAGCGCAAACTGTAAACAACCCAAATGTCCATGAAAAGTGAACAGTAAACAAAATGTAGTATATCCATATAATAGAATACAACTTAGCAGCAAAGCAGAATGAATTATTGATACGTACAATACCACAAATGAATCTTAAAATAATTAACTTGAATGAAATAAGCAGATAAAAATTTTTCACGCCTCAGGATTCTATTTATATAAGGTTGTAGGAAATGAAAACTAATCTATAATAACAGAAATAGATCGGGGTGCCTGGGTGGCACAGCGGTTAAGCGTCTGCCTTCGGCTCAGGGCGTGATCCCAGCGTTATGGGATCGAGCCCCACATCAGGCTCCTCCGCTATGAGCCTGCTTCTTCCTCTCCCACTCCCCCTGTTTGTGTTCCCTCTCTCGCTGGCTGTCTCTATCTCTGTCGAATAAATAAATAAAATCTTAAAAAAAAAAAAAAGAAAAAGAAATAGATCAATGGTTTCCTGAGGAACGTGGTTGCTTGGAGGGATGTATTCCAAGAGGGCACAAAGAAACTTTTGGGGTAACAGGTGTATTATCTACATTGTAGTGATGATCTTTTGGGTTTATGAATTGTCAAAACTTATCAATATGCACACTTTGACTATGCACAGTTTATTGTATGACAATTATACCTCAATACATTTACTTTAAAAAAAAAAAAGCATTAGTAACTGAATAGGCAATGAAACCCAGGGGAAAATATTCCAAATACGTACATCTGGGAAAAGATTTGTAACCAGAACATATTTAGCTTAAAAATCTCATACCTTCCAAAAGGAAAAAAAAGTTAAAAAATCTCTTTAAGTAGGCAAAAATTTAAACAGATGTCACAAATACGATATCTAAATGGCCAATGCTAAGCACGTAAAAAGGAGGCTCAATTTCAGCACCACAGAAACGCAAATTAAAACCACAGCAGATCTGACTGTATAGCCACTACAATGACTACACTAAAAACACTGACAATCCAAGGTTAGCAAAGCCATGCAGATAGTGGAGAGCTCCCACATTGCTGCTGGGAGTGTAAAATGATCGTAATATTACAACAGTGTTTGGGAGTTTCTAATAAAGTTATCTTTACATCTGCTTTATGACTGGGCAATTCACTCCTAGGAATTTGCTTAACAGAGATAAATACATCTGTGCACAAAAAGTCTTTTTATAAGAATGTTCCTGGCAGGGTTTTTGTTGTTGCTGCTGTTTTACGATTTTTGAAGTTTATTTTCTAAATGTGGACATAGGCATAGTTGGTACATTTGAGAAAATTTGAAAATTTTCCTTGTTCACTTTTCTTTGTTAAAATGGAGATATATTGACGCACTCCCTTACATTCATTTCAGGCGTACAACATAATGATTTGCTATTTGTCTATATTGTGAAATGATCACTACAATAAGTCGAGTTAACATCCATCAACACACATAACTTTTTGTTCTTGTGATGAGAACTTTTAACATCTATTCCTTTAGCAACTTTCAAATAAGCACTATTATCAACCATGGGCACCATGTTTCACATTATAGCTTCATGGCTTGTTTTATATCTGGAAGTTTGTGCCTTTTGACCACCTTCACCCGTTTTACCCAACCCGCTCCCACTCTCCTCTTACATCCGCCAATCTGCTCTATGTATGAAGTCAGGTTTTTCTTTTTCTCTTTTTCTTTCTTTCTTTCTTTTTTTTTTTTTTTGTTAGATTCTACATATAAAGGTGATCACACAGTACTTGTCTTTGTCTGACTTCTTTCACCCACCATAATGCCCTCGAGGCCGATCTATACTGTTGTAAATGGCAAGAGTTTCTGCCTCTTATGGCTGAATAATAAAATAATGGAATATTATTTTAATTCACAATATTCAAGAATTGGAAACAGCCCAAATGCCTCTCTGTAGGAAACTGAATAAACAAATTGAGATACATTCATATGATAACATGTTACCCATCAGGGGTTCCTGGGTGGCTTAGTTGGTTAAGACTCAGACTTGATTTTGGCTCAGGTCATGATCTCAGGGTCAAGAGACTGAGACCTTCTTTGGGCTCTGTGCTGTGTGCAGAACCTGCTTAGAACTCTCTCTCTCCCTTTCCCTCTGCCCCTCCCCTCACTCACACACTCCCTAAATAAATAAACAAATAAATAAAATCTTTTAAAAAATCACTCTACAATAAACAGAAATATACTACTGAAATACACAATAATCATGAATGAATCTTGAAACCATGCTTTGCAAAAAGAGCTAGGTATAGGAGCACATCCTGTGTGATTTCATTTAAATAAGGTGCTATAATAAGCAGAACTCTTCTATGGTGTTAGGAATCAAAAAGTGGCTGCTTCTAGCGAGTGTGGGCAGGGGTTGACCCCGGAACTTTGGGGGTAACGGACATACATATTCTATATCTTGTTTTGGGTAGTGTTGTGTGAGTGTATATAATAGTTAAAGTTCATCAAACTATATGTAAATAGACCTTAGTTGAAATAAAGAAGAATAACCAGTGAGTTAATTTCCAAATAATAAAGCAAAAGAATATCCCGAGAGGAAATGTGTCTCTAGGTAGTGTCTTTAGATAAAATAGCCCACTGAGAACCCAGAACAATGGATTCCAACCCCAGCCAAACTATCATTCAAACAAACAAACAAAAAAAGCTCCTTCAGTTATGAAGTGACTCAAAAATGCTTTTCTTCCCCCATTCCTTACTGGGGATTTGGTTGAAAATATGTTCTACCAAAATAAGAAAATAATTTAGAAAGAGGAAGACATGGTATCTTCAGAAACAATGAATCCACAATTGGAAAGTAATAAAAGAAAGCTTTCAAAGTAACAGTTTTATGGATGTATAGAGAGCAATGTATATAGATTGGGGGATGAGGAGGAAGAATTTCAAGAGGGAGTTGTCTGGGAAAGAGGTGGCTTCTTGATATGTGTAATTTAGAACAATTTAAGGGGTGATAAATGTTAATTGTGTATGAAAAAAATTAAAGCACTCATAAGTTTTAAGGAACATAGCCCCTTATGTGCCCAAATAAAGAAATACAGAATGGAAACATTCTGGTAGAAAGCATGGATTCATTTAAATATATATTGAACAGTAAATAACTGTAATAGTTCTGAATGTCACTTTATTATTTGTTTTTTTAAAGAGCAAGAGAGCACAAGTGGGAGAGAGAGAGAGAGAGAGAGAGAATTTCAAGCAGGCTCCACACTCAGCACAGAGCCAGCTGTGGGGCTCGATCTTACAACACTGAGATCATGACCTGAGCCAAAATCAAGAGTCCAAGGCTTAACCTACTGAGCCACCCAGTCACCCCTAATGTCACTTTAAATAATTTTCCCTTGCTTTTAAAAGAATCTTCTAGAATCTACTCTTTCTTTTGTTAAAAAAGAATAACTGAAATTCGGCAAATGTTTCAGCTTCAAATCAGCTTCTTTTCCTTCTGTTTAGTTCATGTAAAAATTAAATTTAATACCTTCTTATCAAAAATATTGTATTATGTAAAGTATTATCCCATTGTTATGAAACTATTTCTCAGAGTATTTACCTAACTATAGATCCTTCCTCATGTATATATGCACAGAGAGCTGCCTGGAATTATGCCTATCTGATGTTCATTATATGAACTCAGTGGTAGAATTTGGGTGACTTATTTTTTTTAATTCTCATCCTTATACATTTTTATAATGATTGAAATTTCATAGTGAGAATGTATCATTTCTATAAAGACAATGAAAAAGAAAGTTTTGATAAAGGAATCTTCACAAAAGTGTGGAAACGTATTATAGCCTAAGACTACATGGGGTGCTGTCATTTTAGCAGGAAAAATTCAGAAGCCAACATGCACATGGGAGCTGGCTGGCTGCTCCCCTCTCTTTACCTCTGTATCTCAAAGACTTGGCAGTTGCCCTTGCAATGATGGCCTCTTCTCCATCTTATTCCTCATGCCCTTCCTTGGAGCAAATTGTCACCACCACAAAACTCTACAGCCAATGTGCCTGGTGTGATCAAACAACAGCTTAGTTGTCCCCAATTCCAACAGAATTCAGAGAGATACGGGTGTAAGCCAGAAGAGCAGAAGCGCAAGGACCTCCATCAGTTATCATCCTAACAGGGGTTAGGTAAGAATAAGAATCAAGTTTTGGATAATCACTTGTGAAAGTCAAGTCCAAGAAAAAATGGAAGAAGTGCAGACAAGGAGGGGAATGATGTCACCTGCTCAGTCATTCAATGCATTCCACCCTTATCTATCAACCATTGGTTTTTGAACACCTAACACTGTGTCTGGTGTTGGGTATGTCGAGTAAACAGAGTAGACCTGTTTCTTGCCCTGTTGTCACTTCAGTTAAGTGGGAAAGAGAGAAAATAATCAAGTAAATAATTGAAAATTGTGGTCAGTGCTCTAAAGGAAACAAGCAGCACTTGCAATTAAAAAACAACAGGGTGGGGATGCCTGGGTGGCTCCGTTGGTTAAGCATCTGCCTTCGGCTTGGGTCCTCATCCCAGGGTCCTGGGATCGAGCCCCACATCTAGCTCTCTGCTCTGCGGGGAGCCTGCTTGAGCCTCTCCTTCTGCCTGCAACTCAGCCTGCTAGTGCTCTCTCTTTGTCAAATAAATAAATAAAATCTTTAAAAAAAATCACAGGTGAACAGGAAAGGTCTGTCTGGAAAGAGATAATCATTAGATGTGATGTAGTTGAGCACTTTCCTTGCAAAAAGTGCAAAGACTCAAAGGTGGGAAAGGGTCTGGTAAATTTGAGGACCAGACTCAGGGCCACGTGGCTGGACAGTTGTGAAGAAGGGGGCCAGTGACCGCCTAGACCAGCGGTAGCACCCAGAGTCAATTTGCGAGCTGCACCGTCTTACAAAGCAGGCCTCAGGTTCTAGCTTCAGTGCTATCTTAGGGGACATTTCCTCAAAGGTTGCTGTTGTGGGTTCAATAATGATCCTCCAAAAGATATGTCCACCATATCCTGTGAATGTGACCTTATTTGGGATAAAAGGGTCTTTGCAGATATAATCAAGTTGAGGGTCTCCCAATAAAATCACCCTGGATTAGGATGGGCCCAAAACCCCATGACCAGCATCCTCATTCTGACAAGAGGAAAGACAAGAGGGAAATGCACAGAGAAGACCATGAGGTTGGAAGCAAATATGCACGGGCTGCTCTAAGCCACAGAAGGCCTGGAACCACCAGAAGCTAGAAGAAAGGAGGATTCTCCTCTATGGCTTTCAGAGGGAGCACGACCCTGCCGACACCTCGATTTTGGACTGTCTATGAGAAGATATATTTCTGTTGTTTTAACCCAGCCAGTTTGTGGTCATTTGTCACAGTTGCCCTAAGAAACTAATATGGTTGCCAATGTTTTCACCCGTTTTCCCCTCTTTCTCAGAATGATAAGAGGGAAATGGAGGGACAACACTGTTTCCTAGAGTAAGATGCTTGGCTTGACCCACCCACCCATCACAGGGGCACTGGCATTGTCCCAAGGGCACAGCCCATGGCTGCCTAGCCTGGTTTATCAACCCTCTTGCCCAGTGCATTTCAAAGAGATACAGTGGTCTCTGCTCCTGTAGATGTTTGGCTCTTGAGACTCTGATGTTCTGGGATCCTGGTATTCTCTTTTGACCATTGTTTAAACAATCTATATTCAGTCTCTCAGGAAAATGGGTTTTCCTTTTGCATTAATGTATTTTGTTTTATCATCTTCCCCTCTCCTGTGGGGGATGTCCATCTTTGACTTTAGACATGTCCACGTCAGACTGACCTCAGGAAGAAGCATTTCAACTTCAGGATCTTAAAGCAGAGTTTTCAACTCCGATTCTCTGAGGTGACTTCTACCTCCCCAAAGGAACAGAAATCACTTTTAATGCTTCCATGCCCCATTCTACTTAACATCTTCTTATTCCAGCTGGCTGGCTTTCAAGAGCTCTGTGCTCCTCTGGGAACCCACCAAGGAGTGCTTCCCATTGCAGAGACATGAAAGGGGCCTCAGGCACAGTTTCTCAGCCCCTCAAGGTGGTCAGGAGTCACTTGGAGACAGAACAGTCTTCTGTGGAACACAGTGAAAGACAGGGGGGTAGAAAGTCCTCTCCTCTAGTAGTGGTGGGAGGAAGTTAGTCTGTCCAGTAGGACTCTGTCTGCCTGGCTGGAAGGAGGAATCTCTCACCAAGAATGGGGCTGCACACAGAGCCAAGAGCAGCTCTATCCTAGGTAAAGAAGGGGTGGGGCAGAACATCAGAGGATGTAGGCAGGGCTCTAAACCTCGACTCCGAGGTTGGGGGAGGGAGTGAGAGCAAGAGACGTAAGGTGGGTGTAGGCAGAGAAGATGCCACAGGCAGAAGGCAAAGGAAGGCTGTGTCCACAGCCCAGTCCTCAGTGCCAGCCTCTGTGTCATGGTGGTAGGCCAGCTAGATCCCAGGCACCGGAGCCAAAACCAAGAGAAGCCTCACGTCTTTGTGCCCTTTTCACCTGGACTATTGGTATATGTGTCAGTGACAGGGTCTTACTAACCTACCTTCTCTGCATGTTGAACCTTAACCAGACCAAATGTTAGAACCTTAAACAGAAAGTCACCTTTAAGACACTACAGTAAGATGTAAGCTCACCTAACTGTCCTCTGAAGTTTTTGGACCCAGCTGCAGTTGGCAACATAGAAAACCATCAATCCAAACCCCATCAGAGACAGTATTCTAAATTTCTTACCTTCCTATCACCTTTTAAGAAGTTCCATAAACCTGGCTGCTCATCAGAACTACCTGGGAGATTTTTCAAATTATAGATGACCAAGCCTTACCTCTACTTTAATACCTGTGAGTAGGGCCTAGAAATATACATTTTGAACACACAGTCCCCACGTGTTCTGATATGAATTGTCCAAGGGGAACTGGGTTTTGGGAACACCTGGTACGTTCTATTACTCCAAGGGCCTTGGGAGTGAGACCTTGTATCAGTCACATTTCCACACCCACCCTTGGCCCAGTGTGTGGAACACGGGAGACCCCATAAGGGCTTTTTGGCCTGAACTGAACTCATAAATGCATATCCATAGGACAGACAGGATAGTGTGGGGAGAGCTGCAAGGATCAGTCACACCAACCACAGGGCATTTAAGTGGAATAGCAAAAGATAAATAGAAGAATGGCAGGCAAACGGGTTGCGGAGTGGGGGGGATGATAAAGATCTTCCTCGACAACAAGCGTTTTTTAAAAAGAGATGTGGGAGAAGGTGGAGCTGGGGGTGGGCTCTGGGGGAGACCCTGCCTGGCTCTTCCTCATTAGGCACTAAAATATGTGAGGCTGACTCCTCTGCCAGGGGGACCCCCTAGGTTCCGCTGCAGCGCTGACTGTGGGAGGCCTGTCGTCCCTGTCTTTCCTTGACCTCTTCAACCCTCAGACTTCTCCAGTGCCATGTGCCATGTGACACCTCCTAAGTGAAAAACATGTCCTGTTCATTCGTTCATTCCTTCCTTCCTTCTTTCCTTCCTTCCTCCCTCTATCCCTTCCATCTTCCTTCCGTCCTTCCTTCTTCTTGTTCCTTCCTTCCTCCCTCCCTCCCTTCCTTCCTCCCTCCTTCCCTTCCTTCTTCCTTCCATCCTTCCTCCTTCTTCTTCTTCCTTCCTTCCTTCCTTCCTTCCTTCCTTCCTTCCTTCCTCTCTCTCTTTCTCTCTCTCTCTCTCTGGCTTTCTCTCTCCTTCCTTCACAGTCCCCAGGGTTGGTCCCCACTCTCTCTGGACTTCCATAGTCCTCTTCTGTAAACCTCAGTTCTCCACAGAAGGGAAGGGAGGAAAGAGCAGAGGAGAGAGAAGAAGGAAAGGAACGAGGGAGGGAAAGAGAGAGGACAGGAGGGCGGAGTTAACCTTTATCAGACATCTATTCTGCGCAAAGTGCTTTCCTATAGGGTATCCTGTTTAATCCCCTGACAAGCTGGTGAGATCGCTATTACCAGCTCTACTTTATACTGGCGCAAACCAGGTTAGTAAGTAACTCGTGTCGTATCACACGAGGATTTGCTTCTGCTGTAGATGCCTGCTAAAATGGTTCGCTTCAGGTAGACGATTCCAGTGATCAGACCCAATTTTGTGGTAAGAGGCAGGTTTGTACTTTCTTGTTACCAGCAGTAGTTACTAAAGGCTAATAGTTCATTGCCTTAGAACGCAAGATCGCAAGAGCCACACTTCCAGGGCTAGTTCCTTGTTGATAAATATACCCAGAGAAAATTTTGAAGGCGTTGCTCTATTCAGAAGCAAGCACTGCAAAGGAGAGAAAATCCCCAGTAGAGTTTTGATGCATTTTCTGGTTTGAGAGCTTCACTCTGGCTGGAGTCAGACTTCCAGCTAAATTCTTCAGAGAGCAGAGCATACAGGTTCCTACCATCTCAATCAGCTACACTTAACGGAATCTTTCAGAGACAGGTTTCTCTTAATAAAAAGTCTCATTCTTCCAATTGCCAAGTATAAAATGGGGGCAGCAGGAGGGGCCAAACGATATGTGATGCTGACTACAGTATGATGAGCTAGGCCACACAGCCTCTCTCCTGAGAGAATGAAGATGATAAAAAATAAGCTCACACATCTGTCCCTCACAACCACCGCCCCCACCCCACCCCCAGATCTCCATTGCGTCCCGCCCATACTTCCAAAAGAGCGAGCCCCACATCCACCCACAACCACTGACTTCCCTGCCTGTCCGACACATATCGAGCTCTCAGTAATTCTTTAATTTTTTTCTGTTGTATCAACCATAGAACTCTATTTCCTAACCGCTTCGTCTAGGTATGACGGTGTGGATAGTGACGAGAACGAAAGTGGAAATTTCGCACTTTAGTTTCTGGTGGCTTCCCCATACTCTATACCATTCTGTCAGCTGGATATATATCATGATGAAGCCTTGCAGGGGGTCCCCAAGTCCCATATAGGGAAGTGCTGCCTGTCATACGGGAAGCCTCAACTCAAGCATAATGTAAAGAAGAAATACACTTGTTTAATTGTATGTGGTGCCTGTCTGTTGAGGTAGCCCAGCCTTCTCAAACTCATAACGATAGGAAATTGGATTACAGGTTAAATAGGTCACGAATAGTATTCTTTCATAAACCAACAAGCGGTCAGCTCCAAGGGACCCTGCCATGTTGTTGGAATTCTAGGCCATAACTCTGTCAATCAACATTAGTTTGGCCCAGCTCAAGTATCTAAACCATGGAAGTAGTTTGAATCTCACCTAAGTTCACAAAGAAACCATTAAAGAATTTGAGGAGGGAAGTGACATGATTAGATTCACATTTTATTTTATTTTTTTAAAGATTTTATTTATTTGAGAGAGAGAGAGTGAAAGAGAGAATGAGCAGGGAGAGCGGCAGAGGGAGAGAGAGAAGCAGACTCCCCACTGAGCAGGGAGACCAATGCAGGGCTCCATCCCAGGACTCCAGGATCATGACCTGAGCTGAAGGCTGACACTTAATCACTGAGCCACCCAGGCACCCCTAGATTCACATTTTAATATGACCAATAGTGCAAGACTAAAAGCAGGGAGACTGGGTTGAGCGTCGTTTTGGGAATCTAGGTACCTGGCGGTGTAGACAGAAAGTGGCAGATGTATTCAAAACACACCCGAAAAGAGAAGGAGAAAAGGCAGTAAAGAATGAATAGTGTGAACATTTAAGAGATGGGCAGAGACAAAAGAGCCTACTGAGGAGAAAGAAAACATTTAGAGAATGGGAAACACACACACACACACAAATGTTTTGCACGATGGAGGGAGCCGTGGAGAGAGAATTTTCAGGAGTGGGTTATACACAGAGCCAGATAATGCTGAAGGGCAAATGAGCTAAGTTCAAAAAGGTGCCCATCTGCTTTAGTAAATGAGAACCCTGCCATGGGGCAGTGAGGGCAGAGTGGGGCAGCTAACCCGCATTACCATAGCTTGAGGAATGGATGCAGCAGGAGGATATGGGGACAAAAAATCTAGAAAACTCTTTGCTTGTGACGGAAGACATAGGGAAGTAGTTAGATACAAACATGGGTTGAAGGAGGTTTGTGTTTGGGGGTTGTTTTATTTTAAATGTGAGAGGATCATTCAAATGCCCTTGGGAAGGAACACGCAGAGAGGACAGAGACTAACCAATGGAGCAAGTCCCTGATGTGAGAGCTAGAGGGGGCATGGGATGCAGGGCAGGTAGAGAAATTAACTGTTGGCAGGATGAGGAAGTGAAAAAGAAGAAGTACAATGGAAGTAATTTATATTTGGCAGATTATGTGTAAACGGAAGCAAGGAAATGTACATTGTAGAAAAGGAAAGAGAAAACATCGATTGAGCCTATTACAGCTTCTGTTAGTTAAAGGGAAAGCAAAATGTCCCCACACCGGGATGATTCAGAGGAGAAGTACACATGAAAATGATCCAGGCAGGACCCAGAGTAAAATTTCAAGAAACTATGGCGATCGTATTATCTAGTGGTTAAAAACATGGGCTTTGAAATCAGAGAAACGAGGTTTGCACTCCAGTTTCGTTATTTAATAACTGTATGATCTTGTACAGTTTGCATGACCTTACTAAGACTCCAATCCTGACACTTAATACCAATTCGATTATATGCATAAAACGACGACTGTTTAGGGTAGCACGTTATCGCTCATCAAAATACTTTTGGCATCATCGTTATGATCTGTCAAAAGTGTTCAAGAAACTTACCTCCATGAAACAAGCACAGAAATGCAGGGATTATAAGTAATGATGGAGAGACAAGTGGGCTAGCTTCCCAGAATATTTAGAAAATGAGCAGAGATTTAAACAATTAGAAAGTTAATGAATATGGAGGACTAATATGAGTAACTCATGGACCAGAAGGAAAGAAGATAAAGAGTAACTGAAACTATAATCAAAGATACGCATCCATTCTTTCCTGTCTTTCTAAGTTTTCACACAGAAGTCGCACATATTTATAAAGCACTCACTTTGTTCTACACAGCAGGACTTTTTCCCTTCTGCAACGTTGAAGCTCGTTGTAGTCAGCTCAGGGGCATGTGACATAAAAGTTTGCTGCTCTGTTTTTCAATTGTTTAGGTTAAAATGGAGTTCTATCTTTAATACTATTTTAATTTATAATTTATTAATTATATAAGTCATTATATTTGCTATTATTAATTAATTAAATATATTTATAATATTTGTTACAAAATTCCATCCCAGATACATTTCAACCATCACTTGTGATTTGCACAAACAAAATAAACAAAACACTGGCAGAATGGCGGGCACTGACGTTACCACTTAACTAAAATCCCTATCACTTCGAAAATTTTTTAAATTTAATTGCATAATGATAGAGATTATAATTATCTAGAGTATGTAATTACCAACACTCATTATTGATATTAACAGCTTAAAGCCTGAACTTTGTTCTCCATTAATAGAAGCACAGCAGTTTTCCCATGAATGGTAAGGATAAAATGCACGTGTTGTTTTGCCCCCGAGCTAAAACTGGGGAACCCACCGCACTTCTGCGGCGGGGCTAATTGTATCAGAATACTCCAATGACCTGGAGACATCTGCACACAATGTAAATGACTCCCTGCAATGCAGACAAAATCCATGACGAAGCATCCGTGCTAGATTCCATCCCCGCCATTCTTCCAATTACATAGACATAAGAAAATCCTCAAGTGTAGGGGGCGCCTGGGTGGCACAGCGGTTAAGCGGCTGCCTTCGGCTCAGGGCGTGATCCCGGCGTTATGGGATCGAGCCCCACATCAGGCTCCTCTGCTATGAGCCTGCTTCATCCTCTCCCAGTCCCCCTGCTTGTGTTCCCTCTCTCGCTGGCTGTCTCTATCTCTATCGAATAAATAAATAAAATCTTTAAAAAAAAAAAAAAGAAAATCCTCAAGTGTTGAGGCTGGAGGGGATGACAATAAATCAAACCTCTTCTCAGATCTCCACCTCAAGGTTGAGAAATCAGACGAAATAGTCAGACAGATGGAGAATGCAAGAGCCCGATCACGGATAAGGCTGGTTGGGGAATGCAGCTGAGAGCTGGTGCCCAAGGGGCCTCCCGAACCATGTGGTCCTCTCAAAGCCACTCTCAAAACAGAAGGGAAACTTGCCAACCTCATCACTCACAGAGCTGGATGACTTCACTGTTCCTATCCATAGCGGAGGAAGGAAGACAGAAGGTTCTAGTAGAAGAAAGTCATATGGTGGGCAGCTCAGGGCTCCTACGCATGACCTTGTTTTCCAGACGACTAGCCTGGACTTCTTACATGCAACTCAGGACATCGACAGGGAAGCTGCGGAAGCTGCCGATCCTCCTAAAGGCTAGCCCCAGAGCGGCCGCAACATGTCTTGTACCATAGTTGATTGGTCAGAGCATTCAGGCCAGCCCAGAACCAAGTAAGCAGGCAAACCGACTCTGCTCGATGAAGCACGGGGTGAGGGTGGAGAGAGGGAAAACACTGCCGTCAGGCAGTCAAGCCATACACGCTCAGGGGTTGGAGCGTGACTCACAGTCGCGTCTACATAGCAACTTCAAAGCCCATCTACATGATCTCCGTGTTTCCAGAGAGCACTGTCGCTCCGCTGAGTGTGGAATAAAGAGCGCCCCGGCGCGCACAGGATTAATAACATTCCCCCCTGCTCCGGAGTCTTACCGCTCTTCAACGCCGGGAGTGACATCTGAAGCTTGTTATGCTCTGCCTGGTCCATGAAAAATGAGTCTCATGAAAGGTGNNNNAAGAGCCTGAAGATTTTATGGGTAATAAGAGTCTCACATTCTTAATGCTTAAAATAATCTCTTGAGTTTGGAAAGCTGGAGGAAACCTTCCTTAATATATGTTATAATTCCTTTATTTCGACATTTATAAAGAGTGTTTTCTGATACATTTGAAACTGATGACAGTCCTCTGAGATAAGCAGAGACGCAAAAAGCGCTGGGCCTGGAATAGGAATGGAGACCTTCTCCCTTTAAAAGAGAATGTTTTGTCTATAAAAATAATCAAGGTACTTGTAGAAAATCTGGACATACAAAAGCTTTAAGAATTTTTTTAAAAATACAAACTTCTCATAAAAGCATATCTCAAAGATCAGCACTCAAGCCTTATCGCTCTTATGATTTAACTCCCAAGAGACCCTTCCCTGTTAGTTACCAGCAATAAAAACGTCTCTCAAGACCCTCTAAATCACATAGGTTGTCTTTCAGTTGTAATCCTATCATAAAACAACTAGGTATAGCTTTAATTCTCCACCATTAAATGCCCTTCAAAACACAATTTGTAAATAATACGTTTTTAAATTTGACGATATAAACTAAACCATTGTAGAATATCTGGAAGTTACAGAGAAAAAACAAAAAAAAATCTTGTTTTTAATTCTCTGAATGCCCACTACCAACGGCTAACAATTGCTATCTTTTTGCTGTTTTTCCTTCCAGGAATATTTTAATACAGGTAAAGGTAGTATTGAAAGTGGCATGTCAATCTCTCTATGTCCCTCCCTCTATGTGTACGTGTGTACTTATGCAGCACGTGTGTCTATCTGAATACGTACAAAATTACGATCATAGTCTACACCGCTTTACAACCTGCACTTCACTTTTCTGAACAACATACGGTGACTGTTCTCCCATGTTTTGTCTTCTATAACACCACCCCACTCACCATGTTACTACGAACATGTTCAACCATTCCGAAAAGTACAGATTGTGCCTTGCGTGCCCATAGACTCTCGACCTAGATTCTACAACTGAGGACACCTGTTCTCATTACTCTTTGGTTCAGGGTCATTCCTGGGACTCCGTCTGGTGCTCCCAACCTGCCAAGCAGTGGGGATGGCCCGGTGCAGGGCACACTCTTGCAGACAGCAAATACCCTCAGGCAGCACAGAACCTCTCTTCGGGTAACACTGGGACAGGCCAGGGTCTATGGGCAGGATACTGACAGGATCATCTGCCGAAAGAAACGATCAATGGTTCCATGGCCCATGGCCAATGTTCTACTCATCACAGTTCTTTGAAACCTTTTTCTGAAGTGAATGCAGCTCTGACTTTCTTAGGCAGTTGCAAGGGAAAAGGTTTTCTGGTTCCAGTACCAGTCACCATGAGGAGTCATTTCCTGATCTGCCAGTATTCATTGTACTGCAAAGAAACTTTATTTTTGTTTTTGCAAGTGTTTGGGATTGGTCTTTTTGCTTTTATACACGTGATCTGGAACTCCCAAATATCCTTGCTATTTGAGAATGTAATGATTCACTAAGAAAATACAAGCATCTGTACCAAAAAAACACATCCATTAAAAAATCAGCAGTTTGGGGAAAAACACTACACTGGAATTCTATATGAAACTGTCTCAGTGCCTGTGGTCTAAGTGGAACCCAAGCATCTGCAAAGAGATAAAAACAGAGCTGATCTGGCTCCCCTGGAATTCATCTCCCACCCAGTGGAACTAAGGGACTCCAGAGAAAGCTCCACTGTCCATCAGGCAGTAAGATTCCACACCCATCTCACTGAGGAGTAAAACGACCTTAACCTTGAACCTTGACCTCTTCATCTCAACACCTCCTTCTCAAGGGCAGGGTGAAACAGAGAAGAGAGAAGCAAATAATAACCGCTAACATTGAAAATCCACTTTCAACAGCACTGTTCCCAACATTCTTCCATTTCTGTCTCATCGCCACTTTGCGAGGCGGCGAAGACTCCGTGCACGCCCTGCCCACGTTGCAGAGCAGTTCTGAGGCTCGGAGAGGTTTCCAACCCAGGTCTCCCAACACCTAGCTTATTGCTCCTTCCATTCCACCGTCCTTTACCTCTCCTCACAAGCAAAGAGAAAAGTGGTCAAGACAAAGAGCTGAACAAAATAGCAGGCACAGTGGTTTTATTAAGAACCCACTTGCTTGACAGCTCTCCTCATTCCACAGTTTAGTGTCTATAAAATGTGTATTGCCTTCAAGGATTTGAAGTTCACTCTTCCTCCTTTTCCTCACGCAGCTCCCTGCAAATTGAAAGCTATTCTGATGAAATGATGGGAGGGAGCAGACGCTTGCATCAAGGTCCCTTAACTCTCATTCTGCTAAAATGAAATTATAAGGTAACTGCCCACCTGAGGAGCTTTAGACAAAGTAATGGGGCAGCGCCCGCTAACCAGCAGGGTATTTGTTTACCTGGCTCTCCGAGGACCACCCCTTCTTACCTTCGGGCCACGGAAGAACCTCAATAATTTACGGTCATAAAAATGAAAAATCACTGCATGGAAGTGAAGTAAACGAGTTCTGTGCAACCCAATATGAAGTGATATTTTTGTCCTCCCACAAAGCGTTCCTATCAAAGGAAAGGTCTAAATCACAGAATTTCCAAAGAGCTGTCTCTTCTCTTACACAAATCAGTTAGCCTGAGTTCTTGATTTGCACTCAGAGGAACCTGTCGCTTGGCCAGTATCTACATTGTGTAAGTCCCATGGAGTTCTGTGGAAGTGATTTTCTGGAAGAACCAGGGAAGTTGCCATAATTTGCCAGATAAATTTTGAATCATTTTCCTTTAACTATTAGCATAGGTATTATCTCCATAGTGGCGTGCCATCTTGTTTTGGATATTAATTGCCTTTTGAAAGATTAAAGCTCACACTTGAATCTCTGGCACTCAGCAATTATTCCTCCCAATGAGTGAAAAAGTATATGGGTGAACATAAAGATAGAAATTCTGAAATTCACCCCCTGAAAGAAGCAAATATTGAAAACTCAGATCTCAGCAGATTTCTAAAATCCTACCCTAACATAGTAAGATTCCACTCTTTATTTCCCCTGCTCTTCATTAAGCAAGGCTTTGAGAGTCTCAGGTCTGCCTAATCACCCAAGGACAAAATTTTGGGAATTCAGCACTCTCACCCGTGGGAAAGTCTACAGCAAGTCAGGGTAAACAATTGTCCTGTTTTCTCCCAGAGACCAAACCTAAGCACTTCATCAAACTTCATGCATTGAGTTCTAGAATTCTATTCTAATATGTAGCATCAATCCCTTTATCTGCTTGAATTCCTAGTCAACAAGGAAAACTGAGACAAAATTTGGTTAATATTTCATGGGGTGATCTGGCTGCTCTGGCCACATGTGGTCAGGTGGCCTTGTTTCCTCGCCTATAAAATGGGCCCATTGTGTAAATGAGTTCTTTATATGTATATGTCAGTGATTCATATATTGTGCTTCCCTTCCCATTTCTCCCCCCACCTGGACTTCTGTGACCACCAGCCTTCCCTTCTCATGTTCCTGTCTACGTCATTAATAACAGTGCGTACTGCTGATACGAAGTGCTTTTCAGTTAGTCCCAGTGAATCACACAAAGTTAGAGTGGGAGAAAGAATTTGGAGATCACCTAGTCAAGCCTCTTTCTTTTTTTAAAATCAAGAAACCAAGTCTCAGGAGGTACACAGTTTCCCCAAAGTATCTCTACCTGCCTCATCAGATGCTCTATTCTGATCTTCTGAATCAACACTGCACTCTTTACTCACATACTACTGGTTCAAAACATTTTTCACCACTGGGCTGCAGATGAAATATGATGAGGAACGCAATATAAAAAGAGGATAAATTCAGAGCACAGGTGGGACCTGGAGACCCACCTGCTGGATCCTTCTCATTCTCTACCTCGAGGATTGGCCATAATATATCTGGGGAAGGTGATAATAAAAATACTTAGCCACTGGTAAGGACAAGGCACAGAACGATTGAAAGAGATGTGCCAGTCCCCACTAGTCAGGCCACGCAAATGCATCCTGACTGACGCCACTGCTGCTTCCGGGGGGTCCACCGATGCAGCCTGTAAACCACCACGCTTTACCACGGTAGCAGGGCTGCAGGTGGAAAGCAGCTGTCCAGCGTTTCATTGCCCATGAAGTTCCAGAAATTGGAATTTACAACATCGCTTGACAGAGCAGTCATGTCTAGCCACTGATCAATCACAGTGTCAACTTTCTTCGAAAGACACAACATAAAAATAGAGTTATAGTGAGTGCTGATGACGTCAGCTAAGCAGAGTAAATTCAATGTGCAGAATAACGACGTTGCCAAAATTCCAACCAGTGGGAAAGCAGGGAGTTCCAATTATCCATGGGGAATGGCAGGCCTTTGAAAAGAATTAAAGTTTCGAGTGTGCATACATGTGTATGTGCGCGTACGTGCATGTGTAGATATTTCTGAAGAGTAATATGGCAACTGAAAAATACTTTTTACAAGAATCATGCTTTAAAAAGCAGTTACACACACAGGCAACATCCCAAGACACCTCACCATCACGTGGTAGATGGAAATAACTAAGAAGCTGAATCGATGTTATTTTCACTGACATCAAAACTGTACTCTTTTTCCTTTGGAATGGTAAATATAGGAAAGAAGCAGTTGAGAACATCTGGAAAATGACAAGTAAACAGGTTTGAGAGTCTAAAGTTTTCCACTCATGCCTTTCCTGGGTCTTGTCCTGGGTGCCCATCCCATCGCCTCTGTACCCCAAAGACAATGTCATCAGGCAAGTCCAGTGTTTCTTTTCCACTTCAGTTTATGGCACAGAGGGAGATCACGAGACCACAAGTGGAAAGGTCAGAGACGCAGATATGGTTGGAGCACATTACTCTCCTGGCAGCAGGAAATCATTAACAGGTAGGAGCCTTGGCTTCCTCATCTGTTGAATGTCATAAAGGATGTTGCTTATTGGCTCTGCTGCTAAATGTAATAGCTGGGAATTTTAAGTTTACTGTTACTGTTAATATTTCTGAGAGATACAAGATGACTATAGGTGGTGTATGGGCCTAAAGGATACCTTATTTTTCTAGAACCCAGAATGAATTGAGAGAAAGCTTTAGACCGAGACTCCAGAAGCAGTTTTCCAATCCTCTTCAGGACAGGGTGGGCTCCTTGGGAGCTAGCAAATCACGTGGCGTGAGGTCATGTGTTCATGCCTCTATGTACAAAACCGCACAGTCAAGAGAGGGTCAAATAATAGTCTTTATGTCCAAATCTTATGTTTATTTCCTCTCAATGTTTCTTGTGAGCATTAAAAAAATGCTCAGGGACATAAAATAATTTCCAAATTTTACCCATGTCATTTTTAAAATGTATTTTAATTAACAAACATTTGCATAGCCCTTACTATATGGAGCAACCATTTTAAAGGCCCTGTAAATATTAACTTATTTAACATTTGACCCTACGAGGCAAAGTATCCCCTTTTACAGATGAGAAAATAAAGATCACGCAGCTGGAAGGAATAGTGCTGAAATTCACACCGAGGTAACTGACGCCAAAGTCCCTGTTCTTACCTATGACACTACGCTGCCTCATGGAAAGGTAAATACTATTTTTATAAAGTTTCTTTACATTGTATAAATCAAAACTAAATGATCAGCCTCAAACAACATACTAGGGATAGCTGGGAGCCAATAATCAAAATGTAGAATGATTTTCCTAATCTCCTCTTGACTGCTGGAATTGTGTAAGTATTTAATCCCCTTCGTGTTGAGTATTAATCTTTAGCAAGTGTCTGCCTCCTAAAAATTCTTAGGGATAAACTAAAGTGGGCTTTACAGGCAAAGCTGTATTTTAATTGAACTCTCTGCATTAGCAGAACGGTGAATGAGTAAGTTCAGGGCTATGGTAGAGTTGTCTTCCAAAAGGTTCCTCCAGCTTCCCAGAGGCTGTTTGTGCAGAAGCTAAATTAACACTATAAAGATAAGGTGGCAGAGACTATTATTTAGGGGTGATTCCTTTCATGGGGCTGAGTAACCGAGTCAGAGCTCTAAAACCTACAATATCTGTTTGTTTTCTCGGCTAACACAAAAGAGAACTGCCCCCTCCCTATCATGTTCGTCTGTGAGCCTCAAATCATGAGAGTAAAACACAAGTCATCAAGACACAAATACCTAAACTGAAGCATATAAAGGGCATCTTGATGAGGGAGCCTCTACTTTGATGATTCGGCCCACATGGCCTTTGTAACAAGGATGGTCCCAGAAGGCTGCTATTGCATTTTCAGCAGAAGGCCAAGCTCTAGACCCAATGTCATTGCCAACATGTGAATTTGAGGCCAAATGAGCCAACTCTGGTTTCTCTTTGGAAAAAGATACATAGTCATAGTAGCTGAGAGTGTTTTTCTGTAGGTGATCCAGGAGAAAATCAGCTATGGCCCCACTAGTGAAGAAGACAATTCAGGCCAGTTACCTTCTCTCCCTCCAGCAAACAAGTCATCCCACCCTCTTCGGAACAAAGGCAAACCAAGACAGAGAGAGAATTCATCAACATACAGCTGTAGCCTGGGCCTGGAGTTGGTTAGACACAGGGAGGGAGGGTTAGTGGGCAACTGTTGTCATGTAAGAAGAGAACTGTCCAGAGAAAGGTGGTGAGTATGGAGAGGTGAAGTACAGAGGACCGAGAGGATGGAGAGAGCTGCTTGAAAGAGGGGACACTCGCCAAAGGCCTGAGGAGCAGGGCCTGTCTCCAACTTCCCCCACTGCCCCCCAGTCTCCTTCTGAGTTCAAGAGTATGGATTAACTAGATAAAATCTGCCCTCAATTCCACACTGGTTTGGGATACTTATTTCCACACTTTAATAAGAAAAACGGTGTGGAGATATTTGAGATGGAGAAAGTGAGTTGCTGGTAAGACAGATCTCAACATAATATTTTTTAAAGAAGTCCTGATTTGTAGCATTTGTCATTTTCTTAGGTGTAAACCATTGCTGATTTCAAGCGACCAAGGTGATGTCACTGAGTGCAGAGTTCGCAAGCAGTGCCCACAGTCCCTCCCTCCTGAGCTAGGACAGTCTGGCTGCAGCTGACCCCTCCCCTGGATGGGGGTCACATCCCCTTCACGTCATCAGCTTATGCCTTGTGGTTACCTTGCTTAAAAGCTTGTAAACCAATAGATGATGATACACACTTGAGATACTATTAGACATCTTTCCTTGACCTGCCCCTTTCCCCCAAGAGTATGAAAGAGATGCATATAATTCAGATAATGGCCATGAAAATATATGGTGATCGTAAGGCTGAGGTCAGGGCAACAGCACCAGGACCCTTGTGTTCACAGGCCAAGTAGTCTTCACTGACACCCAAGTGCTGAGATCCACTCAACCTGAAAAATAAGTCGAAGAGGAAGCAAAATGCCTTATTACTGGAAACGGCTACTAGATACAAGGCTAGAGAACTGAGCTTGTCTGTGTTCAGGTGGGCTTCCAAATAGGCAATTCCCTGGAAGGAGTCTGATGGAGTAGACACCTTTACAATGGGAAGCATGGAGAGTAACAGAATCCACACTCTCTGCAGGAACAAGGTCTCCCAAGACAGTCAAATGGGAGGATGTGATGGGAGCTGTGACTCAAACCAAACAGGTACCCATTCCGACACAAGCAATACTGGACCAGAGCAGGGCCCCCGGGACTTCCTATGGATTCTTGGTCCTGCTGAGGGGTGAGGATTATAATGTGAAAGAGCAAAGAGAAGGGTTGCTTTTAAGAGAAGCTTCTCCCAAGGGGGAAGGGAGAGGGAGAGGCTGGGCATGTTTCCCCTATGTAACTTGCCAATCAGAGTAGTTAGTTCAGAGGCCAGAAGTAACACATGAATGGATGTCACCCTGCATGAAGGGGGAGCCCCCCTCACATTGCCTAGCTTATTTTTAATGGACCAAGGTCCATTGAACTTAAGCTTTTGGCCAACTAGGGGTGTGGCTGCTTCCTATGGGGAGAAGATCATCACAGGGTTATAAGGAAGACCTACTCCCACTTAATCAGGCTCCTCCCCAAGCATTAACATCTACATCTTTCTGTATTCGTGAGACTGTTGATGAGCAATATGTAATCTGCCTCCATAAAGCTCAGAAATTGGTCAGAACAGTTAATTAATTAATACAACCCCAAGGCCATGCAATTCCCAAGCCTGAAAATTTGCTCTTTATTTTATTTCCCATGCCAAATTATGTCCACCCAGCATATCAAAGGTTCTGCAATAAAAACAAATGGATAAAATGCCAACCAGATAGATACACCCTGAATCTGATTATTAAAACTTCTCCCTTAATCAAATTCCAGAAAGAAAGGTCAAAGATTAATACCACCTTTGGTTGTTAAAGTCCAAAATTTATTCTCTTTAATTTCACATTCTGTTCATCTCAGCTAAAAGATTTGTCTGAGAGCCTTTAACTTCACTTGTAATGGTTTCCTACAGAACCCTCCAAAACAATGTAATGGGAGAAGGCAATCACACAGCTGACTCACCGCCCTCTATTCTTCCAGACCCCACAGAGCAGCACCAAAGCCTGGGATTCCTTGCTTCAGCTTCCCACTACAACATGTCCACATGCTTTCTCCTTTTCTGTGTGTCCTCCCAGCTCCCTCCTTCGTTATTATCCCAGACAGTAGAGTTAGGATGACATTGACATGCACAGAAGTGAAGATGTCTCACCTCCTGCTTCCATGTAGTCACACACGTCAATGGTTATTCCCAACTTGCTCAGAAAGAGCTAGAAAACTGGATGTTTGATACACTCCTTTTTCTCTAAATAAGTAAAGGTTAACCCCAAAGGGCTTTCCTTCTTTACGTATGGAAAAGCACAGATCTCTGTGGTCCATTCCTCTGCCAAGATGTGCTGATGTCTTCTAGCAAGAATAGATTGCTCCTGCCTCCAGGGAATTTCCGAGCATTAAATATGTAAGGACCAAAAAACACCCATGTGGCGCCATGCTTCATTGAGAACTTTGGGAACACTGTCCTCGGGGACCATGCCACATAATGAGACCCATTTGGTTTTGGAACATGACTTCATAAAAAAGGAAAGTAGTTTTTCTTACCTAAAACTATAATATCAATTTTTCTATGACTCTAATCATGGCAACAGACTTTGATAAATAATTTCTGACATTTAAAATGCAGCTCTTGAATCTCTCCTCTTATTAAATAGGAAAAAAAAAAGTTTTGGAAACAGCCATTCCTCCTAGCCCTATTACTGGATAGTTCCCTTTTTAAATAAATGCTTTCACTATAAAAGTAGACCATGCATATTAAAGAACATTTGGAAAACCCAGAAAAGTAGAAAGAAGGGGAAAAAAAAAAAAAGCACACTTAGCCCCATTACCCAAATAAATCATTGTTGGCATTTCAATGTTTTCCTTTATGATTTCTTCTTAGTTTTACGCTTTTAAAGTTTTTTTCTCAGATTGAAAATAGATCAATCACCCATAAAATAAGCTACTCATTTAATGTAATTCTAAGTTGCGATTCCTTATTGGAATTCCATTCTAATAAGCATCCCCATGGGTTTCTTCTAAAACTTGATTAATTCACTCTAAATTCAACCTACAATATAAATAAATGAGACTTACATAAGGAAATCTTTTGAAACAGCAAAGACAGAAGAAGCCTAGTAATATAACGAAGATGTAGAATGAATATTCTCTTTGACCTAACAGTCCAACTCAAGGAATCTCTTTCACAAATTTGACTCTAGTCGGCAAAGACACAGTCAAAGGGTATTTGGGGTGGAGGTTTTGTTTTGGAACTATAGGTACAAAGCTCACTTCTCTCAATTCATGGAACATTAATTGACATCGTACAGACTTGGAAAAACTCTCTTGTTTTGATTTGTTTCTTATTAATTTCTTCCCTTTAGATCTCTAGTCTCATGGCCCTGCCCCTCCTTCTCCAGTAATTGCCCATCACATTATGGTAATCCATGCTTCTAGAAATGGCAACTGAATTGTCTCAGGACCTTTTTATCACAACCGGGGTCACAATGAACATTGCTGTGCACTTTCTCGATGGATCTATGTGTGTGTGTATATGTATGTGTAAATATGTATAAATATATAGATACCTTTTTTTCAAGTACTTTTGAATTGATTTTCCTATTGCTCACTTTTTTTTCTTTCAACAGCACTCCCTGAGGTTCATTCCCTCTCACTCTTACCAATACTTGTTACTTAGTTCTGTGGGTGTAGCAGGGATAACATAGAGGCTCACAACTGTTGTATTTCACATGGACCTGTTTAACTAGTGAGTTTGACCATCACTTCACATACTTAATAGCCATTTGATTTTTCACTTCTGAGATTTGAATATACATGTTATTTGTCCATTTTTTTCTTTTTTGTGTTCTTTTTCTTGATGATTTAAAAGAATCCCTTCAAGGGTCTAGGTTTTAATCCTTTGTCACTCTTAGATTTGGCAAATATCTTCTTCCAGTCCACTGCCTGTCTAATAATTTTGTCAATGGTTTCATTTAACAGAAACTCCAACTTTGATATCATCCACTCCTAATATTTTATGCTGTGGGTTTTATTTTTTAAGATCTTCTCTAGGAATATCCATCTGAGCTGAAGTCAGAAAGACAACCTACATTTTTTCCCGATTATCTTATATTTGACCCTTAATACTTATATTCCACCGGTGTCCATCCTTGTATTTTGCTTGATGTATAGTTCCTTACCCTGTGATCTGGTTTTCCCAGCACCTTCTGTTAATAATCTCTCCCACTTGGACGTGGTACTCTCTTACATTAAATTCCCCCAAGTACCTGGCTCTGTTTCTGACTTTCCACTTGAACCGGCAAACCACCTTTTTTTTATGACGATGTCTGTGTCATAAAGATTTATTCTCTGGTACATTTGGTCCTCTCCATTTGCTTTACTTTTAAAAGAACGTGGAGAATTTCAAAGTGTGTAATGCAAAAATCGAAAAAAAGAAAATAGAAAAACTTAAATCTATATCTTACCAGGAGACCCTAACATCCCTCTGTAAGAAGCCAATAGCATAAGAAAATTAAAAATGAGTAAGGATATGCAAGATCTGAGAGACAAAATTTTTAAAAATTGACCTAAGTGGCATATATACAAAAACGCACCCAACAATGACAGACTCCTCATTCTTCTCAAGTTCACATAGTACCTTAAACAAAAATAATCATATGCTGGGCATAAAGCAAATGTCGACAAACTTTTAAAAAGTTATATCATTCATCCTAAGTTCTCTGATCATAATGGCATCAAGTTAAAAAGTTTAAGTACAAGCATGTAAGTAAAAATGAACTAATATATTTCTCAGAAGTACCTAGGTCAAAGAAGACATCACAATGGAAATTATAAAATATAAAACAGAATTCCAATAAAGAAATGACCTAGCAAATGTGGAGGATGCAGAAAAAAGTAATGCTTAAAGGGAAATTCATAGTGATATAGATTTATATTTATACCCAGTGATATATATTGATACATATAAATCCCTTCAGCTTTAGAAGTCTAGAGCAGATCACGTTGTTTCCTTTCCTTTGGGGTACTTATATAGCCAAGGAAATTTGCTCTTCATCCACAATGGAAAAATAAAAAGTACAGTTCCTAAGTTTAAAATTTAAGTCTGGTAAAACAATTCTATTCATATACCTCCTTATGTGAAGAAAGAAACACATTTTTAATGAAACTTCTAAAAATCATTCTCTCGTCTCGGTAAGAAACAAAATGCAAAAATCCATTAAGAACTTGTGTTCCCTCTTGATACAAAAGGTTACTATAGAGAATACTACAAGAAAGCGCCAATGACAGAGAGCTGGAGACTGTCCCAATCAACATTCAGTTAGCAAAATACCCCAATTACCCAATCCCTATCTCCTTTATTTTCTTGCAATAAAAACTGAAACAGTAGCTGAAAGAAAGTGTTGATCAAAATAAATTGTTCTGAAGTTTCCACGGACACTATCTATCATAGAGGTCACAATTCATGAAAAGGACATGTTCAAAGTAAGTTGTCTGTATTTGGCCTGACAATCTGTCTATGTCCTTATCTTGGACAATAGAGTTTTAGAGAAAACATGGTCTTTAATGGTTTGCCATGTCTTCATTTTTGTTCTGGTCAATATTGTTATTAATGACTGGGTCATGGACAGCAGTGGTATGCTGAGCTAATAAGACTGACCAGAGACTATGAGGCTGGGGTGGGGGTGGGGGAGTCAGCCTGGCTGCCCAGCAAGAGAAGCAGAGATCATTAACATATCACAGGGTAGATCGAATCACCACATCAGCTGGGAGCCATTCCCTATCAGCAAACCATCTGCTTATTTGCCCGCACTTTCTATGGAAATCAACAATTCTGTGTGGTTTCCCACACAGTTGATGTGAGTCTTGGGCTCACATGATATCTGGAAAAGCGGAAGGTCATGTGTGCATCTTTGTAAATGCCATATTAAGCAAGTCTGAGAAACTGGAAGAATCTGTCTTAAGGAAAGGGGAAGGGGTTGATGAGAGACCTCTAACACTTGTTATGCAGGATACAAAAATTAAAAGAACAAGCCAGAGCTTAAATGCTCCATTATATGACCAAATTACATTGTACTTACGTAAAAAATCATTTCTTGAGAACTGGAAAATATTCTTTACACATTGAGGAAACTAGTGATTTTCTGAGGTCAACCATACCACCACTCAGGGATGAAAAGAATGAAAATCAAGAATTCAGAAACACAGAAGAGGGGCTCATTAGAGCATTGTTTGAGCCCCACTGCTCTGATTACACTGAGTCTGACGTGCTGGACAGCCAAGCCCTAAGCCAACAATTGTCAGTTTCCCAGAATCATTAAATGGAAAACCCTATCGAGTCATTTCCTGGATGTGCGACCTTTTCATGCAGTCCTGTTTGGGTGTACCTGAGGCCCAGAGTTAACTTGCAAATGTGGTAGAGAAGTATGGACTGATTCTCTCAGCCTCTTCAAGCTATGGGTGAACTGCAACTGTGGATGCACGGGGGGCAGGGAGGGGGGGTTGCCGTCCAGCTTGCCCCGCACGATTACATCAGCTGGGAGCAAAGCGAAAATACACTTGTTAGGTAAGAATAGATATATTTGAGACTGTCAGAAGCAAAGCTATTATAAAAGTTTCTTATAATGGCAGGATTGGAATGTGCTTTGATGTCATTTTTTTAGAGCTACCTTTCATTTTTTAGATAATTTGTGACATCTGTCCATCTATTTACTACTCATCAACATTGCACTACACAGAGGAGGTGTTCAAAACAGGCAGAAGAAGGAGTCCCTGGCCTCAGGGAGATGATAGCCTCTTTGGGATGCAGGTCTGGCGTTTAACACAGGTTGATGTCAGGAAAGACTGAGGAGCCAAGGGCATTGGATCAATGAGCTCCCCGGTGCGGAGAGGACCCGGCTGCAAAGACAGGCTTCTGCGAGGGTGCCTGGCTATTCTGGGCCGTGGGGTCCAGCAAGCATGAGAGCATAGGTGCCAAACCACAAACCAGGGTGTCACAGCCAAAGGCATCCAGGCTCCGCGATCCAGCGCCGCTGAGTTGTGCCATGCTTCTGGTTGATCTATTTATGGCAGGAGCCCAGCCAGGAGGTGGGAATGCCTGATCAGAAACTCTTCCTTGGAAGGAGGGTGCCAGAGCTGGCTACCATCACGGCAGGTCTAAAGGGGGCCAACAGGGAACACTGAAGGCATCACTATATAAGTCTTTCTAAGGCAACAGTTACAATATTTTTCTTCTGGGCCATTCATGATGGAAGATTCTCACTTGCGCTTCATGAGCCCAGGAGTGTAACTTGACTTTGACAAACATCATCCTCTGCCCCCCCTCAAATTATTTGGCATGGCATTTTTTAAGCATTTCAAATTCATTAAAACTGGTGACATCAGGCACTTATATCAAAAGTGTTGTTTTAAAAAAACTAAAAAGAAATGTAACTAACCTAAGTTTTTTTGACTTTGAATTAGAATAGCGAGCAAGTTCACTGCCCATGGAGCTTGGCTGGGCTAGGAAACATGGAGGATTATTGCCATTCCAATTGAGTTAGCTGTCAGACCCCGTCTGTCTCTCTCTCACTCAGAGTTCACATCCTAACAACGGACCCATCTTTCATCTACATTATAATCTCTAATTCCTGACGAAATTGAAGTATTTGCACGCCGTTGTACTGGAGTGCCAGCAACCCCCCTCACAACGTACCACAGCACACCACCGCGTCCACACCAAGTGCAGGAGAAAGGGGGTTCTGGGACCTCATGCGGTCTTCTGGAAACTTCCAAAAGTCAACTTTTCTCTAGTGGTGGAAACATTCTCACATCCAGGACTCTTCCTCTTCTCCTCACTGTTGTCTCACTGCCCCTGAACTTCCAAGGAAAGGACAAAAACCCTACTCCAGGAATAAGTGGGGTAGCAGGGTTGGGGGTGTGGACAGGGACCCAGTGGGAGAGATCCATGCTCAGACAAGGAAAGCTGGGCAGCTTCTTGCTTTCTTCCTCTCTCTGCCTCTCTTTCTTATCATGGAGGGGAAGGAGGGTCTTCATAATGACATGAGATCATTACAGATAAATGCAGTTAATATGTGATAAAAGCAGAGTCTTCTTTTCTTCCTCACAAGCTGTGCTAGAAACTGAACGACAGGTTATTCTTTACACGCAATGTCTAGCCTGAGATATAACCCAGAAAATTAGGTAATCACACCTCCCTAGGTCCCTTGGTCATTTTTCAAGTAGAGGCAGAATCGTGCAGTGGTTCAATGCGAAGGTTTTGCCATAGGACTCGCATGGTTCACATCATGTGTACACACCAGCTGTGTGGTCTTGGGCCTCGGTTTTCTCCTCTGTTAAATAGGGGTAATAATAATACTCCACTGGATCTTTAAAGCGATACTGTTTGCTTTAGAACATAAGCCTTTTATTAGCACATAGAGTAAATAAAAAATCCTTGGATCAGATAAAGAGCATGATTTAATCAAAAGTAAAGGGAAATTAAAGATACATAGTACAATTTGATCAAAATTAAGGTAGCATCTTGTAAGTAGAATGTTTACTTGATGTAACAAATCAGCAGTTGTGTCTAGAGACCCTAATCCTTGCCTCGCAGGCAAATTATAGCAGCGAGTCACTCACTGAGCTTTTAAAATTCCCACACTTAAGTTCTACCCCAATTTATTGAATCAAAGTCTCCAAAACTGAGCTTAGGCAGAGGTTTGGTTTTGTTTTTCCAGATTTTCCCAAGATTCGTGTGAAAGTTGAGAACCATTCTGGCCCTCTAACTTGCTAGCCCTGTGATCTTAAGAAAATTTTTAATTTCTCTGAGCCCCAATATCCTCATCTTCATTAATCCTAATGAAAGATTAATATCCTTCATTAAATGAAGATAATTATCATACCTCCTTTCTCAGGTTGAGAACATTTAAATGAAATAATCCCACAAGAAGTGTTGAACACAATACCTAAAATGTTAAAAGCATAGAGTAAACATTACTATTGTATTAGCGGTATTGTTATTACTGGAATATATGCCACACCACACCCACGAGCCACTATTGCCACATCTTGGCCAAATATCCTAACTGCAGGTCCCTGTTCTTATATTTAAATAATTGAAACTGGACTAACCTACCAACTTGCATCGTAAGAGAGAGGCGAGCTTCCAACCATCCTCCCTTCTATCAATCTCTGCTATCAATACCCACAATGTCCCCCAGTTATTGCTAAGAATTAAATTATGCAAGTCTCATTCAGGCTTGAGATTGCTTCTTTCTGGGAGAAGAAGGACAGGCAACAGGAAAACGCTCTAGGACAAAACTTTCTAAGTATTATCCATCCCAAAAGGACAAAAAGATGGCATGAGAAAACCTGCTGTGTGGGGAAATTGTTTCGAAAGATAATTTGGATTTATTCATTAATTTCCTTTCTCTTATCTCTTTTATGTCCTTATAACTCTAGCAAGTCCCTGATGTCTGTTTCCATCGCATTAAAAAGGAGCAAAATGAGTACATTCCATGCAAATTGTAGCACATGCAAACTCTTTAAGGGAAGTTCAGAAACCAATGTATATATTAGTATTAGGGAGAACAAGGTAAATATTTTAAAGAAAATACATGCTTAAGTAGAAAAAAAGCATCCATGAAGAAAACAGCCTAGGAATTCTTACATTCTACCAAGAGGGTAGAGGGGATAGGAAAACAGAAACAAGGTTCTAGAGCTGAGAAAACATGGACAGAAGGTCTACAGTTAGAGATGATATCAATACAATGTCTGCTACATATCTCATCTTCAAATCTATTATCAAAGGTAATCTTCCCAAGGACAATGAAGAGGAAATACCATCATCTCGGGATTAGAGATGAGGAGATAGAAATGTGTAAAGGTGAGATTTCACAAGTCTGCCTGCCTGTTTAATGGCAGAATTCACAGGAGACTCAACATGCGACTGGCTTCACTTCACCATTAACCTCTTTCCCTCAAACCATTCTGTGTAGCACAGAGAAGAAGCCCACGACTATCCAAACCATTGCTCATCTAACTAAAACAGAATATTGGAATTCATGGGTAAGAAAGGCTCCAGAAAGAAGCATGGGCTCTGAGGGAAACATCTGCTGCTGTAGGAGGCTGGCCTGGGCCGCACGAGCTGAGCGCTGTGTCAGAATGGTCTGAAGAAAACAGTTGTAGACTGGAACAGAAAGAAATTGGCCAGGGGATGGGGGACAAATTTTTCTCCCTCAGGTCTTCCTGTTTGGATTAGTAGAAGTTTGTTGGTTTGTTGGGTTTTGTTGTTCTTTTTTTACTTATTGTGAAAGGATAGGTGGAACACCCCATGACCTGGTGACTTTTGTTCTACTTTGTCAGATAAGGAGGACTCCACAATTTTTTCACTTTCTCTTTCACAACAGAAAAATAAAGCTTTGTAATCAAAGTATTTGATCTTTTCCTGTCAATTCCTCACAGTCTTACCATGTGTTGATAGCGAACAGCTCCCCCTAAAGCTTAGTGCTGTCTGTCACAGAGGCCCGAGTGAGCGGAGGGGATAGGGGACACTCGGGGAGACCCGTACCCATAGGGCTAGGTTTGGAGCAACTAACCACAGGCTCACTGCAATGTCCTCTGAATTTTCCCTCCCCTCTGAAGCCCTCAGTTTGTTTCTCATAATCCATAGTCTCTCATGCTTCATTCCCCCTTCTGGTTACCCCCCCTTTCTTTATCCCTTTCTTCCTTAAGACAACTGTTATTATCCCCTTTCGTCAGAAAATGATGTGGAGTTGGCTATCCCAAGCCCACACAGATCCTGAGGTGGAGACAACTTTTCCTGATCCCTAACCTGTGAGCTTTTGCAGTGTGTGGACTTTAGAACAAAAATACACAGGCTCAGATTCTGACTTACGAGTTGCGTGACCTTAGGCATGTTTCATAACCTCTCTGTGCCTCAATGTCTTCATCCCCAAAATGGGGAATAGTAATAGAGACAGTAAATCACAGGGCTGTCATCAGGATTAAATGAGTGAATACATTTAAAGTTCTTAAATCTGCAATTCCTGTCCTGTGTGCCGAGGGGCCCCAGGGCACAAGGGGAAACTCTTGGTTCCTGGGACGAGTGAATACATTTAAAGTTCTTAAATCTGCAATTCCTGTCCTGTGTGCCGAGGGGCCCCAGGGCACAAGGGGAAACTCTTGGTTCCTGGGACATTTAAAATTTTCAAGGGAAATATGGTGATACCAGACATCTGCCTGACATTGAGTGAACTACTGTCTCCAAGTCACTCACAGTTTCAACATTAGATCTCACTACATTGTTTTTGGTAATGGTATATCATCACAAAACTGGGTTTTCAGTTAATGCTGTGCAAAAAGGCAAGTCCCACCGAAAAATCACCGTGGAGCAGGGGGAGTGTGGCAGCGTCCGATCTAATTCCTACGTTCGATCAGTTGCGCAGCCCCCAACAGGTGCACACGTCCTGTTATAAGTAATTGTGTTACTTAAGAAAAAAATAAAAGTATTATCTTGTAATTTATGTACATCATTTTTTTTTTCCAAATGGCTACTTAAGTTGTCAGGACATAAATATGGATTAAGTTGTTGAGACCTAACTACTTAGTAAATGGATATAATGGGTATCTCTTTCGGCCCAGATGTGCCATAAAAAAATTAGTGTTGCTGTGAAAGCCACGAAATGAGGACATTTGGAACTTCTGGGTTGGAACAATTCCTGGTGCATAGTCACGCTGTAGAAGTCAGCTGTTATTATCAACCCCCACGCTGTACTGAGTCTTATATTAAGTTCTGCCAGTTCCATATGAGTAATATAGCTGACGTTTGTGTCTAAACAGGTGGGAAGAAAGAGAAGGACCGATTTTTACAGATAAAGATATGAGGCTAAGGCTGGCATGTGACTTGTCCTAGATCATCCAGCTCAGCCTCATGATGCTGAGACTTCCCCAGAGAGCGCTTGCTGCCCTGAACCAGGCTGGTTCCTCAGGGGAAAAAAAAAAAAAAAAAAAAAGACACAAAACAAGAAAAATGTGTTACGACTGTCAAGAATCTTTTTGCTCTTTTCGCGTTTGTGGGGGTGAGTGGGGGGGGAGTTGCATCTCATCCTTCCTTTAACTATTAATTCATTTGAAAATATGTTATTGAACCATTTTAATGACAGAGTCACTCTGCTGATTAAGAAGATACATCACCAGAATTAATTTGCCTCTCTTACTAATTGGGAAGGCTCAAAGTCAGATCCTGACATGGCATTCTAGAATTCAAATTCCCATCTGCTACTTTTACCTCTGGGAGAGTCGTGCCCTGTGGAGACAGGAGCCTCCTGCTGTCTTTTAGCAACATGGCTGCCTTCCTCCAAGACCCAGCCTGGGTTCCAGCAAAGGGGCAGTGGTTCAGATGTTTTATGCTTTAGTCCAAGGACCCAGTGCTGCTATTCCTAAGAATTAAGGGGGGAAATATCATGGCGAAAAGACTCCACTTCATGCAGACAACTGTGCTACTGGAGACAGAGCCTTTTCACAGAGTATTTCAAGAAGCTGCCCTGAGGGGTCTGTGCTTTCTTGTTTGTTTTGCATATTATTTTTTATGTTTCCTCATAAGTGCTTAGGAAATTGGTTTACCTTTACTAGTTTCATAGCATCCCTGGGGTTACCCCAAGGCAACGCTTCATATCAGCTACAAGCTGCGTATCAGCTACTGGTTTCAATGGGTAAGGGATTCCACAAAAGGTGCTCTGAGAACGAAAGGTTCTGGCAAGTTCCAAAGGTCCAGCTTTAAGCCTTGAAGCCTCTTCACATATTCCCCCTCCCCTTACAAGGCACCTGCAAAGGGCACACTCACAGTTACTGTTCACTGACTCAGTGCTGAAGTGCCTTCACTGAGTACGACCTCTTCTTTCTTGCCCTCGTCTTGCATCCTGGTGACCTCATTGCTCAGTCCCTTAATTCTGTCTTTGTTTCACTGGTGGAGCTGTTTCCTTCCTAGCTATGAATGGGTTTCCTCTCTTTTTTCAAAGGTAGTACTAGACTTTTCATCACAGGGACATTCTTACAAACTACTTTATACCAAGCCATTCGTTCTTAGAGTTTGAGCCAACCTCAAAGACTTATCTTCCATGGCACCCACAGCGTAATCTATTTTCATTACTATCATTATTAACATAAACTATTTGTTTCTTTTTTCCATCATTGGAGCGTTATTTTCTGGTTGGTAATTGGAGACAGTATACCTAACTTCCAGGATCGTTTCAAGGATTAAATGACATGCTAACTATAAGGCACTTGACCCAACCTGGCAGGCTTACAACAAATACAGTCTTCACTATTATGAGAAGTGGCACCACCCCTTCACCCAGGAGGAAACTGGGAGCCAGTGGTAATCAGAAAGGCCCCCCACAAATGTATGCACTCTCACCCCTGGACCTGTGCATATGGTTTGTTAATGGCAAAAGGGATTTTGCAAGTGTAGTGAAGGTAGCAGACCTTAAAATAGGGAGATGACCCTGATTTATCCAAGTGGGCATATCCGATCACGTGAGATCTTAAAAATGGAGAGAATACACCAGCTGGGGTCAGGAAGCTGTGGCAGAAGGGGAAGTGGGAGATCTGAAGCACGAAAGGGATTTAACATATTACCAGAAGAGAGGCCGCATGGCAGATAAGAGAAGGAACTCAGGTAGCTTCCAGAAGCAAAGACCTGCCCCCAGCTGACGACCAAGGAGAGATGTGCTCCGCAGCCTGGCAACGCATCCACTGAAACACCTTCCTGCACCTCACAGGCAACCCGGTCTCCTTCGTCACAGAATAAAACAGACACATCAGGAATACAGCCTTTTCCCTTTGTCTGCACAACACAACTGAACGGGTACCTAACAACCTCTGACTGAATCCTTCTCAGCCCCTAATGTAGAAACAAAATAGGTAAGGTATCTCCCCGTAGGAGCGAGTGAATAGAGGGAGAAGTTGCAAATGTATGAACACATTCAATAATTTCAAACAAAGAGACCATTCTGAGAAATCCGAATAAAAATCCATTAACGAGAAAGCCTAAGAAAAATTGACGTTCACAAATTTGGTTTATATTTTCAAAGAGAGTCAAGAGAAACTTGTATCCATGAGAAGTTACAAATCAGAGATAAGGAACAACTGTCTTCAGGTGATCAACATAATTCCTGTGAAAATATCATGGAGGCTAGGACTGATCAAATATATTTTTTTAAAACTGAAGATGGTTTATTGGCTGAAAGGCTTAAGAAATTTTCTCAGAACCTAGGAAAAAAAGAAACAGGATGAATGTGGTAAATATACTCAAAATAAACACAGATGACAAGACCAGACTTCATTCACCTATTACAGGGGTTGGAGAAGGAGCATTCAAAGGAAGCAGAAGTAAAGAAGTAAAATCACAAAAAAATAATAGAAGAAAATTCCCTGAGATGTAGAGAAGCTTCCAGCTTCAGAGGAAAGGCTTACTGAGTACTTGACAAAATGCAGAGAACCTAGGAGCCAAACTTAATTGAAATGTTGTTTGCAAGGGAGCCTGGGAAATGTGGTTTGCAAGGTCACCTCCGGAGGCAACAAGTAGAGCAGGGTGAGGGCATGGAATAGATTGTAGAACAAACGGGCAAATTGGCACAATGACCAGAGAAGATTTATTCCATAAATAAAAGTATAATTTAATGTTGGGCAGTTCATTAGGCAATTTGCTTAAGGCAATTCATCATCTAAATGGATCAAAGAATGAAAACTGTAAAAAAGATACTGAAGCAGTACTTGAAAAATAACAGCAAAAGGATAAAAACAACTATACTAGAGTTAAATACTAAGGACAGTGTCACTAAAGTCAAAAAGAATAAAAGATTATCTGCTGTAAGTGAATTATTCAGTATTGCTTTGGATATATTGGCCAATAAAACATCTTCATCCTCATAAAAAGCAAAGGAAGAAAGGAAAGAAAATACTAAGAGCTATAAATATTAGAATAGAGGAGACAAAATTACCATGATTTTCATATGCTGTCATTTTATACCTGTGAAACTCGCAAAAACACAACTAAATAACTATTCCAACTGACAAATTAATTCAGTAAGTTAGTAATTTAAAAAGCAATGTACAAAATCAATATAAATAGTAAGAGCTAAACAAAATCCAATTTATGATAGTACCAAAATATATTAAATACCAGTGAATGAATAATGAAACATAATGCCAAAACTACCAGAAGACCTTCCTGAAATAACTAAGAAGAAAACACGTATATTTGGTTGAAAAAGAAAAGTATGTGCACTGTGGCAGGCAATTTTGTCTCTAGGAAACTGCCATAAAGATGTGGTTAGATTAATGGGCAAAAGATGTTCACTGTTGCCTTGTCTATAATGGCATGTAATTCAAACATCCTATGGTGAATAATGAACCAATATTAAATTTAAGAAACGAAACAAACGGGCAAAGGAAAAAGAGAGGGAGAGAGACAAACCCAGAAACAGATTCTTAGCTCTAGAGAAAAACTGATGGGCACCAGAGGAGAGGTGGGTGGGGGGATGGCTGAAATCCGTGAAGGGGATTAAGGTGTGAGCTTGCGGGGATGAGCACCCGGTGTCGTAGGGAACGTTGAATCCCTATAGCCTACACCTAAAACCAATATTACACTGTATGGCAACTATACCCTAATTAAAACAAAATCTAAAAAATAAATATATTAGGGCACATCCATACAAGGAGAAAGGTCTCAGCGGCAGAGTCCTTGTCAGTCACAGTCCATCAGGGAATTAGCTCTCCAGAAGTGACAGAAGAACTGAGAAGGCAAACGGGATGACGAGGCAACACAGAGTTTAGCAACAGCAGACAGCTCCTCACACCCGATGCCTGGACTGATGACGGGGAGCAAGTGGTGTCACTAGAACCGGAAGTTGAAACCTTTTTGGGGAAACTAGGGCTCCAGTGGGAACCGGAGCAAGGTACCATAGAGGAGAGGGCTGTCCTTTTACTGCTGGAGCCAAGGAAGAGACGAGCTGCTGTCAGAAGTAACACTCAGCGCACGAGAAGGGCAGAGAAGTACCCCAGCTTATCCTTCCCAGTCTTCCCCCAGTTCCTCCTCCCTCATCTACTTGAAAATTAGAGAGGCACTGGAGCCTGGGCTGTGTAATCGCAGTTCAGAACTGAGTAGGAAAAGATGGGGAATGAATCTGAGAGCAAACAGGCAATAAGCCAGTGTAACTACTATGTGATATTTATTGATGAGGAAAACATATTTATGATATATTTTAGGAAAAGAAACAGGTTATAAACATTTATATTGTTTAAATAGGCATATAAATACATACCTAAATAGATAAGCACGTAGAAAAATGACTAGAGAACATAGTAATGTTAGTACTGTCTGGATGGTGCTATTTTCGGTTTATCTGTATCTTCTAGTTATTCTAAAATGAATATATAACACCAGTGACTTAGAACAATAAAAGGATAATTGTGTTTCTGTGTTTAAGAAAAGAACAATTAGATTGTTGGCTCCTTGAATACTGGATATAAAGATGAAGTATCTTTATCATGTGTAGAGCCTTTAGTTTAGAGAGAAAAGAAGCTGAGATTTTTCTACCAATATGAAATATACAACTGCAGCTATTGATGTTGACCATCAAACAAAATGTTCGATATATTTTTACTTCTGCTTGCCCTTTTCTACTCCCACATACAATTGAAATAATAAGGTATATTACATCTGATTCCTTTTTATCTCTTTCAATAATACCTTATGAATCATCTCCTTTAGGATTCCCTTGCACATCTATTTCTTTTATTATCATGTTAACCTCTGTAATTCAGAATGTTTCATTTTATGGTTCTCATAGTTTAACATCATTATTTTATTCTCTATCTGCTCGATTTTAATTCTACCCCCTCCCCTCAAAACACTGTCTGGGTTATCTGAATAGCATTAGAATACAGATCTCCTTTAGAAGGATAATTCTAATGCCAACCTGAAATGGCAAAATGAGAACCCCTTCCTTCTCCATCAGAAACCAGTTATCCCTACTCCACGTGTGTCTCAGCCAGTACCCAGTCAGGAGGTAGTGATCACATCAGCTATTTTTATAAAAAGAATTTAATGCAAAGTATAGTTCATTAGGATTTGGGGAACTGAAAATGCAAACCGGGACACTGAGGTTTTATAGAGGTTGTGATTGCAAGAACTAGCAACTACCTCTAGGGTTGGGAGGACAGGGGAAGGGACTGGGATTGCCAAAACTTAGTTGCTGGGAAGAGGAGGGTGGCTCAAGGAATGGGAATGGAAGGCTCTGGTGAGAGGGCACTGCTTGGTTGGTGTGGGGTGACACCTCAGGGACCTGTAGGAGGCACCCTGTGGAGCTGGGATTCAAATCCTGCGTGGGGCCCAGGCTGGCCAGCGCTATGACCCCTGAGGGAATACCATGAGGCTACCTCTGACAACAGTGTGGGTAACTACTGAGGCCAGAACTTGCGGCCGCTTCCAGAACAATGGACCATTGCCAGGGTGTGGCTGGAATGAACAGGGAACTGAGGTGAAGGAGCATGTCCCTCCCTCTAGCTCCCCCTGGTGGTAGAGGCAACAAGAAGCCAGCTGAGAAAACAAAATTGGAGTTTGCAGTCCTGGTTAAAAGTTGGGCACAGAAGGATGGTTTGAAGCTAAAAAATATTAGCAAAAGTCCCCTGCACACAGCTCCTGTCAAGAGTGTCTGCAAGGGGCGCCTGGGTGGCTCAGTTGGTTAAGCATCTGCCTTGGGCTCAGTCATGATCCCAGGGTCCTGGGTTTGAGCCCCACATCGGGTTCCCGGCTCAGCGGGAAGTCTGCTTCTCCCTCTCCGTCTCCCACTGCCCCTCTCCCCGCTTGTGCTCTTTCTCTCTCTCTCACACACACTCTTTCTCTAATAAATAAATAAAATATTTAAAAAGAAAAAAAGAGTGTCTGCAAATAATAGGGCTCTGTGCCTATTTCTGAGAGTAAAAAGGAAGGTAAGCGAACAAAGAAGAGTAGAATAGGCTTGGGGAAAAAATTACAGGAGTAAAAGAGCAAGACAGAATGATCTTCCCCAACTCGGCAGCGCTCACGAGAAACAAGCTTTGGGCTTCCTGGTGCTAAGAAGCCCTTGTATCTCACTACCATCCTCATTTGGCAATCCGTGCAGCTCCTGGAATTTTTTTTAATCTCACCTCCTATTATTAGCGCCCATTGAACCAGATAATGAGTTTGGATTTCTGAATGTTGACTGTGAGAACCTGCCCTCAGGTACAAAGTATATCCACCCTCTGGCCTCTTAAATGATATCCCCTTCCAAAAATACAGTGGCCCAGAGTACCCCACCTTTGTGTCATGTATTCCCAAGGACCTGAGTTGGCCTTAGAGAAGGCCTATGCGTCCATCTACTCATCCATTCGCTAACTAGTTCAATGAGGGTTTATCCAAAACTTCCTGCATTGGACATTGTTCTAGACACTGGAGATCCAGCCAGGAACCAAGCACACCAAGTCTCGTTTACATTTCAGTGGATGTGAGAGGGAAAGGCAGGAGGGAGACAGATAACGCATACTTGGAAGTTAGGGAATAACGAGTTCTACAGAGAGAAATACAGTCATGTGAGAAGACAGGGTGAGGCAGGGATGTCGAGAATGATCAAAAGGGACTCTGAGAAAGGAGCAGTTTGACAGAGATCAGAATGATGGGAGTCTGAGGAACATCTAGGAAAGAAGCAGCCGCAGGTGGAGAGAAGAGAGCGCAGAGGTGCTGAAGCGAAAGCCTGTCTGGCAGGTTGGCAGAGACAAGCAAAGGGGCCAGCAGCCCCAGAAGGAAGGTGACTCCGGGTCAGGTGGGGAAGGAGATCCGAGCAGGAGCAGAGCACCTGGGGCGACATGAGTCATGGAAAGGCTTTCAGTCCACCTAAGTGAAAGGAGAAGCCACTTAGGGAGGATGAACGGGAGAGTTGATTTAAGAGTTTTTAAAAAATCATCCTGCCTACCGTGTGGATAATAAGTCAAACACTCTAGGAACCAGTCATTTAGAAGAAATACTGTTGTATGTACGAGGAAGGAGAAAAGAACTGCTAATGAAACCACACAGGAAACTTTCTTGTAACTTGGACAATGTTTCCAGTTGTTAAAAAAAGCTGTTTTGAGTTTATCCAGACGTAGATTTTTATTATCACTCTAGAACGTATAGAAAAGGAAAATATACATGAAATTATTTGGTTGAAAAATTCCTAAGTCTTCTTTGCATTCAGAGTTCAATGCTTCTGATATGCTTTTCTATTCAAAGGCCTCAAGGAAGCTCAGATATTCATTCATTCATTCATTCATTCATTCATTCAACCAATACAAGCAGGTTCCTGCTCTGGGGTAAGCACTGTTCCTAATGCCGGGATGCACTTGAAAGAAGACAGATGCAGCCCCTGGCCTCACCAAGCACACCATCCAGGAGACCACAAGAAGCAAGGAAAGGGGAGGAATAGAAGACAATATCTGTGCAGAGCGTGTTCAAAACACCACGTCGTTCACAATAGGAACTCTCCTGTCAGACCAAGCTGGGTGTGAATCCTGCCTCTCCATTACTATTCATGCATCCCTGGACTGGACAAATTATTTAATCTCTCTGGTCATCAGTTCCCTCCTAATATCTACCTCATAGAGTTGTCATTAAGATCAAATAAAATGGTGCTCGTAAAGCCCTTAGCAGAGTATTGGCTCTAATTATGGAATTCATGGTTACTACATGAGCCTGTTGTCACGTTTAGATATGTCTTGTATGGTTCTCAAATTAATTCACACGCCCATGACACCCCTGATTCTTCTTGAGCGCAACCGCACTGCCTGATTCCTTCTTTCTGGAACCTTTTAGGGATCTTCTAAATATGCTGCACGTGCAAAATTGCAAAAACATGACGATTTTGTCTTTTCGTAATTGTATTGGCATTTTGTTTTTCCCCCTCCCCTCAGATCTCAGGGAAAACACGTCTTGCTTCCAGTTGTATAAAGGAGATTATTATTTGCCATTCCTTCTGTTTGGTGGGGGTAAAAAAAAGGGGGGGGGATTGAAAGGAAAGTGATGGGAACACAGCCTCAAAGACACTGGAGGATGGTGCCAGATTTACAGCAAAAACCTAAGCAGGTAGAAGGAAGTTAAAGAAGTAACACACTAGGGGCGCCTGGGTGGCACAGCGGTTAAGCGTCTGCCTTCGGCTCAGGGCGTGATCCCGGCGATCTGGGATCGAGCCCCACATCAGGCTCCTCCGCTGTGAGCCTGCTTCTTCCTCTCCCACTCCTCCTGCTTGTGTTCCCTCTCTCGCTGGCGGTCTCTATCTCTGTCGAATAAATAAATAAAATCTTTAAAAAAAAAAAAAAAAGAAGTAACACACTAGCTCCAGTGAGGAGCCTCCATTGTTTACTTGGCTCTCCCGGGAGTCACCGTAACAAACAGTTGTCCGTCAGTCCGTGGAGTTCCATGTGAAAGACCCCTTAGCCCTGAAGCCAGGAGGCTGATGATACTCATCAGAACACACTCATGATGCTGTTACTGCAATCATCCTTCTGACGGGACTGAAAGTATCTGTGACCTGGTCATCGGCCTGGCCCTGTCTTTAACGCTTTGAGGAGGCAGTGGCCATTTCAAGAAGCCTTAAGTAGACAAAGAAAACATAACTACAACTGTTCTTCTCTTTTAAGTCTTAAATTATGTAAATTGCTTCTTTGTTGAAGAGTTTTTGACTTGAGCTTCTTAGAAGCAAAAAGGATAATCTATCTCCAAAATGGAGTTACGTTCTCTTTCTCTTTTAAATTCTAGACCTGATTAGAGACCTCATTCCCCAACTGGCTCAGCTGTGGGAATCCCCCAAAACTGAAGTTATGAATTAAATATAGCTCTTTCTACAAATATGCTTTATTGATATGTTAGCATAGTGAATGTATGATCAACAATATTTCCATGTGTGAAAGATCCTCTCTGCTCCCCTGCCAATCCTTTCTTTTCCATGGTGGAAAGGGTCCTGGGCAGCAGACAGTACAGCAGCAGACAGTACAGCTTCAAAATAAAGAAGACTCCATGCTTCCAATACGATTGTGAGAACATAAGGTACCCTTTCAATTCCTTAATGTTTTAAATTAGGTATAATTAGATATGATAAATAAATAGATGATATATATTTGACTTATTCTCTCTCAAAAGATATTTTCATTGGAATGAGGAACTTGAGTCAATATGGATCTAGAGAATGGTCACAAATGGTTAATGATGAAAGTCCCATTACAAGAAAATAACTGAAAAACAATGAGGAGATTAATGAATTCTTATCCAGGCAACATATGGTCTTTAACTCTAACAGATACGTGAGTATGTTCTGTGTTTATAAATTTCTAATTTTTCAAAATGTTCTAAGCAGCCCAAATTAATTATTGTCATGTGTTACTTCTTAAAACACATTCCATATTTTGATTAACAAAATAAAATTAATTTTTTTCACTTGAAGTTTTAACTGATGTGGATAATCAGATGTCAGCTGTGCAGAGAAACTAATTTCATCCAAATTACGGGTAAATGACATTCTAAGTCAGTGATGTTTTTTTCTTTCAGAAGTCTCGCCTATCTTACTTTCCACACCATTCCATCATGTCCTGATCTAATGTATAACAATACATTAATTCCTCCATCTCTTAACTTCCCAAAGAATAGTGTGCAGCTGGGATAGGAAATGCCTGGTATGAGACTCACACTTGGTTTGTACTTTCTCTTAAAAGTTTCCCACTTACTCTCTATATTTATCAATGATGATGAAGAAGATGATATCATTCACTCAAATGCCACTCAACTGTCTTGTAGCAAAATGCTTTCACAGCACTTTCACATTTATTACCTCATTTAATTTTTACATCAACTCTAGAACAAGGAGGGCGATAATATTATATCCATTTTTATAAACAGTGTAAGAAAAATTAAATATTTTCACAAAATTACAGAGTTCTTAAGGATTAATGCTCACAGTGGTACCCAGACCTCCTAACACCCAGCACACGATGTTTTCCATACTATCTAATCTTTCCTTGGTAGAAATAATTCAAGCTTTGATATTGCCTACACTTCAGATGGAATTCTCTCTCTTAACTAGCTAGGTGAATGGGACTGGGGGTGAACTCCTTAAAACTCCCCTTGACCTTCCTTATCAGCAAAATGGAAATAATAAATGACATATACAACTACCGGACACACTTCCCAGCACATCAATTTTTAATTAATAATTGTAGCAAGGATGCTATTTTGTGCATAACAGGTGCTCCATAAATGCACATTTCTTCCTCTCCAGCCAGATCACCTCAAGGTTTGCTGCAACTGAGACTGTCGCTAAATGAGGATTGATGGAGCAAAAGATATTTACAAATTAAGTTAAACAATCACTACTAATAGTATGTATTGAGCACCCACTATGCCACACACCATCTATTCTAGAGCACTTTATGTATGTAAAAGCTGGTACTATTATTGCCTCTGCTTTACATATTAAGAAACTGAGTCACAGATCATTGAAATAACTTCTCAAGATCACACAGCAAAGAGTGACAGAGCTGGGATTTGCATCAGTTAATCTGGTTCCAGAGTCCTCCAAACATAGGTCAATTCTAGTATCAATATTAGATCCAAATTATATACAAAAAATATACAAAAAAAATACAACCAGGCATACGTAGGAGGATGCCCTGTTTTTAAACTTTTGTAATAATCAGTTTCTTTGTATCATCCAACTATCTAAACTTAAAAAACCAACATTAACAATATCTTGACATAGAGCAAAAGGTGCTCCGGAGAAGAAGGCCAATCAACATTTATTTTTTAACAAACTATCAATTAAAATCCTATCTTTAAATATTAGGACAAAGGAAAGAAAAGTTTCTATCAAGTAAATCAGGGTGATACCATACCACTTCCTTGCTCAAAAATCTTGACTTCCCCTCTTTTTCCTAGAGTCAAGCTTAGATTCCTTTACCCTGTCACTCAGGACCCTACAAAATCCTCCAGCATTTACTTTTTAAGTCACCCCCCCCCCTCACAGCCTGACATCTCCACTCTTGTCTTAATCTTATTTTCAAATTCTTATCTCCACAATTTTTCTCTAGTTGTGCCTGTGTCCAGAATGCCATCTTGCCTCTCGATTATTCCTACCTGTTCCCCAAGGGGCATACACAATCAGCAGCATTTCTGTCAGTTACCCCTCACTTCTAGTATCTTCTAGGGGTCCTTTTCTCTTGACCCTGGGAGCACACCAACCAGTCCAATCAGTTGATGTTAACGCTCACGTTGACTGAGCACCCATGGTGTTCCAGGTGCTCTAAATGTACATTTGTATTTAATTCTCACAAAGCCTGGTGTATGCCTCACTGTCTTCATTTTACTTAGGAAGAAATCAAAGCTGAGACTTCTGACTTGCCAAAGGTAGACAGCTGTTAAGAAATGAATTGGAGATTCAAATTCAAGTGGTCTAAAGTCAGAGTTGATTTTTTCTCAAAATTTTCCAAAATGAAATCTAGATTTTACCCCTTAAGCCGAGTGGTCAATTTCTCATTGTACTACAGTTTTAGGAAAAAACTAAGGATATACTAGGTCACAGCAGGCCTGAATGCCATGATCCATTGGTGGTACCCTCAGTGGGTGGAGGAAAGGTAGCAGGCATAGAGAGTGGAGAATGTGCCCCGTTGCCCATAAGGAAGGAGAATGTGTTGACACGGTGTAAAGAGGTTGCTTCTTCCCTGGGCTTTCTCGTTGCCGTTACACAACTCAGCTACTCTGCAGTCATTTCCAGCACTTTGCTTCCCTGTTGCCTCCCACTATCAAGTCCTTAAAACCCAGGCTCATTTTAGAGCTACGGGTTGCCCATGACCTTGTTCTGGCCAACAATATGTAAAGAGATAACTGTCAGTACTTTCATGGTATCATGCTAATATTTTCCTCTCAGAAAAGAGAGGCAGGTAAGAACACCCTCCTCCACCATCCTTTCTTCCTGCTTTGGACCCTGACATATGAAGATAGGATGATTAGGGACCAGGTGCCATCTCATCACCAGGAAGGGAGACATTGGCAACATGATCAAATAGGAGAGAGGATCAAGAGAGCCTGAGTCCCCTGAGGCCTTGTTGAGCTACCAGACCCAGTCTGATACTGCCCAGATCCAGCTTTCTGTGGTATAAACATTCCATCTCCCATGAGTTGAGTCTTCTGCTCCTTGCAGTGCATGGCATCCTAAAACCAGTACACCACCAAATGGGCAACAGCAATCACTTTCCACATGTTCCGCCCCTTTGACAACACAGATACAGTCTAGAACAAGCAAGTCTCTGAATCTCTGAGAGACATTTTTGTGAAGCTGTAGAAGCAAAAAACCCATGAATCTTGGGAGCCTTACCTTTTCATTGTTAGATCCAGATTCTTGAGAAGATTTCTGATGGACTCAGAGCCTACAATTTATATAGTAAGGCAGGAGGAGAATCCTACCTAATGAATGTTTCCTCACTGCACACGGCAAAGATAAGAAGATTTTCTACAGAGGACTGGAAATAGCAACACAATAGATGCTAACGTGGAGGTCTGAATCCCGACTGCCCTTTCCTGCAGATTTGACCCATTATTGGGGGGTTTGATAGAATAGGCTTGGACATCTAAATGCAGAAAGGTCTGTACCACACTCCCTGTCTGGAACTCACTCGCGAGATAGTCATGCCAAGTGCCTCGTACCAACTGCTACAGATTAGTAAGGGGGGATGGCATAGTGAGATCACCCATCTCGGGCCTTGGAAGAGACTCAGAAAGTTTGCAAGGGGCCCAGAAGACAGCTGAGAATTCAGAGCGGGAATGCAGTCAGGGTTTCACAACCTCTCAACAGACCGAGAAAGTGATGGCATGAGAGAAATGGGGGAAAAAAAGATGTGGAAAGAGAACAAGTCAGAAACACTGAGTTTAAAATGAATTACCCTGAAGTGGAAAGACTGGGTTGTTATTTTTTAATGGAAAGACAAAGGTGTTTTTTTCCCCCTACTATAGATATGCAGAAATAGTATTTCATGAACTAAGTTGATTTGTATAATAAAGAAAGTTTCCTTTTTCCCATCTGAGTTGGTATTACAAATTTCAAGTTGTAGCAGACAATTTGACAGTGCTGGAATACCATGTTAGAACTCACCTACCTGAGCTAACAGCAATTTCCCCCAAAGAGCCACCAGCAGCAGGCTGCCCGGTCGCCATCGCGTTTGACTGATCCAAAAGAAAAGACCTAATTTGACAATCTCCAGTGGAGAAATCCCACAGGCTAAGAAGTTTCAAGCGTGGATTATATTTCACAACCACAAAGAGCAGGCACAAGCCCGCCAGACAAAGATGGTTTCCTCAGCACAGCCACGCTCAAGAACGGGCCATGTTCACAGAAGCCACATCACTCAACTGGGTTTACCTCTGACACCAGGTTCCTGGGGAGTACCTACCTGTCGTGAGTAATGTTTCGTTATTGGCAGACAGGCTTCCTGGCTCCCTGGGAATGGCTCTTCCTGCCATTTGAAGTTCTGAAGCAGCCTAAAAGAGAATATTCAAATTATGAGCCGAGTGAGATCTCACAAGGAGAGTGTAGGTCAGCCACGTAGGCCACTGCAGAGCAGAACATCAGCATAATTGTGGATGCGCAATCAGACTACCCGGCTCAGATCCCAGTTCCACACCCTTCTGGGTATATTACTCTTTCCTCATTTTCCTCATTTGTCAAATGGGAAAGCTAATGTCTACCTCAACACACTTTTCTGAAGATAAAAGAGAGAACACATATAAAGCACTCAACTCGGCTGGCCTATCCAAGAAATATAACAAATACCCATTTTCTCCCTTCATCTGTTCTTTCATGCTATGAATTTTACCGTATTCTGAGTTGAAGCACAATGTGTGTATGCTAAGTTTTAACAACCATGGTGACACCATCTTTAAATCAGTCTAATTAATTTCAGCTTTGGCTGTACATACTGGCCTCTGTAAATAGTAACAGGACCACTAAGCATGTAACTCTCAGGTAACCACCTGTAATCCACTTGAACAGCTAGAGGTGGCTTCATCAGTACTCATGCCACTGATGTTCACTCTGTATCGAAAGTGGGGGCCAATCTTGTCCTCGAGCCCAGGGAATAGAAAAGGGGATAATACAGTCTCTGTAATACAATGGCAGAGATAAGACAGATACTCTGGGGCTAAGATGAAGGATATTAAACCCAAAACCAAGACTGAGAAGCAAGGAGACTGTATCAGACTGTTTCAAGAGATGATGGTGGCTTGAACAAGAATTGTGATGGTGGGAATTAAAAGAAATAGATAGTTTCAGAAAGTACTGAAGAGGGGCACGGGTGGATCTTGCTCAGTGAGCAGACGTAAATAGCAGGTGTGCCGAGGAGGAAAAGAGGACCACATGACATAGTCTATGAATACTAATTGAGGGCCTGAGCTGGGGAGACACAGATACAGGTGATGTGGAAGCGACGAAGAGCTAAAGCCACGTTCCTGACTTCCAGAAAATGTAAAATACACTTAAGGAAATAAGACAAACCAACTTTTTTCCCCCCATTTCCCTTAGGCTATTATCTTATTTTTTATGGGGCCCTATTCAGTTCTCAATAAAGAAAAAAAGTAGTAAAAATAAAAGGTAGTGGGCATCTGGGAAGAAGTTTTTGGAAACTTCAGAAAAATTCCCTTGAAATCCCCACATAATTTTTTTTGGTCTTATAGGGAGAGTGGGTGAAAAGAATGGGTTGTGTCCTTTCCCTTTGAGCCAGGTACCGCAAAGCCTAGGTGCCCCTTCTAAGAGCTGGTTTCATTTCTATAAAGAGGAAGGAAAATCATAGTATCTAAGTTGATCTTTAGTATTATACCAAGTTAAACATTGTCATTTAAAGCCCATATCACTTAAAATTATATATCCCCTTTTGATATTTAGGTGCACGTGTGTATATGTTTGAGAAGCTATCGTATCAATGTCCCCCAGAAAAGTAAAAGAAATGTGTTATTAGGTTTCAGTGTGGGCTCTCCATTTCTGCCCTAGGTGAGATAAAAAGTGTAAAGATTACTCCCTGCACCCCTATCATATCCCACATTCTCCCTGTCATATTTGTATGGGCCCGCCTCAAGCTGTGGACAACCTCCTCCTTGACTCTTCCTCTTCATTAAGTGCTTTTTCCATACCATCTCTGGGGCCCTGAGTCTGTCCCAGTGGCTGAAAGCTGCTGCTTTCAGAGAGAGGCCAGGTCCACAGTAGCACATATTTGGCGTTCTAGTTTATAGGGAGTAAAGGAAAAGGACAGCTTGAATCCCCCATGCTGTTGCCCCAGCTTCTACTTCACTGTGAATTCATCATCCCTCATGGCCCAGAGAGCATCCCCAGAAAGAGGATGTGTAGACAGATTCCCAAAACCTAATTCATAATCCAAAGTCAAGATGGAGAGAGGGCAAGGTCAGGAAATGAACGGGAGTTGGAGGAGCTAAACCAAGCAGGAGTAGCCCTGAGAATATAGGGTATGGGTCCAAGTTCTGGGGACGTAGTTTGAAACCAAGGTGGAAAAGACTACTGAAGAAGTACAGCAAGTGAGTTAGGAGGCAGTAAGGAATCCTTAAGGACTATCTCAAATGCTTTTGCACCGCTCCTACCCCAATCAAACACACATGGGTATTGATGTCTTGCCCTCTGGATCATTGAGATGGCGCACTGGCATTTTCATTTGCCTTGGGGAGGGAGTCTTTCGAAATAGGACAATAGCTTTGATAACCAGAAGGGTCCTAGCACATAACAGGAATCCATTGTTATCCTAGACTTCTGATCTCTTGGGTGAGATATAATTCTCACTCACTATTACCTCCCCTCTCTGATTTTATACTAACTAGGGTCATCACAGCCATCCAAGACTTCCCCAGATACCCCACATCCAGTTAAAAGCTGACTTCACTACCTTGATAGCTAGGAATTGGGGCAGTAGTTTGATCTCCTCATATGATCCCGTGAATATGTTGCCAAGGGACATTCTGAGTGCTGGTTCACTAGTAGTATAGAAACTTTGTGGCTCGTTGGAGTTGCTGAGATCAAGGACTGTACATCTCCTTGTCACTCTACCCTTCAGAGTGATAATCTCTTTTTTCTCTCTTGGATGCATTCTACAGATCAAACAGCAGGGGAAAAGAATGGTCTTGAAGTCTAGGTATCAGACAGAACCTCCTTTTCTGCTGACATATACAAGATACCTGATAGAACAGCATGTATGAAGCCTAGAGCAATGAATCTTCTCTTATTTAGGTGACAAGAGATTGGGTTTATTAACTTTGTTTTCAGCAAATGTACCTTGATGTCAGTATTTCTAGGATTCTTTCACCATTATAATTTAAAAAGAGGTTAGTGTGATAATACAGAGTATAATGTTTTGATTCTGGTATAAATTTACTATATGTGAGAAAAGGGAGAGGAAGAAAAGCTGGCAGTTCAGATAAGAGAAAATAATGGACTAAGAAGCTCTTATATTTGATAAAGATATAAAAGTAAAAATTGAAATCATTGACATGAACTGAAGACTTTGAAAAACGTTTATTCTGAAACTGAAATTACCCAGATATGCCTGGCATCATTCCATCTGGAATCAGACCCTGCATTCAATCTTTATATTTTCTCCCTAAAGGGAATACAGTTTCCTTATAGGGCAAGAGTGCTAGATCTGAGGATGGGAAAATAAGATGGGCCTGGGACAATTTGTGGCTGGAGATGGTAATCTATTCAGACATTCTGGAGATAGTACAATGGCAAAGAAGTAATAGACGTGAGATGCTTACACAACAGAGGGTTCAAACAGCAGAAAGGTAACCAGAAAAATAATAATTACGGCCCACTAGAATAAGACTAATCTATAAGTAAGCCTTGAGTCCATGATAGCATTTAAAAATAAAAACTAACCAAAGAATGCTAATAAGACTACAGAAGTTGGAATCAAATCACGCACATGAGACTTTAGTGTTATTTACAGTAAGATGGGTTATTTGTCAAACAATTAAGAGAATTCTACACTGAAATTTAGCCAATCCGGGTTACCCATAACAAACTGCTTTCCCTCCTGTGGAGGTTTTAAAGCACAAAGCATTTTGTAAAGAGATAGGGTCTATGTTCATCTCTGAATCTAATTGGGTTTGTGATTGTTTTAACTGGTACAAGATGGTATAGTAGAGATGATGCTATGTGATTTCGAAGTTTAGGTTATAGGAGGCCAACTAGTTGTACCTTACCTATAGGAATACAAGCACGTACACTTTTGGATCCCTGAGCCATGTAAGATGTTCAGTTATCCAGGGCGTGCCATGCTTTGAGGAAGCCCCAGCCCATGGACAGACTATGTGTAGGCAGGCTGCTCAACATTCCCAACTGAGCTCAGCATTAAAGTCATCCCAGCTCAAGTACCAAATATGTGAGAGCAAAGCTCTCTAAAATATTACAACCTGATACCATTTAAGTTACACAAAGTTGTCACGTCTTCCTGTGAAGACCTCAGATAGCACCAAGTAGTGACAAACCATTCGTGCTACATCCTGTCCAAATTCCTCCTTCACGGCATAGGCACTGAATCTGGAGGCAGTGGTTTGTTACACAACAATATGTAATCATAGCATCCCGACTTTTCGGCAAGAGCAAATTCTGTGAGGAAAGTCTCAGGTATTCAGGAAGTGTTGTCCCATATTAGTACGCTTTTGATTGTGCTTAGTGTCTCTCTGTGTAATGCATTCCAGACAAAAATCAAGTAAAGTAGAAAGATAACAACTCAAGAAATTTCCACTAAATATAATCGCAGCAGAATGTGCGTCAAAAACACAGCACACAAGGGGCGCCTGGGTGGCTCAGTCGTTAAGCGTCTGCCTTCGGCTCAGGGCGTGATCCCGGAGTTCTGGGATCGAGCCCCACGTCGGGCTCCTCTGCTATGAGCCTGCTTCTTCCTCTCCCACTCCCCCTGCTTGTGTTCCCTCTCTCGCTGGCTGTCTTTATCTCTGTCAAATAAATAAATAAAATCTTTAAAAAAAAAAAAGACAAAAAACAGCACACAAATCTCTTTCCTGAGACCGTCACTAATTAAAGTTCCCAGGAAAATGCCTCAGTGCAGTGACTCCTGAGCTTTGATATGCATCGGCATCACCTGAGAAACCTGGTAAAAGAGAGAGGCCCAGGCCTTTACCTACTTCATGCACCCGAGCCTCTCTAGTTTTTTCAAAGGTTTATTTTTTTATCTTAGAGAGATGGCACACGAAGGGAAGGGCGGCGGGAGAGGGAGAAGGAGAGAAGCCGACTCCCCACTGAGCATAGAACCTGCAGCAGCAGAGCGATCATGACCTGAGCCCACATCAAGCACCCAAATCAAGAGTCGGATGTTCAACGAACGGAGCCACCCAGACGCCCCCTGTCTATTCTTTGTGAACTCTCCCGGGGACTCTGAAACACGTTAATGTTTGAGAACCGCCAATAGAGCGCTATGGAAAGTACGCAGAGAAAAGCGGGCAAGGTAGCTAAAATGGCATTATTTCCCGTCTGTCTACCTACTGCCTGTAGGAATATTTTGAGGAGAGGTTTAGCTGAAGGAAAAGTAAGTGCCCTTTTGCAGCATGTCTCAGACCGTTTCTGAGAAGACAGTTGCTTAATTGCAGTGCCGGCTCCCACTGACTTGAGTGAACAGCCCATGCCCACAAAGACTTAGCAATCTGAGGTTATATGGCCATGCGTTCATGCCACAGGAGAGACAGGCACCAATTTATTTGCCAACTAGCTGTGTAGGAGCGGGGTTATCTATCCTCAACATACAGAAGACCCACAGGAACAATTGCTTTTTTTTTTTTAACTCAGTGTGTCTCAACTTTGACTACACATTAGAATCACTAGAAGAACTTGTAAAAGTCCCCATTGCTGTACCCCAGACTATTACAGCAAAGTCGGTGGGGGGGGAATCATGGGCACAGGTTATGCATAAGTCTAGCCAAATTTGAAAACCACTGTCTCTAACTCAAATTCTCACAAATGAGGCTGATTCATCCTGAATTAAAAGAGCAGTCTGTACCTTTAAGGGTCATCTTTTTATTAGGATACTCTCATAACATGGCATCAGATAAAATAGCTAAAAATATGAGACCATGTGCAGAAAGACAAGCCCCAGAGATGACTGTCCATGTTTTTTCCCCCTCTCTACCATATTGGCAAAAGAATAGACAATTCCTTTCCTATATGCCAGCAATGTCAAGTGAAATTTGAAATGAAAACATACCATTTATACTAGTTTCCCCATTAATTCAGACATAAATCTAATAAAATCTGTAAAAGGTATATATGAAGAAAACTACAAAACTCTGATGAATTAAATCAAAGAACCACTAAATAAATGAAGACATATTCCATATTCATGCATAGGAACTCAATATTGTCAAGATATCCATTCTTCCCATCTTGATCTATAGATTCAATACAATCCCAGGCCAAATCCAGGAAGTCATTTTGTGGATATTGACAAACCAACTCTAAAGTTTATACGGAAAGGTAAATGACCCAGATTAGCCAATACAGTATTGAAGGAGAACAAGTTGGAGGACTAACACCACCTAATTTCAACACTTACTATAAAGCTACAATAATCAAGATTGTGGTGATGTCTCCAAAACTCCATAAATTACTAGGATTCAATTAGTTATAAGTTCAAATAGGTGAATTTTATGTAAATAATATAACCTTTTAGAAAGACACAATGTGGATTTAGCTTTAAAGTTCTGAAAAAAAGGGATGCCTTAGTTAATTAAGGTTGGACTCTTGATATTGGCTCAGGTCATGATCTAAGGGTCGTGAGATTGAGCCCGGCATCAGGCTCCACACTAGGCCTGGGTCTCTCTCCCCCTCCCCTTCTGCACTTCCCCACCCCCATTCTCTCTCTCTCTCAAAATACATACATACATTCATACATACATACATAAATAAATAAAAATAAAGTTCTGAAAAAAATAAATGGGCAAAAATAAAGATTATTACTTTGAAAAAATTAAGGAATAGGAGGGAAAAGCTGCAGGAATTTCTTTCAAAAATACACGAGCTCTATAAAAATAATATTAATTAAATATATTGTCTACTACTAAATGTCAAATACTGTTCTAAGTGCTTTATATCATTTTATCTTTAAATAATCCTATAAAGTTGATATTAGACCCCCTTTTACAGATAGAGAAACTGAGTCTAACTAGATATAAAAAAATGAAATGATAGTATAAAAAGAGAGACTTAAATTACAAGGAAGATCGTAGTGCTAAAGAAACAATTCAAGGAATTAACAATGCCATTACATAATTGCAAATGCTCTTAGAAAAACTAAAAAATAATGAAGACTCAAAAGTAGTTTACTGATGATCAGAATGGGATTGAAGACATTACAGTCAATGCAGAAGAAAAGGAGAAAGAGATTAATGTGATCAGAAAACAGATGATAGATAGATATGGATGACATAAAACGAGGACCAAAGAAAAGATAGTAGTGTTCTGAGAGGTGCAGGAGAGAACAGCATAAAACAAAGTTAAAGGGTATTATTTATATTTTCTCTTAGCTGAGGAGAATTTTAAATATAAATGGCACTATCATTAACAAGATACCAGATAACAATGTCCCTGCCGCTGCACTGAGGACTTCACACTCAGCAACTTGTTTGATCATCACAGACCTAGGATGCACGCATTATAATTAAGCTCATTTTACAGATGATCCTTAGAAGAAGATGACTGCCTATTTGCCCAGGACAATGCTGACTCACTCCTGGGGTACATCAATAAACAAATATAAATTACTTAGTCACCATTTCATCCTCAAAAGTGTCAGAATATGCGCAGCAAATGACACAATGACCTTATTTGAACCTAAGACCACAGCTGGTAAGTCGCAGAACCGAAACTTAAAGTCATACAAGTCTCCAAAGTCTTTCTTCTTAACCATTTTATTACGCCAACTATGTAGAGCTAAAGTGTTTATCACATCAGTTCAAAATTAGTGAAAAGTGGTCATTCCAAGAAATCCTGCATTTCAAAGATAAATGAACAAGTCTACACGTAGCATTCCGTAGAAGCAATCACTTAGAAAGCAATAATTAATTACTTAATTTAGTAAGTAAATAATGTCCTAGACTTATTCTCCACAACATTTCATGACAAAAAAAAATTTATATACAGTCAAGTTATAATTAATGTAGGAAAACAGTGAAAAGCTGCTCTTAAATATATACCAAGAGTTGGACAGCAAATAGTCAAGCAATTACTTAAAGACATTCTTCAGCTAATTGCAGGATAAATCAAAATATAGACTTCACAGATACAAAAGTAAGATACAGAAGGACAGGCAGTGGGCAACAAATCCATTTTAAAAATCAAATTATGTATAAATTGATCCAGAAAATATTGTGTCTGGACAAAATGCACGTGTTCTATTTCTTGAAAAACTATCACCATATTTAACTTCCCTACTGCAACAAAAATTCCAGTGCATATCAGTTAAAAATTTTATGAAGGAGTGGGTAGAAGAGAGTGAAATGGAATGTATGTAAGTCCTTTTCCTATTTTTCACAGAAGGAACTCAATAAATGATGTCTCAATTCCAGTGTTGATTAATTAACAGAGCTTTAATTAAATTATTCAAAGATACAAAAAGTATGCATTAGCAGAAGAAAAAACTTGCATGTCTTTCACATTATAGAAGAAAAACAACTAAAGAAAACCTTAAAAAGATGATAAAAAAAAGGAAAGATGACATAAAAACTAAAGAAAATACTGAAAATAATGGAAAAGGACAGAAAACAGAGGTAAGAGTCAGAAAGTATATTAAGAGACCAAACACAAAATGTTTAACAATAAATACAGTTAAACCACTGTCTCATTAAAGAAAAGACATTCTAATGTTGCACAAAAAATAAAAAAACAAATAAAACCTATAAATAAATAAACCGATCTACAGATAGAACTAAAGCCAAAGACAAAGAAACACAAGGAAAAAAGGATGAGAGAAGATATGCAAAGGATATTAATGGAAAAAGAAAAAAGGCAGACGTGTCAGGGACTGCTATCTGCCAACTCAATCTCCACGCTGAACTGACTGACTTAAAGAACCCTCATTTTACGGAGCATGACAATATTCCCAGTTTCCCTTGCAAACAGGAGAGGACAGAGAATCAAAGAAATAGAAGTGGAAGTTACTGAGAGAGGTTTCTAGGGAAGCTCCTTTTAAAAAAGAGCTGAGAATGCTTTCGCTTTCCCCACTTCCTCCCTTCCACTGGCTGGGATGCCAACATGATAAAACTGGAGTGTTCTTCTTACAACCAGATGCTGACCTTAAGGATAGAAGCCATTCACCAAGGATGCTAACGCAGGAATGTAGAAGGGGCCTGGGTCACTGAAGACATCATGGAACCACTTCACCAACCCTGGCATGCCACTACCTCTTCACTCTGTTACTTGAGAGGGAAAACAAACAAACAAACAAAAGACCATCCTGCTTTAACTACTCTTCAGATCTCTGTTTCCTGCACCCAAAAACAATTCTTAACTGATACAAGATCATAAAATCGGAACAAAACCAAAATCCAATGTGAAAAAAAATACCAAATGTGACAGAGAATCCTTTTGCTGATTGATATAATCCAACATGAGGAACACTGAGGAAAGACATTGAAGAAGACACAAAAAGATGGAAAAACATTCCATGCTCATGGATCGGAAGAATAAACATAGTTAAAATGTCTATGCTACCCAGAGCAATCTACACTTTCGACACCATTCCGATCAAAATACCAATGACATTTTTCAAAGTGCTGGAACAAACAATCCTAAAATTTGCATGGAACCAGAAAAGACCCCAAATCGCCAAGGAAATGTTGAAAAAGAAAAACAAACCTGTGGGCATCACGTTGCCTGATTTCAAGCTATACTACAAAGCTGTGATCACAAAGACAGCATGGTACTGGCACAAAAACAGACACATAAAACAATGGAACAGAATACAGACTCCAGAAATGGACCCTTGACTCTATGGTCAACTAATCTTTGACGAAGCAGGTAAAAACATCAGGTGGAAAAAAGACAGTCTCTTCAATAAATGGTGCTGAGAAAATTGGACAGATATATGCAGAAGAATGAAACTTGACCACTCTCTCACACCATACACAAAGATAAACTCAAAGTGGATGAAAGACCTCGATGTGAGACAGGAATCCATCAAAATCCTAGAGGAGAACATAGGCTATAACCTTTTCGACATCGGCCACAGCAACTTCTTTCATGACATGTCTCCAAAGGCAAGGGAAACAAAAGCAAAAATGAACTTTTAGGACTTCATCAAGATATAAATCTTCTGCACAGCAAAGGAAACAGTCAACAAAACAAAGAGGCAACCCACAGAATGGGAGAATATATTTGCAAATGACACTACAGATAAAAGGCTGGTAGCCAAGATCTATAAAGAACTTCTCAAACTCAATACCCAAGAAACAAATAGTCAAATCAAAAAATGGGCAGAAGATATGAACAGTTTTCCAATAAAGACATACAAATGGCTAACAGACACATGAAAAAATGTTCAACATCATTAGCCATCAGGGAAATTCAAATCAAAACCACACTGAGATACCACCTTACGCCAGTTAGAATGGCAAAAATTGACAAGGCAAGAAACAACAAATGTTGGAGAGGATGTGGAGAAAGGGGAACCCTCTTACACTGTTGGTAGGAATGCAAGTTGTTACAGCCACTTTGGAAAACAATGTGGAGGTTCCCCAAAAAGTTAAAAATAGATCTACCCTTTGACCCAGCAATTGCACTACTGGGTATTCAAACCAAAGATACAGAGATAGTGAAGAGAAGGACCATATGCACCCCAATGTTCATAGCAGCATTGTCCACAATAGCCAAACTGTGGAAGGAGTCGAGATGCCCTTCAACGGGTGACTGGATAAAGAAGATGTGGTCCACATATACAATGGAATATTACTCAGCCATCAGAAAGAATGATTACCCAACATTTGCAGCAACATGGATGGGACTGGAGGAGATTATGCTAAGTGAAATAAGTCAAGCAGAGTTAGACGATTATCATATGGTTTCACTCATTTGTGGAACATAAGGAATAGCAGGGAGATCGGTAGGAGAAGGAAGGGAAAAATGAAGTGGGGGTGAATAGAGGGGGAAATGAACCACGGAAGACTATGGACTCCGGGAAAGAAACTGAGGGTTTTAGAAGGGATGGGGGTTGGGAGATGAGCTAGCCCGGTGATGGGTATTAAGGAGGGCACGTATTGCATGGAGCACTGGGTGTTATACACAAACAATGAATCACGGAACACTACATCAAAAACTAACGGTGTACTGTATGGTGACTAACACATCATAATAAAAAAAAACCCAACATGAGTATGTGTCATAAATTTTTCTGTGACAATAATACATCCAAATGTATCAAGGAAAAGCTGTAGGAAATTCAAAGAGAAACTTAGAGAATTTCAATTAGAATGAGAAATATAAGCAAGCTTCTCTGAATCTTTGAAAATCAAGTGGACAGAACTATTAGGTAAGAAAATGAAGGTTTTAAAGAATAAAATCGAATTAAAGAGGGTGCCCTGACATATATGCATAAGAATGTGTTAGTGTGTATGTATATTTAAGTGCCTTATTAATAGAATTTCATGGACTTTTTTTTCAAAAGCTGATTATATGAAAAATTTTAAATATTTCAAAACAGATTTTATTTTCAAAACATAATTCAACAAATAAATAAAAATATGAAAGCACATTAGATTGAACAAAAATACCAATATTTGGAAGTCAATAACAGTAATTCTTTGGTCCAAACAGAAATCAAAATGCATGCTACATGTATTGTAAGAAATAATGAAAATAAGAATAACATGCATCAGAATCCACATGACATAGCTAAAAGCATATTCAGAGGAAAAGTCATTGCCTTATCATGAAAGAATGAAAATAAATGTAAAGCATTTAATCCACAGGTTCAGATAAAGAACAGCAAAATTAAGACAGAAGAAGAAATAGATCAAAGAAGCAGTAGCAAAATACCACAAGAAAATCTTTTGGGAAATCAGGAGAAAAGTACTCAAAGATGATTGTTCAGTTTACAGTTTCTGAAAAATCAGACGCAACTTAAATCTCAGTTAATATGAGAGGGAGTGAATAAAATCATGGGAACATCACATATGAGCGTTACAGAGAAACAGCCATCATATTTACTGATATAAAAGCCTACAATATGTGAAATTAAAAAGCAGAATGAAAAGCAGTGTATAGTGTGATCTCACTGGGGAACTGAGGAATACACTAGCAGGTCATATAATTTGTATCTTTGCATTTCACGTTAGTATTTAGAGTAGGCAAGTTTTGTTATAATTAGAAAAATACAACCCTAAAAGCATGGACTGCGAAATCCAGTTTCCTCTGGTGTCCTCTTTAAAGTAGAACACTGCGTTCCATTTCTTTAGGGATAATATCTCTTAGTCATTTTAACATGTGTAACCCCTTGCACCTATTAGAGCAAGCAATTACCAGAGGTAATACTGCATTTATCTTTTCTCAAGGATCCCAAGGATTTCTCTCTGCTTTCAAGGCAATTTCCCCTCAGAGGATACTATTATTTCATACTAATGATTCAGAGCCCTCACTACCCCCTCAGAATGCAAGGCAAAAATGAAGGGACTACAGAAAATTAACCAGTGTAGAGTCAATGATTGTTTTCCAATTCCATGTCTCTGCTTGAAAAGTTCTCCTTTACCAGGAGCTCTCTGCACCTTTAAAATCGGGAAACTTGCACCCACTTGAAAGTAATCTTCTGGGAATTCAATGTTGTGACATATGTCAAGCTCCCAGCACAGCGATTAGGTGGAATCCCCCCTTCCCTCCCCCGTATCCTTTCCTACCTCCTACCTGTATGATTAAGACTCATCTAACCATCCACGTTCACACAGATTCTAAAAGAGGCACTTAGAGAATAAACATTCAAGCGTGACAGCGATGTGTCCTACGTAGATACCATGTGCGACATTGTATCAACAGCAAGCTTTGACTGTCAGCTCATTCCTTTGAGAGAGAAGTCATGGGGCATGGGAGGTGGCCTGTCTATTATCACCTCAACCCTGAGAAATTTCGTCCCCGCAGGCAGTGGCACCTTCTGGTATCCGAGGATCAAAATCCCGCTGAAGTAAGTTAATTTCCTTTGTCCTAAACCCACACTTCGGCACCATTTCCCACACTGGCGGTAAGAGAAACGTTGCATGCTTCATCCAAAGGAATAAAAACAACAAAACCCAAATTTAAACCTCAGAACTAGGATCTTCCTCTGAACTTGGAATTTAATTCTCCTTACTACTCACTTGGAAATTAACTGCACTCTGCCGGTGTCACCTACTGCTTTTATATTATTTTACTCCTCCTGTGATTCAACCTGGAGAGTTCTAATGTCTGTTCTCTCCAACCAAACCATGAACATCCCCAGAGCACCTGACATAATGTATTCTTCATTTAGCAATTGCTCAAGAGATTGTTTTTTCTGACCAATAACATTTTCAGTTCAAATCAGCATAAGGTTTTGAACAGTTTGGACTCGGGTAAGAAGAGACTTAATTTGAAAGAATTGATCCAGAGGGAAAGAACACCACTGCAACAGAGGAAAGAGGACCATTATCATAGGGAGAATGTTCCCACCAGGAGATGTGCAAGCATCTACAGGGTTAGGACACTAAGAGGTGTATGAGGCTGGAAAGAAGGTGTGGAGAAGAGAGGTGAATGGAATGGTATGGTCTGACAGCAAAGGGGAGAATGTTTTCTTGAGGGGCTGGCCCATTCTTGAGAAAGGCTGTTAAGCAGGGGTTGTAAACCGGCTCAAGCTGAGGGGGACTGAGTTCAGCCTGGGGAAAGGACAGAATCTTGACTAAAATTTGTTTAACTAGCATTTTATTCCCAATTGATCAGTGGGGACACACTAGTTTAGCTAACACTTTATGAGGCAAAGAAAGGGGATCGGAGGGTCTCTGTCTGGCCTTGTTATAATTGGCCATGACCCACAAAGGGGTATCCATGAGTCTGATCTGAGCCATATTTGAAACAACGGTTACTTGCAGTAATTTGCTTCTGGAACACAAAGAAATGGTTAATTTCTCTGTTTTCCCACAGGGTCAGGTAAGGTTCAGTGTGGTCATAGGGTACAAAAAGGAAAGGGTCAGCTTCTGCTCCTTAGGAATTTGGAAACTAAACAAAGAGCCCAGGAAAATGTACACACATAAAAGAGTCATAATGAAGAAGGAAAGAAGGAAGACAATTAGCATGAATGGGATCAGCATTACCTCATTTAATTCTCCAGTGATGCAGGCACAGCTGTCATCCCTGTTAACAGATGACAGAGGAGAAGTCTCAGGGTGTCCGTGTACTCACAGAAAGGAAGTAGCCGAGCCAACTCTGGATCCAGATTCTCTCTGACTGCCATGGTTATAGTCAGTACGTGAAAATGCCAAATAGTGAATGAGTTCTGGGAAGGTCAGGAAATACCTGGGAGCTCCGAACTCTCTGTCTCATTTACATGGGACTAAAGAGAAACCTTCACACTTTCAAACTCCAATGAGGCAGAATGGCATCCCCATTGAGATGGACCCCCTTGACCATGAACAGTACATATAAAAAAAACCAACTTTAAATATTTTGCCTATAGTTTTTATTCCAAAGCTTAGGAACTCTTTAAGCATTATAGAAAAACAATATATTTGTTCAAGGACAGAAATATCGTAGCCAGCGTTCCCATGATAAATGTATGAAGCAGGAAGCTGGCGGGAATTCATGGAACCTTGAGCGTCTCCCTTCCAAGCCTCTCCATCATTCTGTTCACTGAAGATGAAATCCCTGGCCCACAGGCAACACTTTTCATTTTAGGAAGGTTAAGACAAAAAATAAATGCCCCTACCGGATAACTCCAAAGGCTATGTAGCTGATGTGAGACTGATTCTGAGCAAAGGTTTTCATAGAAGAGATGAAGAAGGGAGCCGGTTACCTGGGAAAGGCGACCTTCATCTAGAAAGGGAAGAGGCTGAGAGTGGAGGTGAGGTGTCATCCACCAAACTGAATGCTTGACTAATATACCAGGACAGGAGATGGGAGTCTGGGGTGGAGAACTGGGCACGTACCAGGGACACAGGGGGACCAGAAAAATAAAAAGTGAGACTCTCCCAGACACGACTTCTTTTTCAAAGCCCCATAGCCTGACTGTGCCCCAGGAGCAAGGCAAGTAAATACCTTATAAAGCAGCTTCTTAGCAGTTTGTGCAAATTTCTCTTTTCCTATCTCCAAGCCTTGGTCCCATTTTACCGAGACGCCTCACTCTGGGACCCGTTGCATTCTCGGGTACAGGAACTAAACTGACACCTCCCGAAGGTCAGAATTACCGAACCACCCCTCACAGACAGAGAAAACCTAAGGGGTGGAGTTGTAGTTTTCTTACCCATTTCCTTACCTGGAAATTCTTCTTTCAGGCTTTTGTTGCATATTTTTAAGGAAGGCAAGTCTTAGAAATGGGATCCAAACTGAGTGTCTGAGTGTCTCCGAAAGGAGGTTAACTATGACCTCTCGGTGCTCTGAAAGGGAGAACAAACCTCTCTGGAGGTCCAAAGAGAAAGAGAAGGGAAACTTCCCTCCCTCTCAGGAGCTACGGGGGCCCGGCGGCTCAAACTTGGTCGTGAGAAAGTAGAGCCCAGAAATGAGGTCGAGCTCACTGCGAGTCCCAGGAACAGCAGAAGCACCCCTCAGGGCTGAAGACCTGGCAGGACCAGCTAATTACGAAGGCAGCCCCAGAATGAATGGCACGGGCAGGCAGCAAAAACTTCCCACTGGGAGCTGGGCGCTAGAGCTTGCTGTCCGCCTAACACAGGCTTTCTCTTCCCTGGAGGCACATTCGAATCACCTGGGGAGCTTTTAACACTCCCATGCCCAGGTTGCACCCTACAACCATCTAATCAGAACCTTAGGCATCCACGCAGTAGTGTTTTACAAAGTATCCTAGGTTATTTCAATGTGTAGCCAGGACTGAGAATGTCTACCCTGGTCAGCACTGAACGGGTAAAACATAGGGCTTTCTTGGAGAGGGCTCCCAGTTTCTATAGGGAACATAGAGATTTGAGGCTCACTTTTTGCAATCTGTTAGTAAACCATTTACTACGGTTTGTGTTAGGGAGGTGGCAAGACGGGGATTGCTAGGCTGCCTCTAACGATATACCTAGCAGAGGCTAGAGCTCTCAAAACAGGATACAGTCATTATTCGGATAACTGGGCAGGCCCTGCCTTGAGTGAGCCCCCCAGCACTATGGGATAGTCAAGGTACGGTTTCTCTACTGTACTACAACTACTTGCTGGCTTTGTGACTGTCATTGTTATGGGCTAATAGCTAATTAATAAAGCTAAAGTACTGATATTTTCAGTTATGAAAATATTTTCCCATGTTTTCTTCTAAGAGCTTATAGAAGCCTCAATCCATCCCCAGTGAATTTGGGGGCATGGTGTGAGATAAAGGCCAAAGTTCATTTTCTTTTCCATGTGGATACCCAGTTTTTTGGCACCATTTATTGAAAATACTTTTCACTCATTGGATTGTTTTGGCACCTTTGTCAAAAATCAGGTACCTGTATAAATGGGGGTCTATTTCTGCACATATAAAATATTTTGTTTTGAGCTAGTCATCAGTCTTTTTTTTTTTTTTTTTTTTTTTTTTAGGTTTTATTTATTTGTTTGAGAGAGAGAGAAGGAGCAGAGGGGGAGGCAGAGGGAGAGAAACTCAAGCAAAGTCTGTGCTGAGCACGGAGCCTGACGTGGGATTTGATCTCAAGACCCTGAGATCATGAACTGAGCTGAAATCCACAGTAGGACACTTAACCAGCTGAGCCACCCGGGTGTCCCTATTCATCAGTCTTTATTTCATTACCACATTGGCTTGATTTCTGTAGCCTTATGTAAATTCTTGACTTCCAGCATTCTTCAATGTTAAGAGTACTTCGGATAGTCTTGGTTCACTGCATTCCCATATTTTTGTATCAGTACGTCCACTTCTACCAAAAACAACTTGATTTGATTGTGACTGGAATTTCACTGAATCTATAGACCAACTGGGGGAAAATTGACATCCTAACCACACTGAGTCTTTCAATCCCCAAACTAGAATAGCTCTCCATTTTTCGGTGTCTTCATTCATTTCTCTCAGCAATATTTTATAGAAGTATTTCACACCTTTTGTTAAATATAGTCCTAAGAATGTTAAATTCTTAAATTTAAAAAATTCCAAAGAATTGTAAATGAAATTTTTTTGTAAACTTTGTTGTCCAATCTCTTCCATTTATTTTTAATGTCCCTCTGAGACTCATTATACAGATGCTCGCACATGTCCTTCTTTTGCTTACATTCCTTAACTAGTTTTCTCTCATTCTTTTCCTTATATCACTTTTAATGTCTTCTGAGAGTTTCTAACCTGCCTTCTATCTAATTCTTTTTTTGGTTGGGGGGGTGGAATTCAAAACATCTCTTTAGTGCTTTTTTCCAACATCTTATTTTTTTTTAAGATATTTATTTATTTGACAAAGAGAGAGAGAGAGAGAGCACAAGTAGGCAGAGCAGCAGGCAGAGGGAGAGGGAGAAGCAGGCTCCCCACTGAGCCGGGAGCCCGATGTGGGGCTCAATCCCAGGATGCTGGGATCATGACCTGAGCCAAAGGCAGCCGCTTAACCGACTGAGCCACCCAGGCGCCCCTTCCAACAACTTATTTTTATATCCATTTTCCCACTGGGTACACCTTAAACTTCTAGCTCTTCTCTACCTTCCTCTTTCTCAAAAGCCACCTCCCTCACTTGTAAAAGTTTAACCCATGGGGTAGTATGAAGTACAGACTTTAAAGTGGCCACCATGACACCTGACTCCTGGAATTTATGCTTTTACGTAATCCCCTCCTCTTAAGCGTAATGAGGCAAAAGGAATGGGATGTATGCAATTATATATATGTGATTACATAAGACTGTTGAACCCATGTTGCTAGAATCTCTCCTCCTTTTAACAGCTTTGAAGGAACAGGTGCCGTGAGTTCTACAGTTATAAAGAAATGAATTCCGCCAACAACATGGGAGAGTTTAGAAGTGTATCCTGCCCCAGTTGAGCCTCTGGTGAAACCCCAATCCTGGCTAGCACCTTGATCTCAGCCTAACACAGATGGGCAAGAAGAAAGACTCAGAAACTAGACTACCCATCTTCATGTATTGTGACCTACTCCTATCACTCCAGATCTGACTCTGGAATCACTGCTGCCATTTTTCTGCTTTGTCGTAACCATGAGCCAAGCAATAATCCACTTGGGCAATGTGTGCAGGAAAAAAAAAGGCACAACTAGAAAGCTTCCTCTCAGCCTATCCCTGTCCAGGGCACCTGGCCCTTGTCTGTTCTGTATTTCCCTTCTCACCTTCAGCCCTCATCCCATTGTGACCCAACCGGTCTCTGACCCACATCCAGAAATTTCTCACAAAAAGTGCAGAGATGGTAAGTGCATCTAGCTCAAAGCTTTTCCATAATTGGAATACTCTCATGTAACTGTCATTCTGACCAAGAAACAAAATATTACCAGCAGCCCAGGGGCTCCCTCCTAGCCTATTCCAGTCACTCCCCACCAAAGGTTTCTTAGCTTTTAATTTATGTAAATGAAATCAAACAGTATGTATTCATTTGTGTCTAACTTCCCTATAACTCAAAATAGCGACTGTGAGATTTATGCATTTTGTTACCTATAGTGGCAGATCACTCATTCTCATTGGTATATGTTTTCCATGGCATGAAGACACCATGATTTGTTTGTCCACTTTTCCCTTGATGAGCACTTAGGTAGTTTCAAATTAGGGACAATTACCTACAAGCTGCTCTATTCATCTTTACATTTTTTGATTAACATAAGTACTCATTTGTGTTGGGTATTTTCTTAGTAGAGAAACTACTAGGTCATAGAATATGCATATGATCAGGTTTAGATAATCCTGCCAAGAAGTTTTCCAAAGTGATTGTACCAATTTACATTGCCATAGTAGCATATGATGGTTCTTCATCCTACACATCCTTACCAACACGAGGTATTTCCCATCTTTATCATTAAGCCTCCCTAGCAGGTGTCTCATGGTTTCATGCTAGGTCCTGTGATCCATCAAGGCCTCTCTCATTTTTGTGGAATCTCTAGGGATGAATTCAGGTGAGAACCTAGAACCCATATGAGAAGTCCCAAGATCTGTGGTCAGCATGCTGGAGAACCAGGGAGCTGATGTGTAGTTCTAGTCCAAAGCCAGTAGGCTTAAGGCTCAAAAAGAGCTAATGTTTTAGTTCAAGCCCAAAGGCCTTTGAAAACCAATGTTCCAACTCAAAGCAATCAGACGGGAGTTCTCTCTTATTTATGGGAGAATCACCCTTGTTTTCTATTCAGGCCTTCAAATGATTGGATGAAAATCACCCACATCAAGGAGGGCAATCAGCTTTACTCAGCCTATGGATTCAAAAGTTAATCTCATCCAGAAACACCTTCACAGACACAATGAGAATGATGTTTGGCCAAATATCTAGGCATCTCACTCCCCAGTCAAGATGACACATAAAACTAGCCATCATATCATGTTAGCTAGTCATCTTGTCTACGACCATTCCTTTCAACTGTGATATACTATTATTCCTTTACATATATATGTATATATACAAACACACACACACACACACAGTTATACTTAATATAAATGAAAAAAGTATTATTTTGTTTAATATGTTTGTGAGTTTTGTCTATAATATGTTATATTTGCTACAAATTTTTATTCTCATTGATGTATAATATTTCATTGTGTGGCTACACAGAAATTTATTACTGATGAGCCTGTAGATAGTTTCCAGTTTGGAGTTTCTCATTGATTTTGTCACTGAATTTTAGGTTGCTTCTGATTCATTTCTAAACAATATTGCAAAGGCATCTTTTTCCAATGTCTCCTTGCACACACACATAAATGTTTCTCTTGGGTGGCCACAGGTCCAAAAAAAATGATCCATCTGGACCATGAGTGGAGAGAAAACAACACAATCAGAAAGTTCTCTTTCCACCTATTCCCTGCCCATAATGGCATCTACTCTTTTCTCTCTTTCCACCCTCACCACATTATGACTTAACCAGCGTCCGCCTTTTCCCAGAAGTTTCTCACAGATTTTTTTCAAATTTTATTGAAGTAAAACATAATTATGAAAAAGTACATACATTTTATGTGTGCAGTGCAATGAACTTCCCTAAATTAAATACACATAAGTAACCCAGATAGAGATAGAAAATTACCAGCATTAAGAAATGGAATGATGCATCATAGGCTATGTAATTTTAACTTTACTAGATACTGCCAAATTGCTCTTCAAAGTGACTCTGTCAGCTAACTCTCATAGAAGTGAAAAAAATACACCCATTTCTTCCCATTCTTGTCAATACTTGGGGTAGTCAAACCCTAGTTTTGCCTATGCCAATGAAAAAAAAAATGTCTTATTGTTTTAAGTTGCTTTTAAGTTGTTTTAAGTTGCTAAGCAGGAAGCCCCTTGAGGGCTCAATCCCAGGACCCCGGGATCATGACCTAAGCCAAAGGCAGACAGTTAACCGACTGAGCCACCCAGAAGCCCCTTCTGGCGCTTTCTGAGTCTCCTGTGCAGGCATCTTCCTCAAATGTTTCTTTTTCTGTTTCAGCACTCATTAATTAGTTTCTAAAAGGTAAGACTGACAGTTAGGCAGAAGCTTTTAGGACCTTCCTGAGTTCAGGAGGTCAGGCCTGAGTTCAGGAGGTCAGGCCTGAGTCCAGGAGGTCAGGCCTGAGTTCAGGAGGTCAGGCTGGCAACATTTGCTGCCCCTTCAGTGTAGAGTTAATATCTTCTCATCTACAGCATTCTATATTCTCCTGGGAATGGGCAGATAATGCTAAAGCTTTCCCAGTTAGTCATTAGGGCCCCAGTTTTTTATGATCATCACTAACCTGCTACTTCTTATACCAGGTGTCATGAACCAATGGCTTCACATATTTGGAGCATTTTCCATGTCGTAATCAGGTAGTTATGCTTTGTTGAAATACAAGCGGCTTAGTTCTGTTGTTTTACACCTGGCCGGCTACTCTTACTCCTGTTAACTTCATGCCTCAATAGGCATTTGAGATGGGATGCAAATCAGCACATGTTAGTGTCAAGGCACCGCTGTCTGGGAATTTCTGAAGAGATGAGTTATTACCTCATTTCCACCACCAGTTGTGAGATCTTGGGCAAGTCATTTCACCTCTGAAAGCCAGTCTTTTCTAGTGTAAAATGAGAACCTAAAGATACATCCCCTGAGAACCTCACAGAGTCGCTTGGATATCAAATGAAAGAACATCAAGGTGATAAGAGTATTTACCAGGCACCACTCCCAGTCACGTCACGAGGCGTCATAGCGTACTGACAAACACAGACCCCAGGCTTTTCTGAGAAATGCCCTGCAAAAATCTAGAGTAAACCACGGTGTGAAATACAAATATGCTATTTCCCCATGTTTACTGAAATAATGTACATACAGGCTACTAAGTAAACGGCTAGGTGAATATTGTAAGTCAGAAGGCAAGCTCTGCCGGAGCAAATGCATAATTATAATTTGATATCGGGAAGAGCCACCATGACCTGAATTAATCAGTCTGCTCTTGAGTCCAAGTTCCTGTATTGTTGAAGCTGGAGCAGAAGTGGGGGTCCATTCTGAAAGTTAGGGAAAGCAGAGCTGGGCAGGAAGGCCTGTGTCTGGAGCCACGTGGCTCGCGGGGGGCGAGGGCGTGGGGGGGCACCACCTGTTCCGTGGTGAGGCCCCGGCCCTGGGCGGGACGGTGGGGTGAAGAGGCTGTGCTGGCTACTGGATCTTAACTGCTGAGGAGAGAGCAGCACGTGGATCCTCGCAGGCGTCAGGCAGAGCTCTTCAGGGAGGTGGGCTCCGGGAGGGCTCCGTGCCTCTGCTCAGCCCAGCTCCAGCCAGAAGCCTTGGGAGGGGAGCAGGTGCAGAGCTGCAGCTGTGCTCAGCGCTCGGAGGGGAGCTGGACTCTTCCTGGGCTGCAGGCGCCGGGACAGCCAGGCTCAAGTCCACCTGAGCCATGCCAGCCAACCTCACGGAGGGCAGCCCCGACTCCAAGGATGCCAGCGGGACCGCGCAGACCCTGGATGCTTCCCCAGTCCTCTGCACCGAAACGGTGACTTTCACGGAAGTGGCGGAAGGGGAGCAGTGGGGCTCCTTCTACTACTCCTTTAAGGTACGTTTCCTGCTTTCCACTCTGAAAAGGATTTTAAATAATGAGACAAGTGGAATTTAAGAGACCAGTTAAACTATCATTGCCAATACCGTGAATGGGTGTAGTTTGTTTTCTTTAACTAAAAGAGTAAAAGAAAAAAAAAAAAAACCTGATGAGCTAAATCAAGTTTTTTATACTGTGCAAGGACCTATACTGTAGTTTCTTATGAGAACTTGTCTTTTTTGTTGTGCTGCTGCTGCTGCTGCTGCTGAAAACGTGTGAATCCTGAGTAGCATTTATGTTAACCAAGAGGCTGCACAGTGGGTGATTTTTCCCCTTTCCTTAGGTAAAAGCACTTCTAATTAATTCTATAGTAGGGCTTGAAATGTCTGTTTCTTGTAGGGATTATTGCTGTGAGTTTTTTGCTAGGAACATCAGAAGTGTGGAGAGCCCACATCCCCCAGGACAGTGCCTGGTGCAAGGAGCAACAGAGCAGTAAGGAAGGAAAGACCACACTTGTTTTTTGATCCTGTGCTTTGAACATCAGTGAGCAATAGATACTTTGACTGTTGTTTGTGGTGCCACAGTTTGCAACAGGTTGCCGCCTAGAACAAATGAGTAAATCAGACTTTTGTAAATTTCACCTTCAAAGCATCCAAGGGCCACGCTGAGGAAATGATCCTCATTAGGCTAATACTGTTCCCTCTTCTACAAGACCGGAGTGCGAAACATACCAGGCATCTGGAAAACAAGTTCTCTGCCCCTTGCCTCAGAATGCAGGCATGTCAGGGTACTTCACACGCTGCGTTAAGTCGTGGCAGTAATTCCCAAGTCTCCAACTGGTCTTTTATACCAGAAAGGAAAATACTTCAAGAACAATTCTAGCCATTTTTGTTTGTTTGTTTGTTTGTTTGTTTAATCCTCTGGGTGTTCTTGAAATGATTTGGCTTTTACTCCACAAAGCAGACTTACTGTAACATCTACCTCTCTACTGGAGCTTTGCTTCTTTGCAAACACTCAAAATAAAACTTTCAGCAGGGAGCAATCCTGGGAGGCAGCTTAGCCTTCCTCAAAAGCCAAGAGACAAAATAGCAAAGCAGAGCCTGAACAAGTCACTGAGGCTTGCTCCATGGGACCCAGTCCCTCGGACCCACCTCCTGATGCGTGCACACACACAGCCCCGCTGCCCAGCTCCGTGACGGAAAACAGACACCGAAATTAGAGTTTGTTGCCATTTACCTTTGACGGAGTAAATCCTCTCTATGGAATCAGCTTGCAAATCCAGAGATTCTGTCTTAGAGAAGCAGGCTTTGTGCACGCAGGAAACACACCGCTCCTTCTCAGTGGCACTGCCTCTGCAGCCTCTTTGATAGTTATAAAACCTGACAGCAAACAGAACGAAGAGAGAATGGCCATGGCAAACGGGATACTCATCAGCAATAAGGCAGTTGTTCTGAGACCCAGGCAGTAATCACTCTCCACTGAAATCTCATTTACCCTTTTTTGAGTACGGGTCCCAAGGGGTATTTTGCATATTTAGACAAACAAATCCCTGCTGGTTCTCTGCTAGTGTTTATACTCATCCCTAGCAACGTCATTTCTAGGCACTAAAGAGAACCACATCATTTTTTTGTCTCATTCCTAGTCATGTTTGCCCTCAAACAACTAGACCAGTAGACAAGAAAGAAGATAAAAGAGAGGGATAGTTTGTCCAGGAACTTAGGATGTTCCATTTCATTTTTTGACCCGCGCAATCATGGACTAAAACACAGTGATTGGTAGTTACAAGGCAGTCTGTGGTGTTTGTGGGCACCAAGCTTAAATGTTCCAGGGTAACTTTTTCCCATGGTCTCTTGGAACAGGGCAGTTCTGTTACACTGTGGATCCAGAAACTTCCGATGCAAACCCCTCATTGTGAGCCTCTTCCTGCACATACTTCTCAAGAAGAAAGTCCGAACTGCTCTTTACTATCTCCCAAATATGTACTTTTAATCCCTGTTCTTTACCAAAAGCAGCAAAAATATCATAAAAACAAAAATGGTATCAGCAGTAAAAGTAGCAGAATTAATAGCAGCAGCAGTAGCCTAACATCTCATTTGCTGTGGGCTTTCTCGGAGCCAGGAATCTTTCTAAATGACTTCTGTGACATATCATATTTCATTTTCACACATTATGGTGCATCTTTCCATCAGGAATTGCCTTCCACCTTCATCTGTGTTGATCTAAATTCTGTCCACTCTGAAGTCTCCTCTTGAATTGCTTCTTCCATGAAGCCCCCCTTGACTCATCTCTCCTCTGAGTGTACCTGCTTTCTTGCCATTTAATCCAACCGTCTCAACTGCTATTTCAATATGTGTCCGGAAGATGTATAATAGCCATTAAGCTCCTTGAGTGATTTTTGTTTCCTGTTCTCTCCAGAAACCAGCACCATGCCAGGCATACTCAATAAACATTTACTACATTAATGAAGTGTGGTGTTCTGTCTCTGTCAACTGCCCACGTTTTGTCAGAAAGCTTGCTTTCTCAGTGACAGAGGTGGGGATCTTACTAACCATGACTCCACAGGGCAGCCTCTGCCCTGCCTTGTCTCTCTACCCACTGTATTCGCCAAGCAAGGTCCTTCTCTGCATGAACATTCAAATCATCCTCACCCATTTCTAACCCAATGTGGCCAAGGTAAGTTATGGATTCCAGTGGGTGGGTTATGAAATTAGTTTGGGGCCATAGACTAGTACCTAGTACCTAATTGAGCCCTGGGAAACTGTACCCACCATGCTGTAGCCTTACTAGTCTCAGTGGTCTTGTTCAGTCTGCATACCTGGGCTTCTGTGTTTCCTGCCTAGCACTTGAGTTCTCCTCTGAATCCCAAAGCTCTCTTGGCAGGAGACGAGACATCCCTGTCTGGATCTGGTTAGCTTTCTCTACCACAGGCTTAGAGCCTTTCCCTTTTCCCATTTCCACCCCCAAATTCTTGCCCCTACTTCCCACTGCTCTAACATACTCTGCCATCTAAGCATGTCCTTGGATATAGGCAGGAAGGTCCGCGGTGAGTTCACCACCCCCTTCCTCTATCGTGGGCTTCATATGACCAACCCTATGTGGTCCTGGGTTCAAGGTTCCCAGCTCAAGCCCTGGTTTCCTTCATAGTGTCCAATTTCAAGTTCCCATCCAGTTTACCTCCTCAATCCCTAGCCCCAGCACCAAATTCTACCAGAAATTCCCGAGGAGGATAGGACCTGGCTAATCAGAAAGTAAATGGAGGATGTGAATATAAACCTGTCCAAGTGGAAGACAGAGATGAAACTCCTCATTTTAGCCTTTCATTTTGCCCGTGAGTGTGCTAGCGATGTTTCCTGTATCTCTAATTCTTAGTGATGAGAAAATTAATTCAAAGTAACTGGGAGAGAAACCCGTCTGAATTAGTAAATTGGTGAAATTATAAAATAATGCAAATGAACTCATTTTTATTACTCTCAGGTGAGGGAAGAAACTTGAACCAAGACTGCTCAATATTACCTGACGACGATCTTTTATTGAATCTCCTTCAGTGGGAAGCTACAAATGATATGCGATTAGTCTAACTATTGTTTATATGTAAATGGTTGCTTCTAAGTGCTTGAGGGTGATTGGACACAGTTTTTTCCCTTTGTTAGTGCAACCTCCTGCCTACTGTCTTACTGTTAATTTTCTTAACACACCTTGCCTCCTTTAATAGAACAAAAGCAAATTCTAGTTCAATTCCTGTCCCTCTTATCTCACAGGAGGCTTTAGCAAGAGCTCGACTGAAAAAGCTTACGTAGACTTGCTTGTTTTCAGTATATTTTCGTTGACAACTCATTTCTAAGAACTTGATCTACTTACTGAGTACCAGCATTTTCACCCCCAGTGACTGTCATTTCAGCTCCTCTTTGCCCACTTGCCTGAACTCTCCTCTTGCTCCATCCCACCTCTTATGGACGTGTTTGTCTCCTTCCTGTCGTGGACGCCAGGATAGTGTCAATGATGCCCTTCCTGGAATCCAGGAACCCTGGGTCCCTGACCTCCCCATGCTATCTCCTGCACATTACAACAAGGGCCCGGCATTCACATCGTGCGTTTGGTTCTGCCTTCTACATAGTTCCACTCGGTATGCTGATTTTCAGTACATTCATACAGTTGAATATGTGGCTGCTCAGAAGGAAATGACTACTAGTTTTGCTCAGTTAAATAATTATTAAAGGTCTGCTATGTATTCCCTGTTTCTGTCGTGCAGACCCAGCACTCCACTTTCCATCCCTTACTGGCTACGCCCCATCTTGTCCAGTTCTACTTTGTGTCACTGAGAAAGGCACAGATGTTGCTAGTTGGCTCTACGGGGACATTGGACAATTCCCAAGCTATGTACTCCAGTTTGTGAGAAAGGAAAACTTGCTCAACTAAATTTCTCTTTGCATTACTAATACATCTCAGGGCAGGAAACACAATCGTAGTTACTTCTGAGTGAACTCAGAATTACAGTTTTTCAGCCTATGAAGGCTTTTCCCAAGTTCTGACTCAAGGAGGGTGTGTGAGCTCTAGGGATGGTGCCTCTACAGTGGGTCCACATGTGCGTGATGGGGGTAAGGGAGGGGGTCCAAGCTGGGGAGAGATCTGGGCAAGTTGAAGTCAGCTTGAAAGCGCTGCCTGGCCTTCAGAAGTGATCATCCTTATTCCAGACCCTTGTCTAGATCCCCATCTGGCCCAGATCAGGACCACACTGCTTTCTGAGGTAGAGTACTTTTGTCAGATTTCTTTCAGGCACACGGGTATTCACATCTCCCTCTTTCCCTCTCTCAATCCCAGCCACATTTTTGTGTCCATACTGGGAATGAAAAGTTCAGCTGCCCCCCTCCCAGCTCTGGGCTGTGGGAAACAGTGGTGTCATCTCTGGTGCTCTCTCTACCCACATGGCAATCCGATCTGTACCACTCCCACCTCACGGTAGCCATGGAAACCCCCAGAGACTGCCCTTCCCTCGTTCCTATACAGTAAGTGGACTTCAGCCCCGTTTTAATACTGTGCTCTCAAACTCAGTGGGTGTCATCGCTTCCTTTTTTGGTGCAAGCCTTTGGAAAGGGTAATACAGTATCCTCCCATCAGTGTCTACGCTGCCTCGCATTTTGCACCACTGTCGTACCATCCAACCCGCCAGCTCCCTCAGCCTTTCTTTATCAAGGGGAAACTGGATGCACTGTGTTCTTCCAAACTTAGTATTCCAAGCTCTCTGCTCTGAATGCTCAAAAGACACTCTTCTTGCAAGGGAAAAAAGCCATTTCTTCTCGAGGTATTTAAGATAACCTCCATGAGGCTTTTTTTTTTTTATTTTTTTTTTGAAACCCTGCCTCTCACTTGTTTCTCTCTGCCTGCATTGTTAGAGATTATACCCGGAGTGCAGATGGGGTAAAGCTCTCTGGCTGCCTGGATGGGGAAGGATTTATCAAAGGAGTAGGAAGGACCACATCCATTTACGCTTCACAATGTCACCCTGTCATCCTTGAAATAACCTCCTGTTGATATAGTGGTAAGAATGTGTGGAGCCATGTTCAAGTGGTCAAGAAATGTCAGATCATCGTTCTGTAACTGAACTCAGCTTTTCTTAGGACCTCTCAGTCCACGTGGAGGCAGAAGGAGCTTAGTCATCCCCAGGTAAACTCATGCTTTCGAGGCTTCCCCATCATTTTCGTGAGGACGGCGTCTATAGACAGACTGCTGGGGTCAGGTCCCGGTGCCGCCGCTGTCTGACTGCGTGAGCCGTTCACTTCTACCTCTGCCATGGTTTCCATGTCCAGCAAATGACACTTACAATTAAATGTCCTTTGGAGGGTTGTTGTAACAAGTTAAGTGACGGAATGCTTGTGAAGCCTTTGAGAACGGTGAGTGGCCTAAAGTATTCAATAAACATCAGTTGTGAGATCCCCAGAAACTAATCGTTTCACTCTTTTCTAAAGCTACTTCCTGAGAGAGGAGGAGCCGCCATTATCTATACTTGTGAATATTCTGAAAGATATCACTGCAGTTGAAGGTTTTCGGGACAGTTTTAATATACATTAAGTCCTCACACAGTGGTGGTGAATTGAGCTGTTTCTTTTCTTTCAATTAGACCATGAAAAATGTAGTAACATATTTAGAGAACATCCCATTTCTTACTTTATCATCTTGATATAATGTCTAATTTTTATCCGTGCAAGCTTAATGGCCCACTACAAGAAGGGCTATTTACAGAGATGGGAAATTATGCCCTAGCCAGCAGAAGAAAGGATGGGCTTCTACTGTGGCGAAGAGATCTTCTGGGCCATGAGATGGCAAAACCACCCCCCATCAGGATGAAATCATTAAGAAGTAATCATCGGGGCTGGTTTTTTTTTTTTCCTCCTAACTTAGGCAATATTGCTGGCTGCCTAAAAATGATGGGTCTCTTACACTTGTCAGCACTTTACAGTCAACAGTATAATTTCACATGATTTCATTTGACCTACCATCAGCTCTGGCAGGGTTTAAAATAGCATTCTTATTTTTAAACCGGATGTGAACATGAAATCTGAGAAAAGTTAAAGGTGTGAACTTCCTAATAAAATAGAAAGAAAAAAAGAAAGAAGATTCTACTGCTGATTTTAGTCAGGAGAGGGTAGGTTCTGCAACAGTAAGAACTAAACCCTGAATATGGGTGGTTTAACATATCAAAAGTTGATTCCTCTTACACGTCTCAGTTGCCAGCAGGTCAACCTTCTAGAACAAAATGGTTTCCAAGGGAGAAGCCTTTGGCCTCACCTTATCTGCTTTGGCCTGAACTGATATATGACTTTGACTTGATTCCATTGACAAGAATTAATTAGGTGATGGGCGTGGGAAATGTATCATCCCCAGTGGGGGGCACATAGTGTTCTGCTTTAAAGCTTGGCTTGATTTTCACCTTCTACAGGATGAAACCCAACGTCTTCAGTCTTGCCTAAATATGTTCATGACCCCAATATGTTACATAACATACACACATGAACACACACACACACACACACACACACACCCATCAGTCATGAAAGGATAACTCTAGATCCCACTTCCCTAATATCGTGTCTGACACAGAGTAGATAAATGGTCAATAAATATTTTGTTGAATGAAAGAACATATCAAGAAACAGTCTGTGTCACAAGTTTATCCCTAAGGTCTCAATAAATTAATGTGAACATATTAGAGTGGATGGAATCTTAATCCTTATTCTACAAGCCATTGGGATTGAATTTTAAAGGTACCGTGATTTGGGAGAATTCCTAACCACAGCAAGGTTATATGTATAGCAGGGGAGGGTGTGTAAACAGATCTTTAGGCCTGAAGCAAACAACATCCAAGGTCCAACAATACTCCTTTCCATGCTGCTAGCTCTGGTTCCACATGTGAGGCCTGGAAACCATCCACCTTTGAACTCCAAGACATCAGGCAGGTAATGGGAAAGGCACAATGTTAACATTCACATTAGGTTCTGACACCTGATTATAGAAGTTCAGCTGTGGGGATCTTCTGCAAGGTACAGAGGGCAAAGGGCACCATCTGGGGACAATAGGACCTGCTGCAATGGGGTGAATGATTCAGCCCTGTCTACTAAAATCTCAATCAAACAGCCACATGATTCCTTTCTGCTGCCACTGGACACTGCCAGCAGAAAATGTGTCTGTCCTGTGAACAGTGACACTATAGCTGCTTTCTTAAGAAAGGACCTTATACTAGGTACGGAAACCAAGAAGGATGTATCACTGTCTTGATGGGCTGGTAAACTAATGCTTTAATTCAACAAATATTACTCAAGTGACTTCAGCCTTTTAAATTCTTAATACCTATAGATAAGCATAAATATTTCTCACCCAATTTAAATTTTAAAATATAAATATCGTGTCTAAAAATAAGTCAAAGTGTAATTGTAATAATGCAGAATACAATTTTTAAACTATATTCTTTCCCTCCCCATATGTTATTACCCTGTCAAGTTGAGAATCACAGATTGGCTTGACCGAGTATTACCTTAGGCACTGGGCATTCAGAGATGGAAGAAACAGGCACCTTGCCTTCAGACAGCTCTGTCTAATGGGGAACCAGACATTTAGTCAATAATTATAAGGGGAAAGGATATAGTCACTTGGAAAAGGGAAGAGGGGTGCCTGGGTGGCTCAGTTGGTTACATGTCTGACTCTTGGTTTGGGCTCAGGTCATGATCTCAGGGTCCCGAGATGGAGCCAGCATCAATCTCTGTGCTCAGCGGGGAGTCAGCTTCTCTCTCTCCCTCTGCCCCTCCCCTGCTCATGCATGCACTCGATCTCTCTCTCTCTCTCTCTCTCATATAAATACAGTCTTTAAAAAAAAAATAGAGTTAGGTAAAAAAAACCCAAGGGGATCATTAGACTAAACAATATGATTTTTTTCTTATAGGCAAGAAGATCTTTAAAGTTTTATTAACAAAAATGTTAACAATGAAAACTGATTTTAGAGAGGTTAATCAGGCTGCAGGGTCCCGGACAGGTTGCAGGGAGGAGACCCTGGGATGGAGAGCCCGTTCTGATGTCAGAATGAGAGGTGTTGGTGCTCAGGCGAGGACTGTCTCATCTGAGAGTGGGAAGGAAGCGCATGTGTCAGGTCACAGGCAGGTTTCGGGGAATCAGAGAGGGTTGGCTGAGGCAGAGCAGGAAGATGACATGGGGGTTAAAATTGATAAGGTGATCCCACAATGTAGATGAAAAGGCGAAGAAAGTTGAATAGCTATAATAATTTCAAAAAAGAATGAAGTCAGGGAGCTCACTCACGCTAGCTGACTTACAGACTCACTGTAGAGTTCCAGTGAGGTATTGAGGGAACGCTAAACACACAGAAATGGAAAAGAAATAGGCCCACACATATATGGTCAATTAATTTTTGACAAAGGTAAACTAGAAATTCATTGAAGGAAGCAAAACTAATGCTGGAACAAATTTATAGCTACATGTAAAAAGTGAACCCCTACCCAAACCTTGCACCCTATAAAATTTAACCCCAAATGGATCGTATACCTCAGTGTAAAACCTAAAATAAAACACCTAGAAGAAAATCTAGGAGAAAATCTTTGTGACCTTGGATTAGGCAAAGATTTCTTACATACAACATTAAAAATATAATCCATGAAAGAAAAATTTGATAAATTGGACTCTATTAAAATTAAGAACTTCTATAATTTGAAGGATGCTATTAAAAGATAAAAAGGCTAATCACATTCTAGGAAAAAATATCTATAAATTATATACAGATCTAATGGGTAATTTTTATCCAGAACATATAAAAATTTCTTAAAGCTTAATAAGCAAGAAAAAAATTTTTGATTTAAAAAAGGAGCAAAAGTTTGAGGGGTCTCTGGGTGGCTCAGTTGGTTAAGCGTCCAACTCTTTTTATTTTTTTTAAGGTTTTATTTATTTATTTGACAAAGAGAGAGACAGCCAGCAAGAGAGAAAACACAAGCAGGGGGAGTGGGAGAGGAAGAAGCAGGCTCCCAGCAGAGGAGCCTGATGTGGGGCTCGATCCCAGGACTCTGGGATCACACCCTGAGCCAAAGGCAGACGCTTAACAACTGAGCCACCCAGGCGCCCCAAGCGTCCAACTCTTGATTCTGGCTCAGGTCATGATCTCAGGGTCCTGAGATAGAGCCCTGCGTTGGGCTCCAAGCTTGGGATTCTCTCTTTCCCTCTGCCGCTCCCACCCCTGCTCACACAGTCTCTCTCTCTCTCTCTTTCTCTCTCTCTCTCTCAAAAAGATAAAAATAAGATAAATGTAGCAAAATTTTGAACAGACATACCACCAAAGAAAATACATAGATGATAAATAAGGACATGAAAAGATGTTCAGCCTCCTTAGTCATCAGGGAAATACAAAATAAAACTACAGTGAAATACCACCACACACTTATTAGAAGAGCTAAAATAAAAATATACTGACTGTGTCAAGCACTGTCAAGAGTGGGAAGCAATTAGAACCATCATACATTCCTGATGGCAAAATAGTAAAGACATTTCGGAAAACATTTTGGCCTTTTCTTATAAAGTTAAACATATATTTATTATACAACCCCCAACTCCTCCTCCTGGGCATTCACCCAAGGGAAGTAAAACTTATGTCTACACGAGAGCTTGTATCAATAGTTAGACCGCCTTCATCTGAAAATGCCAAAAAGCAGAAACAACCCAAGCATCCCGCAGCTGGAGAATGGATAGACAAGCTGTAATACACCCATTCCATGCAATATTACCTAGTAATAACAAGGAATAGACTTACAGATACAGAAAACAACACGATGCATTTCAAAAGCATCATACTAAGTGAAAAGAAATCAGACTCAAAATGCGGCATGCTGTCATGATTTCGTTTACGTGATGTTGTTGAGAAAATAAAACTCTTAGGACAGAAAACAAATCAGTGGTTGCCATGGACTGGGGGTGGGCCAAAGCCCGACTACAAAGGGCACAGGGGGGTCGTTGTGAATGAAGGAACTGTCCTATATCTTGAGTAGAATGATGGTGACATTTGTCAAAACTCACAGAACTGTACACTAAAAGGGTGAGTTTTCCTCTGGGTAATTATACCTTAATAAAAAATTCATTATCTAGAGATTTACATTGTGAATTTAATTTTCCACAAAATGTGTTTCATTTAAAAGTCATAAATCCCCAAGTGACAGCATAATGGAAGTAGAGCTGAAGCCTCAGGAGCTCCTGAAATGGGATATAGACTTAGAAGATGACTACAGAAGCAGGAGCTCAAGATGGATGAACGTCCAAAAGTCCCAAATATGGATCAAAATGGACAGAAAGATGACGGCGCCACGTCATACGGATGTTTGCTCAAATGTCATCTCCTTGAGAGTCTCCTTTGGCTTACGTGACATTTTTGACACATCTGTGCCTTTGTTCTCTATCTCGTAGTGTCTAGAAACTATGCTTCATGAGGACCAGAACTCCACCTGGTTTCACCACTGTGTCTCCAATGCCAACAACCATGCCAGCCCTGATTAGACCCTCTGAGAGTCTTGAAGAATGAATGGACCCTACTGTGGACTTAGTTAGGCATAAATATTGACAAAGAATTCAGAGCACAGCTCTGTGAATGTTTTCCTAGCTTCCTCTTTATTCTACATTCTACAAGTAGACATCAATCATGAGCCATTTAGCATGAATCTGAAGTATATAAAGCTAGTACTGGTGAGGAATAAAGATGTTGCTTCCAAATTTTGGAGAACACCAACAGATATGAAAGGAGGCACTGGATGAGCCTGGAGAAGATGAAGGTGTGCTCAGGAACAGATGCTGAATGGGCAGTGCTGTTGGGTTGACCCCACAGCTAATCTCAACCCTCTTCTCACTCTCCCAGCTAAATACTCACTGCCCTAGTCTCTGCTGCAGTTAAAAGCAGCTCAGTCTGGGAAACGTAACTGGAAGCCCATGAGATTTCTGATAAGAATTTCTCCTTTTCCAGTACAAGGAGAAAGATATGACTGGCTTTTATTTTTTCCTTTCTGTCTGCCTTGAATTCTGACGCAATGCGTGGAGCTGCAGCAGCCACTTTATCACCACAAGAGAAAACCCAAGGCAAATTAGATGAGTCAAAGACAGCAGCCACCTACCTTCAGATTTCTTATTATATGAAAAAAAACCCACACAGTTTATTTGTTTAAGCCACTGTTACGGGGGCTTTCTTTTTGAGCTGAATACCTCCCCAGTGGATTTTTTTTTAAAGGTACAAAACTACATGTTTAGAGTTCTGAAGTCAAGGCCTTAAAAGGGGGCCACAGAAAATCAAATAAACATTTCATTTTCTTTTATTCCACATTTGGGTGGTACAGGGGCTGGCTATGCTCAGGTTTCTCCTCCTGCTAACTGTTAAAGAGGCACTGAAGAGAGTTTTATAAACATTGATTCAGACTGGATTATATGTTTCTGAGTAAGAAAAAGTCTCTCCCCTTTCCCAAAGAAAAAAGCCTTGAATTTTTCAGAATGATTCTCCACATTTCAGATAATGACAGTACTTGCGTAATTTTATGAAAAATGCTAAAAGCACTTTAAAAATATTAACTTAAAAAACTACCCAAAACATTAGGTCATTTTTTTCATAATGGCTCAATAAGAGGATTTTCTGTTGTTCTTCCTATATTGTAAAAGGATGTGATTCCTGACACTTTAAGACAACCAAGGAAAGTGTGAGACATGGGCTCTGGAACCTGAAACCCATTCCATATTGTGCAACCCTGAACACCTTACATGCCGGCTCTGGCCTCCAGCAGCTCTGCTGTGGGAGCTGAGCAATGACTACTTCACTGCGGGATGAAGTAAGGAAGGAGCCAGTTCTCATGTGGAAAACGGATTTGGGGGGAGAAAAAGAGCAAAGTAGTCATGGAGGAATTCTACTCATTAATCTCCTGTCAGGGTCCCCCCAAGCTGAGAGTAGGTGAGCTGTGAGTGAGGGCTGATGTCCTTCCCCTTGAAGACCACTCTCCCAGATTCTCCACCCACCCACACTCTCCACTCTCCCAGATTCTCCACTCTCTCATACTCTCCACTCTCCCAAATTCTCCACTCACTCAGATTCTCCAGCCAGATTTTCCACTCTCCACCTCTCCACCCTCCCAGATTCCCCACCCACCCAGATTCTCCACTCTCCCCCACTCTCCACTTTCCCAGATTCTCCACCCTCCCAAATACTCCATTCCCCCAGGATTTCCCTTGCCACACTCTCTTCTCTCCAACTTACCACTCTCCCAAATTCTCCAACCACCCACACTCTCCACTCTCCCAGATTTTCCACTCACCCAGATTCTCCACTCACCCAGATTCTCCGTCCACCCAGATTTTCCACCCATCCAGATTCTCCACCTTCCCATACTCTCCATTCTCCCAGATTCTCCATTCTCCCAAATTCTCCATCCACCCAGATCCTCCACCCACCCATATTCTCCACCCTCCCACACTCTCCACTCTCCCAGATTCTCCACTCTCCCAAATTCTCCATCACCCGGATTCTCCACCCACGCAGATTCTCCACCTTCCCACACTCTCCACACTCCCAGATTCTCCACTCTCCCAAATTCTCCATCCATGCAGATTCTCCATCCTCCCATACACTCTACCCACCCTGATTATTCTCCCTTTGCCAAAGGTAAGTAAAGCAGAAACTTCCAGGAATTCCTCTCCTATTTGTGTTCCATTTTGGGAAGGAAAGAGACGGTTCTCCCAAGATAGAAATAAGTGGTTGGAGAGGAAGAAGGAAGCATAACCTTGACACAAACAAGAGCCAGGTTAAGCTTTCCCACGCACTTAAGAGCTACTTCTTTCCCTTTGCTGTCTTCTCTGCCTGCTCTCATCTCCGCCTGCCCAGGCATTCAGCTTGGACCATGCATGCTGTACTTAAAAAAAAAAAAAAAAAATCTCTCCCTCTTTTCCCTAGTCCTCGTCCTATCTGAAAACATTTTCCCTCAACAAGCTGATTCCAAGTACCAGCATAAAAGACTTTCAGAGTAAAGGAACTGTTTCCCTGGGGTGTCTCTCTCCTCAGCCCCCTTAACCTTCCAATGCTACTTGCATTTTAAAGAGGATTTTGCTTAACTTACACAAACCCCTACTCTTCTGAGTTCCCTGAGCAGAGTTAGTGCCGATCACAGGGTCAAGAGAAGTATCAGGGTTCCTTGAAGAAACAACAGCAAGGGGTAAGAGGATTCCTCTTAATTCCTCTCTTCCAGCTCCCAAAGGCTTCTGCCCAGCTGCTCTCCTGGGCTGGGGCCCTGATTCACCCTGGCCTGCAGTGTTCCAGGCTCTGCATCTGATCAGAGATCTCCCCGTGGCACTCAGAATTCCATTCACGTACAGATACTGAACCGAAGTCTTTGCTCAAGGACCATTATTCACAACTCATAATTTAATAAAAAAAATGAAATGGAATATTGTTAGGGCCCAAATGCAAGTTTCCTTCCTTTCATCTAGTATTGTGGACTATTGCCCTTGGCAACACATAGCAATCTATGCAAATAGAAGATATTCTTTCAACTGAGGATAAATTTGATTTTCTGTCCAATGCATTTAGTTCCTTTTGAGGATTTTTTTTTTTTTTGGCCTAGGTTGGGATAAAAATGCAAAAGGTATTCAAGATTACAGAAACTATTTGTCCAAAATAAAACTTAGAATAATTTATTGAATGCTAACTGCCAAGCACTTTGTCTTCTCCTTCGATTATTTTATTTGCTCCTCCATTATGCCAGGTTAACCTAGATTATGCCATGGTAACAAATAATCAGCTATTATCAGAAAGTTGAAACTATAAAGTTTATTCCCTGCCCATGTCATGTGTTTATTAACAGGTTAATAAGGAGCCTCTGCTTAGTGTAGTCACTCAGGGACCTCGGCTGATGGAAGTCCCATCTCCACACAGGCTGCTTTAATACCAGGACTAGAAGACAGACAGACAGGAAATGGTGAACCCTGCCCTGGCTCTTTTAGCTTCCACCCAGAAGTGACACGCATCACTTCTGCTTACAGTTCATTGGCCAAAGTAAGTTCATGGTTGTATCTGATAGCAACGGAGCAGGGAAATAGCAGCCTCCCCCTGGGAAAGTCAGGGGCTGTTGGTGATCAGAACTATGAATGCAACTCTTACCACTCTAAAACAGGAATTATCATCCTTGATTTACAGAGAGAAAAGGTGAGGCGCATGGAAGATAAGTTCACACAATAGTTGATTGTCCAAAAATGTGAACCCAGCCAGACCTGGTTCAGAAGCACATGCCCTCTCCACTGTAACAGAACTCCCTAAAGATGTTCCATAGAACTCTAATTCTGTGAGTTGCTAAGCGTACAAGAAAGGACTATGGCCAAAAAACTTTGGGAAAGAGCACATGTTATATTCATCATATATGATGTATTAGCCTACTTAAGCTTCTGAGAAGTCTTACAATAAAGAAACAAGTTTAATTCCGCTTAATCAAAATTTCCTAAATTCATTTGACCACAGAACATTAGGATGTTACCTCTAATAATATTCCATGGAGACAATGGTCCCTGGAACACACCTCAGAAAATGCCACATCATGTTCTTTCCCCCACGGAACCTGTGGAATAACCTAACAGAACCACCTTTTTGGGCAGATGAGACCCAGAAAGGCAAGGTGATCTTCCCAAGGTCACACAGGCCTGTGAATGGTAGAGACAGGACAGAGCTGTAGTCTCTGGATATCTAAGTCAGAATTCCTGGTCAGCCTGCGGCAGCATCACGAAAATACAAACTGGAAAGCCTAGTCAAATTTAAGATAGCATTGATTCTTAATGCTAAGCACTACTGAAATATGTACAATATTTGAATAAATGAAAAAACACAGAAGACTAAATTTTGTGAAGATGTCAGTTCTCCCCAAATTACCTCTTAATGTTTAAAACAATTTTAGTCAAAACTTCAATGTGGTTGTTTTATTTTGACAAAATAATTCAAAAGCTTAAAAAAAAAACAGGTGAGAAAAACTAAGAGATTTTAATATAAATGCTAATGAGGAAGAGAGATTTTTCCCTATCAGCTTTTAATAAATATAAATCTACATTAAGCAAAAACATTTCAGAATTAGCACAATACTTGACAGACCAATAATAACAAATGGATTGCCCCGAAAATAAAATTCTTATACATAAATGAACTTAATACTACAAAGAAACTGCAAAAATCAGTAAGAAGGAATGCGTATTTTGGCAATAAAACTAGAGGGTGGGTGGGTGGGTGATGATTCTTACATCATGTAAGGTTGTCAGATCAATTTCACTTGGATTTTGAAACTAAGTTTTTACAAAATAGCTAGGAAAAAAGTATAACTATCAGACTAATTTTGAGATGAGCAAAAACTTTCTAAGTTTAGAAATAAATATTTAAAGGGAAACAAAAACTGAGAATTATTGGCAATATAACTAAATATATGTAATATTATAGCTCGTAAATAACATATGTAATAATTGTATTACAAACATAACGTGATTAAAGCCTTTAATATATAATGAGCTCCTAGAAGAAAAAAAGATGTTTCTCATGGAAAAATAGGCAAAGGAAATAAAAATAATTTTAGATTAAATGCAGTTAAAAGAACATATACAAATATTGTTTGCCAGTGGTCCGAATGATACAAACCGAACAATGAGCCATATCAAATTGTCAAAGATTCAAGAGAAAGATCATGTAAAGCATGTGACAGTTCTGTAAGGCTGTCAGTAAATCAGGACAATCAACCTAACTTTTCAGGAGAGCAATTTGGTAATATACACGCAAGCCTAAACAATACATCTGCACTTGGATTTCGTAATTCTGCTTGCAGGATTGAACCATAAGAATACTAAAGAAATATTCAAAGAAAGTTGAGACATGGGGCACCTGGGTGGCTCAGTTGGTTAAGTGTCTGCCTTCTGCTCAGGTCATGATCCCAGGGTCCTGGGATGGAGCTCCAAATCGGGCTCCCTGCTCAGCAGAGAGCCTGCTTCTCTCTCTACCCTCTGCCTGCAGCTTCTCCTGCTTGTGTTCTTTCTCTCGTTACCTTTCTGTCAAATAAATAAAATCTGTAAAGGAGAAGGAGAAGAAAGTTGAGACATGGTCTTAAGTGTTAGGTAGTTTTGTTCCATAGGTATCTGACAATAGAAGAGGAAAATTATGATATAATCACAGGATGAAATATTAAGGAATATTATGTACCCATAACAATCATTGTTCTTCATTCAATGCTAAAACTTTTTTTTTAAATCATGATAAACTATTTATAGAATATATTCCAAGTTTTATAAGCTACATAGATATATATACTCAGAAAATATGGAAGGAAATATACCAAAATGAGAAATTCTCTTTGGAAGGTGGGTTTTTGTCTTTGTTCTTTTTAAGTACTTTACTAAATTTTTGACCATGAGCACATAATTACTTTTATTATCAGAAACAACAAAATATTGCTATAAAGTACACCATGCGGACTTTCAAGTATATTTCGCTCATTGCGTTTCCATAAAAGCAAATGAAAGGATCAATTTTTTTCCACAGAGAAACCTTTGTTACCTTTGTGACAGCCAAACAGAGGGAGGAGGGAGCATGCCAAATGGAGGGAGGAGGAGTTCCAGAGAATGTCCCATCCCCTGAGGCTCACACATGGACAGGTCTGGGGAGCTGCCAGTGTCTCTCTAGTGATGACCTGGGTGTGGCAGAGAGGGACGTGGTCTTTAAATAATTAAGGTTACGCACTTTCAGAGCCACAGCTGGATTCAGGAATTTAGTGAATTCTCCCATTTCTTTCTTTCTCCGTTCTCTCATACCGCTCCCCTCATAATTTTTCCCCACTCCAACCCCCAACTGAGATTTTGATAGTGATTTCTGAATTATGCAAGTGACCTGTGACTTATCTGTTTCTTTGAAAATCAACTTTTCCAATCATTTGCATCATTTTTCTATCATCATTGGGATGGGCTGAACCACAAAGTGTGTTTAGACTTCCATGACAAGTGGAGAATAGTAAGAAGGTGGCTTAGACAGAGGCAGGCATCAGTCGAGAGGACTAGTCTCTAGGGCACTAGTCCCTGCTGGGGTAACCAAGGCCCCTGAGCATAGGCCCAAGGAGATATGGCCAACCCATCAAAATCCAAGAGGCTCAGGTGGGAGTGATGCTTGTAGCTAGGCAGGTGGTTGGACCTGTGGACCTCAGATAGGCTCCCATAGAATGAGTGATGAGAGGTGGAGGGACTAGTGTCCTCCCCGGGGCAAGGGACGATTGTAGGACTCAGAGAACATGTAGGAGACCCAGAGATGCAGACCCAGAGAAGGACGAATGGAAACCAAGGCAGACCACCAGCTATATGAATTGGGTGCAAACTAACAATTAGCCATTTATACTCTCCTGACCAACCACCCAACTTAGGTGTCAAGAAAATCAAGTCACCAAGAGTTCAGGATGATCTCCCTGGAATTTTTGTACCGAGTGCCTCTCATGCCCCTTCCTGCTACCCATTCTCATCTATTCCATATCCTGGCTTCACGTCTGCTTCTGCTCTTCATTTGCTTAACTCCTCCTGGTTTCTTTTAGTTACTTGATTGTGAGCCTCCTGGATGGACTGGAAAGTACAGGTATCAGAGACTGTACTGCAATGGGCTCCCAGGGAGAAAGGTTCCTTGGACACTTTCAGAACAGAAAGCACCTTCCTGGAGGCCTTTTTTTTCTTAAGAATGAATGAATGAACAAATGAATGAATGAATGAATGAATGAATGAATGAATGAATTTCTTTTAGAGAGAGAGAGGGAGAGAATGTGCACACAGGTGAGCAGGAGGAGGGGGAGAGGGAGAGAGAGAGAGAGACTCTCAAGCAGACTCCGTGCTGATCATGGAGCCCATCTTGGGACTCAATCCCACCACCCTGAGATCATGACCTGAGATGAAACCAGGATCAGTCACTTAACTGACTGAGCCACCCAGGCATCCCCTGGAGGCTTAGTTTTTTAATTATGTGGATCATCAGGAAGAATAGTTTTTTGGTATTTTTATTACATAGTAATTATTTAGTTTCTACTATGTTGTAGAGATTTGGACCTCATTTATCCAAATGTTAGTTTTCTATTTCAAGGGTCTAGAGCTCAAATAGCAATTTAAATGTTAATCTCGGCTCTTGGTACATAGCAGGAGCTTCATTCGTTTGTTCAACAAACATTAATTACTACCTGAACTTGCAGCCCAGTGGGTTCTCAGATGATTTCTAATATCTGTGATCTGGTATATTATGGGAATTCAGATGGAATCCCAGAATTCAATTGCCCCCAAACTTCCAATACACCCTCTTTGTGATTAATCAAGAAGTTGTCCTGTGATCCAAGAATGAATCACAAGAAAGGACTCACCTCGAAATGAATGTTGGGTACTGGTGTTTCTGTTGCAGGTGAAATCCAAGGATTCACTAGTAACCAAAAGCTGAATCAGACAGTCCATCCAAATGCAGTCCTATGCACCAAACCCTGATTGAAATGAGAACAATGAGGCAGTGGGAAACTAACATTGCAAATTAAACATGAAATATAACCCATGGCAGTAATGATAAAATATTCCAGACCAAAAGTAACCCTTTCTGGTCAGAGTAGAAAGAGCCGATGCAGTTATTTAATATGTCCTAGAGGCTAAATTGAAAAATAAATGCTAGGCAGTGAATCACTTCCTTGTGCAGTCCCAATTTGAAGGAGATAAAATTGTTGCCTTCTGTCACTCGTGATGGTGGTGTTGAGAGGTAGGTCCAAGGCAGTTGAAGCAATGAAGACAACTAGAGAAGGTTCCAGGTGGAGAATTCTTTTCTTCTCTTGGTAGCAAGTTCTCCTAACTCAGGACAGAGACCTAGCCAAGACCTCGCCCATTTGAAATAGTTGGTTTTCAGGACAGAGGTCCAATTTCTCATTATTAAGTCTTTCATTGCTCTGTGACCACGCTTAACATTCCTGAGTGGCCCCTATCTTTCCTCACTAACCTGAAAGTTTTCGACCTTTGCCTTGACTTATATTATTGCCAGGCACCCTACTCTTTCCTTGGCTACTTCTATTCATTTTTTTTTCGGACTCAGTTCACATATTAATTTCTCCAAGATATATCTTTTGACCAACCTTGACCAGTCTTTCCTAAAGTTCTACTGCCTGTCCCTTATTTGGAATTCTACAAAATCTCCATTATAGTGGCTCACGGTAATTTTTTTTTTACATTTATACTTCCACCATCAGACCATGAGCTCCTTGTCTTAGCCTTCCTTCTAACACCAAAGTATGTTGAACTTTAGAACTAGATTCTCAATAAATGTGTGTTGAACTTGATTATACAGAATGTCAACCAGTATGTATATATTCAGAACATGATTTCCAGGGCAGGTTTCCATTTCTGGTCTTGGTATCATATATATATGGCACACACGTGTGCCAAGGTTCTCCCCTCAGGGCAAATGTCTTTCCCCCAGATATACTACATGAGAGTTCACAGAATGACCCTTGGTCCATAACTCTTTGGAACCATCTTTGTCCACAGCCATGCCGCAACCTCAACAGACCCAGGCTGACAATACCTCCCATCCCATTCACATTCTTGATTCTTCAAGCAGGAGCCCCCCTGTCAGTTTGTCCCACCAGCCCCCCCTAGTCAGAGAGTGCAACCTACATCCCTGTCCTGCACCTCTGTTAAAGTGATATGAAAAACCTTACAGAAAATTTTGAAACTTGAATTAACATCCAGACTTATATGTAGCTTTACATAATTTTCTTATTTTTTTTTTGCAATAGTCTTGTTATATATTTTTTTCATCATTGATAATGGAGTACTAGAAATGAAGACTATCCTGGTTAATCCTAGATGGGATTCCCATACTTCTAGGCAAAAGAGTTCTAAAAGGTGAATGCAATAGATGATTTGATGACAGTAATTCAACTGTATTTGCCCAGGTGTCTCCCAGATGGATATTGGGAGGGTGGTGAAATTGCAGATTTTCAAAAGGGGCATCATTAGGAGGAGGCGGTGGTGGGGAAGAAGCCAAGGTGTGTGCTGTGTGCTCTGCAGCAAGCCCAGTCTTACCTCTGAGCCTTCTGGTCGACCATTCCCTGGCAGTGTCCCTGAAGCAGCAGGTTGGGTGAGACACAGGGAGAAGTTGGGACAAAATCCTGAATGAGAGGTTTCCAACTGTGCAGAAATGGTTACTGCCCAGGGGTTTCTAGATCCCCTCAATGGATCTCATACCCCAAGTCGCATTAAGCAGCTTCAGGAATCCAAAGCTTTACAGTCTGTTCCTACCCACCTCACTTTGAATTGTGTGCTCCCTGCATTGCGTGGTGATTCATCCTTAGTGGAATTAGACATTTTCAGATCTTTGCTTTGGATATTTGCAGCCCACCTAAGCAGATTAATAGAGCTTTGAGCAGCCTCAGAGCCTGCGTGCTGTGAATGACAGGTGGCATATGAGTCTCGGTGACAGGAGAGCAGAGTTTCTTTGCCTGCTGCTGCCTGAGAACTGAGGCTGAATCATAACCTTTCTGAGATTTCATTTCCTCTCTTGGGAAGTAAGATATATTTGCTCCTTCCTGTGTCTGAGAGATTCATCTTCAACATCACAAAAATAACAATAATCATAAAATGAGCCATGAAAATGTAAGCGGTACAGAAAGTTCTGTGATTCCTGGGACAGAAGATGCAGCTGCATCTTGTGTGGTATTTATGACTACAGTTGTGCAGGAGCCATCCACGGCTCCAGGGTCCATCCAACCAAGCACATACTGAGCATTGACCTTATACCCTCAGTCCTACTGGACACAGTCATGAAACTGACCCAGCCCCAGCAACCCAGCTTCAGACAAGCTTTGGGTCGGAGGAAAATGAATGAAAATTGAAAGTAAATGAGTCAACTTCACCAATCCTGGCCCCAAACTGGAACAGAAAACCACGATAGTAAGCAGGGCATGAACTTTACAGTGAAGTAAAGCTTTGTTTACATCCCAGCTACATCGCCTATGAGCCAGGTATTCCATGAACCCCCTTTCCTTATTTATAAGATTGAGGACAGGGACATCTCATGGGTCAGTCTGTGATATCCGTGAGCGATATGTAAAGCTTCTCAAATGTTTGGTCCATGACAATCAATCAAGAACACTTATTAAGCATCTACTATACATGACAAACGAAGTAAGTCTGTGCTAGATTAATGTGCTTCACTCCAATAATGTTAGTTCCCATTCACCGTATAACTGTTAAAGATACTTCACACTTTTTTAAAAATTCCAGTTTCCGGGACTCCTCTGGAAAAGAGGATCACCATTCCTTGGATTTGGATAAATCATGTTTTGCCCTCCAGACAAGTCTGACATAACCAGCATTAACTAGTGTCACCCAACTAAATGTCTGGTATTTCCTGAGATAATTCCCATTTCAGATAACCTGTTCTGTGATATTTATAGGCGCCCTTTCACTTGTCATTAACAGTATATCCATCCAACAGATATTTATGAAACACTTTCCATGAGAAAGACAGAATGCAGCCTGGAGGGGTGCCCTAGACTAATGGCCACGCTCAGAGACATCCTTTTGGTCCTGGAAACCTATCCTATGGAGTGAGACCCCCAAGTACCAGCCCTGTGGCAGCACCAGCATTGCTCAGGGAGTGCTGTAATTCATCCTTCTAAATCCCAGGTCTTCATTTTCTGATCTGCAGAGAGATGACGTCACTGCATGGCCTCATCACTTGGAGGTTGAAAACCAATTAGTCATGCCTACAACCATGTAACTGAGTTGAAAACGCTCTAGTCTTTAGTCACTGAAAAATTTCAAACTCACCCCTGACTTCTATGCAGGATTGAGCATCTGGCTGGAATTTTGCCTCACATGACCACTAGGGGGCATTTGATCCCCAACTATATTTCTTCAATAGCTTTGAGAAAGGTGTTGGGACAGCATCCCTACCTGGGGGAAGGGAGCCTGGGTGGAGGGCTGTTAGACTCAGGTGAAATTCCAACACACTGGAACTGAAAATAGGATGAAACGGGTGAATTCAAGCATCGTCCTGGAAAGGTAGTGAGTTATTTATAAATCACTCCTAAAACCTGTATGTAGCACAGGAAACCAGTTCTTATTGCGCATACAGTGTACCGGGCACTGAGCTGGAAGTCTGCATTTTCACCATCATGTCTATCCATCACAAGTATCCTGCGGCAGATTTTATCTTTATCTTCATTTTATAAATGAAAACATAGACTCAGAGAGGTTATCACTTACCTATGTATTACACATCTAGGGAGTAGCAAAGAGTCTGATCCCAAGTCAGGCTGGTTTCAAAGCCTACCCACTTTTCTACAAATCACTCACCTGATTGTAATACTCAAATACCTCGGAACTTGCTTCTTCAATTCTCGTTGTCATAATTTTCCAAATCCTCGTATTACCCTGGGATTTGTGTGTGTCTGTGTATTTGTGTGTGCGTGGGTAAGAACGCTATGAATAAGTGATCTCACAAGTAAGTGTTTGCATACTTAATGCCCCTTGTACCACTTGATGAAACAGGATTTAAACTTGGCCGAGTATAATTTATAGACTCTATATGTACTGCTAACACCTTATACTGCAGACAATTAATTGATGGTGAACAATTAATAAACGAATAAATAAACATGGCTCTTAGGAAGATTCCAGAAAACAAGAAGGGGGTGGGGAGCTCCTTCCATCTGGAAATTTCCTGAAGCCTCTGAGGTGAGATGGTCTTCAAATAGAGAACTATAAAGCAGGAGCAGGGGGCCTAATTTCACAGGACCTGCTCAGTCTGCCCTACAGACATCATCCAATCCCAAGGAGAATAGACTCTGACCTGTTTACAGAGAGACTGGGGTCTGCCAGCCCAAAGCACAGTGACTGCAAGCTTCTAAGAAAAAGGCTCAGCCAAGCCAGCACCGACTGTGCCAGCCCTCCTGAGGCCCGACTTCCAATTCACTGATATATCTAACCAGATAATTTGATTTGCAGTGTTTGTCATTCTGTGCTCCCAACAGAGCAGATCTGAGCTCCAAGCCTACTTTGAAGATATTGGATGCCTGGGTTGGAATTGTGCGCACAGAGACAAGGAACAGAGCCGCTCCATGCCCACTGAGAGGCCAGAGACATCCTCCATTACAGAGAAACTTGATTTCTGGAAATCCGAACGTCAGTGCCAGCAGCACGATCACCAACGCGCCATGTGAAAAGCAAACCATTTACCCACTCCGGTGTTGTCTTTCTGGCAATGAGGCTTCACCGCACTTACACAGGCAGTGAGTTATGCGAGGAAAGGAGAACATGAGGGGAGAGACATTCCAGAAGAAAATTCTAGTTCAAATTTACCTGAGTGCAGTTGATTAAATCTCCTCCTCCCAGTTCTCATCCAGAAGGCCTTCAGGGTATAATTTTAGTTGAAAAAAGTTCTGCATCAGAGGTAGAAAATAGGGAAGTTTGACCTCACCTGCTACAAAATTGGAGTAATTTCGATGAGGTATAGAGTAGGTAAGACGTTCTGAGGGCAGAGCAGAGAGACTCCTTGACTCTCTCATCTGAAGTTAGAGTCTCTCCCGAGAGAAGCAGTGAGCGGAGGCCGGCCCCGGGGATTCCACTACAGGAGGCTGAGGTGGGGCAGATTTCGCTGGGAAGTCGTGGAATGCCACAGACTCCACGGAGGAGACACGGCCAGCTGCTCTCATCCAGCTAGGGCACTGGGCAGCTGAGCAGAGCCGCAGGTGGTGTCGGTGAAGACGGTAAGGAAAACGGACCTGTATCCACCACATTCCCGCCACCCCACCGTCGTCCGCAGCGTGGCCTGCCTCCTTCTCTGTCTGCTCCCAGACTTTGCTCTCTGCCCCCTCTCCTTGGACATCTGGGTTTCTGATCTGACAAAGAAACATCACAAACATTCTGACTTTTCCCTTTCTTCTTCGTCTGAGGCTGAAAGAGTTCGACAGAAGTCAACTGAGTACTGGACATGTGTGGAAATAACCGCCCCCCCACGCCACCACCGCCCAGGCCGAGAAAATTTGCTGGACGTGACATAGTGCTCTCTAATTTGAAAAAAGAAATTACTTTAGGGCATCAAAATATTTCTCCCTGTGAAACAGATTTCCTGAAAGGAACAGGAGAAAATCTTGGACAGTCTCTCATTTGTATTCTCAGCAGGGCTTGACAGGACTTTGCGTGCCTGTGTCTGCCACACCACCTGCTCTAGGGTCTCCTTATCTTTTCCTGAACCATAAACACTCCCAGGACCCCATCGCCCACCCTGATAACACACTATAGTAGGACCATATTGGGGACATAGGTGCCTCATCCCCTACCCTGGCCCTAAACTGTATCAGGCATCAGCATCACACGGTCAGTGAGATCTTCCGCTGGCAGATGGCTCCGCCACCTAGTTTCTTACGTTGGTCCCCAGGTTGCTCTGAAGGCAGGTTCAAACCACTTATTGATGCTCTACCATCTACACACCAGCTGCTGAAAGGGGAACATCGTTCTGGCACACCAAAGGCCCCCCCTGCTGTGTCTGCTCCTGACAACTGTCCATCTGTCTCGAAGGAGAGAATTCTCTTATTAAAACCACGCCCTCGATAATGCTAAGTGAAATAAGTCAAGCAGAGAAAGACAACTATCATATGATTTCTCTCATCTATGGAACATAAGATCTAGGATGATCGGTAGGGGAAGAAAAGGATAAAGAAAGGGGGGGGTAACCAGAAGGGGGAATGAAGCATGAGAGACTATGGACTCTGAGAAACAAACTGAAGGCCTCAGAGGGGAGGGGGGTGGGGGAATGGGATAGACTGGTGATGGGTAGTAAGGAGGGCACGTATTGCATGGTGCACTGGGTGTTATACGCAACTAATGAGTCATCGAGCCTTACATCGGAAACCGGGGATGTACTGTATGGTGACTAACATAATATAATAAAAAATCATTAAAAAATAAAATAAAAAAAATAAAACCACTCCCTCACTCCACTCAGACTAGCCCTTTTCATAGTAGATTCCACTCTTGATGCTTTCTTAATGCCACCCATATCTGGACTGCTGGAGAAATGAATCTTCCAGAAGAAGGTGACCCCTCTGGTTGAAAAAGGACCAGAGAAGAAGTGTAGAACCTGGCACTGAGCAAAGACTGTTCTCCAAATGGGAGATTAGTACGCACGCTGGAGGTGTCTGCCGCCTGTGTCTGCCAAGGTAGCAGAGGTGGTCCACCCTCTGGTCCTCCCACTCCAGTAGTACACCTGCCCCCAACACCACTGCAGTGCCCCCTAACTTCAACCAGCCACAATTTCAAGGCTCTGACCTCTTCCCAGGGCCTCTGGAACCCATCTGTAAATCTGAGATGGAGAACCAAAATATCAGTTTGATCAAGTACAGGACTCATGAACATGCTAGCTCCAGCCTGGACTTCTGGAAAGGATAGGGGAGAAATCATGAGGAACTGCCCCAGCCCCAGAACCTGGCAGACCAGGCTTAGGTTTCCACCTGGGAGCACCAAGGAACCCCACGGACGCTTGGAGAGGATAGTGGCATCGAGAATGGAACTGACTTGGTACACTCACCAGCTCCCTCCCCTCCCACCATCTAGAGGTTTCCCTATATCATCAACATATCTTGTTTTAGCAAATCTAGTCCATTTCTTTTAACTGAAATATTTTACTGCACTGTATGAAAGTATCACCTTTTATTTAGCCATTTCTCCAACTGACTGAAAAAAGCAATATGCACAATATATACAGAGTATAATAAATACCAAATTGCTAATCACACACATACAATACTATTTATTTGCTATGGGTGTGTGTGTGTGTGTGTGTGTGTGCACGTGCACATGCATGCACTTCTAAAGTACTTTTCAAAGGATTGGAAAGATAATGTAATCAAAATGATATTTACCTTCTGGGAGAAGGGAGTTGATTAAGACAGAGAGAGGTGGCAAAGGAGCTTTGAGCTTTGTCTGCATTGTTACAGTTTGTTTTGTTTTGTTTTGTTTTGTTTTGTTTTGTTAAGTAATCTCTATACCCAACGTGGGGCTTGAACTCATGACCCTGAGATCAAGAGTCACATGCTCTACCAACTGAGTCAGTCAGGTGCCCCTGAATTGTTACAGGTTTTAAAGAAGAATTAATGCATCTGTTATTACATAACTTAAAATTAATTTAATATAAGAAAAAGTGCTACTGTGGTATCTCAGATATTTAGAGAGTGTAGTAAGGTTCTCCAAAGAAAACACAGCCAATAGGAATATAGAGACAGAGACAGAGAGAGGCAGAGAGAGAGAGATTTATTTTAAGAAAGTTGCTCATGTGATTGTGGGACTGGCAATCTGAAATTCATAAAGGAGGCAGCTGGCTGGAAACTCAGGCATGATTCCTATGTTTCTCAAGGAATTCCTGCTGGGAATCCTCAGCTTTTGCTCTGAAGGATGAGTCCCACCCATATTATTGAGGGTTATCTGCTGTATTTAAACTCAAGTCGAATGTAGATATTTGTCACATCTACAAAATACCTTCAGAGCGACATTCTACACTACTATTTGACCAAGCAAGTGGTCATTATCGCCTAGCCAAGTTGACACATGAAATTTTACCATCACAATGGGTATCTTTAGGCTCTTCTTATCTCCACCGAGTAAGAGAAGCACTTCAGATTACCATATTAGACTTGTGCATTCTTACCAGCATTCTGCCCAGATGTTTTGGGCTAATGTATCTTGGCTTTTGATCTCAAGCTTGCCCCTGGGTCCCCTTGGCCCCATGCTCTTCACCTGTGGCCTCCCTCTGCTTTGTCCCTTTGTCCAGCCTGTCCCAGCACCCTGGGCCTCTGCTTATTCTGGGCCACAGATTCTGAACAGATGGAAAGCTCCATCTGAAGGAATTGTGGAAAAATTCTTACAAAGGACTTGGCATTTTAAATAAGCAGCATTCCACTTTTTTTCATTATTCACTATTTATATATTACTCAGTGAAATTTAAGTATTACTATATTATAAAATTCTGTCAAAAGGAAAAGAGTAAGATAACCCATAATCACACCACCTAAAATAACCACTCACAGTAGCATTTTAGTATACTTCAGTCTTTTCTCTACATGTATTAATTTTGCAGAGTTATAATCATACCCAATATAGAATTATATCATGTCTTTCCACTTACTGTTATAGTATAACATGTGTAATGTTGCTGCATAATCTTCATGGTTGCCATTGTTAATAGCTACGTAATAGTTCACTGAATTGAAGTGCTTCATTTACTTAACTATCTCGTTATCTTTAAACAAATTCCAGTTTATTCTTACAATAAATATCCATATCTTTGCTACTGTAATATCTTTTGCACACCTTGAATTCTTTCATACAGACTTAAACAATTGCTTGGCCAAAGAATAGATAGACATTCTTTTGTCTCTTGACATATATTTCCAAATAGATTTTTTAAAAAGGTTGCATCAAGTTACGCTGCCATCAGAATAAACGAGGACCACTGTGCCTCTGTTCTCTTGAGAGTAGAGCTTTGACAGTGAGGATTTGAGACCGAGAGGAAGACATTGCAGGAGTGAAGCCTGACCTTGTGTTCTGTAAAGTACCTTGGTTCTCACTGGTACGCTGGTTTTGTGTTGCTTTGTTTCTCACAGACTGAGCAGTTGATAACTCTGTGGGTCCTGTTTGTTTTCACCATTGTTGGAAACTCCATGGTGCTGTTCTCCACGTGGAGGAGGAAGAGGAAGTCGAGAATGACCTTCTTTGTGACTCAGCTGGCTATCACAGGTAAGTAACTGTGCAGGCGGGAGAGAATAAGCCATGTGCAAAATTCCTGTGGCTCCTCGTTTTCAATTATTTTACCAATGGAAATAGCATACTATCAAGTCCAAAAGGCATCAGCGAATTTGGGAGCACTTTCTAGAGGGATACAAAATCCATATTTGGAGTTTTCTTTCAGCAAGTTTAACACATCTATATATCCATAAGATTCCATTATAAAAATAACTCGCTATAAAGCACACTTGAAAATACCATTATCAGTGTCACCAAGGGGTTCTCTAGGGTTCCACCTTTCCTCTACACAGCAGCCTCTGTAGTTCACTAAGGTGATAGTACAGTATCATGCCATATTATGAGCTTAAAGAATACATCCCAGAAAATGACCGGAATTATCTCTATTCAATAATAAATGTGAAGTCTCAAGTATTTTGCAGATAAGTCTGTGGAGATTGTTTCTGAAATATAAGTGGATGTAACACCACTGGTGGGCACAATATAAGGACATAAGATAATATCTGGGATCAGGATGTTTAGATGTGGATTGGGGGAATGTCCAGGACGGTTGAAGTGTGAATGCATCACACTTAGAGAGGGAATGGTGAAATATTCTCAGGCTTAAAAATCATCTGTGAAATAAAAACTCTCACAGAGATGGGTAGAGCCCAAATTGGTAAGGGTCGTGTTCAAAAGGAAAACGTAATCATGGGGCACCTGGGTGGCTCACTAGGTTGAGCGTCCAACTCTTGATTTCGGCTCAGGTCATGATCTCAGGGTCGTGAGATCCACCGACATCAGGATCTGTGCTCAGCAGGGAGTCTGCTGGAGATTCTTCCTTTCCCTCTGCCCTTCCTCCTGCTCGCTCGCTCTCTCTCTCTCTCTCAAATAAATAAACCTAAAAAGGGGGGGGGAGGAAAACATAATCGAGGAGAGAGTCCTGTTTTACAGGACAAAGAAGAGAACAGACAGAATTCCTGGAGGGTCCAGCCTAAGACAGGCTTGGACTCCTGAGCTCTGGGAACAAGATGGCTGTGAAATGAGTTTAATTTGAATCAAAATGTAGGGAAAATGCAAAAAAAATTTTTTTTAAGTATTCAGTGATAACAAGAAGCAATGATGACCATCAGAATGGGTTGTTTGGTGCATTTCAACCCCTCAGTTGCAGTAATGGTAGTGGAGATTTCTTGGGAATTTAGTCTTGAGCCACAATATAGGAAATATATGGCACTGTAACTTACAGGAGAAACTTCGCCATACATTGTTGATAGCCTGAAATTCTCCCATCTCTTGAGCTGGGCTACAGTGACCAGGATGAAAACCAAAGGTGCTACTGAGAAATACAGAGATGGCGAGAGAAGCTTGTGTCACACAGGTGATGCCTATGATGGGAGAAAACTCCTTCTATCTTTCCTGCAAACAGGAACCCCACTTTCACCCCTATGACTGTAGGCATGAAGGGGAATCACGATTATCCAGCAAACGCTGAAATGCAAAATCCCTGGATGAGGATGTAGTAACTTACTTTCTTTATATTTCCTTAACTGCTGTGTTGTAACTCACATCCTACAGAGCTATGTGTTCTTTTAGAGGGCAAGAGTTTAGAGGTGGCAAGGATATCAGCTTGGAATTTAGTGTGGCAAAAAATAATCAACAAACGAATCACTGAAATTTCACCATCTATTGTTAAAAAGTTGTGTGTTCTAGTCTAATCCATAGTCTGCTGTATTAACCGGGCTTAATTTCTCATGAATGTTCAAGTCTGTTTTTTATTTGCTTATTCTTTCTGGAAAAACTCAAGGGGTCAGATAGGAATATTTTAAGTGAAGAATTCTTAGAGAGGAAAGCTTGCCAAGGTTCAGAGAGTTGAGGAACTAGAAAATGTAAAATAATGGAAGCTAAAAATACAATAGACGGGTGTAGCAGCAAATTAAACATAGCTGCAGAGAAAATCAATAAACTGGAAGATAAACCAGAAAATAATAATAAGATTGAAGCATGAAGAAACAAAAGGATGGAAAATACAGACAAAAAATAACACATGGGCCCGGGGAAAACGGTTCCCAAAAAAAGATAAAAGAGTAGACAGGGGCGCCTGGGTAGCACAGTCATTAAGTATCTGCCTTTGGCTCAGGGCGTAATCCTGGCGTTCCGGGATCGAGTCCCACATCGGGCTCCTCTGCTGGGAGCCTGCTTCTTCCTCTCCCACTCCCCTGCTGTGTTCCCTCTCTCACTGGCTGTCTCTCTGTCACATAAATAAATAAAATCTTTAAAAAAAAAAAAAAAGTAGACAGAAATAATATTTAAAGATATAATGACCAATAGTTTTTTCCAAAATCCTGAAAGACATCAAAATACAGACAGATTCAAAATGCACCATAAAGGTCAACAAGATCAAAAAACAATCAAACAAATGTAAAGAGAACTAAAACACATGAAAATGATGAGATTAAGTAAAATCCCTGTATTGGATTTGAATTGAGAGTATTTGTGTTAATTTATGGTGTATCTTATGCTTAAAAAGAACCCTCATCTTTTAAGGGTACATACTGAAATGTTTGCAAGTATAACATGTCTTAGATTTGCCTCAAAATAATTTGAGGGCATGGTTAGATAGGGATATAGAGTCAAAAACTGATTTTTATTGAAGCTTGGTGGTGAGTACATTGGGTTCTTTGTCCCTTCATTTTTTTTTTTTTTTTTAGAGAGAGAGTGTGTGTGAGTGATGAGCAGGACAGGGGGGGTGAGGGGAGTGGCAAGGGGAGAGGGAGAGAGAGAATCTTAAGCAGGCTCCATGCCCAGCACAGAGCCCGATGTGAGGTCGATCTCACAACCCTGCAATCATGACCTGAGCCGAAATCAAGAGTTGGTCGCTTCACCAACTGAGCCACCCAGGGGTCCCGTGGTTCAATGTACTTTTTATACTATTCTTTCTACTTTTGCATATATTTGAAAATTTGTATAATACGAAATTTAAAACAAAAGAAAAATGAAAATATATACATGATAACAGTTGAACCAAAATGAAGGGATTCGAGCAGTTAAGGACTTTAGAGTCCTCGGATTGTTTGAATGCAGCAAAAGCACTAATTTATGTCAGCTATTCAGAAGTCAGGGGCTACACCGAAATCTGTAGGGTAATCCCCAAATTACAAAAAAGTATCATACTAGCAGTTGAAAAAGATATAAAATGAAATATTTAAAATGTACACATCCATACCAATTTACATATTTATATATAATATGTATGTATTCTATGTAATTAATCAAAAAGAAGTTAAGAAAGGAGAGAGGAAAATGTTAGAATTATTAGAACAGGTGGGACAAATAAGCTGGTACATTTAACCTCCAGTATATTGGTAATTGCATTTAGTGTATGTGGACTAAGTACTTCGAATAAAATAACAAGATTGTCAGAGTAGGTTTAAGACATACCTACTTCAGTTTGCTTCTAAAAGATGTATACGTTAAATATAATGATATAATTGTAAAAGGAAAGTAAAAGGATAGTCAAATAAAAGGATAAAAAATAATAAAACAAGGAAACACAAACCAAAAGACAGATGAGGCTGTGTGTGTACGTCAGAAATTCAGATATTCCTGTGCTTCTTAAATCGCGGGTGCCCATATCTTTGTTAGCATTTGCTTTAGGGGAAAAAAAAAAGGAATACAGGAAGATTCTAGTGCTAATAATGTTCTTTTTGTTGATGTTGATGGTAATTACATGGATGTGTTCCCTTTGTGATAATTCACCAAATTACATGCTTATGATTTGTGTACTTTATGTAGTTTATTTCAATAAGAAGGTTTATTTACAAAACACAGCACCTCAATATGGAGCGGGAGTTGCCATCTCAAATGCCTTCAGGAAAGACTGTGTGAAAGAGCCCAGGGAAGGGACAGGCAAAGATGGACCCCCAGGGCAATGGGAGACTGTGCGCCCCACCTACAGGCATTCAAGCTCAATTCTTGTTAAATACTACGCTGATCAAACAAAACACACACACACACACACACACACACACACACACACACACACTGAAGCCAGATTTGGCCTAAGGGCCATTGATTTACAGCGGCTGATACATAAATCTTAAAATCAAAATTTGAACAGCTTATGCCATGATAAAATTCTAGCCCACCCCATATTATAAATCCCACTTTCAATATGTGAAGGGAGGGGCTCCTGGGTGGCTCAGTTGGTTAAGCAGCTGCCTTTGGCTCAGGTCATAAACCCAGGGTCCTGGGATCAGGCCCCACATCCGGCTCCCTACTCAGCTGGGCGTCTGCTTCTCCCTCTCTCTCTGCCCCTGCCCTATTCATGCTCGCCCTTGGACACCAAGGGCACGTGCGCGCGCTCTCTCTCTCAAATAAATACATAAAATCTTTAAAAAACGTTAAGGGAATATTAAACTTTTTTCTTGCTCTCTCCCTCAAATAAATAAATAAAATCTTTTTAAAAATACGTGAAGGGAATATTAAGCTTTTTGGATGCAGTTGGGGAGAGTGAGAGCAAGAGGGGGGAGTTTATCATTTATAATGGATTAAATAAATTGCATGTTTGTCAAAGTTTTAAAATGCATTCTCTTGAAAAAAAGATGTTATGTTAGGACTGTCTTTTCCAGTTTCTTTTATTATAATGTGAAAATTATAGACCATTATATTGAACTATTGAAACCAAAAAATCGAAACATTATATGCCTGAGGAGCAATAATAATGCAAATGAAAATATAAAGGAAATTTCCTAATGATATCAAGCCCAACCCACATAACCTGGTCTACATGATTATCGGATGACCACTAAGATTAAGGAGAAAAAGTCAAGAGCCGCACATCCTCATATCTGCTTATCATTAAAATCCTTCCTTCAGAGGAGCATGTATCACGCTTCTTGATATGAGGAAAAATCACTGACAAGACACTGGCCCTATCAGGGTGATATTAAAACAGAGGCTGCTGGCTTAAACTCAGCATGAATGAGCTGCTCTCACATAAAGATGCTGCTATTATTAGTGTGTCCCTGTGATGCCAAGACATTTGCATAAATACAGCTATAATTTTATAGGTGTTTTTCTCTTGGCATCATGTCTTAGTCTGCTCAGTGCGCCATAACAAAACACCACAGACTGGGGGGCTTAAACAACACACATTCATATCCTCAGAGTTCTGGAGGCTGGGAGTGTGAGATGGGGTGCCAGCAGGGTCAGTTCCGGTCAGAGTGTTCTTGCTGCCTTGCAGGGGGCTGCCTTCTCACTATGTCCTCCCATGGAGAGAGAGAAAGCAAGCTCTCTAGTGTCTCCTAATAAAGCCTCTCATCCTGTCAGATCAGGGCCTTACCCTTATGACCAACCATTTCCATAAAGGCCGGGTCTGCACTTAGAGTCACATTGGGAGTTGCGGCTTTAACATGATGAATTTTGGTGAGACACAAATATTCGGGTAATAACAGAGGGAAAAAGCTAGGTGCATCAGAGGATTACAAGTGATTCAGAACAGGCAGAACATAGCATGGGGGGCTGGAGGTCCTAGATGAAAGAAATGAGGGGTAGCCATAAACAGGAGCTTCAGATGCCTTGCTAAGATGTTCAACAAATCCTTGAGCATATCCTCTGTCATGCTAGCTTGGTTCGGGCCACCACTGCCCTTTATGTGGATTACTGCAGAAGTCCCAAAGTATAAAAATGAGAAAGCAGATACTTAAGTTAGCCAATGGCAGGTTTTGCTGGTAACATGGGAACACAATAAAGCAAGGAAGTTAAACTTCTTGTCCAGAGGATGACACAAATGTTGGACCACAAAGACCATGATTAAAGAAAGAAATGAAAGCAGGACAGCTCAGAAGAATAGAGGGATGGTGGAGAGTCAAGGAATGAGAGGTCGCCACAGTGTTAAGGTGGGTTTAGTGATAGTCCCTGAACGAAAGAGTGGAAAGAAGTGAGTGTGTGTTCAAGATCCAAGATATTCTCAGGCGAATGTTGCAGAGATGGCGTAACTCAGCGTGTCCCTTGTACCGGGTTGCTGAAGTATAGTCACAGAGAGAGTCGTTAGTAAACAGGGCCACCATAACGGAAGCTAAATTCTATTAAGTGCTTACCATGTACCAGGCTCTGTGCTAAATACTTTGTGTAGATTATTTGATTTATTCCTCACAATAGTCCCACGACCTAACTCTACCATAATCCCCTTTTTACAGACATGGAAATTAAGGTTCAAAGAGATTCAGTCTTTGCCCTAAGTCATTCAGTAAGGGGTAGACCAGATATTCAAACTCAGGCAGTCTTTCTTTCAATCGTGAGCTTTTAATCGTCACAGGATGGGCCTCCCCAAAGGGGCCTCTGCATGGGTGAGTGATCGTGGACATACTGCAACACCTCAGGACAATGGGAGGCTGGTTAGATGGAGCAAAATTGAGAGCCTGGTGCCAATGTATTTAATAAATGAGGGAGATTGATGGAGCAAGAACACCGGAGTCACTAGAGGTAGGAGAGTATAAGCGTTGAATACACACTTCAAAAGATTTTGAAAGTGCTTGCAATTCAGTTAAAAATATTTGTAGTCGACCAGCTGGCTGGATTTCTAGTCTGCATCGCGATCTGCGGCACTGGTACTAGTGACAACTGCCCATGCAGGATGGGATGCCAGGAATCCTCCTTCCCCATCCCAATGCCTCGCAAACCTGTTGACATTGGTTGAAATTTCTGTCATAGCATAACCATTTTGTGGAAGCCTGTTAAAGTGAAAATACTCTGAAAACATATCTCACACTTCACTTTGCTTATTGCTTCCCAGTATGGAATGAAAGTCTGAGAGCTCGTAGAAAGAGAAGGGTCCAGTGTTCCTGAAGACACACTTCGCCCATGTCAGACTTGTCTGCTTCAAACTCTTCGGGGAGCCTCAGGAGTTTACATAAAGGCAAACCAACAGTCATGATTCCAAAGTTTAGGAAGGGCTAGATCTGGCAAATTTTTAGGTTTTTATTTTAATCAACATTCTGAATGGAGATATGATCTTTTCAAAGTATTTTGCACCAACCACTACATAAAATCCCTCTTTCAAGTCCATAAAAATTTCCACAAACTCACCTCTTTGGATGAACATTTTGTTATGCCAGTGTTTTAGGTTATTGAGACTTGAGTACGAATCTCAACAATTGTACTTCTTAGCTCTGTGCCTTCGGAAAAGTCCATTTCTCTGAATATCAGTTTCCTAACCCAGAAAGTGGAGATGCTTCTCAGAGTTGTGGAGAGCAGTAAATGAGATGATATCAATGAAGTGCTTAATACAGGGTGAGGCACATAGTAATTGCTCAGTAAATGCTAGCTGTTAATGCTACCACTATGGGTGTTTCATTCATTAAAATGAAATGAAGGAAATGATTAATTTAAAATCCTTCGAGTCACTTGCTAAAGAGCAAAAGTTCTCCAAAAGGCCTGAAGTTCACTGCAATCCTCAACTGCTCTGCTCTTTTCTTCAGGAAGTGTTCTTAGCTCACACGTGCTTTGGGTCTCAGGTGTCGCTTTGAAGGATGACCAAATTTTTTCATATAAACATATTCTTAAATCATCAGATTCAACTGACATCACCAGTGCCACAAATATTTGGAAAACTAAATTCTGAAACATTTTACCTGGCTTTTTTGAGGGAGAAAAATATGCTCTAACAGTTATTATTGGGTAAGGCAATACTAATGCCTTCATTAAATAATATCTCCATCATCACTCGCCTGTTGAGAATAGCCTCCTACTTACAGACCAGCAGCTTTGAGTGATTCTTTGAGGAACATTTTGATTTCTATTTGGTCTTTTATTTGTTTAGTCAGTAAATCAGTTGGAATTAGATTCAGCTGCACATCCGTAAAATCCAGATAATGGTGGCCTAAGTTTATAAGGATTTGTTTTTACCTTGGGTAAGGAATTCTTGAGGCAGGTAGTCCAGGGCTCATACTGTTTCTTTATCACTGGGGAACCATGTTCCATCCTCAAGGACTTCCATCCTCAAGGTCAGCTCATCGTGTGGAGGGCTATTGGTTCAAAATGGCTGCTAGAACTCCTGCCATCATGCACAAATTCTAGTCAGTAGGAAGGAAGAGGGGAAGAAAGACAAGAGAAGCCCATGCCAGCTATCTGTCCTCCTCTTAACTGACATTCCTAGAACTCCCACCCATTAATTTTTGCTTGCGTTTCATTAGCCATCTCTAACTGGAGAAAAAGCAGTGAAATGTTTTTCTTTGTTTTTAACTTGAGTCCATTGGCCAGAAGGAACCCAGAGTTCTTTTCCTAAGGCAGGATGAGAGAATAGAGGTAAGTAGCAGTCTCTGGCATAGCTTGCCTTCCATACTTTAATTTCCATAGAGAACTGAGAAGTTTAGACAAGGAATCTCTGTTTGACTAACTATTCCTCTACTTTGAGAATGCTTCCTCCAGAGTGTCATGCTGTCTTCTGACCTTTAATCTTGGCACGCTCTCCATACACTGCAGTGACTCATTGGATGATTGTCCCATTAAGTAGATAAATTCCTCTTGTTGACTGTTTACATCCCCCAGCCCCCCAAGTTTGGGCTGCTAGAGCAATTCTGCCATGAATATTCTCATCATTAAATTTTATGAGCACTTACGTATTTAGGAGAGTTTATAGAAGTGGGCTTGCTGCATTAAAGAAAGATACTTTTGTGGCTTTCAAATTGGCTGATGTCCTTGTAGGTCTCCCAGGACTAAAAAGATGATGGCAAATGTCATGAGACAAATGCTCTAAATGCCACCAACATAGATCCACACCGATTCTTATTTAAAAAGGTCCCTGAAAACAAAAGCTTCGCTGGCTTGCAGTAGTTAGAGAATCATAACCAGTTCCTTGAGGGCAGGGGTTCTCTGTTCATCTGTTATACTCCTGTACCTATTCAAGTATAATTCGCTTATTTAAAAAGGACAGTTTCCTTCCACTGTAGCCAGTGGAGAAGAAACCTAATTTATCTGTTTCTCCCATAATGACTATAGCAGGACTCATATATTTGTGAAAACAAAGAACAATCATTTACCAGAGCATTTGAATGGAGCAAGTGCTTTAATTTTAGCATCTGTATGTTTTTTTATTGAAGTATAAGTGACTTATTAGCTTTATTAATAAGTCACCTATTAGTTTCACGTATACATCATAATGATTTGATATTTTTATACATTACAAAATGGTCCCCGTTGTACGTCTAGATACCGTCACCATATGAAGTCACTACAATATTACTGATTTTATTCCTTATGCTATACTTCACCTCCCCATGACTTCTTTATTTTATAACTGGAAATTAGTACCTCTTAATCCCCTGCACCTATTTGGCCAACTCCTACCTCCTGTGGCAACTGACAGGTTGTTTCTGGTATTTATGAATCTGTTTCTATTTTGTTTTGTTTGTTTGTTTTGTTTTTTAGATTCCACATGTAAGTGAAATCATTAAGGTATTTGTCTTTTTGCCTGATTTCTTTCATTTAGCATAATATCCTCTAGGTCCATCCACGTTGTGTGAATGACAAGATTTCATTCTTTTTTACGGCTGAGTAATACTCGTGTGTGTGTGTGTGTGTGTGTGTGTGTGTGTGTGTGTGTATCACATCTTTATCCATTCATCCATCGATGGACATTTGGGTTGGGTTGCTTCCATAATCTGGCTACAGAAAATAATGCTGTAATAAACATAGGGTGCACATATTTTCTCAAATTAGGGTTTTCATATTCTTTCGGTAATACCCAGTATTGGAACTCCCGGATCATATGGTAATTCTAGTTGACATTTTTTGAGGAACCTCCATACTGTCTACGACAGTGACTACACCAGTTTGCACTCCCACCAACACTGCACAAGGGTTCCCTTTTCTCTACATCCTCAGCAACATTTATTTCTTGTCTTTCTGATAATAGCCAGTCTGACAGGTGTGAAGTGATAGCTCACTGTGGTTTTGATTTGTATTTCCCTGATGATGAGTGATGTTGAGCACCTTTTCATGTGCCTGTTGGCCATCTGGACGTCTTCTTTGAAAAATGTCTATTCAAGTCCTTGGCTCATTTTCTAATTGGGTTATTTGTTTTTGATGTTAAGCTGTGTAAGTTCTTCATATATTTTTGATAGCAACTGCTTATCAGAGATATCAGTTGCAACTATCTTCTTCCATTCAGTAGATTGCCTTTGCTTTGTCGGTGGTTTCCTTTGCTGTGCAAAAGCTTGTCAGCTTGATGTAATCCCATTTTATTTTAGTTTTCGTTGCTCTTGCCTGAGAATACTGGTCCAAAAAAATATTGCTGAGACTGATGTCAAAGAGCTTCTGCCTATGTTTTCTTCTAAGAGTTTTATGGTTTTAGTCTTACATTCAAGTTTTTAATCCACTTGTAATTTATTTTTATATGTGGTATAAGAGAGTGGACAGTTTCATTCTTTTGCATGTAGCTGTCCAGTTGTCCCAGCACTATTCATTGAAGAGACTGCCTTTTTCCCATTGCATATTTTTGCCTCCTTTATCATAGATTAATTGACCATATATACATGGTGTGTGTGGGGGGGGGTATTTCTGGGCTCTCTATACTAGTCCATTTATCTGTGTGTCTGTTTTCATATGTTTTAACTTACTTCTTCTCCACATTTCTGACCCCTTCAAAAAAAATCTTAACTAATTCTTCTCTATATATTCCATTAGGATTTTTGATTATAGGATAGTCTTAAGAATGGAAGGAAACCAGAAGATACTGAAGCTGCTATTTTGGCACATTCTGCAATTTTTAGTACTTCCATTCTAACAATTTTCTGGATGAATTTAATGACTGTTTATATTTTATGAGCTAAAGTGCCAATTAAAATTTATTAGTCATTTATCATCTTCAAGACTGACTTGTCTGTTTTATTCAAATGCAATAAAGAAGAGGAGCTAATGAGAATAACTCCCGTTGAGTGTTCAACAAAGGAAAGGTAGAGAACATATTTTTTGGCACACATTCAAATAACTTCCTTTCTCTGATAGGGCCAAGTCTTCTCATATTAGTAAAGAAAATTAGCTTTACCTCAAAGCACTTTTTGGAGAGCAATTTACTGATGAACTAAGGAATTCTCCACCCTCAAAACTCTCCTGTTAACTATCTGACATCAGGGAAAATTGAGAGTTTCAGCAAGAGAGGTGAGACCAGGAGTATTGAGTTGTCCAAGGCCGTATGTGGAGCTCACCACAACTTTCCTGTGCTGATTTCATTCACTCTTTTCCTGGATTTGTGAGTTGCATACTTAATTCACTTATTTATTTTAATTCTGCTCATTTGTTTACTTTTAAAATTTTTTTCAACTTCATTGAGGTAAAATTGGCATATGATATGTGTAAGCTTAAGGTGAACAAAGTAATGATATATTATATGTATAAATTGCACAATGATTATCACAATAAGTTTTGTTAACATTCAGCACCTCCTATAGTCACAATTTGTGTGTTAAGAATTTTCTATATATATATATATATATATATATATATATCTCCATCCTGCTTTCCAGAGTGGCTACACCAATTTGCATTCCCACCAACAGTATACAGGAATTCTCTTTTCTCCATATCCTTACCAACACTTGTCATCTCCTCTCTTTCTTTGATAATAGCCATTTTAACATGTGTGAGGTGATATTTCATTGTGGCGTGTGCTTCCATGATAATCAGGGATGGCGAGCACCTTTTCATGAATCTATTGGCCACCTGAATACCTTCTTTGAAAAAAATGTCTATTTAGGTCCTATGCCCGTAATTTAAGGGGATTATTTCTTTTTTTGGCTATTGAATTGTATGATATTAAATATTTGGGATTTCTATTTGGACCTGATCCCCAGTAGTCAAGCTCTGCAGATTTCCCCAGTGATCTTTCTTTCCTCCACTAGAGAAGCTGCCCAGGAGGGGCTCTGTTGGTGTGGCATTGTGCCTGCCTGGGTGAGGGGTGATGCAGTCAGGGTACAGCCATTCCTCTTACCCTTCTAATGCAGTCCTCCTCGGTCTCTCTGGTCCAGCAGAGTGCTCTGCGATCATGTCTTGTCTATGGACAATTGCTAGGTGGTCTTGTGAGGGGGAAGTCAGGAATGACGTGTGTTGCCCTCTTGATGACAGTACTTGTAATTCTCATTCATAATGAAAATGTTAGAACTATGAATTTTTTATGAGTTCATAAATGTGTGTATGATACAATGTTACTGTTATTATTTCCAAAACATTTCATTTTTGAAGTTTTATCACCTCTTTCACATAATAGCCATTTAGGAGTGTTTTTGGTTATTTTTATTTTTAGTGTCCAAGTGAATTTCTATTTGCTTTAAGATTTTGTAAATCACATTGAATGTTGTGGCCTTGCAGTCAAAGAGTATTTCTGGAAGGATTCCTGCTCTTTGGAATTTATTAAGGGTATTTTTGAGGTCTCACGTGCAATCACTTATTTTGAAAAATATTTAATGGATACTAAAAAATAGGACATAAGAATGTTGTGGGAATAAGAAAAAGCCACCCAAATGAGAACAAGCAACAATCATTTATTCAGAACTTGCTATAGCAGGGGAGTCCGCCACCATCATTTCTGTTGGCAGTGACTCAGAGGTGGGCAGGAGGGTGGAAAAGCTTTATAATATAAAAAAGGGAAGGCTTCGGTTGTGCCCTCACGGGAAGCTATTGGCAAGGGAAGCCATAAGGGGGCTAACTAGAAGCATCCCATCCCATGTGCTTGGTTAGCTGTGTATATCTGACTTTCTCTGTTTGGTCCTAAGTTGGGAGCAGGGTCAAAAATTAGAAGAGTTGTCAGGGGTCAATCAAGTCCTGGCTACTTGGAGTGGATTACTACCCTGGCTATTGCCTGGCTTTCTGAAGTGCTTGCTACGGATGATCAGTTGGCTTCCTGGGCTCGTTACTGCAGGTTCTGGGTCAGAGTTCTAGTTTATATATCGTCTGTTCATTGTCCATTTGTACATTCAGTCCCTTCTTTGTGCTTATCGTTTTGAACTTGTCCTTATTAATTATAGTCTTCAAATACTCTCTATTTTCATGTATTTCTTGCCTATTTGATACATCATGGGTGACTAAAAGTGCTGTTACAAACTTTCATACTTTCTCTCATCTTCTCCTCATATTTTTTAATCAGTATTTATTTTATAAATTTTAACATTTTGTTATTGGGATCCTAAAGGCTCTTGACTAGTGTATCTTTAATAAAGGTTTGTGTGCTTAATATTATACATACGTAATTCTTTTAGTTTCATATATCCTCTTGGCTCTAAATTTTATTTATGTGATAGTAATATTCAGTTCATCCATTTTATTTTTATTGCACTTGTTTGCCAAACACTGAACCAAGCACTGTAACAAAATGTTTTTATCTTAAACATATTTTATGGCCTTTGTCTTCCACTTTGTGTCAATGCTTGCAATAATTATCAAAAGTATTTCTATGTTGGAATGTTTCATGCTCACCAGCGGTTAGCTTCATTCTTGGTCCCTCTGTTTGATACAGCTCACAATTTTCTGAAGTACCTTGAGTCATAATTCCTTCTCCTTTCCAGATTGGTACATGGATACAGTCTTGAGCACCTGGCATTTATGAAAAAGCTTTCTCTTTCCTCCACAACAATGACAATCTAGACGGGTGTAGAAATCTTGAATTCACAACTCAGATCTCCATAGATGTTACTCCGTTGACTCCTGGCAATTTATGCTACAAAGGAAATGTCTAAAGTCAGCCAGGGTTTTCTTCTTTTATAGGTTATCAAATTTTTATTTGTTTCTAGATTGTTTTTCTTTGTGGTTTCATACTTTTATCCGTTTATATCTATTTTTTGGTCAGTTTGATCAGTTCTGCTCTTTGCCAAGTAAGCTCTTTTGATCTACAGATGAAAGTGATTTCTTAGCTATTTTGTTTATGCCTGAATATTGATTATCTTCCATTTGTTCTGATCTTTTGTTCAGGAACACGAACTATCCATACGTCCGTAACCGTGGTTTTTCTTTCTCATCATTTAAATATCTTGGTCCTATTCCTTTACATTGGGAAGACTATTTAAGCTTTTCCTGATCACTAATTTGATTTTGATTCCATTATTAGCAGTGTTACCTCTACTTTTTATCATTTTTAAAGTCTCTTAAAAGTCGCTTTTCCAATGATCAGTTTCAAAATATTTATTTTTTATATTACCTAGTGTCTTTCGTTTCTGTCAATTTCTCAGTATTTCTTTTTTTGTGTGTGTGATTTATCTAATGTCTCATTGGTTCATCCTTTACCTTTATGCCATATTGTCAACGTGTTCCTAAAATGCAAATGAATACAAAACACACTGCTTAAAATTGAATGTTTCCTGAACTAAAGTGGTTTTCTAATGTTAGATTTTTTCCCTGACATTTGTGTGCTTTTTTTTTCTACTTACTTAATGCCACAAAATCTCTCTACTATATGACTCACTCATTCCACCAAAAGTTGCCTAATTGGCTAACATCTGAATAAATGCACATGCTTTTCATTTAGGTTATTCCTACAGTGGCTACACGATACCATCATTGTTTCCTACTCTGAAAAGAAAAGGTCTGTGTTTATAAAGAAAATCAGTTTCCCATAAGCAGGAAAAGAAGGTATTGACCTATCACTCCGTGAATAATTTAACTAAAAGAAATGAACTCTTCTCCTAGGAAAGCTTTTTCTTCTTTATAGAAATTGGATTTCTTTTCCTTCCCTGCCTTCGCACCACTATTAGCACACTGTGTGACCTGGGAAAGGCACTTAACCTCACTAAGTCTTTGTTTCTCTGTTTCTAAAAATGAAGAGCTTAGCCGGTTGACCTTAAGAGGCCAGAGTGATCCAGTTCTAATCGTCCTGTGCTTCTAATCAGAAATTCCCAATTGTAAAAATTGAGGGCATTTTTACATCTTTAGATAATTGTTTAATAACTAAACAACTTTTGCTTTAATGAGAGTTGACATCTTTATGAATTAGCTCTGTTTCTTCATAGTGGTAGTACGTGGCTTCTGGTCCACATAGAAGGAACATGACCAGCGGAATGTAGTTAGAAGGTTGACTCACTCCCGTTGCTCGCTACCTCACGGGGCTTCCCAGGTCAACATACTACAATTCCATACATGGCTATTTATTCCTTCCTTTCTTTAGTTATTCAATGCGCATTATTAAGCACTGACGCTGATGAGGCCTGGTTCTAGGTACTAAGGGCACAGTGGTGTATTTGGTTATAAGTGAGAGTTCAAACAGTAAAGCAAGAAAGGGGACAATTTTGCTTTTGTCATGCAAAGTTCAGTGGCAGAATATCCTTGGGCTTGATTTGCTCTAGCAATGCCGCAGTGCCACCAAGGACCCTGTCTCTGAGGTGGTAGAAGACATCACCCCCTAAGCTTTGTTCCCTATCTTGGTTATGGGATGCTGTGATAGTGGGCTGGGGCTGCCATAAATACCACAGGGTGGGTGGCTTAAACAACAGAAATTTATTTTCTCACAGTTCTGGAGGCTGGAATTTCAGGAGGAAATTGTGGGCAAGTTTGGTTTCTTCCAAGGCCTCTCTCCTTGGCTTGTAAAAGGCTGTCTCCTTCCTTTGTCCTCACCTGGTCTTTCCTCTGTGTGTGTGAATGTTTGTGTCTGAATCTCCTTTTCTTACAAGGATACCAGTCATACCAGTTAGGTCCCACCTATATAACATCATTTTACCTTAATTACTCTTTAAAAAACCCTAGGTCAAATGTTGTCATGTTCTGAGGTACAGAGAGTTAGGACTTCAACAAATAAATCTGGGGAGACACAATTCAACCCACAGCAGATGTCTCCTAACGACTCCTGGGGAACATTGGTCCTACAGGCATGGAGAAAGGCTGTGACTTCCGGAAGCCTTCTTAGAAGTACAGGAAGGCACTCTTCCCAGCAGTGCTTGGCAAACCTTGTCTTGCACCTCACTGACCTAACTTGAGCTATATGCTCATATTTGAACTAATCGATGTGAACCAGATACGCAAATACACTGAGGAGCTTAGACTGAAGTCAAATGCCTTACTCCTAAGGATTCAGTTCTCCCCAAAACACATGGGCCGAGCAGATGGGGTGGATACTTGAGTTAAAAGCTGGGGTATTTACCGAAAGAAGGAGAAGTAGATGGTGGGGAGGGTAGCCTGCTTACAAATAGTAAGGAGACCGAAAAAACAGAGTCACAAACTTCATGAGCTCCTAGTTAATGGAAGGGAAAAGGAGATTTTTCTCAGGGCTCAAGAGTGGTGTAGCTGGGCAGCTTGAATTCCAGAACATGGCAGAATATACAGCTCCCAACTCTTGGGAGCCTTCTGAATATCTTTGAAGATTCAAAACACGATAACACTGCTAGAGGAAAATAATATTTATAAAATTATAAAGTAAGCTACTCCATTAAACTCAGGAGAACTCACACAGATCAAATAAACTGCAATAGTGTCTGTCCCCCTGATAATTTGTTGATAGGTGAGGGGTGATCACTAACCTTCAGGATGTCAACAAATACCATCCCTTTAACCTTACAGCAGCCTTGTGAGATAAATATTCCAATTTTCCAGAGAGAATAGTGAGGCTCAAAGAGGGTATGTGGCCTATCAAAAATCCTTGAGTGCCTTTTGCACTCCCCAGCGGGGGTGGGGGGGGGTGCACGGGGAGCCTAGAGTCATAGATTGCCACCTTCTTCTGAAGAGGCTTGAGAGCCCCCAAGCACCTCTTCAGGGAGTCCTTGTGGTCACACTGTGAGGAGCCCCTGGAGTAGAGTGACTTAATGTACAGACAGGTACCCCAACTCTGTCCTACGGAACTGGGTCCTTGGCTCAACAATTACTGGCTCCATCCCAGATGAACTCTGCCAAAAACTCAGCATTAAGAATTGTTGCTTGCCCCTAATTTTAATCATTAAGGAAAGTTATAAAACTTTCCACAACTTTCAATTCCCTTTTCTTTGGCTTACTGTTTCTTGGGCATTAACAGTGCGGCCATTGTTATACAGACAGAGGCTGGGCGTGAGCTCTGATTGACTTCTGCCTCCACAGTGAGCTCACTGTGTCCTAACACCCAAGGCTTGTACAATCTGGTCATTGTCTGAAAACTCGAGGAATCGATGCTTGTGTCCAAAATGCATTCTTGTACTTCTCAGGCCAATACAAACCACAGTACTCCAGACCTCTATATCCAATTGCTTCCTTGACATTCCTTAAAACTGCCCTTCCTCCTGCCCACCTTTCCCTGTCAGTGATGCCAACACATCCTTGCAGAATCTCAGAGCAAATGTGAAGGCATGCTAGGGTCCTCTCCTTCTCTCACGCCACACATGCAATTCATTGTGAAATCATCTGACTTAAAAAAGACAAAAACAGAAACAAAGGAAAACATTTAATATCCAACCCAAGTCCAAGGAGAGGTTCCCTTTTAATAAATCAAATTTACTAAACCAATCCATGATGGGAAAAGGCAGGGTCTTCTAGACCCACTGAAATAGTTACTATAGCTTAGCCAGTGATAGTAAACCCTCTAAACATGGAATACAATAATATGGTATGTAATAATACATGTATGGATTTATGGATATGTATATTTTATATAGATATGTATACTTCTACATTAGATATATACATTATGTAATATATATCCATATCTGTACGTAACTATATATAATATATACAGATAATATATAGTATAGAGTGATATACTTTATAATATATACAGATATATATCATATATTATATATACAGATATATTATGTCTGTATCTGCATATACATATCAATATATCCATATCTGTGTGCATCTATCTACGTATAAATATGTATATACGTATATATATTTGGATAGATAGATAGATGCACACAGATATGGATATACAAAGAGACTAACAATCTAAAATACTTAAATGAAACGATGAAATGAGGTATCTACGACTGGCCAGGAGAGAGACACCCTTCATCAGGTCACTAGTGTGGTGTTCTGTCCTTTGAATCAAGGATGTGTCATCGCATCCATATATATATATCCATTCAGTCAACCAAAACTCATAGAGCACGCGCTTTGCACCAGGCGGTGCCAAGTGCCAGGGATGGAGGAGTGAGCGAGCGGTGTGCCTGGCCCTGCGGAGCCGCAGGCTAGTGCGGACGCAGACATCAATCACACACCAGCAAGAAGGCTGGGAGGGGGTCTCCAAGAGCAGCCGCCAGTTCTTGCTCCGTGGGGATGGTCACGAAGCAACCTTGTGATGACTGCTTCTGAGTCTCGAATGGGCTGTTGGAGAGAACTGAGTTTTTGGGTGGTGGCTCTGGACCAGAAGCCCAGTTTCTGGACCTATTGAACTGAGGACCAAACCACACACCGCGGCAAATTCACGCTGGGAAGGCCACCGCGTAAACCTCCTGGGGACGAACAGAGTCCTCCTCAGAGACACCTTTCTGATGCTACATACCGTCCTTTCAGGAGAAACTTTTTCTTAGGCTTTCTTTCTTTTCTCCATTTACATTTTTCTTACCTCTTCACTGCCCCCCGCCCCCAAGTCTTCCCCCGAATAAGTTTGTCTTGACCTACCTTGAGTTCCTTTGGCCAGACTGTCTGCTATTAATTCCACGTCGCCACTGCCCCCTCTTGATTTTCTGTCGCATCACGGGGGAGAAGCCTACATCTCCCAGAATCATTTTTGCCGTTTGCTCCCGGGTCAGATCCTGCCACCGAGGAGCACACGCAGGAGATCTGCAATAGAGATACAAAGGAGAGACTGTTGTTCACCAGGGGCGCGTCTGACAGAACATGAAAGAGCAGCTGGCAAACAGGAGATTATCATCAGTGCTTTCTAAGCTAATTCTTGGAAATCACCTGATTTCCTCATGCTTACAAAGATTCTTGAAGTTTGCAGAGACTCCAGGTGAGTTCCTGCAGACCCCCTGTTTTGATGTTACAGGCGGTTAAGGTCATCTGAAGTCTCTATCTAGCCATTCAGGTGCTTTTCGATTGTATGAACTCGAGCCAAACTTCCCTCAACTCTCTTACGTCTCTAGCTCCTTGTATCCGAAACCCTTCCTACTTGGGATTCCTAGAAAGGCTACTTTCTGACTGAACCTGACAATAATGATAGGTTTGTGGGGAAAGGACTATTCCCATTGTTTTGGTGCTCTCTGCAAGAGCCTGAGACGATACAACGACCTCCCTTCAGGGAGAGGAGAGAAAGCAGAGGAAGGAAGGAAAAAAATCCACTGTTTGTGAATTACCTATTTCTAGACTTTACTATTAGTGACTAAACAGCCCTCTGCACTTTCTATATTGGAGTTTTAAAGGCCATGAGTAATCAGAAGCTTGAAAAGAAGTCCTTTAGCCAATAAGAAAACGGCCTTTCTGCTTGGCCTGATGTTAGATAATTGAGAAGCTCCCCTTGGTCTGTGGCCTGATTCAGTTGCTAAGTACTAATTTGGACAAGGCCTCCTTTGCACAAGGCCCACTGCTAGACCTGGTGGAGAAGAGTGGCATTGGTAGGAACTACTCTTTCACTGGGGGACTTCTGTGTAGCAGGGAGAAGTCAAAGTTATTAATTGAAATGGCACCAGACAGAGGAAAATATCGTGAAAGAAAATTACATAAAAGCAAGAGCTAAGAGGTTTTCAAAGAAGCTGAAATTATATTCTCATAAGAGAAACAGAAAGGCCTTTCTGGAAGAGATGGATCTTAAATGATGGTTAGGTTTCCCCAAGAGATCAGCCAGGAGCTGGGCTGGCCTAGAAAACAAGATGGCAAGAGGTATGTGATGTTCTCAGAATATGGCCAATGGGCTTGCTTGGCTAGAAAACAGAGACTCCATAAAGGAGGGAGGAAGGCTATAAACAGAAACATGAGAAGCACCTCATAGTGTCCAAGGCTAGGGATTTTCAGTCATCCTGCAGGTAGGAATCAAGTCCTAGAGCAGCTGAAAAAATAAAAAACCCAAAACACTCAGGCCCCACACCAAAGATTCCTATTCAACCGACCTGGGGCCAAAGTGAGACATTAGTATTTTTCCAAAGTCACCCAGAAGATTCTAATATGCAGCCAGGGTTGAGAAATGCTAAGACAATGCTCTTGAAATGCCTAGCACAGAACCTTCTCAAGCAACCTGAGCTTTTGTTCTCTGCTGTCATTGTTTAGGAGATCAGAGCCCTGGGCCCAGCTTTGTTGGAGGAGCACAGTTTTCATTGCCCCACAGCTGCCTGGAAGGGCGGATAAGACCACAGAGTACATTTCTCAGCACTGGCTGCACGTTTCAGTCAACAGGGACTGGGCAAAAATACCGATGCCCTGACCTACTCCGACCAATCAAATCAGCATCTCTAGGGTGGGACCCAGGCAACAGTATTTTCCTCGTTAATAATTCCACGAACATCTGCCACATGATCTGATCTCTATTTCCCCATTAAAATTGATGTGTATGCTATTTCAGTTTTCACAATATGCCTCGTAGCATAGCTGCTTGTTTATAGTATCTCTCCCGCTGTATTGTGAACCACCGGAGATCAAGGATTATGTTCGGTTTTGCACTCAGCACCCCGCAGAGTTCTAACATATGGTCTATATTTAAGTCATATTGATTTAATTAATTGTCTGAAGCCACAGACACCCATCTGAAACTCCCTGACTTCTCCATCCTACTTCCCCCTTTACATTACTTGCCATGTTTTCTTTAAGTTGTTTTGCTTTAAGTCCTTTCTTCACACTGTAGCCAGAGTGATCTTTTCAAAATTCAAATCCATTACTGAAGCTGTCTGGTGGGTGTAATAGTATCTACACAGTGATATAATTAACACACATGTCAGTTACAGTGTTCGATCTCTTTTTGTGTATATGAGAAGGCCTCCACCATTTATAAAGGTCCCCAATGACTTGAAAGTGCGCCCAAAATGAAGAACCACTGCTCCAGGGCTGGGCTGGGACCAGGAGCTGGAGGTGAGAAATCAGGGCACTGGGGCATCACCGAAGGCTTTGAGCAGAGGAACAACTTATACAGAAATGTGTTTAAGCGTCGAAGCCAAAATACAGCGTGTGGATAGAAGAAGGAGACTTAATTACTTCTGAGAGAGTCCTTTATTCATTTCTCAAAGGACTATATAATCATCTCAGTTCTGTTTCCAGTTCCCTTCCTTCCATAATTATTTTTTTCTCTGTTCACTTGCCCTGATAGCCTTATACTCATTTGAGTATCTGTCAAAGGGTCACATTTCAGTATATTAATTCTCTTGCTGAATGCTACAGCTTGAATTCCCATCTGCTGGTTTTATTAAAATCTAAATGGGGGGGGAGCCCTCTGCACTATCTAGGAGATCCATGTGAGCAGCCTGGCCCCATTAGCTGTCGTCTGCAGTGGAGATGGATTGCGCCGAGGCATGGGTTTAAGGACGCAGCTCTTTGGTGGTTGTTACAAAGCATGGAGGCAGAGGGCAAGCCTCCCTGATCTGTAGTTACATCGCTGGTCCCCCAAACAAACAGAATTTCAATTCTCAGACCCATCTTGGTGGAACAACAGACGAACACTGTGAATTTAATCATCTACGGCACAGAGCTCCATTTTTTTCTGAACGAATTTGCGTCTTTTTAAAGAGTTAGCACATTTGTGGTTTTGCTAGCACAGTCTTCTGATGTGGGGGCCAAATGCCCAAAAATCTTTGAGAGAGAAAAATAAAGAAATCAGGCTATAATATCAGATGGAGCTGCCTCTGGGATTCCTCCTTTCGTAGCCCATCCTTACCCCATCTCCAAACGACAACCAAAATGTATATTAAAACAATTAATGATTCAGCTCAAAGGCAGCACGTGAAATCTCCATGTGCCAGATGAAGGGCAAATGCTTAGGCATGAAAGCTACAGGAGCTGGAGCCCTGCAAAACGTAGTACAGATCGAGATGCCGTATTTAAGAGCTGTGTGTTCACATCTCTGTGGGGAGGTCAAGGCTCCAGGACTAAAGCACAGAACTAAGCTCCCTGAATAAAGCCTGGAGCTGGGAAGACTCTGTACCGTCCAGGATTAGGAAATAGAAAATTGCCCCACTGGCTGGGAGGCCAATCATCTGTCTCAGGCCTTGTCCCTGGTCCCTCCAGATATAGGAACACCTCAAGTAACAGGATCTCAAGTCCACTGTGCACCACGCATCACACACCATGTCCATTGGACACCATCATTCAACAAGGGTCCCCCATTCTGGTCACTCGTTGCTATGTAACCAACAACCCCAAATGCTGGTGGCTGAAAATATCAGTTTGTCGCCCCTCATGTTTCTGGGGGGTCAGGAAATCAAGCAGGGTACAGTGAGGTAGTTTGTCTTTGCTCCACAATGGCCGGGACTCAGGTGGGAATGGTTTGAATGGCATGGCTGGCATGTTGATGCTGGCTGGCCCCTGAGAGATTAGCAAGAACTATGAGGCAGTTTCCCCGGTTCCTCCTCACGTGGCCTCTCCAAAGCTTTACTGAAGGCAGGCAGTGGGTTCCAGGAGCACCTAGCAGAAGCTGCAAGGATTCGTGTGGCCCAGGCTGAGAAGTTACGATGTATCACTTCTGCCACATCCCATTGGTCAAGCATGAGTCACAGCCCAGCCAGGATTCAAGAGGAGGGGACCACACAGGGTGTGAATAACATGAAATATGGCTCAGGGGCTGGGAGGTGGGGCATCTTTGAGATGGCTGGAATTAGGCAATGTGCCAGTACTTGGCTATCATTGTAGGAATCTCTGTGTAAAAGTCAAATAGACACACAGGTTCAGAACAAGACAACTAACTCTATGCTGTCCTTCCGAAGTAACCATAAAAATGGCCCAATAAGACCTCTGTACATTACAGCACCCACCAAACTCTCTTAGAGTTCCCAAAGATGGTAAGAAAGTGAACTTAGAGGTAGATGCCCACTTAGCAGGACTGGGATGTGATCTCCCAGGCTGACCAAGTGGAGGTCCACAGGGTTCACCACCCAAGACCCAGTCAGTTGCTCCTGACCAGCCTGGGGAGAGAAGCAGAGCTGGGGTCAGGGCAAGATGGATAGGTGGGCTACCCAGTGACCCTAGCTATGCATCAAGGAATGCCATAGAGACCCGGAGCCAAATGAATGAAGATAAGCTATTATTCTAAAGGACATAAGACCACGTGCATGTCCTTAAGAAATTGTACTAGGACCACAAACCTCAGCTCAAGCAAGCAGCAGTGATCTCTGAAAAGAAGCTCCAGGCTGGTACAATTCACAGTGGACATGTGTGCTCTGATTAACACAAATGACAAGTCCCATTGTGCTCCTTCTATCTGGGGGGAGATTAATTGAGGGCACCTGATGTGAGAGAGCGAGAGGAGCCTGGCTGTCACAGCAGACCTTGTGCATCATGGCAGGTTCCCCTCTGCCTGGCCAATGCTTCAGAATAGAGCAGAGATATAACGGCCTCATAATTTGGGCTGCCAGAAAGGCAGCAAAGAGGGGCGCCTGGGTGGCACAGCGGTTAAGCGTCTGCCTTCGGCTCAGGGCGTGATCCTGGCGTTGCGGGATCGAGCCCCACATCAGGCTCCTCTGCCATGAGCCTGCTTCTTCCTCTCCCACTCCCCCTGCTTGTGTTCCCTCTCTCGCTGGCTGTCTCTATCTCTGCCAAATAAATAAATAAAATCTTTAAAAAAAAAAAAAAAAAGAAAGGCAGCAAAGAAAGAAGACCCAACTCAATAAAATAAAAAAACTCAAGCATGTAAAGGCAACACTGTCCCATGCTAGTGTTGCTCTTGGATGAAGCAAATGGGAATATGGTTCCAGAAAGTCCTTCTCCCAAAGAAATCCTCTTTATGACAGCCAGTGAGGCCCAAGTGGATTATATAGGCACCCACACACTGAAGCATTTAAGAGAGTCAGAAAACCCTCATATCAATGGAACCTCTACCAAGGAATTTTCAGTCAGCCTTATAGAACATTCTCTGTGGCCCAGTCTGAAACTTGTGGCAGAAGTAATGTCGTATGTTCACTATATTCCACTTCCTACCTGTCCTTTCTAGATGGGGTCATGTAATTTGCCCAAGCCAACAAAGTGTGAACAGAAGTGATTATGTCACTTCCAGGCTGAAGCCATGAAAAGGCCCCTAGTTTACCCTGTCTGCTTGTCCATTTTCAGTAATGAGTATGGAGGCCATGTGTTGAGATGTCGGGATCTTTTGATCAAAGTAGCCTGAGCCCCTGAATCTCTTTACTTGGAGGTTGTTTGCCACTGCGGACAGCATAAGCCTCAGCTATTCTGTTAGTCTAGAGACTTGGTGGGCTCCCCCGTCAGCCCCAGGAGCACCCTGATGCCGAGATCTCTGCAGGTGGTGGGGTCAGTACCTGGGTGGGAAAACTCCACATTTAGCTTAGAGGGATGTTAGTGGAAGCAGCTCTAGAATGTGCCACCATGAGAAGAGAGTTGAGTGAAGCCACAGTCAGAATGAGGGGGACATTGGTTAAATCCTAAGAAGGAAGCATAGGAAACCTGGAAGAAACGGGGGCCTCCAGAGCAGAGGTACTAGGACATGGTGCAAATTCTGCTTGGCACTGAGCTGCTCAGGACTCAATTATTAGTCTTCATGTGAAGAGAGGAGAATGTACAATTGGCAGCAGGTTCCAGAGACAGTCCTGGCCCAAATCCTGACACTCCTGCTTTCTAGTGGGAAATCTTCCAAGATATTTACTTCTCTCTGAAAGCAGCTTAGGTGAGGGGGAGATGGAAGAGAGGATGAAAAGCCTGGGGATTTGAGAAGTAGTTGAGAAGGCAAAGGATCCAAATGTGAGCCCTGGGAACCGCACAGACAATCCCTGGGGAGGCACCATTTGGTGGAGAGCTTCTTCTACTCTTGCTGGCCATGCCCTAAAGTGAGGCGTACCCTCAAAAGCCCAGCAGGGCTCTCAGGGTCTCACCGTAGAGACTACTGTCACGCCCTGGGACTGCAGAGTGTATAATGTAATCTGAGGAGCCCATTAGACACAAAATGACACAGTCGTACTTTGAATCCAGGTTTGTCTGACCTCCAAGCCCGGGGTTTCCCTTTTCTGCTCATCGGGTGAGGTGTCCAGGGTCGACAGGGAGCAGAAAGAGGTGGAGAATGGAGTTCGCTCTCTGAGTGTATCCAGGGCCCATGGCATGTGATAGGGATGCTAGGGGAGGATGAGCAATACTTAGTAACTGCACAGGGGGGAGGGGTGTGTTACGCAATGAGGGGTAAATGGACGGTCACATGGCTGGTCATCAGAGGACTGGAGTGAGGGTACAAGCTCTCAGAGCACATGTGCTGGGCATGCAAATGCCACCCTGCCCCATGTCTGCCTCTGTCAGGGGAGAGAGGGCAGGGAATGTTTTACTTCTCCTTTCATTTCCATGCTGATGCTTGGCATAATTTGCTGCAAAGCTGTTTCCCCTCTCATGACTTAGTGAGGAGAATGGAGTCAGATGGTTAGCATGCTAGATTGTTCAGAGCTATGTTGAAGCAGCAGGTGACCTAGAAAAATTGGTCCTAGGAAAAAAAGGATAATGCTGTCCCTGGATAATGACATTCTGTCTCTACTTGCTGTTAAGAAGTTTCCAAAATATTATGAGAAACAAGAAAGGGATTTTTCATAGCGCTGGCACCTCACTACATAAATATATATTTCATACCTGATTCTTTAATGAGGATTGAAAATGTATTCTCATACTGCTGTCAGAGTATGTTCCTAAATCACAGATTGTTTCCAATCTCTTCCGCCAACAATCTAGATGGACTTGCAGTTCAGGATTGTGCCCGTCTCACTGCCCTCCCTGCAATCTGTCCCATCTTCTCACTTCAAAAATATGGGAAAAACTGAAAACTCCCATTACTATTAAAAACCACCCATGACAGACAATCTAATGTCAGTTAGAGAGGAATTGATACTACCGATAAGGCAGATGGGGTTGCATTGAGGAACACACAGCCAAGGAGCCCTCGAGGCCATACCTAGATTTGTTTTGCAAAACCGGACTGACAACAAATGCAAGACAGAGGGATGATCTGTGGCCTGATGTGACCCACTGGACAAGGAGAAGCTCATCTTTAGATATTGCCAGGCTGTGAGGTAAGCACAATGGACTCATTACGCCATTAACGACTTCCCGGAAAGAACTACAAGTCCCAGGGGGAAAATGGGCAGGGTGTAGGAGCAGACGCAGGATCTAAGGTGATGGGTAGTCCTACAAGTAAAAAGCTGGGTGTGTGAGTTGAGAGAAGTCCTCTGGTAACAGTGCCACGTTGGGAGTTGTGTGTGGTTTGTGTGTGGGGAGAACGTGTGTGTGTGTGTGTGTGTGTGTGTGTGCGTGCATGTGTGTATATGTGGCATCTATGTGGGGTATGGTGTGTGTATGTGTGGGTGTGTGGGATGTGTGTGTATAACTAATCAAGAGTCCCAAAGAATCAGGCAATTGAAGGGGAGGGAAAGACTTCCCTTAGACAAACAGCCACCAGAAACTTGAAATTGGCTTGGAGCTATGCACACTGACCTGGCCTCCCAGTGCATTCCAGGATATTCCACCATATGCTGAACAGAGTAGGAGCAAGAGTAATTCATTCACCATATCTGCTTCTAATCTTCCAGTCTGAAAAGAAGTCTGGTGTTTTCCTGAAAAAAATAAGAAAGCCATCAAATAATTTAGAAGTATAGAAGCATTCTTTATACCAAGACAAAGGAAACAACATCTGGAAGGCTCAGAAGAAAAAGATATCTCTGGAAAATATATACCTCAGTGGCTAGAAAAAAAATATTTCAAGGAAATGTCTTGGTGTCATTTAAAGATATAAGAAGGCATAAGTAGGAACAGGGTCATAAGCAGGGCGAGTAAAGGAAAGAAGCCACAATGGGGAGAAAACCATCAAACAACCCTCGAGGCAACAACCAAAAATGGCCCAATTCGTGGTGCAGAAAACCCCATCCACTGATGGAAGGAAAATTTAAGAAACCTTTCCAGAATAACGAGGAAAAGGATAAGAAAGTCAAAACAAAGTAAAAGGAGATAGGAATGGAAAAGAGCAAACAGTATTCCTGGAAGAGAAGCGAGAATAAATGAAAGAAAATCAGAATCAAGCCTATAACAGAAGAAACTGTCCCTGAACTTAAAGAAAAGGGGAGAGAGGGGCTTGTGGGGTTTCAGGGGCTCGTCATTTCTAGACGCAGTAATTGAAAAGACCCTCCACCCCACCTCCACCATTGAGTCGCGTCATAGCAAAGCATTTTTATGCATTCGTTCAACAAATATTTATTTTGTATATAGGTACTGCAATTAAAAAGATTAAAGAAAAGTCCCAAATTTTAGGTAGAACAAAATTGTTTATGGATAATACTCACAGTGACTTTTCAATTTCTTTGAAAAACCAAACATCAGAACACTTTGAGAAGACATGTGAAGTTTTTAGGGAATAGTTCGTGGCCCAGGGATTTCAGAAGCTGCCAAGTTAACTTTTGTGTGTGTTGGTAACAAAATGACGTATGCAGATATGCAGTGGTTTGGAAACCATGGCGTTATAGAATGTTTAAAAATAAACTTAAAGGTATTCCACCACCAGTGAAGAGTTGGAGCAGAATTAAAGACCTGAGATTAAAGAAGTCATGATATAAAAGTCCTGAAATTATTAAAATACAAATAAGCATAAATAATTGGTACACATGGTTGTAAACTGAAAATATCTCTCAAATATTATATTTTTAAAACAACATACAAATATACATACCCTTAACTTAATAATTCTATGAAAATTTCCTAAGAAATTACTTAAGGATGGGTGTAATGGTCTCTAAACAAAGATACAATTTACAATGTTTTAAGTGAAAAAAAATTAGAAAAACAATGGTGTCATTGGCTGTAGAAATGAAAATTTATACCTATAATGAAATACAATAGAACAATGCAGATAAAATCCACCTAAAGGGTAATAAGCTGTGATGTGTGATTACAAAAAAAAAAAAAAAAGGCAAGTTAAAACCCAATATTTACAGTATAATTCTACTTTGGAAAAAAAATAACATATGCATAAAATTGGAAAATAAAGTCTAAAAATCTCTGCAATTAACTGTTAATAGTTATTACATCTGGACAGAAAGGTTTTACATGCTTGTTATTTTCTGGTTTATGTTGGTTTGTTTTTGGCTTCTCTGGACTTTCTAGTTTTTCTGCAAGTTAAATAAAAAAGATTTAAACAAGACTGTGACATATTCGATTTTCAAGGGTGGAGACAGGCTTGAAGGCTAGGCTGAGAGACACAGTAACTGGAGCAAGTCAGGTGAGAGGTGATGGGCGTCCAAAGCCAGGCAGGGAGGAGCTGGGCAGATGGACAAAAATGGCAGACTTGAGTCACTCTGACAACAAGGGACCGATGAGGCTGGAGATTGGGTAGATAAGGGAGTGAAGCCGCAGATAATTACAGCACAGTGCAGCAAGAAGTCACGTCTCCTCTGAGTTTTAAAGAATAAGGAAGAGTCAGCCAGATGGAGAGGAGGGGAAGACCATTGCAGCCAAAAGCGTGGGTGCCATTATTTGACCTGTCTCACAGTGGCCTTTCCCAGCCAAATTGCAAACATACTCACCAAATCTGAATTAACATTTTCAAAGGGAGCGGAAAGCACTGTTCGCTCTGGAAACTCTGAGCGCGTAAGTCAGAGTGAATCCATCCATCTTGGCTGAAGCAATCCACCAGGGATGCCGCCCAAGGCTGCTTTGCAGAACGGGGTTATTCTCAGCTGAGTGCCTCATTTACTCCCGAATGGAGAACTCCTGGGAATCCTCCATCAGCCAAGCACAGCAGTTTCTATTTCTAGGAAATAGTAACACATTTGACCCCAATGACTTACAATAGCAGAGCAATGTCCCATTGCCCAGCAATCATCACTGTGTCCTTCACTGGGACTGAAGTGTCCTTTCCCCAAGGACCCGCTCCAAAATACCATCCAGCAGATCGGAGGTCCTGTCAGAATGTGAAGATTCATCACACTGACAGGCTCTCCCTGAGGACTCCAAGAGCCTGAGGGTTTGAACAAAGCATCCTTTATACACAGAATGAAGGGGGTGCAAATTTCTAAATGGCACAAAATAAGACAGTCTGCAATTATCTCTCTCTCTTTAGCAGACATTTAAAGTAGGAATAGGTCATTGGAATTTCTATTTCAAATCTTCTCTGAAATTCTTTATCAAAAGACTTCTTTTTCACTTCATCTACTCAACATTTCTTACCAGTTATAGTTTATAACAATAATAATGATGATAATAATAATAATAATAAAATGGTATGAACGCTTGTTAGTTTGCCAGGCCCTAATGTGAATATATCTCATTTTGTCTTTACAACAATCACTCAAAGAAGATACCTAATTTCTATAGATGTCAGAGAGAAAACTTACCCACTTGGTTGAACCAAAACCCACCTACCTTCCACACTGAGGAGTTAGGCTTTTATTTTAAAGAATATGTTGTTATGAAGAAAGCCCCATCATACTTTCACTTTGACTTTTGCCCTCAAAGTCACCCAGACCTGAATTACTAGCTTGTTTCTCCAAAAACAATTAAAGTTGACTTTCTTTGGATCACCTCCTATAACTAGATCTGGAAAAAATGGTGTAGCAGCATAAAGGAAAACCTCTAAATAGTGTAGCCATATTGCCACAGAAACAGACTCAGAAAAATAAACCTGAGAACTCTAGAGAAGGAAAGCATATTATATAAGTTTTCCCCAGAGTTTGGCAGCCTTTGTTCACGGTTGGATATAAACTCATTCAGTTCTACCCATAAGCCCACACAACTTCACTTCCTGGCATCTGTTCTCTGCTCCCAGGAGCTGGAAGATTATTTCTTCTGATAAAGTGTGAAACGTTTGCAGCAATAAGGTGTGCTCAGAAAGGGAGGGAAAGCAGACAGCATGATTCAACAGGTCTGGGTAGGACCGAGCAAGCTGGATTTTTTTCTTTTTTAACAACTCCCTCAATGTTACTCTTACTCAGGTGGTTTTGGGGCACTGTTTTGAGAATCTCTAAGTGGGATTTTTGATGGTGGTATGCACCTAGTGGTTAGGAACTTGGAGTAATAGGGTCTGGGGGTCAAATCCCAGCTCTATGTCTCACCAACTAGGTAAATGTGGCAAATCAATTAACTATCTAAGTCTCAAATTTCCCATTTATTAGTGGGATGATCATATGTGAAAATTAATGAGATGGTATGTATATATACAAAGTGTTTAGCACAAGTGCATGGATTACAGTAGGCAATTGATAAATAGGAGTAATTATTATTATTATCATTGTAGTAAGTGAAAAGTATAAAACAGTACTTTAGTATGCTTATGGTATGTCTGATGCTTATGGGATTGGATGAGAGAATGGCTAATGATAGTAGACAGCAAGTGTCACCAAACTACCAAATGGATGATACAGTCAGAGCCCATTTTAGAAAGGAATAAAAAGAGAGGGGAACCTCTGAAACCAAGCCCGCTGACTGCCACCAGGTGATTACCAATACAGTTTTTAAAAGTATTCTTGAAACCACTCATATTGCAAAAAAGAAAAAAAAATGAATGTACTTGCAAGACTAAAACTTGGTAATTAAGACGCTAAAGCCAAAAAAGGATGTCACCATAATTACACTTTTGAAGAATTTACTATGTCCCCTCTACTGGGATTGGCCCATTCTATCCTGACAGCTACCCTAGAATAAGTGTTGGTTTTATCTCCAGCTGTGATGGAGGGTATGAGGACAAAGAGATGAAGTTTTGCCAGGCTGCACACATCACAGACAGTGGAACCAGGTTCTATGCAGGTCAAAACATCTCAGATCCTGTGTTCATAATCAGAACCCCCGTAGTAGGGTCCCCAGAATGAGGACCCAAAACCCAGTGGAGAGGCGGTTTCTGACACGATACCAGCTAAGTTGTCACCAGCTTGTTAATAAAAAGGAAGGTGATCAAGAGAATGAGAAGACAAGCCACACACTGGGAGAAGATATTTGCAAAAGACACATCTGATAAAGGCCTATCGATTAAAACATATGAAGAACTCTTAAAAGTCAATAGTAAGAAAACAACCTGATTTTTAAAATGGGCAAAAGACCTGAAGAGACATCTCACTAAAGAAGATAAACAGGGGGTAAAAAAGCATATAAAAGGTGCCCCACACCATATGGCATTTGGGAATTACAAACTAAAACAAGTTACCATTATATTCCTTTCAGAATGGCCAAAATCTGGAACACCGACGATACCAAATGCTGGTGAGGATGTGGAGCAATAGGAATGCTCGTTCCTTGCCGGTGGGAAGGCAAAATGGTACAGCCACTTTGGAAGACAGCTTGGCAGTTTCTTACAAAACTAAACATATTCTTTTTTTTTTTTTTTTTAGATTTTATTTATTTAACACAGAGAGAGACAGCCAGCAAGAGAGGGAACACAAGCAGGGCAAGTGGGAGAGGAAGAAGCAGGCTCCCAGTGGAGGAGCCCGATGTGGGGCTCGATCCCAGACCATTGGGATCACGCCCTGCACCCTGAGCGGAAGGCTGACACCCAACGACTGAGCCACCCAGGCGCCCCAAAACTAAACATACTCTTAACCGCACAATCTAGCAATTGCACTCCTTGTTATCTACTGAAAAGAGTCGAAAATTTATGTCCACAGAAAAACCTGCACATGGATGATCATAACCGCTTTATTCATATTGCCAAACCTTGGAAGCATCCAGTATGTCCTTCAGGAGGATATGAATGGATAAATACACTGAGGTCCAGCCATACAATGAAATATTATTTGTGCTTAAAAAAAAAAAAGAAATGCGTTATGAAGCCATGAAAAGACACAGGGAAATTTAAATGCATATTACTAAGTGAAAGAAGCCAATCTGAGAAGGCTGCATAGTGTGTGATTCCAACTATATGACATTCTGGGAAAGACAAAACTATTCTAAAACCACTCTATTTTAAAATTGAACCAGAAACAGTACAAAGATCAGTGGTTGCCAGGAGTGAGGGGGAAAGGAGGGCTGAACAGACAGAGTACAGAGGAATTTTTGGGCAGTGAAACCATTCTGCATGTCATTGCGAAGGTATCCTGGATAAAGGTCATTATAAACATCAGTCAAAACCAGAGAATGTCTAACATCCAGAGTGAACCCGAATGTAAACGATGAACTTTGGCTGATAACATAACAACATGTCGATGAAGGTTCATGGATTGTGACCAGCGCACCGCTCTGGGGCCGGATGTCACGAGTGGGGGAGGTTGTGATGTGCGGAGGCAATGGGTGTCTGGAAACCCTCTTCCTCTCAATTTTGCAGTGACCCTAAAGCTGCTCTAAAAAAAATGAAATCTGTATTTTTACAAAGGAATCGGATGCCTATCTTCAAACACAGGTGCAGTTTTTTTACAATTCATTGATAAACAGTGCTCTCCAAGGGGGCAAGAATCAGGTTTATCTTGTTTGCTTTCTTCTTAACTTATTTCGAAATAAGAATAAATTTGAAGGAAGCTACAAAAACAGTAGAGAGAGATCCTCTGTACCTTTCATCTAGTTTCCCCAGTGGTTTTTGCCTAACATTTTGCATAACTTTAATATAACATCAAAATCAGGAAACTGATGTAGGTAAAGTGTGTGTGTGTGTGTGTGCCTTTAACCACATGTGT